>NC_136016.1:18477175-19097175 GCF_048128805.1 Centroberyx gerrardi
GCCCGGTGCGTGCAGAGCTGTCCAGAGTGGTGTGCTCAGCAGTCGTGCTCGGCTGCACACTAACGCGATGTGACAGGGTAGAAATACCAGCACCGACCGCTCTCTCGCCCACCCACCGTCACCCCCCACCCACACACACACACACACCCGCGCCCCCCCCCACCTCCACCACCAACACCACCACCCCATCCCCACCACCACCTCCTCCTCCCCTCCCCCTCCGCCGCACCGCGCCCACACCCCATTGGCTGTCCACCTCCATCACTCCATGTCTTCTGCTCGGAGACAGAACCATAAGCCCTCTCTGCCTCCCTGCCCCCCCCCCCATACACACACACACACACACACACACACACCTCCACCACCTCCCCTTCTAATCCTCCCCCTGTTGCCTGCTCACCAACGGCATTGTGGGGGATGCTAAGATGTTAATATGCATCAACGTGAGAAAAGAGTGATGTGGTATTGCACAGAACATATGACACATTTCCGCGTCACTTTTACACGCTCGTCCTTTTCCTCTTCTTCTCTTTCTCTCATTTCTTTCACTACGTTCCCCCGCTGGTTGGCTTCCTCAACGATGAGCCAAAGTGACAGTCACAGCAGGGCGACGAGTCATTTGACATTACAGGTTTTCACGATTTTACCCTTGACCTCCATGTTATTGCAGCTGGCGGGGTTCAAGCTGATAGGACAAAGATACTATCCTCTCTTCTTGATATTCTGATGTCCAAGAATAAGAAGGCACTTTTCAGTAACCCTTTAAATTACAGGCCATCAATTACATAGTAATGACTGGAAGTAACGAAATAATTTAAGTAAAACAGATGTAAAAACTCTTTATTGTAATAGACTGTTGTTTTCTGTTGTTGTTTGTGGAGAGTTACTATGGAGTAAGTTTGTATACCTATGTGAATATTGTACATAGTGCTGGTATGTCTTTTCAAAAATATATAATGTACTATTGTGTGTATTCTACATAATAAGCAAATGAAAACCTAATGAAAAAACAGTGATTGTTTCTGCACAGGTGTCTTCTACAGCTTCTGCAATGAATGGGAGATTAATCAATAGAGACAGTGTGTTTCTTCCTTTTTCAGCCAGTTTATCCTTCACCTCCAGCACCGCTCTGAGTTTTCAAAAGTGTGTGGTAGTGCTACTTATCTAATACAATTACTAGTAAAAAGCACAACAACAGAAAAAAAACCCAGAACGTCCTCGCCCGGTACTTTTTTTTGCTTGTATGTTATTTCCCAGTCATTCTAATGCTATAACTAGTTATTACATCTATTTTTCTTGGATATTACTTAGTTATTTACAGTCATTACTGTGTAATTAATGACATGTAATTTAAAGGGTTACCCACTTGTCTTTTAACCTTTATTTATCCAGGGAAATTTGACTGAGCATTCATGCTGTTTTTCAGCAATACCCTGCTTCACATTCATCCTGTTCCATCCACAGTCTTCTACTAGGACATTTCTACTTGTTGAGGGAGTGGAGAGCAGCTGTGCACTTTCAAATAAAAATCATATGTTCTTCCTATGGACTGAACGGTGGCCGGTACCCTGGTGTGGCCATTAGCTCAGAGGAAAACACTCCCGGAGGCAGGATGGGCGCCCTGAACAGTCCCGTCTTGACTCTTACCCCGACAGAAGTGCTTGATCGTTGAGAGAGGAGGCTGGGGGAGGGAGCCACATCGCAGCACTGGAGGCAGCCACTTTGACCTTTTATACAGAACAATCTATATTAAGACAACACACCCAGTCTATATTTTCTTCCTGCATCACCATCTCTCTCTCTCTCTCACCTCTCCCTCTCTCTCTGTGGGCCTCGGTGTACTTTCTCCTCCTCCATCCCTCCGTCTCTCTCTCTCTATCCTGTGTTTTTCTCTGTCCTCAGGGAGACGGCTGCATGCAGAAGCATTGTGGATCACTGAGCTTCAAGACACCGCCTCTAAATTGCTCTATTTTTCCACCTAGTGTTTTTCTAAAGGGCTGAGCAGGACGGGCGGCTTGATATGATGCTGTGACTCCGCTCATGGAAATTGTTTGGAGAGCTGATGTTTCTGTCGCAAGATGAATTTGGTTTTGATGCATTATTGATGCAATACAGTTTCGTTGTCCTTGTCACAGGAGGTAAAGTCACATTTGATCTTTTGTGCCTCATTCAGGAATAAAAAAACTTTCAGTAGGCACCTTTTTATCAGTTTTGTGCTTATGAATGTTACATGACATGATTCATGGTAATATAATTCATTTAATTTTGAATAAGCTTGCTTGAAACATATAAACACTAGGAATGGATGGATGCAAAGCCGCAGTCTTACCGATTTCATCTATAATAATGTAAGTTTCACAGCAATACAGCCCCGCAGGCATCCATCTTGGATCTTCTCCAGTCCAGTGGAGGCGCGGGGGAAAGCCTGGTGGAGACTACATTTTGGCTCTCTTCCAGTCCAGTGGGCATGAAGCAGGCCTCAGAGGCTCCTGGGATTTCCCTTTACACCAGCCCCCTCTGCCCTCCATTAGCCAATTAGAGGAGAGAATTGCTTAACTGGACATGTAAAAGACTGTGTGCAGGCTGTGGGGAATAGGAGTAAATCAGGAAGAATGGGAGTCATGGAAAAGCACTGCAAAACCATGGGAAAGTAGAAGATGCGAGAGCGGGAGAGTGTGGAGACTGTGTGTGGAAAGTGTGGAATACCATTATAAAAGACAGAAAATATTGTAATAAAGCCCTTAAGCTCCATTGCATCTGATTCTCCTAGTGTGCATTCCACCCTCGGATGTGTGTTGCCGAATACACAAGCCTGTGATAGATGCTTATGAGCTAATGTCAATTCTCTTCTGTGAATCTACTGTCAGCGGATGATGAATGCACTCAATATCACTGGTTATTCATCTCATATATTCTCTGCAGCAGCTCGCATTGGAGTGTACGGAACGGCGTCTCATCTCCACCAATAGGGGGCGTTCTTGCCCACCGTGTTCCCGGGTCATGGCCTGTATCGCCTTGAGGAGCTCAGTCCTGGCAGAGAGAGCTTCCCTTTAAAAACTAGAAGGGAATGCTGTGGTGTAACGCTGGATTACTGGCACTGTTATGTTGGGGTAAGTGTGACAAAGGTGAAGGATATTGAAAGTGTGTGTGTGTGTGTGTGTGTGCATAAGTTTGTATGTGCACAGATCTATGAATAAACATAAATATGTTGTATGTACACACTCCATCATAGCTGAGGTTCAGAGAGTGCATGGCGACACTGCAGATGTCAGCAGGTGACAGGTGAGGGACAGTGTGCGCATAAGGTGTCACACAGTGTCCCCGCTCACCCCCCTCTAGGGTTAACCTTTGTGTGTGTGTGTGTGTGTGTGTGTGTGTGTGCGTGTGGTTGCGTGCGCCCGTCCTGACCGCCCGCCTGTCAGCGACCCGTACCGATTCATGAGGAGCGCCTCTGCCCTTTTCCTGGGGCTGCCTGGGAAATGTGATGTGACATGAGGGACGAGCAGGAAGGAGGGAGGAGGAGGAGGAAGAGGAGGAGAAGGAGGAGGAGTGGGGAGGAGGGGAGGGGTCCCACTGGGAGGACACTTCAACACACAACTCTGAGATACGCACTATGCAGACACACACACCGACAGGCTAGATACATTTCTACGTACCGCAGACAAAGTCGGGCTTTACAAACTGATACTGACAAACTTCTGCATACTGTAGGCAGACAGTGTGAGACTGATTTTATTAAAAGATAGATATACAGACAGAGAGATAGGCAGTTACACTGAAGGATAACTCAATACAATACCTTGTGCAGAGTCAATAACTCCAGAGCACCTGAATCCATGCTGATACATGACTGGACAAAGACAAAACATAAATACGCTTGTTCAACAATGTATTTAAAGGTGCTACATGCTTTTTAACATCAATAAATCACAACCACATTATGATATGAGATAATAGTATAAAAACAAAACCTTTGCTAAGAAAATTGCCAGCCTCTACCGGCCTCTACTCTGCATTTTACATAGTGTGCCACAGGATGGGATTTCGCCGGAAATCTGCTGTATTGCTTTACGGCACAAAGGGAGATTGATTTACAGCACAAACAGGAACTGTACTGACACCCTGAAGAAGGCCCTATGGCCGAAACATGTCAGTGTTTTTTAATACTTCTATGATAATATAGAATGATAATAAAGTAAAGTCTATGATAATAAAGTATGTCATTTTTTGATACTTCTGAGAGGAGTTTCCTTGGTTTTTTTCTTCAAGTTTTTATCAGGAACTGTATTTAATTTGAAGGTAAAACACAACTTTATTCCTATTCGACTATTCTACCTGCATAGTTTCAACTTCATTTTATCTTATCTCATCGGAGTGTATTTTTGCTGGTTTCAACGGCTGCTATCGGCTCTTATCTTTCTTTTTGGTCTTCAAAAAAAAATGATGTGACAGAGGAGGAGAGACGACAACAAGTAACAACATACATTTTGCAACAGGAAGTTTGCAACAGGGTTTATGGGAAATGGGGTCTTAATTTTGAGAAACACAAAATGACCTTAAAATGACATTAAAATAAATACAAAGCAATAGATATTTCAAGGACACCCTACTTCAGTACATTAGACTACATTAGACCATGGTGGGCAGACAGCCTCGCCCCTCCTGTGATGGGCAGCAGGTGAAAGAGAGAGAATGACGGAGAGAGCGAGAGAGACAGAGATAAAGAGAGAGAAAAGGAGAGAAGGTGAAATCTATTAGTATGACAGCCCTCCTAGAAAGCCAGAGACCTCTTGGGATGCGCTGAGAGTGCTTAGTGCAAAAAACAGAGACAGAGAGAGAGAGAGAGAGAGAGAGAGAGAGAGATGCAAGATGAGACGAGATAAGAGACTGAAATATAAGGAAGTAAGAGAGCCAGTGACAGAATGAGAGGTAGAAATGGGGAAGTAGGAGAAAGAAAATATGTGTGTATGTGTGTGCAAGTGAGACATAATCACTCAAACCGAGCCAGGTAAAGGAACTGATAACATTATGCAGCCTGGGTGGAAGAGTGAATTTACTGTGTATCATGCAGATAGTGTGTGAGCGCATGTGCATGTAGATCGATATGCTTGTCTACATACCGTGCGCGTGTGTGTGTGTGTGTGCGTGTGTGTGTGTGTGTGTATGTGTGCAGGCATGTTTCCCCCTCCCCTCTTCTGAAGGCTACCAGGATAAGTGTGTTCCATATGTATGTCAGCTCCTATCACTCAGTGAGAGAAAGAGAGAGAAAGAGAGAGAGAGAGAGAGATAGAGAGAGAGAGAGAGAGAGAGAGGAGGGTTGGAGAAGAGAAGCTCATTCATGTCTATGTCAGTCTAGGGGTGACAGGGCAGGGAAAAAACACGAAAAGTTACACTGTAAAGGATCCAGGGAGGGAGAGAGGAGAGGAGAGGAGAGGAGAGGAGAGGAGAGGAGGAGGAGAGAGGAGAGAGTGACGGAAAGATTGTGGGAGGAGGTGATAGATGAGAGGCTGCGAGCTGAGAAAGGTGTGCTGGGGGAAGGGATGGATGGATGGAAATAATATTTTTTTAGCGGTTTCAGTTTTTCAAGAGAATTATTGGTTTATCGCATGCAATCGGTTTCACTTCACCCTCTCTTTCCCACTCTCTTTCTTTATTTCTTGCTTGCTTTCTTGCTCTTTCTTTCTGTCTCTTTCTTTCATATTTCTACCATTCCCTCTCATTCACTTCTCCCCCGTCAGCCTCCCTCCCTCTCCCTCTCCGCAGCCCCACCCGTGTGTACTTTGACACCCAGGTCCTGTTGGGCCGGCCCAGCCTCCGCCGTCCTAGACCTCAGTCATGTGACGCTGACCTGCTATGTTTTACAAGGCTGCAGTGCAGCGAAGGGGGCCTCCGAGGAAAAGGGCTGCGTTCACCAGCGGCAGGAAACAAAGCGCTGCTCAGAGGGGGAGGAGGGGTGTGTGTGTGTGTGTGTGTGGGGGGGGGGGGGGGGGGGGGGGTCTGGAAGCAGTATATCAAGGGATGTTACTCCGTTGTAAAAAGTTTGACATCAAGAAGCGGGGAATTTTCAAGTGAGGCCGCGTTCAAACGCTCCGTGTTGTTGTCTGCCTGAGATGGAAAGTCTTTGATCAAAGCGAGTTGGATTTTTTCCACCTGGCTGACGTGAGATTTTTCAACTCTTATTGACATGCTTGGATGAGCTTCTGGCCTTAATCTCCTCTCTCCCCTTCTCTCTATCTCCCTTCCTCTCTCCCTGCATTAAATCTCAGGCATCTGAGACTCCTCTCTCTCTCTTCCCTCCTCTCCTTCTCTCCACTCGTTCCCAAATGAGTTGACCTTCGCTATCGCTCAGCTCTCTAGAGCTGTAAGTCTGCTCACGCTCGCTCCACAGCCATAATCTATGGCTGTAGACACAGACATATCCTGTTGCCCCCCCCCCCCAGCCTCCTACGCACAAGCACACACACACATGTATGCACACACATACACAAAAACATTAACATACACATATGCACACATGCATGCACACACTAATACACACAAGAGACAGGCAAAAACATGCACATGTGAACAAATATACAAGAATGTTCACAGATACATATAAGCATGTGTTTATGTACGTGCACACAAGCACACACACACACACACACACACACACACACACACACACACATCTGTGTCATTCCTGGGAGATTTTAGCCCATTAAACGAGTGCAGCCCGGTCCAGTCTCTCAGATCGCTGCCGTTCCCCCCTCTTTGTTCCCCAAATCAGGAACAGCTGTGCTCCTCCACAGTTGTAAGTCACTCACTCAGTGGAAATTTAAAAGCCATTAACTGAGCCCCTCATTGCTACCCCACCCCTCTGTGTGTGTGTGTGTGTGTGTGTGTGTGCCTGCGTGTCTGTCTGCCTATCTTACCTCTATGCACAAATACACACAGACACGCATACACACACACACACTTGCTCCTGCACTAAATGTTGAAAGTCGAAACACCCCCGTGGCGCCTGCGCGATACATTTGAGACAGCGCCTTTTAAAGCGGGCCACGGCCCCCAGCCTCTCTTGTTGAATCACACACCGTCGTGTTTGCAAGTGAAACATTTAGAGCGCAGCGTTGACTCGCCCGTGTTTGGTTCTGCCTCCAACACCTCCGACGCTTCCCTGTGTTTCAGCCGCGAGTAGCTGGGGGTCACCTGAGGTCATGTTGTCTTTGAACGTGGAACAACAAAAACAAGGCCCCGGCGAAATAGCTCGCCGCTTGTCCACTTTCTTGGCTTAGCCGGCGAATTACTGTGCCAGGAAAGAACAACAAGCCCGGAGCCTTTCATAAGGCGAGCCCTTCAACCCCGCTACACAGGCGCAGGCACACACAGCATGCAGATGTTCGTGGAGAGACAAAGAGGGAGAGAGATAGCGATCGAGAGATGGAAAGAGACAAGAAAAAGCAGAGAGGAAGGAGAAGGGAGAGACAATGACAAGGAGAGTTGACATTTGGACGCTGAAAGTCAAAGCTATGGTTCTTTCCGCTATTTTCTTTGTCTCCTCCTCCTCTTCCTCCCCCCCTCTTCCTCCCTCCCTCCGCTATCTCCTGTGGAGATCTCTCATTTCCTGCAGGCCCAATGTTGATTTCATACTGGAGCTCGGGGCTTAGAGTGGGAGTCTATGAGCTGGGCAGGGGGGAGTGTGGAGGGGGGGGGGGGGGGTGGAGGTGAAGTGTGGGGGTGTTTGGGTTCAGTCCAGAAACAACCTTCACCTCCAGTTCTCTGTGCGGATCTAAAAAATGTGAGCATGCTAGTAGAACGCCACTGAAGGCAAAACATTTTTTTTAGCTCTTTATTCATCCAGCATGTACACTTTTTTTTTTTTTTTTTTTTTTACCTTGCTTCACATTCACACACTCTCTCACCCCTGGGTGCTGCCAGGGGCACTGCTAGGAATGTTGGGTCCCCTGACAAAAGTACATTAAAAAAAAAAAAGTACAACATAATAACATTTAATTAAAACTGACACAATAACAATCTACAATCACGGCATGTTACAGGGCCCCCTAAATCCTTCATGGTATCCCCCTCCTTACGGCGCCCTTGGGTGCTGCCCCAGTACAGCCACAGTCTTCTACTGGCCACAGAGATGCTCCAGTGGGGCGGTAGGGGTGCAGGGTCTCGCCCAAGCGCACCTCAACGATAGTTTAAGGCAGGCAGAGCGCTGATCATTCACTTCCCCCACTGAGATTTTCAGAAGATTCCAAACAGGTGATTTTCTGACCACAAACCTGCTTTTCTGACCTTTGGGCTTCTTCAACCGTCCAGCTTCTGTCTCCCTGCTGCCCATCACATTGTTTCAGATCTACAAATTGTGTGAGCCTGTGGCATGACCTTCTATAGGTTCCTCTCCTGTGACCTTAAGAAACCCCAGACCTTCACGGGGACAGATGACACACAGCCTGGTGTAGGAAGTGGCATGGCTAGGTGAGGGTTTGAAAGTGTCAGTTACTGTATGTTGTAACGATGACCTTCTTTTTAGCTGAGGCAGCTCAGTGAGTGTGTGAGCATGCAAAATCAGGAAGAGGCACTCGTTAGGTTTCAGCAATCTTCAGCGAATATTATATTATACTTACGGTAAAGGAGTTTTTCAAAATGATTGTGTTTACCGCACCAGCAGTTACCAAGGAAGAGGAAAGGGTATGGGCTGAAAGCGGAAGTTTGACTATTCTGTCTTGCTGGCATGGATGCCAATAATACACAGAGTGAAACACACACAGGATGGCAGGGCAGATTGTTACATTCAGATAGCACTGATACACACACACACACCGGCAATTTCAGCTCCTTGTTTCCTTTCCCTTATCGTTAGCATAGATGAGGCCTTCTAGACATGAACAGCTGCGGCCCCGGGCTTTCACTTCCCCTTCTATGAAACCGCACATGTATCTGTTACCACAACAAGTTCCCCAAACATAGCCTTTGGTGCCCCCTGCACCTCCTCCATGCCAACACATGCACACACGTGCCCGTGAGCGTGCGCGCACACGAATCGTGAACGAGCCGAATACGAGACAGTCCGGCTTTGTGGTCCGTTGTTGTAAACTAATGATATTTCCAGACCCGTGAGCGCACAAGTACTGCAGAGAGATTTTGGACGAGATTTTCAGAGGTGCTAATTTGTTTTGAGCATGGATGGGTGGTGCCAGGAACCTTGACTTCCTGTGTGCAGTTCTCTGAGCGTTCAGCCTGTTCTGTCACCCCTGTGTGCACAGATGCACTCACTATAATAGGCACACTTGCAACTTAGTGACTTCATTTGGCACACTTTTGGTGCCATGGCTACAGCAACGCCGCCACCTCCTCCACCCCAACCCCCAAAAAAACAAAAACACACACACACACACAGACATGCACTGAGCAACCACTGTAGCATTGCGTGACTGAGGCTTCACACCTCTCTTTCTCTTGTTCACTCGAGCAAAGCATGAAACAGCCCACACCCACAGTAATGTGAGAAGTTTGTGTGTGTGTGTGTGTGTGTGTGTGTGTGTGTGTGTGTAGGTGTGTGTGTGTCACTGCATGCATGTGTGCGTTTGTGCGTTTGTGCGTACGTTCACTGTCTGTTTTTGGAGCACAGGCTTAGGCCTGACTATGCCCTTGTTTGGCCTCTTTCTTTCATACACACACATACAGTATATGCACACACACACACACACACACACACACACAGACTGAGCCCCTATGCCCTGTCACACACTGGCTCCAGGATTGTTAGCTTGCTGTCTAACATAGCCAGTCAATCCCATTCTGGATCAACACAGCACACCTCACATGGTTGTAAGGTCTCTTTGTCTGTGACCTACAGCTCTGTTTACATGCTATCCAGATATGTTACTACACATTCACACTTCAGCCTAGAAATGCTAGCTTTGATGTTTGTGAATGAACTCACTGACACAATAACTCAGCTCACCGTCTCTCACTGTTTTCTCTAAGGATTTGGGTTACAGTGATGCAATGTGACGGTGTTGGCCGCCAGTGGTGAACAATGGCTGCTGGATGATCTCATTCCCTCTACCAGCGCTCCTGTCACAGAGACGTTTCATGGATGATTTCAGAGAGATGACCGGCCTTACTGAAAAAAAAAAAACCCTGACAAAATGGCCGAGGCCGAGGAAGGTGTTTCCTTCGAGCCTCTGCGTGTGCAGCCAGCTGCTAGAAAGCGTCCCATCCTCTTGATCCGCTGCACCTCTGCCCGCCGGCGGAAAAGTCTTGTGACGGGGCGGCACAGCGGCCAGGTGGCTAATTGAGCTGTTCCCAGGGCCGGCCTGTGACAGCGTGCCACCCCGTGCCAAGGTGTCGGGGTTTCCCAGGGCCCAGTAAGAGGCTCTTTCAGTCCTCGTCTGGCGTGTCCAATCGCCCCGCCCCGCTGGCAGAGAGCGGGCACACAGTCCAGGCCTCAGAGAGCTGACCGGTCACACTCGTCCAGTTAGAATCATATTTAACCTGCTGGGGCTGGTGAGCTTGTTGGTGACAGTTAAGGTTTGGAACAGGCTGGGGTGGATTTCCAACCCTCACTTTGTATATACATCACCAGTCAAAAGTTTGGACACACCACATTTTTCTTTATTTTTACTAGTTTCCACATTTTAGAATAATAGTAAAGACATCAAAACTATGAAATAACACAAATTGAATTATGCAGTGACCAAAAAAGTGTTAAACAAATCAAAACTATCTTATATTTTAGATTCTTTAAAGTAGCCGCCCTTTGCCTTGATGGAAAGGCAAAAGCTTTGGAAAGAAATTCATACATAGGCATCAACTTCACTATTTATATTTGTCTGAGAAACACATTTCAAGCATTTAAGCATAAGCCTTTAGATTAAAATGGCTTTAAGAGAATGAAAAACATAGAACATTCAATCAGGTGTGTCCAAACTTTTGACTGGTAGTGTATATATAGAGAAAGAGATACTACTTTTTGATTATTTTCTGTTACCCACTGCACAATTGTACATTCATTAGTAAGTAAGTAAGTAAACCTTTATTTATATAGCACCTTTCTATAAAGATAAGTAACAAAGTGCTTGACAATAATAAAAGGAGATCTAGGATATAATTAGGCTACATAAGCTTTATAAATTAAAGTTTAGTAGATGATTACATCTTACACTGTCTTCTGGGGTAATATTTTTTACAGCTGTTTATGCATTGCTTACATATGTAATAATGTATTTGCTGCTTGGGGTAAAACTGAGCTGTACATAGCCAAAAAGATCCTGGGCTAAATCATGTAAGAGCTAAATCATAGATGCAGCGTTGAAATCCTGTCTAGCGTTCAGTGGGTAGTTTATGGATTGATTTGTAAAAATGTTGTCACTTGGCAGCTGAGATCCGGAGGGTGAAGTCTGACTTCAGAAAACAGGCTTCAAGTAGAACCAGACTGGAGCATACTTCAGGAACATCCATATTTCACAACGACAATTTCCTGCATAGTTTCTACATGTGTGTGTGGACTGACTTTTATTTTTTTTATTTCTGGGGTTGATGGGTGTGTGTGTGTGTGTGTGTGTGTGTGTGTGTTTGGGGGGGGGGGGGGGCGGTAAAGCGGGAGGGAGATTCTCCGGCTGTGAGGGATCAGTTGCAGGATTGTAAACACGGCCCGGAGCCCCTCTCGCTCCCCCTCACCACCCACCCTCCAATCCCCCCCCCCCCCTCCCCCCCCCAAAAAAAGTGCCTCCTGAAATGGTTGAGCCTATGGGTGTACCCCCCCCCCCCCCCCCCCCACCTCCTGCCCACCCCCCCTTCCTCTTCGTGTTTCCTGTTGAGCTGGCTAGACTCCTTTGACAGATTTACAACTCTGGGGTCAAAGTTTTCCGACGGCA
Organism: Centroberyx gerrardi; assembly: GCF_048128805.1. Taxonomy (NCBI): domain Eukaryota; kingdom Metazoa; phylum Chordata; class Actinopteri; order Beryciformes; family Berycidae; genus Centroberyx; species Centroberyx gerrardi. The sequence continues at coordinate 18,489,046 of NC_136016.1, forward strand.
GCAGATAAATCTTACACCGCCCCCTCCCTGCCTCTCCTCCACCTGATAAAAAGACGCATACTCTGTACCCCAACCCCCTCCAAACACACACACACACACACACACACACACACACACACACAGCACCACCACCCCAACTCCCCCCACATCCTTTCATGTCTAATGTGCCTTTTTTTTTTTTTTTTAGAAAAGGTCTATGTGTGTGTGTATACGCATGTATGTGTGTGTGAACACGTGTGTGAGAGCACGCCTACATTTTATGTGTTCTGGAGGAGGTATGTGCAAATGCCTTTCTGTATGTGTGTGTGTGTGTGTGTGTGTGTGTGTGTGTGTGTGTACACACTAGGGTAAGTGCCTTGCAGTTTTGCGGTAAGGAGAAAGAATGCGGGACATTGTTCTTGAACCATAAAGGCAGGCTCTTCATGTTTCAATCGTTTTTTGGGGGGCCTGGTGATTTTTTTCCGCTCCTTCTTTTCCCTCCATCTGATTTTTATGTTTTGGTCCCAGTGTGATACTCACTCTGCTCTCGTCTCCTCTCCTCCCCCAGACGGATAAGAGGAGCAGGAGTATGCTTCATTCCACCAGCATGCCATCATTTGTCTTTTCCTCCCTCTCTGTCTCTCTGTCTCTCTCTCTCTCTCTCTCTCTCTCTCTCTCTCTCCCTCTCTCTCTCATCCCACCCACTGTAACATTCATTTTTCTTTATTCGCCTGCCTTTTATCGCCATATCTGTGTCAAACATCCGCTGCTGTGCTGGGGCAGACCGTGGAGAGATAGAAAGGAGTATTGAAGGAGCGTCTCAAACACACACAGGTCCTGGAGCCATGTCTCTCCCTCTCCCTCTCTCTCTCCCTCTCTCTCTCTCTCTCTCTCTCTCTCTTCCCCTCTCTTTCCACCCCTTTATCCATTACAATCTGTTTAAGGGTGGGAGGCAAATCTCCAGCGAACGCCCATAAAACTTCTTATCAATTAATTTAGAAAACCTAATCCTGACATTGCCTTCCTAGTATTTGTCACTTGCAAAAATGTTGTTGGGATCCAAAAAATGCCGTAGCCCCGCCTCCTCCATTCAACCCCTCCTCTTAAAAGCAGTGGATCTGAAATGGCTTGGATTGGTGATAGACGTGAAGAGGAGCCAATGGCTTACACCTATCCAGTCGCCTTAGATCTGATAATTATATGAAGGAGGAGATAAGACTTAAACTAGAGAGTACCTGAGTTTCTTTATTGAGACTCTGACCATGGAAACGCTGCAGAAAAGAGATAAACGCAGAGGCTTCTTTGCTTTGTGTTATAATAAATACACGGATGAACGACCTTTGCTTTATTTAATTAAAAATTAGAATCATTTTGCAGTCAAATGTGGAGATAGAGTTTGGGGCGAATGGCTTTGTGTGCGTGTAGAAAGCCCATTGAAGTGACGCTCTTTGTATTTATTGCTGGTAATGAAGTTGACTGTCCAGGAGTCATGTCCAACATAATAACCTGCCTGTAGCACATAGGGACCTTGGCTCAGCCTTGGTCTGTTTATGTGTGCTGGAAATGTATCCTTCACACTGCCTTCACCACTGTAGGCCTTGTATAGCTCATGCTGTTTTATTGAGTAAGGGGAGAACACACTCTTTTTTGGCTCCACTCTAGCCTCGCAGCCTTGTAAATCAGTATCGATTTTACTCTAATTTTAACCTTACCGTAATATCATATTCTTTATAGCCCACAACAACACACACTCCCCAATATACACACACATTCTTCCCATGGTGTTGGATCAATGGACATGATTGATTTGGCGGTGTGCTGGCAGCCAGTCCTGATCAATGTTCGCTTGGCTGATGGCCGCGGACCGTTCATCACTATCATTCAGCAAAGTGTGTTGAAATGTGTGTGACTGCGTCTTCTATCAAATGTGACTGTACATTTTCTGTATGTGTGTGACAGCTGAACCAAAGCTTATACAAATCATGAGACATTATCATGCTATTTAATGTGGTGCTAGATAGTAATTTGGTTTTTATTGCATAATATTAACATTGATTTCCATACCATTTTTTTTGTCTTGCTCGAGAAATGAGTCCTGCTGTTTTTGAGACAAAAGTTGTCAAGTGATTTTATCTTGTTTGCAGACCTATCTAGCTTATTTCATGATATTTTTAGGCAAATTATCTCACTGCACTGGCAGATAATCTTGCTGGTTTCAATCATTTTCACTTGACACATGCCAATATGACAATATGAATCATCAAAAACAATGAAGAAAAAAAAAGACAATTTCACTTATCTTTAAAAAAGTTAAATGTATTGAAAAACCACATAACTCAAATTTAGGTACTTTTCATGTTTTATCTTCAGTTGAAGGGTTACATGCTCCTCTATGGGTTGGATCCCTCGGGATTACGAAACCTTTTCAAAAACAAAAATATAAACTCAAGAAATGCACAGTCGCTGCTGCTTCTCTCACTTCCTCAAAATATGAGGTTTTCACCCGACAGTCAGCGATATGCGATAACACTGACAGTTCAGCTCGTCTGGCAAACTACAACTTGGCCCATATGACTCAACCTTTGCAGAGGCTTATGAAAGACGATGTTGGAACAGAAATTCTACATGAGGGTAAACACACTCTCATGGCTAAGACACACCCTGTCCACAGGTCATCCTGTTTCGCAAACTGCACACACACACAGACACACACACACACATGCGAGCAAGCACCCGCTATCAGATTAGTAGGGAAGCGCATCAAATATTACAAAACATCACATGCCTGGCGAAACACTCCACGCGGTGCGGCACGCGCTTTGTCGAGCGGTGACCTTGAATACTTAAAAGGCCCCTTGGTGGAAATATCTCTCCCCCCCGCTGCTCTTCACACATCACTGCCGTGGGACCGAGTGATATGATGGCAAGAGAGAGAGGGAGAGAGAGAGAATACAGACTGATTGACTGACAGAGAGAGAGGAGGGTGAAAGCTGAAAAATAGAGGAAAGGAGGAAGAGGGGAAGGGGGGGGGGATGGAGTGGTACCATCTGACTCTCTCCAGGGAAATCTTATCACACAGTGTTGGGGGGAGGGGGGGCGGGGCTGGGGGGGGGGGGGGGGGGGGTCTTTCCAGTGGAGCGAAAGATTGGGATGAACAGATCAGGGGTAGGGGGGCTTTAGGGGATTAACGAATGAACAAACCTGTTGTCCTCCCTTCCTCTCCCTCGCTCTCCTCTGCCCCATCATGCCCCTTTTTTTTTTTCTTCTTTCACCGGTGCCAACTGGCCATGCTCTATATATCCAGCTAAGTCCCCACGTAACCTTTTTTCGGAGTTATTACGGTCGGCGTGTCTTTTCACAGGCTTTATGTTATTGGATTAGGGCTCGGTCCAAAGACTCCCTCTCCCCCTCTCTCTCTCTCTTTTTCTGTCTTTCTCTCTCTCTTTCTCTTTATCTCGTTCTGTCCTTTCTCTCTTTTTTCGCTTGCGCTAGTCATCTCTCTCCCTCTCTCTAACCCACTCTCTCCTTTCGTGTGTCTCATTATATCTCTCTCACTCACTCTCGTTCTAGTCATCTCTCTGTGCTTGTTCAAGTCCTGAGGGATGGAGAGAGAGAGGGAGAGAGAGAGAGAGAGAGAGAGAGGGAGAGAGAGAAAGAGAGCTAATGTGCCCGTCTGGTCTGGTTTGGTCGGGGGTTTTTTTGGCTCCCCGCCTCTTGTGTCACTCCACTGGTCCAATGTTGGCCATAATATCAAGCGACAGGCCGGCTTTCCACTCCGACAAGCCCGTGTCCTTAAAACCAGGGTCTGGAGAGGAAGCGAGAGAGGCAGAGAAAGAGAGAGAGAGAGAGAGAGAGGGAGAGGGAGAGAGAGAAAGAGAGGGATAGATAGAGGGGAATTGGAGGGTGGGGGGTAATCAAAAGATGATGAGATGTGTTGATGGAGGGATGGTAGGTCAGAGGATGAGGGAAGGGAGGGTAAAATATCGCAAAAGTAATGACATCCATCCTCCCATCCGCTCCCTTCATCTGCCCACCCCCCCGTCCCTCCAGCGGCGCAGAGGTCAGCTGTTCTACGAGAGATCTGGTGACCTTTTGAGAGCAAACTTTGAAGTTAACTTTGCATGATTTGTTTGGCTGCTCCATCGCGGAGAGAGAGAGAGAGAGAGAAAGAGAGAGAGAGAGGGGAGTGTATTCCTGAAACTAGGCCAGTCACTGTCTAGAAATGTGGACTCATGTTCCCTTTTCCAGCCGTTCCCTGGAGGAGCTAGCCTGCCTGCCTGCCTGTCTGTCTGCCTGTCTGTCTGCCTGTCTGTCTGTCTGTCTGTCTGTCTGTCTGTCTGTCTGTCTGTCTTCCTGTCTGTCTGTCTGTCTGTCTGTCTGTCTGTCTGTCTGCCTGTCTGTCTTCCTGTCTGCCTGTCTTCCTGTCTGCCTGTCTGCCTGTCTGTCTGTCTGTCTGCCCGCCTGTCTGCCTGGCTGCTGGGCCTCAGAGTTCACTGTCTGCTCTGCTCTCTGCACCATCCTGCTCTGTTATCTTCTGGTCTCCTCTGTTCTATTTTGCACTGTTCTGTTCTGTTCCGTTCCGTTCCGTTCTGTTCTGTTGCGTCACATTGTGTCTCGTTACGTTCTGTCCTGTTCTGTTCTGCCCCATGCTGTTTCGTTCCATTCCATTTTGTTCCATTCCATTCCGTTCCATTGCGTTCCCTTCCATTTGTTTAGTTTTTGTTTTGTTTTGTTTTGTTTTGTTTTGTGCTATTATGTTCTGTTCTGTTCTGTTTTGTGCTAATATGTTCTGTTCTGTTCTGTTCTGTTCTGTTCTGTTCTGTTCTGTTCTGTTCTGTTCTGTTCCGTTTCATTCTGTTCTGTTCTGTTCTGTTCTGTTCTGTTCTGTTCTGTTCTGTTCTGTTCCGTTTCATTCTGTTCTGTTCTGTTCTGTTCTGTTCTGTTCTGTTCTGTTCTGTTCCGTTTCATTCTGTTCTGTTCTGTCCTCTTCTGTCACATTCCATTTCATTCTGTTCCATTCTACTCTGTTCCATTCCAATCCATTTTGTTCTGTTCCGCTCTGCTCCATCCCACTCCGTTCCATTCTGTTCGGTTCCATTCTGTGCTGTTCTTTTTCTCTTTTCTGTTCTGATATCAGCTAAATACAGGCCTCCATTCATGTTTACTTATCCACATAACTTCACTGCAGCCAAATTGTCAGTACCTGCCTGCATTCATATCTCTTTTTAGCATCCAGCAGGTATGCTAAATTTGAAATCATGGCAAAGTCTTTTCCCTTGTCCAACAATAAAATATGAATTGAGGGGGTCAGATGAGGCAGCATAAAAAGTGACAAAAATTGTGTGTGTGTGTGTGTGTGTGTGTGAGAGAGAGAGAGAGACAGCGAGAGACAGAAAGGGAGGGAGAGAGTAACAGAGAGAGAAGACAACTCTCTATCCACAATTAGATCAAAAGGTTGGGACCTCTGGATTGTGTGGCCACTCTCATAAACCCATCCGCTGCTACCAAACCTCTTATATCATCCCTCATCTATTTGGGTACAGTTGGCTTGCAGAGGGGACAGCGCGCCGCGGGGAGGGAGGGGCCGGGCACGAACATAAAAGCCTTGTGTCGACATCTGCCAGCCTACCTATGCCTTCACTCCGCCTGGCACTACCAGCCCATTAGCATCATGTAGCGCCTGGCACTAATCCAAGCGGGACAGTGTGACCTTAATCTCTGCGCCTATCACCGAGCCCCCGACACATCTGGCCATCTCCGGATGCAACAGCCACACCTGCCTCCGCCTCTCCCGGGCGTGTGCGTGCCCTCTGGCGGGCGCCATAATCCCCGACTGGTTTTACAGCCTCCTCCCCTCCCGACGTCACTGTAGGTGAGCCCTTGTCAAACTGCGCTCCCTAATCAGCTCTGGCATCATGTGTGGCTCAGTCCTGCAGTGGATTAGCATGGACACTGGGCGCTCTTCCCATCTGGCCCTATTCTCTCTTTTTACCCATTTATCCATACATCCATCTGACCATTTCTCAGACTGCCCATTTACCTGTACATCCATTCATCCATTCATCCGTCCTTTCACACATGTTGCTACCATTTGCCCCACCACCCATCGTCTCATACCATCAGCTCAGTCTCACGTAGCCAAACCTCCGGCTCAAACAACGGAGGTCTTTTGAAATTCTCGTCATAAAATGTGGGATAATCAGAATTCGCTGAGCCAAAGGCAACATATTGACTGGCTCTGAGTTTGAAATTCTCCCACAAACCCTGGAAAACGGCACTTCTGGTTTGTTTTTCTGCCCGGGAAGAACAAGTTTCCATTGGTAGCTTAGCTACAACGCTAGCTACTTCACCGAGTAAATTGTATTTTTATTGTAACGATCCAACTATTAGGGAAGTAACTGTCCACACCTGGTATTAAGACAATAGTTAGCTAACTGTAGCAACTGCCTTGTTGTTCATTTGATGGTAAACAAGTGAGCACCATATGCTCTGGCCTAGCAAAATTTGAATTATGACGACAACCCACATCGTTGCCGTCCTTTTCTAACCAACTATTGTGTGTAAATTTCTCCAGACCTCCATCGTTTCAGCCGCAGGTGTGGCTCTACATGAAATTACCATCTCTCCACTGTGGTTCTCTCGCTCTCTCTTTTTTTTTTGCAGAGAGATCAAGGGAGCGCTGCCTCCCCGCCTCATTTGGATCAGATCAGCAGCAGGTTCCTTGTGGATCACAGGGAGACATTTTAGGATTATGGTCGCTCCTCGCTGCTTTAGTCTCTGTGCGGCCAAACTGTATTTGTAGCACTGGGAAAGGCAGCGAGAGTCACAGATGAATAACATGTGATCCTGACTGATCATTATATATGGGTATCATTTCACATTTGCGTGCCTGTATGCTATGAGTCACAGTGACAGTGAGTCAGAGTCCGTATATAGAGACTGAAATTCTTGTGAAGTCTGCGCTCATGTAGTAATACGATGATCCCAACATGCAAAGGTCTCTTCACAACTCCAGCATTGTAATAGATCTTGATCAATACTGTTATTGTAGAGTGCAATCAGAGTGTTGTTTTTTCATGCAGTGGAACTAATTGCCTGAAGTTACCTGATCTAATGAAATCTACTCCTAAAGGTCCGTTTATCCAATTTATCAATTTTCATGGCATTAGCAAATTGGGTTTCCCTCATAACAAGGACAACCCTTTATAAATAATTCTATGTATTTTTCCCAGAAACGTTTCACTTCCGTCCCAAAAGCGAGCTAAACTCTGCATGTTGCTTTAAACCGTGTGTCTGTTAGTGCAGAAAGTCACCAGGGGCACATTAGTGTGGTAACTTACACAGGAAACCCCAATGTGATAGAGCAAGAGGATTTGGGTGGTGATAAAAGCCTAAACCTCAAACATCCGTCACCAGGCTCATGTTGTTTTTTTCTTTCACAAAGCAAGACTCACTTGATGCCCAGATTAGCACCGGTGACAAGTCTGCACTTCTGTCTTTGCTCTCTTGAATTCCTTGCTACTGTCTGTGCCTCACCTAAAAGTCAATTGTAAACACGACAAAATGGCGGCTCTAGCTTTGAAACTGGAACCCCTCCTGTGAGCGTGTGCAGGGTGTGATGAAACCTGGTTTTATTTACTCTCCAGCAGAGTTTACTTTAGGCTCACACTCCTCTGAGACAGAGGCTCCTGCTCAGCCAAGCATTACACCCCTAATTCTCATCCCTTTCAGGTTTTCCTCTGTTGTTTCCCCTGTTCTTGTCACAGCATGACATAGTAATCAATAAGCAATTAAAAAGGGCAACATGGCAAAGGGCATTGCTTACTTAGTTCCAGTGGATGTTTTTACTCTGTGCTCAGGATGTCCACGCTGCCTTCCCGGGGACGCGGTGCAGGGATGAGAATGGGACACTCCAGTCACTTTATACTCACTACACACACCCGAAAACCAGCTCAACACTTACTTACACTTACTGTAAGTACATAGCATTTACGAATGCTCACTGCAGTGCTTTTAACTTTTGTATCTGTGTTTTTAATGACATACACCATCAGTCAAAAGTTTGGACACACCTGATTGAATGTACTATGTTTTTCATTCTCTTAAAGCCATTTTGAACTAAAGGCTTACGCTTAAATGCTTGAAATGTGTTTCTTAGATAAATATAAATAGTGAAGTTGATGCCTATGTATGAATTTCTTTCCAAAGCCTTTGCCTTCCCATCAAGGCAAAGGACGGCTACTTTAAAGATTCTAAAATATAAGATAGTTTTGATTTGTTTAACACTTTTTTGGTCACTGCATAATTCCATTTGTGTTATTTCATAGTTTTGATGTCTTAACTATTATTCTAAAATGTGGAAAATTGTAAAAAATAAAGAAAAATGTGGTGTGTCCAAGCTTTTGACTGGTAGTCTATACTGTGGTATTAGACATTTTATTAACATTTGAAGTGAGTGAATATGAAGGGTCCATAAACATTTAAAAATCCAGCTTGTGATCAGTCTTAAAGGGGAAGAGGAGCCAGCTCAAGGTTAGACTATACTCAGCAGTAATCTTAACCAGGAAGAAGTGTTGAAGCCACCCATCCTGTGCGAAGGACTAGCCGCTGCTGGTTTACTAGGAATTCACACGTTGTGCCTGCTACCGTCACTCTGCTCCCCAGCCTCTGACACTCTGTCATTCTGCACCGCGGACAGAAAAAAATGCCCCTACAACATGATCTAACAGAGTTACACTGCATCGCATGACACGACCACTCATCCCCAATTACAGCTGTGCTCTCCGTAACATACACGCTGCCCTGACAAGCATAGCAAGTATGCCGCTTGGCAGTTTAGACAGTGTTGTCTGCTGGGTGGTGGTGGGGGGGGGAGATGTGTTCATGGACTGGCTTTCTTGCGGACAGAGAAGGCAGAGCTGCTCCCTGCCTTTCCCTGCACTCTGTGTGTGTGTGTGTGTGGTGGTGTGTGTGGCCTGTTTTATCAGAATGCTGACACCTAGTTCTATAGTCCCTTGGCCCTGATAGACAGGCAGCTGGGGCAGATGTCTCCTGTCAGCCGTGTCCATTCCACCCCCAGCACCGCTGATATGACAGACCTGCCTGCCTGGATGGCTGTGGGGAAAGGCTTCAGAGGGTGGAGGTGTGTATGAAGTGAATGCATGTGTGTGTGTGTGTGTGTGTGTGTATGTGTGTGTGTGTGTAAGAGGAAGGGAGGGAGAGAGAGAGAGAGAGAGAGAGAGAAAGAGATGGAGGGGAAACAAAGTATCTCCACATGACACTTTGTGTTTTCTGAGGCAGGTGATATTTTTTTATATTTTGATGCTGTTTATTAGTTATTATACATCATGTTATTACCAGTGTGTGTGTGTGTGTGTGTAAGAGGAAGGGAGGGAGGGAGAGAGAGAGAGAGAGAGAGAGAGAGAGAGAGAGAGAAAGAGATGGAGGGGAAACAAAGTATCTCCACATGACACAGTGTTTTCTGAGGCAGGTGATATTTTTTTATATTTTGATGCTGTTTATTAGTTATTATACATCATGTTATTACCCAGTGTGTGTCCCCCCCCCCCCCCCCCCCCCCGCCCCCCACATTAGAGTGTGTAACTCAGTGTGTGTGTTTTTGTGTGCATGCGGTACAGTCCAGGAAAAAGAATGGGAACTGGTATGTTTTGGATTAATGTAAGGGATAAAGCTTTAAAAAAAAAGAAAAGAAAGAAAGAAAGAAGAAAATCACCTCTGATGCCAAAGAAGTCCAAACACGCCCCCTTTTCTCCCTCTCTCCTTCTTCTCCTCCTTTCTCTAACACTACTCACTTTTTACAGGCTGCCATTTCCACTAAATTAGTGCCCAGGGTTTTAATTGCAGTTTATGAAGCTCATTTATTGGCGCGAGAGTCTGTGTTTGTGTGATCTGGCATCCAGCGAGGCAGGCCAGGGCTCTGGGCTTTCTCCAAGCCTCCCTGCGGTTTTGCATTTCTTTTTTCCCCCTCTGTTGTTTTTTTCTCCCCCCTTCTTTTCTTTTTAACACCAGAATGTTGCTGGGCTTAACCGTACACGCTGCTGTTTTTATAGAGAATTAGCACTTCTCTACCCAGCGCTGGCGGTGTGGCTCCACACTGGAAGTGTTGCCTTTAAATCAGCCCTCCCCTTTAAAACCGCCCAGGCACGTGCCAAGAGCCACACATTCAGCATACAGTAGTTAGCATTTCCTATGGCTTTAATCAAAGGATTGAGATTATTAATTAATGTCATACTTCAAATGATATCAAGACGTGATCCAGAATACATGCAGTATGTAGCTTGGGATCGTTAGGAAAAGAGCGGACCCTGTTTCCATGACCCATGAAGATCTCTCTCCCTCTCTCTCTCTCGTTCCCTCTCTCTATTTCTCTTTCATTTCCCCTCTCTCTTTCTCTCTTCCTCCACTTCATCCCCTCCATGGCATTCCAGTGACACCCTGGAGGCTAATTAAGCCTTAATTACATTTGTTGGAATTGATTTGTGATTTAGTCTTTCCTCTGTTGTTCCAGCTCATTGGCCCCCATAGAAATGTCATTAATGCACCATTATTTTCACGGGCGGTCTAATTAAAGGGACATACTCTCTGGGTTTGCTCTGATGAGATGCCGGGAAGGGGAACATGTTGGCGACTGGCACCCCGATGATCCAAAATGGAAGACACGATGGGGGTGAGGGGGTGCGACATAACCTCACTTAGGGGAAGTGCCCTCAATTTAGAAGGAGGCAGCCAGTCACCTTGCGTGGGAAGGATGTCTGCACCATGTTCAAGGGGATACGTGACATTATCACTTGTTTACGTTCGATGGCATGTCAGGCCACAAGGTGTTATTACACAAATTTATTGTCATTTAATCTCTGCCAGCATGTAATCCTTCAATCAACCTGGTGACCCCACCGGCTTCCACCGTAACCTTACCAGCGTTGTGCCGGTTGTCTTAGTATTTGATATCAAGCACTCGGTTTGGAATGCTTTGTCCTGCACTGCCATATTCCCTCCCCTCTAAAATATATCAGGAAAGCGGATATTTGATGGGAAGAGGTGGAAATGAAACGCACACAAATCCGACTCCATCGCACATTTAGCTTAATCCCTCCTGGATGTGAGCCCAGGCCCCAAAAAAGCTGTTCGGTCTTAATGGGTGACCTGAGATCCGGAGCATCAGGCCGCTTGCAACACAGCATGGCCGAGGAAGCAAAAGCACGCTTGATTCCCCTTCATAAGTAAAAAGCAGAATTTGGAGCTGGCAGTTGTTTGTGCTTCTTTTAAAACACTGGTCTTCCCTTAGGGAGACTTGTGGGAGGGAGGCAAAAAGGGAGAGGGGGTTTTGCGGTGCATTCACATGTGGAAGCTCAAAGCAGTAACAATCTTTCCCAGCCTCCTCTGGCCTCATATGGCCTGTGCTATCCTGCAGCTAAGAGCCTCAAAGCACGAGACTGTTCCCGCTCTCTATCTCTCTCTCTCTCTCTCTGACTGCCCCTCTCTCTCTCTCTCTCTCTCTCTTATTCTTTCCCTGCTCACCAACTCACTGACAGAGTGACTGCCTGACACCTTCTCCTCTCCTCTCAATTCAGTTCAATTCTCTCTGTTGTCTGCATGTACCCTTTCTGTCTGTTATGATTGTGTATAATGGGCCTCAGTCCAACATGCTGGCTGGCAGGCTGACGGGCGTGTTGGACAACTGCTTCACAGTTGGCTAGGCTAGTGTGTGTGTGTGTGAGAGAGAGAGAGACAGAGGGAGAGAGAGAGAGAGAGGGAGAAAGAGAGAGCAAAGGAGAGAGGGAAGGAGGAAGGGAAGGGGAGAGAGAAAGACAGAAAAAGGCAGAGGGAGGGAACGACAGAGTAACAGAGAGAGAGAGAGAGAGGCAGAGTTGGAGAGAGAGAGCAGAGAATGGGGTCACTTGAGTTTGTTGCTCATAGGATATCAATCAGCTCAGTCTCTCCACCCCCTTTAGGAGTCTGGCTGTTCTGTTACCTCCCTCCCCATCTCATCAAAACCGCCATCTTTGGGAGTGTTACAACAACAATAACAACGTCCACCATAAAACGGCACCAATCGAGCAACCTTGTTTTGAGTCCCAGTTTAATCATACCATGGAAACGAAGATGATGTAGTTTAAGTGAAGCCTTAAGTAAGCTTAAGTCTTGTATTTCTTTTATATGGCTTTGGCAAACATGAGTATGCCGTATTGAGTGCCTTCAGTTGAAGTTGTTTCAGAGCCGATGCTCTGCGCGGTTATAGGTTGCTCTGCAGGGAGGAGGCCGTGGAAACGGGCTGTCGAGCATTGCAGAGAGAATTCAACCTCGTCATGAAAACGAATTGTTCCTCGCAAAAAGGTGTTTTCCTAATCTTTGTCAGGTCCCCGCGATTGCTGAGTCATCTGGAAAAAGCAGCGCTCTCGCATTCTTTATACTTGGGTAATGCAGCATAAGAGGACTTCCATTTTTAGCTTTACAGCAAATTACATTAAGCCACAGTTCAGTGGGCCCTAATACTTTGAAAGTAACAAATATCGACAGAGAGGGATAAAAGTTTTTTGATATTGCTCAAACTTCTCCCAGCGAGGCCTCTTTTATACCTCCTCCCCTGCTGCGGAGCGGGAGGAGAATGGGTTAAACCTGTCTGCGGCCCACATCTGGGAGTCATTTGAAACATTCCACAAGGCTTACCACATGTTTTCAGATGGACTAAATCCCGCGAAAGGCTCGGCTGTCAGAGGTTTGAAAAATCGTCCTTTTTTTTTTTCGGCAGGAGGGGAAAAACTGAGAAAGAGAAAATTAAACTGTATAATGGTTTTTCTCCCTCGCAGGTGAGATTAGGTGGAGATGGTGGGTGGGTTTGCAGACGTGTCCCTGTGTGTGCGGGTGGTGGCAGCGGGGTGGAAGTGTGTGTTTCTGTGTCCTCCTGCATGTTGGTGGCATGTTATTCGAATGTGTTCTGAGTGAAAGCGTTTCTTAACAGCCATTTGCAGTTCAAAGGAGGCTTTGGGGGCTGGCTAACTGTTTCCATGCGGCTGATACAATCTCATCTGCTCTCTCTCTCTCTCTTTTCCTCCTTCTTTATTCCTCACAACCTACCACCATAAAGTAAACCGACATGAAAGTTATGTAGCTTTTCAGCACGCCTGTACACACACACACTTACAGACATGAGTGGCACATTCAGCCACTGGCAGTTTTTTTTTTTTTTTTTCGCATTCAGACGCACTGATACGTTCATCTCATTGTAATACGTCCCGAAAGGCTCTTTTATTAGGTGCCCTCTTGTGCCGCAAAGTGCCTTTCTACAGCGACTGTTCCATGGTTTCGCCATTACACTCTGCTGAGGATGACAAGCTAATAAAGGGTAGTCGCGGGGTGATGAATGGTTGGCTGCTCGGAGCTCCAAATAAATAAGTGGTTTTTAGGGGAGCTCGAAATTAATGGCCAGGGAGTCTGTGGATGTTGATTGACCACAGAGCCTTGGCACCGCCTCGCCCTCACGTCTCCCCATGCCCTACGCAGGCCTGCCGGGTCTTAGATCCTCTCCAAATCTATACCCAAGAAAGGCTGGTAGACTGCTGGCCTTTTTGACGTCAGGCCCAGGGGATCTCATGTTGCCCCGGTGCGTGAGCCGCCCCACTGTATTTGTCCACTGACATTTGGGGGACTGGAAATGTTTCTCTTGGGCGTGGGTGACACTCCATGCAGAGGAGGGGCCTCTCTCTCTCTCTTTCTCTCTCTCTCTCTCTGCCTCCCACTCCTTCTCTCTGTCTATGAGGCTGTGACATGTGGCATGTGGCCCCATGCTGGGGGCGAAAGCATTGATCAGGCTGGCTAATGTTACAGCACTCTGGAAATAGCTCTGGAGTTTCAGGCTGGACAGTAAATAGGCAGCCGGCGTTTACAGGATCTGCCAGAGGTGGAGGCGGATTCGAAGCGAACACCTGCTAGGGGGCTCGCCAGGTGTCTTGTAAACTGAAACACGAGAGACACTTTGGGGGGACCGCTCCACTACTGTCCTATAACATTAACCATTCGCAGGAACTACTTTATGTTATGGTTTTTTATAGGAGGGAATTCCAGGATCAAGATAGCACCGCGAAGCCTCTGGGTGCATTGAATGTCGTGTTTCTTAAAGAGCCTCATTATTCATGCTGAGAGGAAGAGTGTTTACAACGTCTGAATTGAGTAATAGATCTGGCTATCCTAACTAGTCACCCCGGTAGAAACGGAACGCCACTAGTCAGCAGAAAACGTGATACCGACCCAAAGCAAATACAGTCATCGTATATGCTGTATGCATGCTGTGCTTAATCCTACATAACACTGTCAGGCTTTTCTGGCAGTCCTGTCACTCTCGCTCCTTCCAAGTCTCGAAAACGGAGAAGGCAGTCTTAGCAGACTTGGATCTACGAAGCATGTCCAAGTCTTGATTTTCTCTTTCTGTAAATCACTGCACAGTTCCCTTACACAAAGCTAATGCATGTGCCTTACAAGTCACCGTGTCATGCTTGACATTCGGAGTTTTTTGCTTGCATACGGGGGGCTATGTAAAGCACTAACTGGAACATGCATCACACGGCTTTTCACTATGCCTGACATGTCCCTGTGGCTGTACAGTACATGCTTAAATACGGTCTACATCTGTATCTCAGAATAGAAGGGAGCTATACCAGACTCGAGACCCATTAAGATTCAACTCCTGTGACTTCCAAGTGTAAACCTGGCTACAAGTGGAGGATGCAGCTGGGCTAAGGGGACCCCAGAGGCTTTGCTAGCCAACCTAGAGATATGTAGAGGAAACAAAATGCTGGCCTTTGCCAATACAAATCCCCACACTGCAGTTGAGTGAATGAAGGCTAGCCCGTCCGGTCTGCATGAACATACACTGTACACATGGACGCCGGGCCCAATTCCACCTGTCAGAGGGCTGTGAAATGAGACAGCTCAGACTCTTCAACCATTGTGTTATGACAGCAGCCACTTCCACCAGAACATACTTTTAGCATTTGCGGACTCCCTCAGTCCTCGGTTGCTCGCATGCCTCTCTGTCCCATGTAACACCGCCCCAGCACTGCATTCCTCACTTGTGTGGTGATGTGTGACAATTGACACAGCTTAGTGCCACTCACAGCTTTGTATAAAAAAGCCTCAAAGGCAGCAGGGGAGACAAGGAGGACTCTCTCTCGCTCTCGCTCTCGCTCTCTGTAGCTGTGTCAATGCTCCCAGGAAAAGAAGAGAAGCAACAGAGAGGCAAAATATGTCACCGGCTGTCTTGTGGCCTTTTGTCCGATCGCATGGGACACGGGGTTTCACATCCACCACCACCTCGCGCAGAACTTTGCTTTCTGGGGCGGAAAGCTATCGAGTGTCGCGTTCAGACCTGAGAGACGGCAGAAAATCGGTGCTTTCCTCGGTGCAAGAACTCCCTCTGCACGCAAACATGCACACACTCTTTTGAACTTACGATACACACCTGTGCGAACACACACATGCACAAACACACTTACACATGTGCACATACACACAAAACTAACACTCAGCTGACTCTCAATACACCATATGTAATAATCAATAACATGTGTTGGTATAGCTGGAGTAGACAGTCATAAACTCTTCTCATCTCTTGGTATTATTGTGTAATTAAGCTTACTTTTTATTGATACAATTCAGTTTCTGGACTTCTAACAAGCCATTTCACGCCAGAAGGGTCACCCGTTGCTTTTACTGTTGTTGAAACCAATAGTGAGATTAGAAATTATTGTGTGTAAAGCTGTGAACTACAGTAGGTAAGCCCCTATGTGTATGTACAGGGTTTGTGCATGTAGGTGATTCTGGGGGTATTGTGGGCTAAATTTAAGGAAGCATCTGTGATGGGAGGTGCCAACTTGATAACCTCAATGTCAAACTAGGTTTTCTGCATAAGTGCTTTCCCAAAATAGCACAAGAGATAGTTACATTATATCCTATGTACTGGAAAATTCAATTATGGCTTTTCTACCACTTAGGGGAGGAGGAATATCATGTCAAAACAGACAGGGAACTGGACTTTCTCTGGGGTCTTGCTGTGAAGCCTCAAGCATACGCAGAACTGTGCTGCTGAAACATTTGGTTTTGGGATGAAGCCATTAAGCCAGTATAAAAATAGCTGAATACAAGTTAATTTGTAGCCTATGAGTTCTTATCTCTGCATATTTATTTCCATGGTTGTGTAACGAATGCATGATCTTATTACTTGATGTTATTACTTTTAGATATTATCTGTTTTTCATTGCAAAGGTTAATGTATTTTCATCTGAATTTTGTCAACATTACATAAATTGTGAAGCTTGCATAAATCTTGGTATACATTACATTTTGCTGCATTTTTGCTTTTGCTGGCTCCGCTCTCCATTGCAAACCTGTGCTTGGTTGCATTAAATATCTTTTCTATCTCAAGTTAAATATCTCCAATTACATAACCACACAATCTGGAGACACAATAAAAGCTACTTTAATATTAAAGGAAAGGCAGTACTCTTAAGTTGCTTTATGCAACATAAAGATAATATTATGATAAGGAAGTTTCCTTGGCTGCAAGATAAGGATAGAAAAGGGAGTTTTATGCATCTCAGACAAGGAAAAGACAGCTATTAGGGAAAAGTTTAGGGGTGAAACCTACTTTGGATTTTTTTTTTTTTTTTATACAACTGGACTGTGGATTTTCTTCTTGCATCACATCACTTGAGAAGAGCAGTGAGCACATCTGGAGTTAACAGGACATCCACTTGAGCACCAGCTCCCATAAAAGGAAAGGGGCGGGGTCAGAGCTGGTGTTGGATTTCACAGCCAGAGAACGTGACTGCAATGGTTGCCTTTGCGAACGCTGTGCCCAACTTGTCTGCTCACTGAGAGCCGTTCGCCGCCTCTTACCGACGATTTTCCGGGGGTTAATTTCGCTCAGCACTCGCAGTATCCACAGTTTAGACATTTTAGAGCCGGTAAACAACTTTGAAAAGAGTACCGCCGCAAAGAAATACAGCTGCGCGACTGAACTTCCACCAGCAGCCCGAGGGGACCGGGAGGAGGAGTCAACAGGTCCCAGGTATAATGATCCACTTGTCATTGACAGCTTGTCAACATTTGACAGCATGCGTTCAGGTCACACTTTGGATAGAAGGCGAACTGGGCAGCCCGTAACATTGTAGCCCTTTCACCTAAAGCATTTTAAATGCGTCATGCATGGCCATGGGTATGATGTGCACGAGTGTGACAGGTTTCGATGCCGTTCATTGTCAGAAATGGGTTGAATAACTGGAGTCCGAAACTCCTATCAACTTGCTAAATCATGGCCACTTCAGCCACAGCGTCCGCTTGCATTATCGAACAGAAACACTGTAGGCATCCGAGCGCAGGCTGCATTATATTCAGTGGACATGATGTCTGTTAGCCAGCTAGCATGCAAGCTAATGCTTCGCTGCTGCTCAGTGTAGCTTGTTAAAAAAGACACTTGGACATATTTCAGCGCTGACAGTTTCCTTGAGTCGATTAGCAAAGCAGCCCAACTAACCATCTAGCGTGCCACTGTGGGATTGTGCCGTTATCTGAAGTTAAAAACCTGTAATCTTGTCTGTCAGAGTGTCTGCACCTTCCCCGGCGAGAGCTAGTTTTTGTTGTTGCAACGTCAGGACAATGGAATGTGGAACAATCTATCCTTTTTTTGACATTGTGCATTTGCAAATTTTGGGGCAAATTGGTTTGCTGCGGGCTGGTGAAGGCTGAGGTGAACTTTGCTCTAGTGAATAGTGTAGTTTGCTTTTTGTTACCGATGATATCAGGAGCCCACTTCCTCTCCTCAGTATGTAAATTGATGAATAGGCATACCATACTGAGGATCAACCACAGCCCCGCATTCCTTTGATGTGCTCTAGTATTAGAACTGTAAACTTCATGACCCAGGACACCCTGTCTTCTTCTATGGCAGGAATGACAAAAATCAAAACTGAAGTCCCACTGCATGCTGACAGATATCTCCCCTAATTTGTTAACACCCTTGATTAACCCCTGTCAAGATAATGTGGCAATTTGAGGTGCCTGCATCTCAGCAAATTAAATGGCATGACTGTGTTCTAACACTTTAGTTACATACCCTGCAGCATCGCAAACCTGCTATGTTATCTCGTAAAATGTTATCTTGTAAAACCACACATTAGGGTGCTCATTCCCTTCTGTTTATTAGCCAGCAACCACTTTACTATCAATTTGTAAAACATACTTTAATTTGGACTGTCACGTTATCATTAAGGCTGTGATTATTACTTTCTGAATGTGTGCTTTCTTTGCTCTGTACAGTTTAAAAGAGCTAGGTCATGCATTTGGCATAGCGTGGTGTGTTGAATGATACTTTATGATACTAGTTACTGAATGATACCAGTGTACTGCAGACTGTCTGTTTTTGTGGGGTGGGGCTGGGGGAAGAAGATGCCCTTTCCTCCCGAAAAGCTGTGACATTCAGAGCAAGATGCATTAGAGGCTTAGTCGCTGAGTGGGAAATTTGGTGTGTCTGAGGATTTTCCCACCCTGTCACCTCTCCTCTTGGTGTGATTCACAGTTAAATGTTGTGCCGTGGCCATAACTGGGACGGCCTGAGCAAACTGCAACTCAACTAACCGACCACCAAACCTTCAAATATGGTAGACTTTTTTTTATTTTTTATAGTAACCCTTAGAGATACCAATTAGAGATGTGCTTAATTCTGTTTTTTTCATGGTTGACTAGTCGGTGGGTTTTCTGACTAAACAGTAGTTGGTGTACACAAAATTCAACATAAGCTTATTGGGCAAAATAACTTCAAAAAATAACTATTAACTAATATTAACCATAAAAAACAAGCATGAACTGTCCGTTTTGACTCATGAAAATTTATTTTGTCATAGGAATAGGAAATATCAATTTAAAAAACAAAGACAATTAAATATAATTTTTGAAAGATGGAAAAAGCTTAGTGCAAGACTAATATTTTTAAAATATTAAAAATATTTTTCAACATATATTTCTCCAAAAGACAGTAATGGCCTACAAATAGACCTCAGAAACAATAAGGCTGAAATGCAAAACATGCAAAAAATTAAAGTACAATAATGATGATAATAATAATAATAATAATAATAATAATAATAATGATAATAATCAAAATAATAATTAAAAACGTCAACACACATTCTCACAAACAACTAGCCAACTGTTTTGGCGCATCCCTAGTATCAATGTGTACAAACCAACAACCTGCTTTTCTTGCCATGATAAATTGCATTTATTAAATCTGCTGTCTAGCCGTCTCATGATATCTGAGCCGCTGTTAGGGATTTGTTCACCTCACCGCTGAAAGCTGAAAGGTAATGGGTTAGTGTCCTTTGTGTCTCAAGAGCAAGATCTGAGATTTGGTGAAGTCTGTGCTATGAAATTGGCATTAGTAAGTAAATCTAATATGCTAACTGTTGCTGCTGAGAATAGGCAGATAGATTGAGGGAGGTATGAAGGAATGATGTCCTCCAAAACATTGTAACATCATTGTTGTCGGCAACTCTAGTCACATGCTGTTCTCTGGCTGCATCCCCATAGAGCAGAAATGAAAATTTCCTGTGGATTTTGAATTGTTGTCATTGGCTTACAGCCGTATATATTTTTTAAAATTGAAGAGCCTGATACTACAATGTATATTTGGATTGGTGGATTCATAACACCGCACAGTACTGGAGTTGTTTGTTGGAACACAAAAGTATCATGTGAGCGGTAAAAAAAAAAAAAAGAGACCTTTTTATTTGCACGGGGTAAGAGTTTGACAAGCGTCAACGGGAAGTTGGTTCCCCCCTCGCGTGAGTGATGCCAGTTAGAGGCCTCACACGCCGCAGTTTCACATGGCACTAAATATGTCATCATAACGGAGGCGATGGCGCACCGCTTTACCCCACACACACACACACACACACTCATACACACCATGTCCCCCTCCTTCCTCTGCAGATCGTAAAGTCAAGAGTGAATGACACTGGAAAGGATTTTTTCTTTGCTCTTAAAAATCACAGTAGTATGAGTCAATAGCTCCTGCCTCAGTTTTGTTTCTTCACACAGGCTGGCATTTTTCTCCTTTGCTCACCACTTGTGGAACAAATGGCTTTGCCAGATGAAAAGCGATTAAGTTACTGGAGGATGGTGAGATTGTTCTCATTAAGAGACCTTTTTGTGCAGGATATTGGACTGTTTCACCTGCCCGCTGATTTCTGCTCTGCTATTGTGTAACTAATAATTCCCATGAGCGGTTTTACGAACGCATTCAATAGATTCCTCTAAATTATGTTTCCTTTTACTTAACTATGAAATGATGGTATTAAACCGGAATGGACTTTTTAAAATATTGAGTTTTGACATTTTGAGTGACCCGTTCTCATATTGCATAACATGTTAATTTGCTAGTACATGTTATCTTTCCTTGTATTACTATCAGGAGCTATAGATTGTGTCAGCCCCTACAACTCAGTAGGTCACTATGTTGTTGAATCATGCAAATCATTTTGATCTAGGTTATGAGATAGCATCTTCCACAAATAGCACACTAACCAGCAATAGTAGGAGGTGAAGCTGCAGCTCTAGCAAATGAGCGTTGACTCATTCAAAGGGAGGAGGAAGTGTTTGCACGCGAGATGTTAGAGATCCGCTCATGGCTAAATTTGGCACCAGATCTAGCTTCCACCGAAGAAGACCTCAGTGTGTCAGATGTTTGGTTTCTGGAGGCCCGTAGTGGTCTCCACAGCCCCACCACAGCGGCCTGCTCCTCTGTTGTTGACGAGCCCGTCTGACTCAACGAGGCTGAGGCTGTGCAGCGCAAACTCATCAGGCGCTGACAGATGAGACATGCTCCCCACAATGGCAGGGCACCCCGGAGATGTCACCCAGCGCTTGCTTAACGGTAAACACCTCTACCCAGTCCCACCCACGCCCTGTCACACTTCGACTGCTAGTAGCTGTGTGTCTGGAGTAGGAAGCGGTGCTTAAAGCGAAAACCACACTGCAGAATAGGAGTTTCATTCGCTATAATAAAAAAAACAAGTGAGCAGGTATGTAGAATTTGTTTTGATGTGTGGTCGTTAGTCTTCCAATTTGCTGATGTTGCCATTCAGAATAGATCATGTCTTAGGAATTACACTATAATATTTTTGGCGAAATAGAGAAGCAGTTACTTTATATTGAAGCTACAAATGGAGTCCGGTGGAACTAAATAGTGTAGCTTTACACTAATAAAACTAGCCTTGACCTAAATTAAACAGCCCCAGACTCTGTCAGAATAAGTAGAAATAAATTGGGATATTACAGTGGTTTGGCTGTGGTGCCCAGTGACGTAGCCATTGCCTTAGGGAATGGGGCGAGTGTGGGAAAAGCGGGAGAGAAGGAGGGTGGGAGCCGATACCAGGAGAGTGTAGCCGAAGCCGAGTGGGATTTTTGGGAGGGGGAGCGGAGCCCCTGTGATGTTGGAATATGGGAGCTCCGCTCGCGCCGGCCGACGGCAGTTAGACGGGCCTGCTCCCGCATACTGATTCCCCTTCCACCGCCCTCCACCCAGCCCTGCGCCTACCGGCCGCGCGAGGGTTAACTCTTCCCCTCTTTCACGCCGCCTCCTTTTATTCCTCTTTTTATGGCTTTGATGGTATTAAATAATCTTTACGTGTCAGAGTGCACAGCTCCCCATGTTCACGTCGGGAGAGCGAGAGAGCAATTAGGTCAGAGTGGTAGAATAACTCGGTTTCATCCCAGTCTTAAAGTGGCAGGGTACCTCACTTGAAGTTACTGTTTAAATTCACCTCGAACGCTCAGAGTGTGAATTTCAAAGAGGTCCAAGGCCAGCAGGGTTATCAAAGCGCTGAGAAAAAGAACTTTGTATCTCTCCGTTGTATAGTCTCATGATAAAATGTCCCAGAATGGATCATCAGTTGTGATATTTTAGGTCCCTCTGTGTTAATTTGCCTGAAGAATCAGGTCACGTTTGTCTCCTTTTTTCCTAATGAGGCTGAGCTAAAGACCCATATAGCCCATTATCCTGGTTATTGATTTGGAAAGTGTCTCAAGCTACAAATTGTTTTGGTAGACCTTGAAATCATTGACAGATTTATCTGTAGAGCTCTTTTACTGTCTTTTTAGATTAAGGGATTAAGATCTCTAAGACCAGGCAAAACAATAATGAATTGAATGTTTTGTGTTTACTATTGGGCATGGCTTCACAGTATCCAAGTGCTAAAGTTTCTCAGAGCCAGTTGTCACATGTTTGAGATTGCATTTCTACCATTTGGCGTGTGAATATTCTTCCCCTTGTCATAGAGTTTCATTGCCCTCCTTGTCACAGGGTTTCATACTATTTTCCACACTCATTTTGTACCTTGGCTTTTACGAAAGCGTCTCTGCCCAGTCGGACAGTCCCCCAGCTTGACGGCTGACATTTCCACTGAAAGAGCCCTATTGTTGGCTCTTAATCCCCCTCCACCCTCCTCTCCATAAAACAATGGTATCAATTGCTTCCACTGAGTACATCCACAGCTCTAAGTAAGAGACAGGCTGGCCGGGCCTGCTAGCTAGGCTGCCAGCCGTCCTACCAGGCAGCCAGGCCGACCTCTTCATTCCCAGCGATGGCTCTCTGCTCCAGCCCACAGATTCCTCTCCAGGCAACTGCGCTAATATTATCTCTGTAGCATGAGAACTAGCCCATGATCGTGACTGAACTGCCACCTCGGAAATGCACAAATAAATAATGGCTGTGTATATATTTATTTTCCCGGGGAGACAGCGGAGCAGACCGGCGGCTTCGACCCCTCCCCACCCCCCCACCTCCCCCCACCTCCTTAATGAATGGTCTCCATTCTATTTTCCTTCATTTTCCCCGGGACACCGCCATTAACTTTGACAGATGATATGTTCTTCCACTGAAACAGTGATCTTGAGCACA
Organism: Centroberyx gerrardi; assembly: GCF_048128805.1. NCBI lineage: Eukaryota > Metazoa > Chordata > Actinopteri > Beryciformes > Berycidae > Centroberyx > Centroberyx gerrardi. The sequence goes on from NC_136016.1 coordinate 18,511,994, forward strand.
TTGTCATTGGAAATCGGATTCGCACACCCACCCCTTTGCTCCTTGCCTTTCCTCCCTCTCTCTCTTTCTCTCTCTCTCTCTCCCCTCCTCCTTTTTTCCTGGTGCTCTCTCAGTCAGCACCGAGGGACATGCTGTTAATATTCCTTTTAGAGCTGCACTGTACAGCCGAGCCGCCAAGTTAACCCTCTGCTGCCACGAGCCAGACAGCTAGCCTGATAGCGCCTGTCACTAGCACAGATGTCTGGCTAACCAAGCTCCTAGAAAATGCCAATACTATTCAATGTCAAGTGTGTGCCAATGGCCAGTTATGCATGAGGGAGAATCAGTGGGCTAGTATTAGCAAATCATGTATTTTTATGTTTTACTCTATGTTTTACAGTGGTATAGCCTAAGTTTTGGATCTCGGTTTTACTTTTGGGTCACTTAAGACACTTGGACAATAGAAAAAAAACCACACACATCCAACAAAAAAGTCACTTCAGGTGCTGTATTGAGAATAAACAAGTAGAACAAAAGAATAGAATCTGCACACTGGATAGCTCCCGATGCAAAATGAATGTATTAACAGTGCTGTGGTTGTGTTTCGAGTGTGCTGCTCTTCATCAGACCGCGCCTCATGTTCCTCATTTAAGACACTTGACAGCTCCAAAACTTTTCACGACCTCCGGGCTTTAGGGAACATCGCACAAGGCTCCTGTACAGTGACCGATCCAGTCTAGAGTACTGCACAAACCAAAGCATCTTTCAAGAGAACTAACCCTCTCCATCGTGCCTCCTGTGTGGGCGTACGAGGCAACTTGATGGTGTGTTACCCTGCTGCTGTGGTTGCAGCTTCCTGCACATTAGCTCGAGTTGCCGGGCCACATTTATCAGTGTGAAGTGAACACCACGCTGGAGAGATAATGGTCCTGAACAAAGATGATACCACTCTGGCTGCCGCTGCTGCTGCTAGCTCTAACAGCTAGCTGCTAGTAAGTGGCTCAGCTCATAGCATCGTTATCACACCACTCTGCTCGGCTAGCTTGTGCCAGCCAAGTCTATTTAGCTAGTGAGCCGCTGCTACTTATTCTGTCTCCACGGGCTGTCACCGCAGCGCAGCCAGGCCCAGTGAAGAGCCATCGCGCCGAATCACTGTCATGCTAAAATGCTGCAGCACAGAGCCTGTTAGACGATGGGATTCCAGCGCTTTCAGCCGGAGGAGGGGAAGTTGAGCCAAAATGACCCCCGAGAGACCGCAGCAAAGGACGATATGGGCCAAGCACGTATCATGTAGCTTTGTGCAGGTTTACACTGTGCAAATATACATGTTTCATGTCTCACGTCTCAATGTTTCATGTCTTCTCTCCTACAAAAGCTACAGAAATTATTACTGTGTTTGTATCTTACACATGAAGGAACTGCATGCAGGAGAATAACTCGTGAGGAAACGGTCTCAGAAAAGCACCTAAAAAAACGTCTCGCCTGGCAGATGTTTGTCATGCTGAAAGCATAACCGGTGGATGTAAATGATAGTCATTCAGTCAGTGAGACAGTGAGACACTACCAATGGCGGCGGATCCTTTGATTGGTTTTGTACTTCATTTCATGTCAACATAATTTCCATTTTTCTTGGCTTTTTGTGTCGCAGTAATAATTCTGTAATATGGCGCACCAGGCAGCATATGGCTGCCATTTATGATCAACAGCCTCTGTAAAGAGGTGACGGGAATATGCAAATGTCTGCATGCTAATGGAATAGTAATGTAATGAACTACATTGTATATGGCCAATAATGAGCTCCGGTTATTGAGTGTTGATGGCTTCTTCTCAGCCAGCCTTTGTTGTTTCACAAGCTGTGGCTTTCTTGTTGTCTTCTTCATGGCACACATGCACGCTACCACCCGTCACACACCCACACACACACACACACACACACACACACATACTGAGATACATGAACATTACATTCTTATTGATTCATGGCATTGGGAGAAAAGCATATTGATAAATACCTGGAGTACTCGCCCATTGAAATTGTGAAACTAAATTGGGCAGAACTGAGACAGATGCGGCGCAGTAAATTAAACAAGCAATCTTCTCTGTTGGGTGACAGCACAATGGTGATTAGGGTTTCATGTGAGCTGCCCTACATTATTTATGGCTGTGCTGTGGGCTGCCTGCAGTTGAATAGACCCACAGTCCATTGACTGGGCACATTACGGGAGGCCGAGTCGTAGCGAGAGGGGGAGTTAAAAATGGCTTTATTTCCTCTCGAGGAGGTCCATTTTCATCTAAATGAAGGTGGAAGCCCCAAGCGTGTTGTTTCCAGGCCCTGCGTGTGTGAAATGTGTTGACTGTGTTCCAAGAGGCTTCTCTGCTCCGTGTTCCAGGGTGATTTCCACAGAACCTCCCATTTGTACACATCAGCCACTCCTAGTTTTCTAAGCCACTGCCTCCCCAGCTTGCTGCCCTCTGCCAAGCCACCTTTTGGCTGGGTTTTGTCCACTGTTCTAGCTTGCTGCACCTACAAGCAGTGTTTTTGTTGTGAAAAAATCAAAGAGAGAATCAATGGGGGCTACATCTGGCCGTCCTGTTGGAAAACTTATACATCAATACGAGTGCACCTATAAAAGTGTTATTACTAATTGCCTACTTAAATCGATAGGCATGCACATTAATACTAATTAGTTCTATATTGATATTAGTTTTTTCATTGATATTTTGTAAAACAAAGCTGGGTGGGGGAAAAATGCAAGCACAACAGAATGTGGTTGGTTAATACAAATAAGAACACACACAATTCAGAGTATTATGGAATTGCGAAAGTACCAAGGAAACTTATCTTGAGTGGCCCGTACTGCTAACTTGTGACATATTTCCAGTAGCTTACATAAGTCCCTGCAGCAAACACTGGCCTCCTATGTCAACAGCCGCATTTTTGCCTCACTCAAGGACTGTAAGAGTGATAAGGACTCGATTCTGCTCAAAGATTGCCTTGTTCTAGAGCTCATAAACAGAGATGATGGAGAGGGCCGAAGCACTTTTCTGCAGAGGGCATATTACTATGCAAGTACTTCCAAGTATGGCGCAACAAGCATTTACACTCTCCGTCACCGTAGTTACAACAGCAACACTATCCCTAAACCCCAACCATCATTTCAAGGCGGCGAACTGATTGATCTGTTCAATACTGCTAAATTACCCAGTTGTATTTACAGTGCATAGCAATTAGAGCCCTATGATGTAAAACGTGACAATCTTATTATTCATTTAATGTGTTTAGATTGCAAAGTCCTGTGTTTGGGTCATTTAGACTCCTTTATTCAATATTGTTCTGTACACAGTACTAGTCTTGGAAAACCAGTTCTTGGAGAATAACAAACAACTACAGTATTCGTAGCTGAGATGCAGTGACCTTGGAGAAAGAGCTCTGGCTTCGTCGACGGCTTGTACTTGCCACTGAAAACTGTTTATCTTCTCCGTGTGTCGAACAAGGTCGGAGGTGTGGAATCTCTGCGATCGCGTGTTTCGTTTGTCCGTTTCGTAACTGTTATCATCAGTGTGGAATTTCTGCCCATGCATAAGTTATGAAATGGCTATAATGAAGGCTATGTTTGTTTTATTTGTCAAATTAAGTCCATCTTCACTTTGATGGATGTGTCCTGCGTGAGCGTGTCCTCTTGTAATCGTCCTTGTGTTGTGTGCCCCATGCCGCACAACAGCGTGCGTTCATTCTCGGTTGGCTTCTGGCCCAGAATACCCACTCTGACTCTGGTCCACTTGTCCACAGCACCGACACAATGCCAAGCTGCCGAGCTTCTTCAGAGAGCCACTGTGGGACAGCCTGCTGGGGGTGGGGTGTTTTCTGATAAGCCCGTGCCAAATCTAGTTCTCACACTCAATCACTTCTTTGTCATTTCCTCCATGTGAATGTCAGTGTGGCTGGGCTGTGGCTCTCCATGGATTGCCTATGTTCAGATACCTTGCATGGCTTTCATCAGGACTGAGGCAGCGCAGCTCGCCTCCCCCTCAACCACAACCGCAACCCCTTCATCCCCCAGCCATTGTTTTCCTATCGAATGAAATTTAATTTTAAGCCTCTCTCATGAAGCATGAAATACAAGCTTTTATATTGGCATTGGCAGGTATTTAAACTTCTGATCTGATCCAGGCCATGCTCATTAAATTGTCAAACTGACGCAATGTTTCATTGCCGCCGCTCTGTGCCAGCATGGCATGTTTTTCCACTTAGGGATTCCAATATTTGTCTCTGTCATAAACACGGGGCATCTGGTTGCCAGTAGTGGTCCCGGCCTTCATTTAGCATTGGACTTTGACGTCGAAATGCGGCTGAATTCTTCAGAGAAAACCTGCCTGTCTTCTCATTTTGCAGCTAGCGTAGGTATGATAAATGTTACTAATCACCTATTGACCCCAAGAGGTCAAACCTTTGCCCCGTCACCCTTCCCCCTCCTCCTCCCTGCTGTCTTCTCTCTGGCTCTGTACCCTGTGGATAGCCTTTATCCTGCACAGGCAACAATCTGCACAGCTATTTTAGTTTTAGTTTTAACACTGGTCGTCTACCAGCAGATACCAGCCAAGCCTAACTGTGGACTTGCCTTGTTTGCAGTCAAGTGTGAGATTTTTTCCCTCTTCTAGATTTATCTCTCCAAAAATATCTGTTATTTGGCCTTGTAGCCTCTACAATAACTTTGTGTTGTGAATGTGATTAGATACAGTGAGCCAGAACAGATATGCCCTCCTCTCCGTCTTCCCTCAGCTTTGGTTTCAACCTTTGCACTTCTAATATCACAGACTCTCTGTTTTTTTTTTAGGATCTTACTGAGGAGATAAGTAAATGAGGGAAGCTGTGAGATTATCGGGGAAATAATCTTTTGAAAGAAATGAATTTGGATGAAATACCGAGGACAGAGGGGTGTGTGTGTGTGTGTGTACAGTCACACACACACACACACACACACAGAATAGCTGTGTTGGATGGTGTTTCTGTTCCGCTTTTTTTTTTTTTCCACCAGCAGTGTAAAGAATCGCATAGGAGCTTTTGTTCTTTCGAAAATCCACCTGATAATGTCGGTGGCTGGCTCCTTGCCTGAGCCGGGCGGATTTAAAATAAATAAATAAATGTAATAAAAAAAACTCCCGTCCTCCAGTGCCCAGCCCAGCGCTACACAATTTACACACCCAGCACAGTGGCCCAGATTTTCTGCAATCCCCAGCCAAACAGCTCTCCTGTGTGAAGTCTTTGGAAGTGGATGGCGAGTGTCAGTTTCAAGGGGGGAACACTCACAGTTGAAGAGTGCAGCACAGGTGGGGGAACAACAATGCCGACAACAGAATAATGACACTAGCATGGTGCCAAGTTGGTTTTGCCTGGGTCCACAGATAGGCCCTTACTCCATCCTCGCCTCCCTTCCCACTTGAATGTTCCACATGAGACTGATTGAGCCATTTCGTACAGCTAAGCCGCGTGAAGAGTGCTACTTTTATAATGAAAGAATACTGCTAAATCAAGGCTTGACAAATCTACTTTCTCCATGTCCTCACATTGAGGGTTGGCGGATTAGACTCTAATTTTAGTGCCACTTATCTTTTCAGCTGCTTTTAAGAATTAGTTCCAAATAACAAAAAAGTGTGAAAAATGTGAAGGGTGCTGGGTTTTGAGGGGGGTTGGGTGGGGGGAGGGGGAGGAGGAGGAGGAGGGGGGGGGGGGGGGGGGGGGGGCATTGTCAGGAAAGCAAGGCTGTGAAAAAGAGATTGTCTAGTGGCGGTGAGGGCCTTTGCATGAGAGTAAGAATTTACATAAAAATCTCCAGAAAAAAAAACTGTCTTTGCGGTGGTTGGGCAAAAGGCATTTGTTAAGCGGAAGTCTTTGAGGAGTTTCTCAATCCCCCCGCCTACACCCCACAGTGTCTCGAGTGGCCCCAGCACTTCCAGATCACAAAGCCCGATGAAGTTTTTCGAATGCCACGGATCATGAAAAATTGAAGAGGACTTTTTTCACCTCTCTCTCTCTCTCTCTCTCTCTCGTTGAGTTTTCCCCAACACTCAGAAACATAGATCCTGAGCGTTTGTGATCTAACTGAAATGTGTGCGCGCAGTGCCTCTGTCTGTGTGTGTGTGTGTGTGTGTGTGTGTGTGTGCTCAGGAGTCTAGTTTCTGGCTGACTTACTGCAAGTCAGCAGTAAGTTCATCTAGTCTAAACAAAAGCACTTTTCTGGAAGGCCTGACTTATTCTAAAGTCACTGAGACCCTGATAGTTTGGCCCTTTCCGTCTCAGATGTGTTTGGCCGCTCTGACACGTCATCAATACAAAACAACCATCAATACCCCGCTGCAGGCAGTCGCATTTAAAACAATGGGGGACAGCACAGTGTTGGTGTGCATTCAGCACTTTTGAATAGCCGTCAGCTTATTGATTCCCCTTCGAGGTCGGCATCAATTCCTCTCTGCCTGCTCTTTTCTGTATGTGACAGCGGAGGGCAAATGCATGTTTAAAACTCGCTGCTCAATTGAGTGTGTGTGGGGAGGGGGGTGGGGGGGCGGCTCATAAAAAACCACCACGGCAGTTTCCACCCAGATTTGCTTCTCTTGGAGAGGAGCCCTTGTCGTTGCGGGCAGTGTTTGGGTGTGATTATGTAATCCATCAGGGTATTACCATGGGCAGATCCCTGGGGGGAGGCGGGGGGGGGGGGGGGGTGATGGTGGGATGGTGGGATGGAGGGGTGGGTAGGTAATGGCGGTAATGGCGGTGCTACTGATGATCATCGTCTAGCAACAGCCCAAGGGCAGGAATGTTTTGTGTGGCGATGTGTCCGACAGGTGGCTAGGAGACGCTAATTGATTAATGATCGGGGTGATATATGAGCCCCCGCGGCCGGGCCCGAACATAAAGGCTCGGAGCACCGGTGTCGCCCTAAATCATTTCCAACCAGGCCAGTAAACCCAAAACAGTTCTCCCTATTAGCATATGAAAGGCTGAGGAGGAGTGGGGGGGGGGGCACTGTCCCTTCCAAGCCCTTTGTAGACCACCTATTGTCAACATCCCGACTCTGAATTAACAGGCTAGCGTTTTATGCCAAATGAGTAATGACAACAAAGATGGTTTTATAATAAGGGTCACTCAGCACTAATGAATGATTAACATCACCACAAACTAAGCCTTCTGTATTGTTTGTATTTTGCCCCCTTTTTTTTTTGCCTGTGCGCGGCTTTGACAAATGGCAATACCAGCCTATCATACAAGATGATTTTACACATAAAAAGATCTGTGTCTCATGCACTGTATGGGATGTAAAGTGCTATTATTCTATGACGGAGCATAAAATCTTGCTATAAAACTGAAAGTCGAGTGGATGGGTTATTACCATGTGTTCGTAACTATAAATCCCAATACCCAGCGGTGAAATAATTTACATACTTTCTTTACATGTGGCTTTTTTGCTCAGTACGTCATGTAGCTGACACATTTTCCATTCAAACACTGCTGGATTCTTCTTGAATGATTGGACATCAGTGGAATTCACCTGCCCCAAGATGATCGTATTTTGTACTTAGCGTTCCACATAACATTGTCACAGTGGATTAGTCTCTCTCACACTCCCTCTGCCTCTCTCTCTGGTTATTTACCATTCCACAGGGGGCCTTGCGTGACCCTCTCCATTGTTTTGTTTGGATGACTCTGAAGGACAATGGCAGTCTGGAGCCTTGGCCTGTACTCAGCGTGTGTGAATCTGCATCTTTTTCCATTGGGAGCGCTGTCCTCCGATGTCAAGAGAGGTTGTGTGATCTATGTGTGACTGAAGGGGGTTTCCACCGCTGAGAGCCAGCGCCTCGTGGGGAGGGGTGTATAGTGTGTGTGTGTGTGTGTGCGTGAGCAGCTGGCAAAATCTTATAGAACCAAGTGAGTTAAAACAACACATTGTGTCTGTTTTAATGCGAGCTCATGACTCTCGCCGCGGGGCTGCCATTTCCAAATGACCCCACGCCTGGAGACGGCTGGTCGTCCCCGCGCCGCCTTCCCCTGCAGTCGTTTATTTACACTTTTCGTATCGAACGGCAGCGGAGGGGAGGTGCTGTCACAGCGAGTTAGCGAAGTGTCTCGGAGCGGATGACTGATTTCACTTGAGAGTTGGACCGCCCCTCCCATCAAACCCCTTTATCCATCAGCGCTTGAAAAACCCAAACCCCCGGCGCAGGTGCCGGTGCCGGGCGCCGCATCGGGGATCGGGAGACCCTGCTGTGTTATCGTTTCAAACTCTCAGCGAGATCACGGTCCCTTGGCAATCGAGGCCTTCGAGGCGCGGTGCATCGGGTCGCCGTGTATCGGGTTCCATTTGAAAAGCAGATGGACTTGTCTGGCCGGGCTCCAGCTGTGAGGGCCCCTTCTCCGTGTGTGTGTGTGTGTGTGTGTGTGTGTGTGTGTGTGTGTGTTAAAGGTGAGTGTCTGCAGTGAGCTGCGTTCTCCCATCAGCAAGGATAAAGACGTGATTACCCCAGGCTACTCCTGTCCACTCTCATCAATGTATAGACTCCCAGTCTCGCACATGTGTACACACAAACACACACACACACACATGCACACACACATACCGTCTCCCCATCTCATCCAGCCTGTTCTTCCTCTAAATGAAGCTGTGATTGGTCTAGTGGAACAGTAAAAGGCCAGCTATTACAAGTGAAAGTTGATGCGCATGCACATCAAACATACGCACACACACACAGACACACACACTCACTCACATTCACACTCACACACACACACACACACACACTCACTCACATTCACACTCACGCACACAGTCACAGCTGAGACTGTTTTGGATGAGGATAACTAACTTAGACACCATCCAGATCCACAAACAGGAAGTGAGGCGCGCAGTGAGACAGGACGTGAGGTCAGGGGTCATGCAGGGCCTGGGCGCGGGGCGCGGGGCGGCTGATTGGCTGATTGTCAGGTTGGAATGGATACCAGAGGGAGCAGCATGCAGACCAAGAGGCTGACACATTAACGCTGTGTCCTCAACTGGAGTTACCAAAAGCATCTTAGTCCCAAGATCATCTTACAGGCCGGTTGGCTTGCAGCTAGTTGCCGCACATTAGTTTCCATTAGAATTGTTCACATGCTAAGCAGGGCAGCAGAGCTATCCTCTCATTTAATGGAAATCAACAAGAAGACCAGCACAATCTGATGCAGGGCCACGCTTCACATCTGAAATTATCTGATGTTTTGACGGATTTATAGTCCTGTTTAAAGGTGCAGTGATTGTAACCAATAATTAAAGGGGCATTAATTAATTAAGTGACTTTTATCGACCTCTATCGGAGACCGAGGAATTGCAACAACATCGACAGGTCTCTGGCACAGCGTACGGAAAATGTGACTTTAAATGCATGAGTATGGGCCAGAGAGTGAGTTTCTGAAGCCAGAAACGTCAGCGCCTGGTGAAGAAATCGTTGAGTCATTGGTATTGATCAAAAACCCATTCAAACCCCCGTAGATAGATTAAAGCACAAAGCTAAAACAGAGAAGAATTGTGCGACTGATGTTTTCAGTTAGTTCAGGTCTGCACCTTGCTGTGTGTGCATTCTGTTTACCCAACTTTATTCCATTTTGTGGTGTGGGACAGTAAAGATTGTGCTTAATGTGTCTTTAATGTACAGTTGTTGTGCATTTTTACCCAAATATCCAAATTTGCACAGGCACCACTTGGCACTGCAGTTGGCTCTCCCTCTCTCTCATCCTTTTGTCACACACACAATTAGCAAGAACACCACAGGTTGCATCCGATGCATGTGAGCAACATTTGCTAGCACAAAAACCATAGCAGAACATATTGCACTCATCTTGCAGAAACTGTAGGTGAATGTGGATAATCTAATTCAGTATTTGCTTGTGTGATTCTTATTTAGCCTCCTCCTGTATTCATGGATGAAATGTTTCAGTAGCATAGAACCTGGCTTTGTACAGTGGCCAGTTGGAAGAAGTAGACAAACAGTGTGCGAAGTGCAAATGAAGCCAGTCTTTGTGAGCGATGATGAATGCGTTATTTTTAGAAAAATGTTGTATTTATATCTCTGTGTCGTGTGAGTTACCTCAGGACCTTGTGAAGACAAATTAGTGTGAAATCCATTTGCTGCTTGGAGAACAGCACCAAGGCCACATTAGCCTTGAGGGAGGGGATTTTTCTGAGGGGTATCATGCCCATTTCAAAAAGCAACCTTCGCCATGGCTGTCAGGAAGGCTCTGTCCTGACATAACTTGCTGTTTTCTTGGTTGACTGAAGTATAGAAACTTTCTTCCCCGCTGTGACGAGTGCCTAGTGAAGTGAAATAGACCAAAACAGACCACAATTTTAAATGTCATTGGTTTCCCTTGAACATGCTTTTGGAAAACCCTGGCCTGGTCCACAGTACTTTATTTTACGGGGGCTGGAGAGATAGCCAGCGCACGCTAAAAAGAGCTAGCCGCTGTTTTCTCCTCAAAGAGAAGACAGGAGAAACTCACTTAAAGAGTGCTTTTGACACAAGCCAATTTTCCATTCAAAAATTGTTGACCATGATTATGCAGTTTGGCATTTCTCTTGAATCAGTGAAATCCAGCAAAGTGTCTTTTAGCATGTTCCTTGCAGACCACCAGCCTGTAATTTTCACCATGTTGTTTTTGGCAAAAACAATCCCGCAAAACATTTTCCATGCTTTCTGCCTCACAAATGTAGCTTTATCAGGGTTCCTAATTGCCATCTGACTGTTTCAATTTGAATCTGCAAACGGACATGTTAGTAAACATTGATGATGTTTAGCAACATGCATAAACAAAACGGCATTGTGCGTCTACACGTACACACACACACACACACACACACACACACACACACACACACACACACACACACACACACTGGCTCCAAACCAGTGTCGTGAGGTCCATGTCTGAGGCGGGCATTCATCTGTGCGGCGTTGGCCTAGCTATCTTTCGATGACAAGATGACACGCCACTTTAGATTTGTCTCCATCTTGGCAATGAAGGCGCCTCTGTGTCCCCCTTTGTGCACCAGGCTGAGGGGATTTCAGGCTGCCACCTGATTCACATTGCTGTAATTGAGTTGTGGCCATGAGCGCTACTGTGCCTCCCTAGGCCTTAGGTAATTCACACACCACAAAAGCACTGTTTTACTCCACTTTTCACATGATGTCTGGGGCAAAAATATAGCGAGTGAGAAAGTCCAATCTATTGGAAGGGGCGGGGGGATTACCAAGAGAGCGAGAGTGAAAGAAGGAAAAAGAGAGTAAGAATGTAGTGAAGCAGTTGCCACTGCTGTGGCAGCGAGGCTACAGAGCCACTGAGTCTGCAGCACGTGGATAAGGACCACAAAGCTCTTAGTTTCAAATATCTTTCTCTCTCTCTCTCTCTCTCTTCCTCTCTCTCCTCAGAGCTTAGGAGCTGCAATCGATTGAAGGGGAGATTTCCTCGGCCAAGGACGGGGAGATTGACGTTTTTGGGGTAAGCCCGAATTTGTCGCTCCTGTCAAAACTCTGGGTAATTGGAGTTCTCCACACTCCACACTTGTGTCTTGTGGGTACCAAACGGCAGCTTGCTCTCTGGGCAATAGGATTGTTCCTCATCGCGTGCCTTTCTGTTTGCCTCATTGGTTTCTGTGGTTGTTCTTTTGGAAGTTTAGCACAGCGTTGAGCCCGTTGTCTGTATTTCCCCTGTGTCATATCTGCTACCTTTCACTGTCATTTTGAAGGTCACGTTTTGGTCACTATTGTTGCCCTTGCTAGATGTCTTTTCAAACCATTTTCACACACGGCCACACCTACACACACACATACATACTCTCTGCACTGTTTACAGGCAGTATCTTGTGGCCTGCGCGCTGCCAGGAGTAAGGATCAAGTCTAATCCTGGGTCTCTTGCATCAGAGCTGGAGCTGCCAGCATTGAGATTTGCTCTGTCATGTTAAAGCGATAAAGACCAGGCAAAAACAGCCATTTATCATCAGGGACCGGCCTGAAGAACTTGGCGAGATCGCGCTCAGGGACAGGTCATCACATTTATACACAACGGAAATTGACTTTTATTGGGTCTGATTCCGCAGCCTAATAGACTGCAAACATTGTGGCAGCAGCAACAACAATCACATAACATTCATTCATTTCCTTCCATTTCATCCTATTTCATCTAATTGAGCCAAAATAATGACTACAGCTGCTGATTTCTAGGAAGTCATGGGTACACTGAAAGAGGAGAGGCCAAGTAGGTTGTTTTTTTCCCTCTCAGCCAACCAATGGACAGAGTCGCAGGGGCTGAGGCGAGGCTTGTCCCGTCCTGTCCTGTCCGTCCCTGCTTGGCCCAGGGGGGAAGGTGATCTGTCCCCCCCCCCCCCCAGTCGACCGCCTCCCCCATACCAGCCCCCCAAAAAAGGCAATTAGGATGGGATCGGTACCAAGACGCTAGCCGATGCCCAGAAGGATGCCAACCCCCTCTACCAACCTCCTCCCTCCCACCAGAAGGGGTGTATGTGTGTGTGTTTGTGTTTTTGTACACACACACACACGCGCGCGCACCCACAGAGGACGACCATGTGTCATAACTGTGGATGACAAGTGGTCTGGCAAACTCTCCCCTATTAGCTACCAGATTGACATATGGTCGGTCTGATGGGCAAGGCTGTGGCTGGCACACTGGCCTCCCTCTGCACACACCTCTGTCGCTCCCTCCATCTTTCTTCACCGCTTGATTTTTGTTTACACGGAGAAAGTTTTCCCCCGTTGAGTTCTGTTCCTTTTTGCGAGGCGGGGAAACCGGTGAAGACAATCAGAAAGCTGTGTAGGAATTAATGTAGGTCAGTTTGTGCTTCGATTTCACTCTCCCTTTCCTTGTTTACATGGAATAAGACCTCATTCACTTCATCTGCTCGTGATGAAGCGTCAGATGTTGGGAAATCATGTACTTATTCCATTAGCTGCTTCATTTTTTTCACGGCCATATTTCATTTTGTGATCTGGGGGAAGGTACATGCAGTACTTGTATGCAGTCAGTCAAGTGCCAGTTTCTCTCATTTGCTCTCTCTCTCTCTCTCTCTTTCTCTCTTACTCTCTCCCTTCCTCTCTATCCGTCTCTCACTCTCTTTCTCTCTCTCTCTCTCTGAGTTAGGAGGTTTGGGGTTTTCGTCTCCACTTAAAGGGGCAGTTAACCCCCCCCTCCCCCGTCATAATTTAGCTCCAGTCTCATAAGAGGGTTGGGAAGCAGCCCCGGCTGTTGATGTGGAACACATGCCTTTAATGATTCACACTCTGCGTGCGGTAGGTCGGCGGTGGCTGCCGAGCCCGCTGCCTCTCCCTCTGCTCCGTCTAGAATGGGACTCCTGTGTTTTTTTTTGTTGTTGTTGTTTTTTTTTTTTAAACCTCGCTCCGCATATGGAAACTTTGGGAAATGTGCTGTTCGTGCCTAGTCGTTCCTGTGCAGTGACGCTTTTTATTCTTCCCCGAAGTTGGACGGAGTGGAATAATCGGCATTCGATACCTTTGTTGTTTAACCAGACTTAAAAACGTTTTTCCTTGCCACCCTGTTGGGGCAGCTTTTGCTGCTTTCGCAGATACTCCTTTATACTTTTTTCCCCCCTTTAGATTAAAACTGTCCTACTTAACTTGTGTCGCTGTGCCAATTTCTTTGAAACTCTAATGAATGTTTAGCTATTCATGGTTTCTTTATTAAGTCTTGTGAAAGTCACCAAAATGCCTGAGGTGCAGTTGTTCTTTCATTGTAATAAAGCTTTAGTGTTGCCATACTGTACAAGGGGCTTTCCAAAAGTGACAACTCTCAATGCACAAATGATCAAGCATATTCTTATCAATCTATTTGAATTGTCTCAATTGATTTACTCAAACCCCCAAACTTGGTCAGCTATAGTTGGGTGAACTCCTTCAAAGCCAGTTGATCTGGTGTGCTGTCACGCTCATCTACTGTAAGGCATTTGAATAGCAAGGTATTGTGTGGCATCTTACTTCCTCACCATCAGCAGAATAGCAGAAGTGTTCTCTGCAGAAGTGTGCTGTCAGTGCAGCTACTCTAAATTGATTTTAGTTTTCAGTAGTGAGTGTGCACTCCACCCACTGTTCTGTTTTTCAGGCAGTGCAGTGAAAAAATAGACTGTATGATAAAACGGCATGAACCTCATTCAAACCAGTGTAGCCGGTGTGTGTGTGGCCCTTTCCCCGGTGCATTCGTCCACTCAGCTATTGGTTTACCTCTGATTGGGTTCTGTAAGAGGGGATTTTCTCACTGTACAGGCAAAAGAGCAGTGAAACGTGCCAACACGTGACAGGGAGTAGGCCCTGTCCCGCCATCAAAGCTGACATAAATTGCTTCCTGTTTTTGCTCTCACCCCTCCCCCTCACCCCCACCCCCTAACCCGTGGGCCTGACATCTTTCCATCCACGCTTCCATCTTTTGTTCTTCCCTTTCTCTCTCTCTCTCTCTTTCTCTCTCTCTCTCTCGCTGTCTCTTCCTCTGTCTCGCCATCCTGGGCCCCACGCCCCTTCCCGTGGCCTCGTCTGACCTCGCCTTCCTCCTCTCGCACTCACTCGCACACTCACACACACACACACACACACACACACGCACACCCCTCTCTCTCCTACCGCACACGCTGACTGGACACTCACACACACACACACACACGCACACCCCTCTATCTCCTACCGCACACGCTGACTGGACACTCACACACACACACGCACATGGTATGAAGGCAAGTGGCTCATGTCCCTGACATAGCTGCGGTGGTTTCAATGCTCTGGGTCAGTGTTACTGTTGGGGAAGTGAGTGGCTCTTTCCTTACTGCACAGAGACAGCCGAGCGGGTGGCTGCAGCAGTCTCAAGAGAGACAAACACACTCTCTGACCTTGCTTGACAGAAGGGCCGCGCATATACGGTAGATGACTCATGAAATAACATGTATGGGCAAGGCCGAGGCATTGAATTCATGTGCAAAGGCATGAAATACATCCTAATGCTTTACTATACAGTCATTGTCTTAGTGGCGGTATTGGATCGTATTTTTGTCATAATTGGTGGAAATGCATACGGGCGTTATTGGAGTTTGCAGTCAAAATGCGTAGCTGTTTTGTGTTATTGCAAGAGTGGTTTAGATGGCCTTTTCCCACTAGTGCTTAACTTAATGCCCATGTATTTACCAATCAGTGGTTTACTGTGTAGTTGTGAGATGGTGCTAAGTTTTTACAATACCCTTTTAATCCACAGCACAAATAAACTGCCACTCGTAAACCATTGCTTTAATGGCACTACGGCTTTGTGCCATTTTATGTATTTTGGGCAAATTGGTGTTAAACTGTTTAGGGCGACAAATTAAGCCTGCTGTTATGGCTTGTTTTGTAGTTCAGTTCTCTCAAGGCTGGCTTTGGAGCAACAGGGTGGGTGGTTAAAGTGTAGTGTGTGTGTGTGTGTTGGATTTGATGAAGAGACCTCCCCTGATTTGAGCGTTTCTACAAAGCTGCACACGATACTGTATGCAGAAAACCCCAGCCACTCCAGGCGAGAGGGCGTAGCTAGCAGTACTGAGCAGTCTGCAGTTCCTCTTTGGGGCGCCTCCTGACAGGAACTTGGCAGCGGGGAAACATAAACAAATTCCCTGTGGTGGGCTGGCAGGCTGGGCGGCGCGGCTCCCCCCTGTTACCATACATGCACAGCGCAGCGCAACCCGGCTCAGTCTAGCCCGGCTCAGCTCAGCACCCGCAAGCTGCGAGGAGTAGATCTTAAAGGGACAGGTGCCGCCTGGGCTCCTTAAAGGGGCACCAACCCGCTCCATACTCCTAATGTGTTTTTCTTCTCGCCGTTCCATAGGCTGACTTATTTGCATTCCACAGTATTGTTTCAGAGTGACAGTGATGTGTGTTACTTCCCGGTGCACGGACCTCCTCGGAGGTTTCCAACAACACCATTCAAACGCTGCCTGGTGGAGGGAAACTGCCGCCAGAGGCCCCAAAATGGCCGTTTCTGCTGAGGCAGCAGAAAGCCGTAGCTATGGGCGATGTCGTTTTGGAGTCTGGGGAGATGGGAGGGAGGAAGTGTAGAGTAGTGACTGTAATCCAGTATGGAAGAAACACACACACACACACACACACACACACACACACACACACGCACATATATAGTATACCCACACATGGAGACATAACACACACACACCCAAAAATACATGGTTGCACACACATGCTTACATACACATGCATGTGCAGGCCTGCACTCTCTCTTTCTCTCTCTCTCTGTCTCTCTCTCTCTCCTTCTCTCTCACTCTCCAAACACAGTAGTGTATTGTGCAGCCTGACCTGGTCCCTGTCCAAAGGCGAAGAGAACCCAGATTGCTGAAACAGAGGGCCCACTACTAAAGGGCCGGCCAGGCTGTAGTTGTTATAGCCTGCTACGGCCTTCCAAACCAATGGGGACTGCTAGCCGAGCCCAGAAACTGTGTGCGTGTGTGTGTGTGTGTGTGTGCCTGCATGTTAGGAGTGCCCATTTCTTTTTGATCAGCCACAGAAGGGTTTTTTGGACGGCAGTTACTGGGGCCGACTTGGCACCTCGGCGCAATTTCATAAGCACTGGTAAAGGCATTTGCCTGGCTTTTAATAGTCCGTCGTCTCCACAACATCGTCCAAGCGCACTATTTTCATCCATCTTCTAATGGTGGTGCCGGTAGAGATATGCCGCAGAAGAGAGGGAGATGACGAGGAGGAGGAGGAGAGAGAAGGAAGAGGAGGAGAGAGGAGGAAGATTTAATGTAGTGTTATATAGTGAATCTCTGGAAGTCTCTGGTTAGTCCTTTTCTTTTTTCCTGGAGTGGTCGTGGACGCAAGAGCCAGCTCAGAGTCTGCTTCATTGGTTTCATTTGCCTGGGCTGGCTGTTAAAAAAGGCTGGCGTGTGTGTGTGTGTGTGTGTGTGTGTGTGTGTGTGTGTGTGTGTGTGTGTGTGTGTGTGTGTGTGTGTGTGTGTGTGTGTGTGTGTGTGTGTGTGTGTGTGTGTGTGTGTATGTACGCGTACGTACGCGTACGTACATACATGTGTTTAGCACCCCTACTTGTGTGTATGTATTAAGAGTTTCATTCCAAAATGAGATATCCACCATTTGGAAAATGTGATACATATTCTTACAAAATGATTGATAGCACAAAATTGTAACAAATGATTGTACATTTTAAAGAACAGTAGGTAACTCAAGTCCTTGGTTGACAAAATGACACCTTTACAGACTGGATCCTACATTTTAGATATGTTGAATGATGAATTTTTGGTAATGGATTTTTTTCCAAAATAGATTTTGCAAATAGCATTATGGAAATGAACACATTGTTCAATGATTTTCCGTAGCAAACTGAACAAAACAAACAGGCTATGTGCAACCCAGCTAATGTAAATACCACATAGGCTTAGCTAAAGCCATAGTTGTTTCATTAGGCAACATAAGTGTATTACACCTACATCGGCTGAACCCCTCATTACTTTACCTTTCCCACAAGTCATTTCAGCCTTGCAATTGCACTGGACCACGAGTAAACCTTTATGCAAAATCATCGCAGACTCCTCAAGATCATGTAAAATGGGAAGCAGCAGGGATTATGTCACTGCCAGACATTTTGTGGAAGTAACGATGTTGGCGTTTCCCCAGCTCTCTGTGTGTGTGTGTGTGTGTGTGTGTGTGTGTATGACAGGGAGAATAGAACAGTCAGTGCTCTCTCTGTGAGCAGGAGAGGAGTGGAGGGAGGAGAGGAGGACGAGGAGGGCGTGACAGAGAGTCTTAGGATCAAGCTGTTCCACTGACAGAGCACAGCACAGGCAGTGCTGGTGACACTGCAGTGCACAGGAGGGAGGCAGGGAGGGAGAGATATTGTTGAAAAAAGGGGAGGAGGAAATAGACAGAGGAGAAGATAACACCGAGGGGGAGTTGGAGAGACAGAAGGAATGCCCCCCCCCAAAGGAAGATTGTAGATGAGGACACTGAAGATGGGAGAGATGGAGGGAGACAAGGATGAGCGCTCCTGGTGTGGTGGCAGGTCTCCTGGGATGCCATTAGCTGGTGTGTGTGTGTGTGTGTGTGCATGCAAGCTTCCCCATTTAACTCTCTGTGTAAGGCTCTTCTTCATGCATGTGTATGTCCACGTTTCGTTGTGTGTGTGTGTCTAGCACTCATGTGGAGTAAAACCTCCCGCTGATGAGGTAAAGAAGACAGCACTGAGGGCCTCAGCTGTATCTCCACTGCCCCCCCCCCCCCTCATGTCCCAGTGGGCACATCTCTGTAATGGCCACCTATCGATCCAGAGGCCTCCTTGTCCACACTCAATGCCCATCGATCGGCACCTCGCAAAGACTCTCGGAGGGCTACTTCACATCCTGTGGCTGTGGGTCGGTCCGTGGACGGTGTGTGCGCGGTGTGTGCATGTGTGTGAGACAGTGCTTGTTTATATTCTAGACAAGTATTAAGTCATACAAATGTGTGTCTACGTGCCTGCATGTTTATACCTGTGTGCATATATTTTTGTGTGTGGGAATGTGTGTCTCCATACCTCTCAAACAACCTTCCTGCACCCCATTAACGTAACCTTGAGAGCTTAAGTGAAATGGTCCCATTGCACCATGGAGTGAAGGCCTTACTCTCATCAAACCATGAAAGATGCAGGCCTCCATGTCCAAAACCTTGCAGCATAAAGACGTTAACGCCTGACATAAAAAGACTCAAAGCTCACCCACTCTGCAGTCTCCCAGAAGAAGAAAGACAAGGCAGAGAAAGAAGAAGAAGGAAAAAAAAACTCCCTCGCTTCCCATGTTGAGAAAAAAAAACCTGATTAATCAATCGAGCCACATGAAAACTTTGCTTGTTATTGTTGCTGCTTGATTTATTGAAGGCCTGGATCTGGGTCAAGCATCCCCCTTCTCTCTCTCTCTCTCCCACTCTCTCTCCCCTTCTTTCTTTCCCTCTCTGTCTTTTTTTTCCCCCCAAGCAAGGGCCCACCCCCCACGTCTCTTCCCTTTGTCTCTCATCTGGTTTTCTGTTTTTGTTAAAGGACAGTTGATTAATGGTGCCACAGACAAAGCCTGCAGTCTGCTCTCAGCCCGGGCCCAGATAGGGCTCCACTCTAGGTAAACCAAAACACATGTGCTCTGGACAGCCACTGGGAACCCCCGAGGAGAGAGAGAGAGAGAAGAAATTGATGACAGTAGGCGCTGATGTATTATATACATTTATATAGGGCCCTTCCTGCACTGGAAAATGCACAGAAAAGAGTGAGACGAGGAATGAGGGAGTTGTAAACGTGTATAGAGAGCCAGATTGACACACTCAGGGTGTGGCCTTCAAACCGTTTCTGGGAAATGTAACTAAGGTTTAGCTGCACTCTGTAGCCTCTATGTGTTTATTGCAGTATAAAGTTATCATTTTGCTTAGGCTCGTTTTCACCTCTCTCAGGGTGCAATGGCATTTATTTACTGATTTTAATGTAGCGAAGAGGCATTTCAACACCTGAGCATTTCTTGCCTGCAGGCTCCCCAGGAATGAGTCTTGTGTCAGTAAGAGACTTGTAAAAGAGAATTGCCTTATTGAATGATAAGGAGCATATTCCTGTGACTGCGTCGAGAGCTTTATTGTCAAGTGTCTTCATAATAGCAGGGCTTGACACTCTGTCATACTTTATCGCTGTGTGTGTGTGTGTGTGTGTGCGTGTATTTATGCATGTATGTAGCACTGACATGCTCTAATTGGCTGTGCTCGCTGTCTAAGGTGAACATATCTCTTCAGAAATGATTGCCCAGAAGGTAAAATGGGTAATACCAATCATTTGCTATGTTATACCCTATGGCACTAACCTACTGAACCATTCTGCACTGCTTCAATGCACAGGCAGATCCCTTGCTGTGACTATGAAGATAGAATATGGAATGATGAATGTATATACAGTATGTAGAGAGACTATCCATGGTGTACTGTCCCTTATACCGTCCCTTTGCTCTTCAGTTGAGGGGTCCTGTTGTCCCTGTATGTAAATATACAGTATATGCTGTAACTTGTACATCCACCCAAGTTAGTGCCATGCTGATGGCAGCCTTGGCACATCAGTACTCTGTTTAGTCACTTTTTTGAATATTGCTCTGGGTTAAACAAAGTACCTGTTTGTCTAAGCACCAATGTCACCGAGACAAATTCCAGAGCATTTATTGCACTTGGTGATTTGAGTGATTGTACCACTACATCGCCACAGCATCTTTCTTTTCCAGATGTTGGGATTCAAATATTGTTCCAACAACCCTGTTTACTTCCAATGCCATCATTAACTTTTTAACTCACATTGAAATGCCCCCTTCTCAAAGTGTCGCCACCCGACCTATGTATGCCAAAAGAAGCAGTGATTGAGTGTAGGTCGGGAGGCAGAGAGAGCCGGGAGCGGTCCAGCCGGTCAGCAAAGTCGCCGTGCAAGAGCAACACCACCAGCGCTGTGTGAAACAGTGCACACCCAGGGCGAGGACAGGGCTCTCCTGAGGGCTCTGCTGCCGCCATCCAGTGCCTCTCTATGCCTGCCAGCTTCCTGTCTTTCCCAGCTCGCTCTGCTGAAGATCCATCCCTGCTGGCGGTGACCCTAGAGCTTTCCTCAGAGTCTGTAAGGGATCAGCGACAGCATGCGGGCGGCCAGAAGAGGAGGCAGGTGATGAGTGTAGCTGGGGATCTACACTGTAACCCAAGCAGTGAACCATCTTTCTAACAGACTGCTGACTCTGAGAGGATGCCCAGAGCCCCAGGAGAGGACAGGATTTGTCAGTTTGTGCCTCCATCTTCCCAGGTTCCTGTCCCATCTCCCAGCATTGGTCTGGATTCGTAAGGGGTCCTTCAGAAGCCAGGATAGGAGTGCTGGTGATGTTGGCGACCCAGTTACTTCCAACACAGCTATCCATTGATGGATGTCGTCAGGTAGTTTGGGTTGCCACTGCATAAGTTTCTCCACTCCTGACCTAGCAGGGTTGTACTGTATAACAGTATGTATACAAGAGAGTTCACATCAGGCTCTGTGGGATTTGGGCTGCTCACAGTCTATGATCGTCACCACCTTGTTTGACCTGGGGCATTGGTGGAGGCATTTTGGGTGTCAGCGCGATGTGTGCATGGTGATATCCAAAAATATCCTGTTGTGCCAGGGGAAATTCAATTTCATGAAAAAAAAAGCATACAGTAAAGGCTGCAGTTAGCTTCTGCCTTTCAAATCCCCTAATATTAGGCACGGATTGGCCTGATTTCAAAAAGTTGATGAGAGAACACACAGGGGACCGTTCAGGATAGGCAGGGTGCTGTATGTTTTGCTCAGCGCTTAGCGGTGACACCGTTTCCTCTGGGACTCACTGCGAGCTGGAGCCGAGGTGGGTGCATACTTCTTCTCCCAAAAGAGAGTCTGCTGCACTCCCGGCGGAGGCCCTGGCAGCCCCACCCTTTCTTCCCATGGGTTACCTTCCTCTCGAACAGTCTCAGGATGACACCCTGCAGTACACCCTTGACCAAGTGATAAGAGTTGGTGGTTAGTTGGTGCACCCTGGCATAGTTCAAACATGCCCATACTTCTGTTTGATAATAGATTATACAGAGTCATCATACGCAAAACAAGCAGCGCATAACCTGATGGCTGGTCATCTGGGAGTAAGATAAAACATTGAACCAGCTCATGGCCCACTTCTGCTGACAAAGTGCTTGAATTGCTCTCCACTTATTGCGACAAATTACTCTCAAAGTCGCAAGGGCTGGTCATGTTCATCGCTGTGTACGGTGAGTGGTGGATGATTATGAGGTAGCACAGTCTTACAGGGGCGAGGCACCACAGATATGCCATCTCAGTCTCCTTACAACCTGGAGCGAGGTGGTCCTGGTGTCTCTGGTGGTTTGATTCCATTGTTAATCAGCCAATCCCAAGTTCATCTGTTGTGATGGCCATCTCTCAGGACCAAAGACCAGAGGTAGCTGTGTTGCAGAAGTATTTTCCAGGTGTGTCCTTGCCCATAACAGGACACACAAACCTCATAGACAACATACACCACCATATAGAGACTCCCCCCAGGTTTGTGGTGCAGACCTGCCACTATTGCTCGCCTGAACACAAAAAGTTGTTCAGGCAGAATTGAAAGCCATGCTGGAAATGGCACTTATAGAAGACGTAAGATGAAGGTGTTTCCCTGTCATGCTTGTGCTCAAGGCTCATGGCGGTTCGGTGTGGACTATCACAAGGTGAAAGTGTCAACATTGGATTTGACCAAGGGCTACTGGGAAGATTCCCATTTCTCTGAAGTCCAAAGAGAAAAAGTAGGGGGGCTGGACCCCTTGGGACTGTACATTAGCTGCAAGCTCTTGCAGTGTGAGGCTACGATACTAAGTCTAGCATCGTAGAAAAGTGTGAGGAGTGTCTTATCATCAAGTGGGTGATCATCACCCTCCACTACTACCTCCTCGGTGGGCCACCAGTTCACCCTTTGTTCCGATCATGTCCTACTACAGTGACTCCATTGCGTGAAAGATGCCAACCCGGTTATCACTCATTGGTGTCTCCCTTTGCAGGGTTAATTTCAAAGTGGGGGCACAGATGTTGGTCACCGACTTCCACTCCTGCTCAGAAGTGGCGGAGGGGAGTTGGTTGTTGGCCGGACTGCACCCTGGCCAAAGTCAGGAAAGGAGGAACCTTTGTCCAACAGAGGTAGTGCGTTTTTGAGTTTGCCCTTTAGGATTTTGTTATTATTTTGGTGCTGAAATTAAGTATCGACTGAACCAGAGCTCCAGTGTTCATCCTAGATAAAGACAGACATTGTTACACTATGTTATTCAGCAATGCGGTGGGGAGATGAGAGACCGAGAGGTGAGCAGTTTATCCAAAATTCCACGCATAGCCGAGTACCGCAGGCTTTTCCTAGATCACCAGAGTGACGTGCATGGTAGCGGTAAAGGTGACATGTCACATGTTGACATTCTAACCCGCTGCGGGGCTGTCCTACGTATTGTAGTCCAAACAAGCTGGTTGTCCGCTCCGATGAGCATAGAGCTAAGTGGCTCATCGTCACTTTATTAGACTGTAGACTGGGAGCCTGTTAATATTTCATGCCCCCTTTCCCCTGGAAGCAAAACCAAAGGCTCAGCTGTGCCTGTCTCTCCCTATTCCTTGTCTTTGGACATTTTAGGCCTTTTCCCATTTTGGACTATGAGTTATTTACTCACTTACCCCCCACCCATTTCACCCTCCAATGTGCACCTGCTTGGATGAACAGATGACTCCATAGCGCCAGAGGGGGAGGTAGAGCGGTTTTGTCATATTTTTTTAATCTTTTTTTTTTGTTAGCTTGTTTTTTCTGTCATTACCCTCCTCCTCCCCTGTTACTCAATGATGATGTGTATCCAGTACCAAATGTACGCTTTCTCCCTCTTTTTCTCCCTCCCTCCCTCCCTCCCCAGGGAGTGTCTGTTCCCTTCATATTTTTGGAGAGTAGCTTTTTTGCCTTTTTTCCCCTCCTCATCGTCTCTCATTGCACTGCGGTGTCAGATTTAGTTATGTATGCACCCCATGTCTTTGATCCCCCCCCACCCCCACCCGCCACCCCTGTGTTGTGTACATTGCATAACCACCCGCTGCCAAGCCTAGAGGTGTACCTCGACTCTCTCTCTCTCTCTCTCGTATCCTCCCATTCCTCTCTTTTTGACACCCTCCCACCCCCCCATTTTCCTCTTGGTTCTTTGGCAGCAATCCAGGTCATCACTCCCTCCCTCCCTCCATCTCCCTCCTCCCTTTTCCTCTTGGCTCCCAAACCTTGAACGTGGGAGCAGTTGGTCTCCCTGCCTCTCTCTCTCCCTCTCTCTCTCTCTCTCTGTCTGTCTGTGTATTTGTCTTTTTCTACTCCCCTCTCACTGTCGTTTTTCCACTCCTTCTCCCTTGCTCTCTCTCCCTTTTTTTCCCCCCAGTTCTTTCCCATTCTCTCTCCCTCTCTACTCATCTCCCCCTTCTTCTTTCTCTCCCTTCCTCTTCTCTCCCTCCCTCCCTCTCTCCTCTCTCCTCTCTCCCAGTGGTCTCATTAGGCGTGAAGGAGGCTGCCTGGTGTGTGTATGTGTGTGTGTGTGTGTGTGTGTCTTCTCCTAGGCAAAGTCTCACTTGACTGAGCATGCCACTTGCAGTAGTGGGGGCCTGGGCTCCATTATTACCGCAAAGCTGTCACAAACAGTATATAAAGTAGCCTCCTGTTGCCGAGCCGCGAGTGAACAGAGGGCACTTCTTAACAACAGCGACAACTACTGCTACCTCCTGTTCTACCTTCCCCGTACCATAGACACCACTGTTGCCATGGTTGTAGAAACCAATGTGCACAGATATACAAAAAAATACACAGAGAGGTATGCAAAACTATGCACACATTCAACCTGGCTATATAATTTTGCCTCCTCACTCTCTATATAGACACAGAGGGATAAAGCCTGGCACATGCTGCTGCCATCAGATACTCGCAGCCACATACTGAACACATCTGTCTGTCTCTTTTCTATATTGGCACCCCACCTATGTGGTCCAACCTGTGGAATGTCCGATGCTCCTCCGTCTTCCTCCCTCCCGAGTGAGTGACTGATTGTGTGTGTGTGTGTGTGCGTGTGCGTGTGTGTGTCCACCACTGTTTTGTTAGTGTCTGGTTACAGGGCCGGGGCCATGTGCAGGAATGGGCCCCTCTGCTGCCTCACTGGCAGGCCTGACCCCGCCAGGTCAGCGTCCATTACCACATGAAACCTAAATGTCAACCGCGGCCCCCTGCTATAGCCATTTGTCTTCCTCTGTGGGTCAACCAACACACACACCCCCACCTGCTCTCGCTTGACCAGCCCGGCAAGCCTACACACATATGCACATACACACACACACACACACACACACATATACATATACATACAGGCTAATGGGCATCTTTATGTTAGATAAACAAGGAAATATTCTCATTTTAATGATGGCATACACAGGCATGCATGCAGGCTGTGCCCCTGTGGGCATGTATGCACACATACATACCCTCTTTCCCTGCATCAAAGGATGAATCAGAGTGCTCCCACTTCAAACGGTAAAAGCAGGGGAGCTTATGCCCCCCCCCCACCCATTCCATCCATCCATTCGCTCCTGAAATGAAAACATGGGCAGGGGTGGATGAAGGGTGGTTGGGTAGCGGAGTTTGAAGTTATCAGTGCTTTTGACTGGCTCACTGACTGACTGACTGACTGGACCCGGCTGTTAAGTTGGCCAACAGTTGTTTAGCTTTGGCTTATCTGCGAGTAGATCAGTTAACCTTTGCTACAAACACTGGCTGAGTCAGGAGACTGACACAGAAAGCACTGTAGATATGGCGCTCTCTTCCCCCTGTGGGAAAAACACACTTGGCAGCTCCTTTCAGAGTTTTTCTTTATCTGTCCTAGTTAGTTAAACATGATATGTCAGAGGGCGGAAAAGATGTACAAACCCAGTGAAAGAAATAGTTAAAATACCAGGGAGAAAAAACTATCCCTCTATACTTATACAAGCTCTTGGCAATCTTCCTTTGTCTCTTGCTCTTTTTATTATGAGGTCATGTGATGAGGGTGGTACAATGAAAGTTCACTTATTCTTGCATTTTCACTTAAGACTCTAGTTAAGAATGGTTAAGAGTGGTAAACAGTCTTAAAAAAAACCTGAATGCAAATTGATTTGACCCCAGGCAACGTGTCCACCAATCCATGTGAAACAAATACATTTTCCCTGTGTTAAACAACCTCCAGGTCTGTGTACAGTGACGAGCCCAGCCACATCACTTGTTTTCCACATTACCAAGCAACAGCCATCTCTTTTAATAGATAAAGGACAGAGAGCCTTCATACGGGAGAGTGTGTTATGAAAGCCCGATGCGTTATCAGCAAGCGAGCGTGCGTGCACAAGCGCGCGCGCGCGCACACACACACACACACACACAAACACACAGCTTGTTTACAGGAAGCTGTCAGCCGCGTGTCCTTATGATAAATAAACAGGGAAGCGTCCCCCATTTAATGATGGCATATACAGGCCTGCACCCCGAATATTGACTGAAAGATTGAAAGCGTTCTCAAGGGCCTTTCCAACATGACGCATGGCTCTGCCTCTGTTTTTTTTTCCTGCTGCCCTTCATTTTGAACCCCCCCCCCCCCCTTTATTTATCTTAGACGTCGCACCTTGGCTCAGCGCAGGGGCTGGTGGGAGTGAGGGGAGCAATAAACACATTTATCAAGGGGGACTGCCAATAGAGAGAACGTCGGTAATATGAATGAAAAGAATGTGATAATGAAAGGGGAGAGAATCGTGTTAACAGCAGGAGGGAGAGAAAAATGCGGCCTCAGTGCTTCAGGGATTGCAGAGGGTATCCACAAAGTGTAGAGCCAATAGGGAACAGGTTGTTTTTCTGAAGTGTGAAGCACAGCACCTCATCGCCTGCTAACAGTGGCAGCTCAGGATACCACAACAACAATGCCACCTGCATTAGCAGTCTGCCCTTACGCCGTACTCCTCGCTTTGATAAATGTTTCATTGTTTATACTCTCTCTGTCTCTCTTTTTTCTCTTGTCTCTCTTTCTCTCTCCTCCTCTCCATCCTACGTGCGCGGCGGTGAGTGCGTCCCGAGACCGGCGAGCTTTTTATGAAGTGTTGTTTCGGTGTTAGCGAAGCGTTTGATGTCTGTCTCTATTGTTGTTCATCGGCCTTCTCGTGCTGAGATCACAGGCAGCATTTATTAATCTGCTGGTTCAGGCTCGCAGCTGAGGGACTGCTAGCCTCAGGTTCTCCCGGTGCCGTTTCTCGACGGTTCCTACTTTTTTAAAAAACTATATGCTGCCCCCTTTTTTCAGTATTAGCGATTGGCCTACTTTATGAATCTATACTTAGCCGCAACTCAACTCTAGGCAAGGGAGTTGATCATTTGGTTGGTGATGGGGAGAAGGCGGTCAGAGCGTTGCCCCTAGCAAAGGTAATCTTTTGAATGTAATGCCGTGTTATCTGTGCTCCACGAAGACACCGGGTTAATTGATGCATGCCTGTGTCGCCGTGCTCATTGCTCGCTTTTTTGCCTCGTTGGCTTTTTTAAACTGCTGTTTAACCCCATTATCTGATTACTGTGTGTGTGTGCGGAGGGTTAGCGAGTGTTTGTGTATGTGTGTGCACACTCACACTTTGTGTGAGTACTAGTTCCCCTCACAAAGATGAAGAGCTCTCTCCTTACCTAAGGGGGAGGGGGTTTGACAGTACTGTAGCGCCCCCCACCCTCCCTCCATCCCTCCATCGAAGCCCCCGCGCCACCATCCCCCACTGCTGATAAATGTGTTTTTCTTAAAGGAAGGAGTGGGTTGGTTGAGAGGAGTCTCTTTTAATGTAGCTTTTTTTTCTGTGTGTGTGTGTGTGTGTGTGTGTGTGTGTGTGTGTGTGCAGCTTGCTAATGCAGTGCAGGGCCATGTAGCAGGGCTATAGGCAGGCAGACTCGGAGGCAGGCCCGCAACCTCGACCCCGGCATCATTTGTTTGGACGAGGGCCGTCAGCGCCTGTCGCGCGGCCCATGATGAAGTGTCAGTCGGTAATTGTCCCCGCGAAGCATCCACATCTCAGGGGGAGATGGGGGGGTGGGGTGGGGGGGGAGGTTGGGGGAGGCAGGGAGCTGACAGGGAGAGAAATGACACCCCGAGCTCCTCCTATTTTCTCTCTCTCCATTCTCTCTCTCTCTCTCTCTTTCTCCCCTTTTCTCTCTCTTTTTCTCACTAGTTTTTTTTCCCAGTCTTCCTACAGCTGCACCTCTTATGGAGGTCTGCCATGTGATGCCTGGCTTAGACCGGTGGCTCCCATGGAGTTTCAACCGGGGCCCAATGGAGGCATAGTGTGTGTTTGCGTGTGTTTTAAGTGCACATGTCCATTTGTGAAAGTCTCATAGAGCAGAGCAGTCTGCCTCTTCCTCTGTGTGTGCGCATAATCAGGATGCTTCAACCTTTCATATTTTCCATCTTCTTCCATCCTTCTATCTACTAGACTCACACTCCCTTCACCTCAATTTTCTCTCTTGCCATTTCCTTGGAGTATTTTTGAAACAGTCCTCTTGAAAGCTCTTTCACCACAGCACTGTCCTCCTGCGCTTGCTTGATCATCTCGAAAATACATATATATATATTTTTTTTGGTCCCGGCCGTTTTGGTAATTAGATTTAGCGCGGGGCTTTTATTGATCGAGCGATGTCTCTATGTAATGAAAAGCTTTTACAGGACGCACAGCGGCTATTTATAGGGCAATCCATAATGCGGTGCCGTGCGGCGGGGGCCTTAATGCACGTCGCCCAGGCTCCCGCGCATAAATTGCCAGCAGAGGTATGAAGTCAGAGCCCGATGTAAGTAGCTCCATGATGGAGGAGTGGGGGGGGGGGCGAAAAGAGAGAGAAGAGGGGAGAAGAGAGATATGTGAGGGGAGAAGGAGAGAAAGATGGAAGGACAGACAATGGATCAGACAAAAGAGGAAGGAAGATGAGCAAATATGGAAAGGAGCATGGAGGAGAGGGGGCGCAAGGCGGAGAAGATGAATAGAAGATGAATACTGAAAGGTGGGGAGGGCAGGAAATGGAGATGCAGAGAGAGACGGAGCGGCGGAGAGAGACGGGGATATGAAGGGAACGGTCTGAGATATGAGCCCTATATTTCACCGGCTCAGTCCTTCAAAAGACCCCCACCACCACCACCACCTCGAACATGGTGTGATGAAAACAGTGTAATGCATGCTAGATCAGTGATTAGGTTTCCTTGTAAGAGGGAAGGAAGGAAGGAAGAGCGAATGAAAGAACAAAGAGCGGAAAGCGTGAGTCCAAAGGAAGCAAGAATGAAGGAATGAAAAAGGCAAGGGAGGAAGAGAGGAGGAGTGAGAAAATGATTTAAAAAATAGCAGACCAGAAGATGGGGACTCCATTATTTCGGCGTGTAGCTCCCCGTGACACCCTGAGGACAGTGGGTGAATTGGGAGGAGGCAGATTGGGAGGCCTCCATTCCCTGTCCCAGTGCCTGTCTGTCTCTCTGTCTGTCTGTCTGTCTGTGTGCCTGCCTGTCTGTCTGTCTGTCTGTCTGTCTGTCTGTCTGTCTGTCTGTCTGTCTGTCTGTCTGTCTGTCCGCCTGTCTCTGCCTCTCTGTCTGCCTGTCTGCCTGTCTGTCTGCCTGTCTGCCTGTCTGCCTGTCTGTCTGTCTGTCTGTCTGTCGGTCGGTTGGCTGCAGGTGGAGCACAGCGTTCTGCTCCCGCTGTCTAAATGAGGATCCCCCCCTCTCTCTCCCTCTCTCTCTCTTTCTCCCTCTCTCTCTCTCTCTCTCTCTCACACACACACAGTCTTTCTCTCTCTCTCTCTTTAATGGGGCACTGGCCTGGGGCGCTGAACCAGCTCCCTCTGGAGCAACACGCACACACACACACACACAGCAGGCACACACACTGATCATACATTACAGACACTCGTGGATGCCCTTGCAAATGGTAAGATACACACACACACACACACACACACACACACACAGAAAGAGAGAGGCGAAAGAAACCACAGCCCCCCAAATTATGCCCCAGTCTGTTAGATGATGAATCTGGCTGGTGATTAGTTAGTTGAGGAGGGAGGCGCACTGCTTAGGTCCTTTAATGGGCCATAATTTGGAAGATAACTGTATTGTCCTATGCCTCTTGACATTTAAATCTAATCAGACCCTGCTGGTTAGCACTGTGCTGCAAGGCAAGGGAGCCTGGGAGGGATGGAGGGCTGCTAGCGGAGAGGGATTGGCCCATAGCGGGGCATTCATCCCTGTGGGCTGAGGCTAGCCAATTAGAGACAAGGCCTCACCACACACCAGGGTGTCACTTTGTTTTTTTTATTCCTGCATTGTTATTCTATTTATGTTTTGTTGTTATAGGCGTCACATATTTAACCGATATTCAGTTTATTGGGCCTTTGTAAATTCAACAACAGAATAGCGCAATAGATTATACACAGTCTGACCCCCTCCCACCCACACACACACACACACACACACACACACACACACACACACACACACACACACACACGCAGGCCTCCTCTCCACTCCAGCCAGTCCTTATTACCACAGATGAGATGCTCCGTTTGATTAACGCTTCCCTTTCATCCTCTTCATTAGCAGAGGAAAGCCACTTCAGCAGCCTCACAGCCCACGAAAAGAGGGCACATATTAAAATCCACTTATTCCATGGACGGCCACTAATTCCACACAATGGCGGTTAATGGTGGGGAGTAATAGGAAAAGGGTGTTTCTAATTGTTTCTTTGGATGGCGCAACGCACACCGCAGCAGCTGTTTCCGTACAGCGGAGCAGGCTGCTCAGAGCCCCCTGAACAAAGGCCAGCGCCGGCGTTGGAGGGCCCGCACGACTCCGTTCGCCCGAGCTCGCGAGCAATAAACGCGCGCAGACGAGCCAATTTCCTCTGGCGAAGCGTCCTGCCGAGCGGAGGAGCTGGGCCCCAGTCAATGAGAACCACCTGGCGCTGAGGGAAGTGATTGGGGTTGGCACCACAGCGAGCGAACAGTTGTTTTGTTAAAGAAGATTGAGGGGAGGGGGAGGGGGAGGGGAGGGGCGGGGGGGGATGGGGGGGGTTCGCCCTCTTTTGGTTTGTTGGAGAAATATTGATGTTAGGTTTTTGTCAAAGGGAGATCTGGGGCGCGATGTTGTTTTGTTGGTGCTCAATTAGAGGGCATTATTTTGGTTGCAGCATGTGTTTTGGGTTTGACACTGGTGCTGATTGCTGAGCTGGTTGGAACGTGGGACTCGCCACAACATTGGGGTTGTGGGTTCAGCGCCCACACAGACCGCTCGTACCGACTGGGAGCTCAGAATACTTCAGAGAGCGGCTAACCATAGAGAAGATGAACACTTTATTGTCTGCAGTGATGGGAATTTTACTGCCGCCGCAAAGATTTGTCCGTAAATACACAGAGAATGGTGATAATCTCCATGGTTAGGGCTTCAGCTGCAACTGGGCCCACCCATACTACAAACCAATACAGTGGTACTGCCAGGCTCTTTGGATAAAAGCCCCAAATAAATGGCTTGCAACGTGTGCTATGTTGTGCCGCTATGACACCAAGTGAAAACAGCCATTTACCCACAGTAGTTCGTATTCATCTTGGATGTGTTAGTGTAAGGCTGGCCTGGCCAGACAATCCCAAACTTCTTCACATCAAAGACTCCTGAGTAGACGCACATTTGTGAATATTTTGTTCCAGGGATCTCCATCTGATAAACAACTTCTTGTTTCTTGTGGGGGAAGTAGAGCTATGATCAAAAAACTCATTCTGTTACATTTACTTATTGGGTGACTGCAGATGAATGAAATAGCGAAATGAAAGTGCTGCTCATTTCCCCGGAGACAGCCTGAAGCCCCTCAAGGCCCTCTGGAGTTCCCCAGTCTGGACCCCGACTTGGGAACCACCGAGCCATTCATCTGAGGTCGCTTTGATGTTTATTTTATTTATTTGACCTTTTTATTTAACTGGGCAGGTCAGACTCAGGACAGGTCCTGCTGCATGGCCCTGTATGTGTGTCGTGGTCGAAAGTTTCAGTGTGTGAGTGTGTGTGTGTGTGTGGGTGTGTGTGTGTGTGTGTGCTTCCCACAGGGGTTATCACAGCTGAGTGAATGTTGGCTCCAGGACAGTAGCGCTGATCATATTTGATGATGGAAATACATACCACAGAGGATCTTGTGTGTGTGTGTGTGTGTGTGTGTGTGTGTGTGTGTCTGTATAGATAGAGACACAGCAATGGCATCTCTCTCTCTCTCTCTCTTTCTTTCTCTCTCTCTCTCTCTCTCTCTCTCTCTCTCTACCAAATCTACGAATCTAGCACCACCTCATCTGCAGTTTTGTCTTCGTTTCTCTCCCTTTTTACATCTCGTTACCCGTCTTTCTCTCCATTCACTTGTTCTTCTCTTTCCCTTTTTGCTACCACTCTTAATTTCCTTTAGTAGATTTATCCTCCATCATTCTGTCCCTTACTCCCCTCTTTCTCGGTACCAGACTCCTCCCTTACTCTTCTTCTACTCTCCTCTCTCTTCCTCCGTGCCACTGCCTAGTGTCCTCGTTGTCCTCTTTCTCTTCATCTCCCTCCCTCTCTCTCTCTCTCTCTCTCTCTCTCTCTCTCTCTCTCTCTCTTTTATCTCTCTCCCCTCTCTCTCCAGTCTGGATCTTGGCATTTAGGCCTCTAATTGAGTTGGCGTCACTTGAATACTCCATAAAGCAGGAACAGCAGAGAATTGATTCATTGTTTTCTGTACCCTGCCCTCAACTATGAGAGTGGACTGGGGTGTGGAGGTGTGTGTGTGTGTGTGTGTGTGTGTGTGTGTGTGTGTGTTAGACAGACGGAGAGAAAGAGAAGGAGAGAGAGATATTGCAAGTCTATCAGACGCGCTAAATGTACATTGTACATTATTGGCACTCAAAAGTCCACTAATGTGTGTGTGTGTGTGTGTGTGTGTGTCCCTTTCTCAAACACTGCTTTGTATCTTTGCTCAGTGACTGTGTGTTTGTGTGCTCAATGCATTTTCATATTGATTCATTGGACAATTGCGCCATGACTCCCATACCAGCACATTGTAAACAATCACCATAATGATTTTTATAGCAAAAAAAACAATCCACGACATTTTCATAGAAATAAATGTCTGTTTTGCCATCCTCTGTCACTGATCACTGATTAATTCATCCTGTACCCACTGATTCATGAAAACTTTTACATTTGCTTTGCTAAGCACTCAGTGTCTGGTAGGTCTTTCCTGGGAAAAATCCTCTGGCGCCCAGGAAGTGATGCGTTTTATGTTTCCAGCAGCAACAGCAGTTTGTTTGGAGTTAATAGAAGAAGAACTGGGTAGTTAGCATGAGCAGCGATATCCCCCATGGCTGAACAGACAGAGAAAAGAGCGCCACCTACAGAAACTCAAACTCCACCAACAGAAAATCCAAGCTCCGCCCACACTGTTTGATTGACAGGTGATCTTTGGGAGGTGCAGTGCAGAAACACCACAGCACTGAGCAACAAAAATGTCACCAAAATAACAAAAGGGAGAATTTCAAGAATGCACTATCATCTTCCACTGCTGCAGCACTTCAGTCCTTTACAGATCAATGTCACAACTTCCATTGGGGGCCATTTTGCTTCTCACCTAATAATAATATAATAATAACTGTTGCAAATGACATATTGACATTGATGTAATGTTCGGTTTAAAGCAGTCAGGATTATGAGCAGCTCCTACCTGCCCTGCAGCACGGGGCTTTACTGCCTTATCGCCTTCTTCTCTCAGCTGAGACAGCATCCCACCCCCATCCCCAAAAGGTGAAATGAAGCAATAGCCTGCTCCTTTTCCAAAGTGTGTTTGACAGCTGCTTCAGCTCTCCACTAACAAATCCTTACACA
Source organism: Centroberyx gerrardi (assembly GCF_048128805.1). NCBI lineage: Eukaryota > Metazoa > Chordata > Actinopteri > Beryciformes > Berycidae > Centroberyx > Centroberyx gerrardi. Next base: position 18,545,498 of record NC_136016.1, read on the forward strand.
CACACACACACACACACACACACACACACACACACACACACACACACAAAGAGAGAGATACCCTGGAACAAATCCCTGGCCAGCTCCAGTGCGCTGCAGAGGTACTGATCAATCAGGTTGAGTTGTGTGGTCTCCATTTTTGATGCAGCACATACTTGTAATCTTCACCTTTTGCTTTCTGCCTGCAAGGCCCTGGGGCAGTGGATGTGTGTGTGTGTGTGTGTGTGTGTGTGTGTGAGAGAGAGAGAGATAGAGAGGAGTGGTGTACTTGGGGCTCTGAATCTTTCACTGAGTTTGCTTTTTCGGGGCAGAGAGACAGAGGGGGAAAGCGAGTGTGTGAGGGAGAGAGAAAGATAGAGAGCGAGAGGGTCCATGTTCTCAAGTTGCAAACAGAAAGAGGACGCACTGCAGGATGCCCTACAGGCAGCTAATGTAGCCAACACACACACACACACACACACACTCTCACACGAGATGGAAAAAACTGAAATATGAAACAGTGGCAGCACACATCAGCACATACAGTGAGAGATAGGGAGCACACACACACAAAATATCACATTAACACACATACACACACTGACATACACACTCTCTCTTGACTACTGTGTGTGTGTGTGTGTGTGTGTGTGTGTCTGTGTGTGCATGTCTTTGTTCTGTCTGGCTGTCCTCTTGGCACGTAAATCATAATGGATCTCATTATCCAGCTGGGTCGGCTTGGTGGGGCCTGTCTGGCGGGAGATGATAGCTGGATGGCTGAGGGGCTGCCACGACACACACACACACACACACACACACACACACACACACACAATCATATCCATGTATGCGTGTTGCCATATACGCGTAGCTACTGCAGGAACATATACGTTTCATCTTCACTGATATAATGTAGACAGAAGGACATACAACTTAATGTACACACACAAACACACACACATACATACACACACACACACACACACAGCCCATCCAGACACAATGGACATTAGTGGCTCAGCTTGCCGTCAGACAGAAGGCGAAGCGATGCAGAGCGGAGGGAGGGACGGATGAAAAATGGAACTTATCCTCTTATTCCCTCTCTCTCTCTCATCCCCCCTCCTCCCTCCCTCCCTCTCTTTCTTCCCCCCCCCCCCCATCCTCTATCTGTCACTTGTTTTGGAGGACACAGGCAGATGTCGGTTTGTCCCTTGAGGTGAGCGGGGCGAGCGCGGCCATCTTTTTTTCCCCCCTTATCACAGCGCAGTCTCCAAACACCAGACGGAAGCAAACTATGAATCATGTGTACGGGCTAACGCAAAACACATCCGTTGAAAAAAAAAACCCCTACATTGTGTGCTAGTAAATCACATGTTTCACGGGTATCTCACACATTCTTGCACGCCTCCCCACCTCCCCCATCTCCAACACACACACACACACACACATTATAGCCATTCAGTATCCCAACATCTCTGGCATAACACCACAGGCTTTGGGCCTCTCTCCTATGCTGTGAATAAAGGCGGAGCAGTTGGTTGCTCGTAACACGGTTAGGGCCCACACCATTTGTCTGGACATGACCATTACCCAAGCCAATTACTGGCTGGCGTACAGGCGGCCCGCCAACAAGCTAATGTTTTCCCGTCATGCCTGCCCCCTCCCCTCTCCTCTTCCCCTTTTTACACACAAACACACACACAAATAAAGGGAGGGGGTAGAGCAGGGGATGGAGGGGAATAGATAGAGAGGGAGGATGGAGGGCCTGAGGCAAGACCCCCACCCCACCCCACCCCACTGACTGACTGATACAGCTAATAAACTTTCATTTAAGCTAATGTTCCCCCTTTTCTGTTTTCTCTCCCCTCTCTCTCTCTTTCTCATCTTTCTTTGGCAACCTCTCTCCATGCCTTACCTTCCTCTCTCTCTCTCTCTCTCTCATTTTTGCACTGTTCATTTCCACTCCGTTTCTCTCTCCATCTCCCTCTCTCTCTCTCTCTCTCTCTCTCTCCCTCCATTTTTCTGTCTCTGTTGCCAGAAGAAAGGCGATCGATGCGGGCAGTCCACCAGCCGGAAGCCCAGTTGGCCAACCAGCGCACCGCTCAATCAGTCTGAACAGCAACACACAGGGCTGCTGGCGACCAACGCAGGTAGACACACACACTATATACTACACCCTGAACTAATGAAAATCTATACATCTCACACACACACACACACACACTGCACCACAAATGAATGCAATAAACTTTACACATCATGCTGCGAATAGGGAAATGGGGAGATAGATGTTCCATTGCATACTGATGTGAACTGATATATTAGTGTCCCGGCGGGGCAGCAACATAACATTATGTGTGCGAACTATATTCAAACAAGAACCCACTTTGAGGGTTTGCAGCGAGAATGGTGTGTGTGTGTGTGTGTGTGTGTGTGTGTGTGTGTAGTCAAAAATGAGTTCCAGCTCTTGATAGATTGTTCTGGTACCACCAGTGCCACGTGGCATCGCTGAACGCAGCAGCAACACATCAAAGATTCAAACTCATCTTTAAGATGGCGTGCCTGGAATGAGTATTTTGGCTCTTTTCACTACTGGTGCCGAGGCTTCAATATTCAAATGCTCTAGGTGCTATGCTAATTAAACTTTCAGACAAAGCAACTGCCGTGTTCCTCTACTATTTATAGCAGCATTGTCTTAGACCACAGTTAGCACACTGTGTACATGTGTGGTTTTCCTTGTGTGGGCATGTGTTGACAGTGGACACGCTCTCAGCAACCACGTATTTGTAGTTGTTGTACTTTTACAGTTTCGGTTGAAGGGCGTGTGCAGCAGGTATGTGTGTGTGTCTTACGCTTCTACATCTGAGTGACCAAGTTGAAATCTACGATGCACGCGCTTTTGGACGCACTGGATGAATGTGCATGCTCACACGCTTATGTTCTCAGTTGCAAGTGTTAATCCATTTATGAGTGTGAGGTGGAAAATGGCGGCGGTACAGGTCTCTCTCTCTCTCTCTCTCTCTCTCTCTGCTCTTTGTCTCACTGTCAACTGAGCGGAGAGAGACTGACATACTTCTCCTTTAAATTTCCAACAAGACACAGCACCTCGGTTTTCTCGCCCACCGATTGTGTGTTATGTGAGTTAGCCAGAACAATAGGTTAAACAGAGAATATTTAGAATGGTATTTGTTGTTATTTGTCCCAAAAGAAGGCAGTTGTTTTTGCAGCACGGTACAAAAAAGAACACAAAATATAAAACTGCCTAGTACACCAAATGCAAGGTACAGTACCTCATGGGTCAGTAAAAAGCAATTAAAAGTTACAATTACACCAATTTTCCCTCACTATGAACACTTTCATTGGGTGTGTGTGGTCTTGGCCTTAGTCCTGGGTAGTTCTAGTTCAACGCGTTCATCAAAGGGGGAGCCCCACCAAAATTAATATTGATTCCCCACCCCAATCTGGCGATAATTGGTTCCCCAAGACCTGTGTGTGGAGAATATGCCAGTGTATCTCCGAACAGATACATCCTGAGTCCGGCTAATTGAAATCATCTCCTCATGTGCCACAAGTCAGGAGCCATTAAGATCGATTAGGCTACAACGAACAGCATTTACCGCAGTAAATCAGGGTCATCAGATGGCACGGACGGCCAGAGGAGAAATCCCCCTGCACGCGCTCCCTCACCTGCCAGATGAAGCCCTGCCGTGTTTCCACAGAGGGCCAGTGGCACCGTCCCGCCAGGCAGCGAGCGGCCTGAGCGCGGGCCCCTCGTCAGAGCTTCTGATACCTCTTGATAAGCGAAAGGAGAGAGAGCGTTTGGTCTCGTTTCCCTCCTTTACACACCGCTCTATGGGAGATAGAGCACACACACTTTCTTTCTCCCCTCTCTCTCTCTCTCTCGCTCTCTCTCTCTCTCTCTCTCTCTCCTGTATGAATTTTATTTGATATTGGCAGGTTTGAAGTCAAAGTGAGCAAAAAGAAGCACCGTGGGGGAGGCCCCAGAGGAAGGAAATCTTCTGGGTGTGAATTACTGTACATATCTCTGTTTTCGTCAGGGGTTGCATTTCTGCGTCCAAATTTCCTGCACCCTGGACCCTGCACATTCAGCCGAGCCGCAGTCGTCGTTCCTGCGACGCGAGCGGACTACAAATCCCCCCCACCCCCCCCACCCCCCCCACCCCCTCCTCTCCGAATCCATACAGGAGCAAACCTGACGTGTGCTCATCCATCCCAAGGTGTAGAGTTAGGGCCCTATATACCCTGTAGCTGGCGGCGCGCTACAGTAGGCGAGGCAGACAGTCTTAGTATTTTTTAATAAGACGGGCAATAACAATAAATCCTGGAGGCTAATCACCCGCTCGCCGCTCTCCCCCCCCCCCCCCCCTCCCTCCCAAACCCGGAGCGCTGCAGCATTACCCTGCCGCTGCCTTCAATTACGCCATTCATCATGCGTCTTATCTGGCCGCCGGTTTGATTGAGTGTGCAATGGGAGGCGTCGCAAGCGCGGCATTCTCTACCCCAGCGTGTGTGTGTGTATGTGTATGTGTGTGTGTGTGTGTTTGTCGGGGGGTGTATGTGTTGACGGGAATGGGAAACTGTGCATTTGGCATGGGGAGGGGGGTGTATGTGGGATGTATCGGGATGTATGCGAGTGTGTGTAAGGCAGGGAGGGTGAAATGCGGAGAGGGCGAGGTGTGTATGAGTGTGTGAGTGTGTGTGTGTGTGCACACGCGAGCGAGGCCCACGCCAGATCTACAGGAGTGTATAAATCAAACCAGATGATAGGCCCCCGCTCTGATCCGCTCTGTCTGAGCAGGCACATTTCTCTTTATTCCCCTCCTACTGTCCCTGCCTACTTCCTTCCTTCCTTCCCTCCCTCCTTCTCTCTCTCTCTCTCCCTCTCTCTCTCTCCCTCCTCTTCTTCTCTGGAACAGATTTGTCTGGGGGCCCCTGTCTAATCTCCAGCAGTGCCGGGTGTTGGGAGACGGGCGACAAATTTTAATAAGCAACTGGGCGCTGTAATTTAGCGGCCTGGGAGGGAGATTAGGCTGATTGATGCTGGGCCGGCCTAATGGTCCAGCCCGCGGCTCCCAGCCCAAATTGGTGGTAATGAAAGTTTTGTGCAAATTGAGAGTGGAGGAAAATAAGGCGTCCGCTCATCATCTCTCTCTCTCTCTCCATCTTTGTTCGTTCTCTGTCTTCCTCTCTCTCTCTCTCTCTCGCACTCACTGTCTCTGTCTCGGTGTCTATCTTTCCGTCGCTGTTATTCATTTTCTCTCTCTTCCTTTCTCTCTCAATCTTTCTGTCAAGGTGTCTCTCTCTCGCTCTCGCTCTCTCTTTCCCTCGCTCTTTCCGTTGCCGCTCTCTCTCTCTCTCTCTTCCTCTTTCTCGCTTTCTCTCACTCTCCCTTTCCAGCCGTCCCTCTCTCTCTCTCTCTCTCTCTCTCTCTCTCTCACTTTCTGTCATCGCTCATGCTCTCTCTTCCTCTCTGCCTGTCCATCTCCATCTCTCTCTTCCTTTTTCATGCCCACCGCTCGCTCTGCCTCTTTACTGAATCGATTTGTCCCTCCCCCTCCCTCCCCTCTCTCTCCCCCTCTCTCTCTCTCTCTCTCTCTCTCCTTCTACTTTTTCTTAGCTTTTTCTGAATCAGGTTGTGTCTCTACCTAACTCCATCTAGTAGGTTATTTACTTTTACTCACATCTCTCTCACTCCCTGCCTCCTTTAGCTTGATTGTGCCTGTAGAAGATGTGTGTGAGTGTGTGTGCGTGTGTGTGTGTGTGTGTGTGTGTGTGTGTGTGCAGATGGGTTGGGGGCTGGGAGGCGTTGTCTGAGCCTCTCCTGTGTTGTCAGGACAGATTCATCTATAACCACAGACAGATGGGACGACAGGGCTGATGGCTGTCTCCCTCTACCTCTCTCCCTCTTTCCTTACATCCCCCTCTCTCTCTCTCTCTCTCTCTCTCTCTCTCTCTCTCTGTCTCTCTCCCCCTCGCTTGCTCGCTCACTGTCTTCATCTCACCAAATCACTTTCAGCTGGGCTCCCGCTCCGACAGGCCCCGTCTGCCATGCGTTATTAGGCCATGGAGATTTCCAGGCCACTTTTCAGGATATGGAGAATACATATTGGGGTTCAGCACCTTGTTCTAATGACCAATTTAGTTTTTTTCTGTATGTTTATAAGTATGTTGTACAATATTGCAAATTCCAGTAAGGCCAACATGTGTATTTTAGCTGTAGTTATTATGGCAGTTAGCTGTCTGAGGTCTGAATTAGGATGGAGGTATTTATAATTATATAAATAAAAACTTGTTCTGAACACCCGGTGTCTGGTAGGTCTTTCCATGGAAAAATCTTCTGGCTGCAACAGCGGTTTGTTTGGAATAAATATAATATATATATAATATATAATATATATATATATAATAATAAGAACTGGGTAGTTAGCATGAGCAGCGATAGCCACCATGACTGAACAGACAAAGAAAAGAGCGCCGACTACAGAAACTCAAACTTCATAAACAGAAAATCCAAGAAAAAAGATGTTACAGTACTGGACTGTTTGATTGACAGCTGATCTTTGGGAAGTGGAGTGCAGAAACACCACAGTAATGAGCGCTTTAATAGCACCAGAGATGATGCCAAAATAAAATAAACACAAATTTGTGTGCATGAACAAGAATGTGTATCTCTGTGTCTGTGTGTGTGTGTGTGTGTGTGTGTGTGTGTGTGTGTGTGTTTGTGTTTGTATGGGGCACAGGAAACTGAGGTTTCATTAGACATGCTTGAGCAAATGAGCGTCCTTACCGAATCCCCGACTTCCTCAGTACTTGAGCAATACTCCAGAGAGAAAGAGAGAGAGAGAGAGAGAGAGAGAATGAGAAGAACGAGTGACTTATGAGCACCGACTGCAGGAGGTGGAGAGTGACCTGGAGAAAAAAAACAAGGCTGGTGGTGGTGGGGAGGAGGGGGAAACACAAAGTCAGTAGAAGCCTACAATATGTAACATGGATATTCAGACAGAGAGAAAATCCCCAGAGAATGGGAGCGAGGGAATAAACTCACAGGGGAGCCCCGGCCCCCCAGGAGTTCAGCCTATAATGTGTGTATGCGTATATGAGTGTGTGTGTGTGTCTGCATGCATGGATGTATGCGCGTGACGGTGTGTGTGTTTCTGCATGGATGTATGCGCGTGACGGTGTGTGTGTTTCTGCATGGATGTATGCGCGTGATGGTGTGTGTGTTTCTGCTCATCTATACATTTTTACTTTCCTGCGTGTGCGTATACACGTCTGCACAAGTGTGTGTGTGTGTGTGTGTGTGTTAGCCAGCTATCCTCCCGTTCCACAACAGAGCGAATGTCTTCCGGCACTCTTCACTCCCCCTTTCTCTTAACTCCCACACAGCCTTCTCCTCGCAGTATTTTATTTTTGTATTTTTTTTTTTTTAAAGCTGATGCTGCCGAAGTTGTCCTCCTCCTCCTCTCCCTGCCACCTTGAGTTATGCACTGATCTATCATTAATACCTTCATTTGCATTTTTCTCCCTCTGAGGTGCTATGGGCTCGTGTATATAGTTCAAACTAAAGCACCGATGCGCTCACATCATTAACAACAAGCGAGCGCTCTGAATCCTCCCAACGACAAGGAGGGGGTGGGGAGTAAGAGGTAAGAACACCGAGGAACACAGTTGGAGAGTACCCAACATAAAAACTGTATACAGTACACAAACAAGCCTCCCCCCCCCCCCCGCTCTCCCTCCCCCTCCGAGGCCTCCTGTAAAGTGTGTTTCCTAACTCGCGTTGCACAACCATCTCGGTCCTTTTGCAACATCCTGGACAGATATGAACAAGAAGCACGAGCACATTCATTCCAAACCCAATCAGCGCTCCGAGCAGAAGGCCCGGAGAGAAGCGCTGAGGCGGCTGGGTCGAAGCACGACAGTAAAATGCCGTAACGATGCGGGCGAGTCGCGCGGCCGAGCCCCGTAAATGAATGGCAACCGCCTGTGAAGTTTATCTTGGCGGGCGGCGGCCCTCGTTGATTGCTCGGCGAAGTCTGCGGTCGGGATCCCAGACAACACAATATAATCTCGCCCCCAGAGTCCCAACAACTTCCTAAATGCGGTGCGGTTGAAGAGACGGTGTGTGTAATTTCAGATTGGACACAAGGCCTCTCTCCACAGGAGATGTTTAGGCCTTGTAATGTTCACACTCTTGGCCGGCCAGAGTGGTCGGTTAAAATTGATTGTTTATTTTTCTTGGAGAGAGAGAGAGAGAGAGAGTCGGTCTGTGTACGTGTGAGATGGATGACAAAAACGTGGGATGTGGCCGGGACCATAAACTCTTGGGAATTCGTAGTTTCTGGTTTCCTTCGTACAGTTGTAGCCCGTTAAAATGTCCGGTGGTCAGGCGTGCAGTAATTTGGCTCCGTGCAGCGCGTTGCACAAGTGGTTACGCAGGCCCTCAGGCCGAGCTGTTTCTTGGAGAGACATTAAGACAGGGCCATTTTACTAAATAAACCCTTGGGACGGCAGTAACAATGGAGAATGCTTGGCTGCTGCTTCCACTATTTTCTCTGCCCTTTCCCTCGCTGGGCTTCGGTTTCAGCCTGGTTTGTTTGAAAGTTTTTGGTGAAAATATAGAGTGATAACAGATTATCCGCCTCCCTGGACGCAGCCTAGCGGAGGGGCGATAATGCAAGAAGCCAGCGGCATATGAATGGCCCCTGTCCGCCAAGTGCTCTCCTCCCACCTTATAGTTTTATGGTGGATGATGCTACGAGATATTGAATGGGGTGGCGGGGGCCTTGATGTTCACTTCCCCTTCATATGATAGCGGGATATGCTTTATGGGAAGGGCTGCTGGGGGGACTGATACCATCCCCTCCCCCCTCCCGGCTGGTGGTGGGGCGGCGGGGGGGGGGGCGGTTTTTTGTGGAGGAGGGAAGGAGCGAGGCTGATGGGAAAGAGACGAATGACGTGCCAGTGTCAGAAGTGGTCATGTGCCGAGGAAAGAGTAGGGGAGAAGGAGAGGGAGGAGGGAGGGCTTGACTGATTAACCTGTTTACCTCCCTGAAAATGCTCCGGGCGCCATTCTGATTAAAGTTCAGGCTTCCATCTATCATCGCCAGGCCCTGAGTGAACCTCCGGAGCTGCCGATACCGCCTAACGCTGTCGAAACCACCGGGCCTCCGACCAGCGCCGCCGCAGCACCCTCCAACAGCAAAATTAACGGGATCCCACCCAAACCTAATGCCTTCCTGCCAGCGGCTTCGTTTGCATCTCATCTTTCCCCGTCACCTCCGGAATAGAGGCGCTAGAAACCCACGTCCTGATGGTTTTATCCTCTGTCTCAGTGGTTCTCAACGTGGGGTCCGGGGACCAGCAGGGGTCCTTGAGGGGGTTCCAGGGGGTCCCCGTGCAAATTGATGAATTGTTAAACTTCACCATTATTTCATTTACAAGAAGTTTACACTATTAGAGAATGTAGAAGAATATTAAGACTATTTTGATCATAGTTTCACTGTTATCTCTCTACCTACAATACAGATAGTCGTGGAATTCTGGACAAAATCATATCTAACAATAAAAATATTCTCAAGATTTGGGTCCGAGAGACAAAATCTCATCAAACGGGCATACTAAATTAGGAGTCCTTGATATGAAAAAGGTGGAGAATCACTGCTCTATCTCACACTCTTTTTTACTTCTGTCCCTACTCTTCTTCTTCTACTCTTCCCCACTCTGCCTCTTAAGCTCCTTGTCCTTTCCCTACATAAAAACTCACTGGGAATAGCGCTCGTGTTTTCCCGGCCCCCGTTTCCTCCGGTGACGTGATCGCAGTCTCCGCTTTCCAAACTCGAGGCTTTTAGCACCTCCGACATAATATGATTACGCCCGTACGGGGACGCGATATTGTCAGCAGCCTTTTCTAAAAATTGCCCCTCCAGCCCCAGTCACGGCAGCGAATGCCGCGGCTGGACCGGGAGCACAGAAGCGGCGCTGCACACAATGTTCCGGTCACTCATGCACAAACGGTAGCCCCTTTTTAAAAGCTTTTTGCACCGTCATGTGCGTGAGGACAGCTGGAAGAGAACGTTTAAGGTAACATGGCATCCCTCATGAGCTCGTAAGCACGTGTGCGAAACACACACACACGCACACTTTTATCAAGGACACGGAATTTTTGGGTTTGCCCCCACCGCTACCGACTCCGCCGACCCCACCGCTCACGCCAAACTCTCCTTCGCGGAGGCAGAAAATGGTGGCCTCCCCGATTTCAGAGCGCTCTCTCTCTCTCTCTCTCTCCGCGATGTTGATCTTCTTAGATCTCTCTCTTCTCCCTGGTTCTCTCTGTGTTTTGGGCCGGTGGAAAAATTAGGTCAGTGCTGTGTTTGATCACGCTTTGTACCTCTCGTTCCCACGGAGCCATCCCAACCATTTTATTTTAGAAATGCCTTTGTTTTCCTGCTCACACTCTCTCTCTCTCTCTCTCTCTCTCTACGTCTCTCCCACTCTCTCATTCCTCTTCTCTCTCTCTCTCTCTCTCTCTCTCTCTCTGTGCCAGTGAAAGTTGACTGAAAACACATGGGCAGCGGCCTGCCTAGTCATGCCTCAACACACGATCACTGTTATCAGTCAAGCTAAACAACGAAACACGACCAGCCTTTGCTAACACTGTGCTTCTCCCTCTCTTTTTCCAAAAGGTTGACATCAGTTCCGTTTGTTTCGCGTTTTAGCATTTTGTACCGCGAGGAACGAGAGCGTTTCCGTGGATCTTAGCTTTGTACTAGCAGTCTATTGTTAGACGTTGCTTTATACCAAAGTATAAAGCAAACAAATAAATGCACGGATAGATAGAATTTGATTTCCCCTTTTGATCAAAGCTCAGTATGATGCAGTGAGCATGGCAAGATGCAGATTTTGATTAGGATAGGATGGAAAACATTAGGATTTTGATTTGTGTTTGTCTAGTTTTGCAGTCTGTATCAGTTTTGCATCTGTTTTTTTCAAACTCATACACGCAGATGTGACTGATGCTGTTCCCTGCTGCTCTGATGAGCACACGCACACACACACACACACACACACAATCAGCTCAGGGAGTGCTATTATTGGACTACATGGCCCTCAACCCTGGGGGCAGCACAGAGGGTTCAGGTGATTTCAATTCAGCTCAGACAGGCCTATATGGGGTTACAGCAGCCTGTGATGGACTGATTTAATCCTACTGATGGTGCTCATAAGACACATAGAGGGGGATAGGCACACACACACACACACACAATCACCCTCCCCACACACAAACAGGTCAAGAGCATCTTCAGTCATACATGTGGACATATCAGAGTGAGTGTGTGTGTGTGTGTGTGTGTGTGTGAGGTCAGCGGGGCTAACGCAGTCCCCTGGCTGTTCTCAAGGTTAATGTGGGACTGACAGCGGCTGCTATTAGCGGCCTTCAGATGGTTTCCACCCCCCGTACGCGGAGCTGATTGGTCCTGGTGGCAGCGGTGCATTAAGATGTAACAGCTTCACTCCCAGGTGTCACTCACCCCTTCAGACAGGGGCTACATCATGATTTTACATTTCCTATTAACTCCTATTGTCTCCGCTCAGCCACTATGGTCCATTAAAGGGATAGGCGCCATTGTTACCGCCTCATTCTCACGTGTCACTCACCTCCTCCTATAGGTCATTATTTCACGTCGTCCCATTGTCTGTTAATTGAAATACCACAAGACCCATCATATATGGTCCATTAAAGGGATAGGTGCCAGTGTTCCTAAGTATCGCCACTGCTTTAGGTGCTAGCTCATTAATTTTCATAGTCTAAGTTTAGCTTGTAGATGGATATGGAGGTGGGGCAAAGCAGAGGAAAAAAATCTACCAAGGAAAAATGTACGCTGGCAGGTTATACTCTCACCCAAACCCGTCGAAATCACATTTATATTCGAATTTAAAGGCATTTAGCAGGTGCTTTTATCAAGAGCAGGTCGGAGTTTAGTGTCTTGCTCATATATCGCGATTTTACGTTTCCGTGATTAATAGGCGTGCAATTTGATGATATTGAAGTGTTTGTTATATTTTCAATTCCCCTGAAACTCCCAGTGTGGTGTGTTAAAAGCACTTCCATTACGCCTGACCACCCACCACTTTTGAATGCTCGGTGTGCACCATGTGACCAAAACCAAAGTTAAGATGGAGAAGCAGGAAAGCTTCAGTGGGAAAAGAAAGAGCGAAACCTACAAAGACCTTCGAGAAATGTAGAGACGAGCGATGTTGGAAAAAAAAATGGATCGGTCCAGCGTTTAAAGAGGAAAATCTTTCGAACCTGAATGTGAAAACGTTGCCAGAAGTGGATCATCGGCAGTCAATCGGAGATAACTTTGGCTTTATAAACCATCGCTATTGCAAAGTTTGCCTTAGGGCTGTAGCTGTGCCTCAAAGTAATAAAGTACGCTGTCTTTATTGCTCGGATACATTTTGGAGAGAGCGATGCAGTTGAAAAAGTGAGGGAAATTCTTTGTGTGTGTGTGTGTGTGTGTGTGTGTGTGCATGCGGCGTCTTACTTTTTGTTGTGGTCAGCTTTGATCTGCATCGCTCACTCTCTTTTTCTCTCTCTCCAACCAGACTTTGTGCTGTGGTCCCTCTGCATGGATTGGACTACATTAGTGTTTGGTGAAATTTGAAGTATTTATTTGAAACTGTTTAGTATGTGTGCGAGTTTTCACTTTATCCCCACCGCTGAGTCTTCATCTCTCGCTCTCTCTCTCTCTCTCTCTCTCTCTCTCTCTCTCTCTCTTTCTCTCTCTCTCTCTCTGTCTTAGCCTTGAGAGTGATTCTCAACAAAGCATCCTGGTGAAGGCCACATGTATGTACTGTATGTGTGTATGAGTGTGTGTGTGTTTGTGTTTGCATGCGCGGAGTAAAACCACCCCATAGAGAGTCCCACACTAATGAGATGACATCCAACTATAGAACAAAAGTGTGTGTGTGTGTGTGTGTGTGTGTGGGTGGGTGTTTGGATTGCGCATTGCGTGAGAAACTGTTTGTGCATGTTTGTACCCACACACACCTACACTCACATATAATATGGATGTGAGAGTGAGAGTGGGCGAGATTGTGCGTGTCACATTTTCAGGCACAAGGGCATTACTGGCATACATGTGCAACATTGTCTCGGTTATCCTTGAGCTGTGTTATTGTTCAGCGTTACACACAATACTAGTGTTTGACCACATAACATCACAATAGAGTATAGCGATGCTTGTATCGGTAATCATATGGCTTGGCTTTTCAGTATTCTATAGCGGCTATTGTATATACTGCACATGCCTCAATGTCCCTGAACGCCCTGCCCCCTTTTATGGTGTGTGTGTGTGTGTGAACAATGTGTCTTCTGCCACCAAACATCGCCTATCACATAGGCGGCCAACACTGCCACAGAGAGGGGGAGGGAGGGAGAGAGAGAGAGAGAGAGAGAGAGGAGGAGGAGAGAGGGGGAAATGGTGGGAAAAGCGCCTGGGTCCATATGAAGAGTGATGATGTTGTTGACTCACTGTCTCCCGGATGCCAATCAATCAATTAACCAATCAATAGTCATCTGGTGAGCCCCGGAGGACACTGGGAAAATCTCCCAGAAACACTCGAATCAATTACTTTTCACCTCGGCCACAGACGCACACGCACGTGCGCGACACACACGCACACACACACACACACACACGTTCATTCATACAGCTATATACATAAGCACATTATAGTCACTGCATTCAGATTGACACGCATTGGGAAGAGTAAATCCTCTCCTTCCTCTCTTTTCTCCTTTCCTCCCTCCCTCCTTCCTTCTTTTCCTTCCTTCCTTCCTTCCTTCCTCCTACCTCTCTCTCCCTCTCTCCCTCTCCTAATGGAAAGCAGCGTTCACTGCCTGCCATCAGCAGCTATAGCCAGCTACACTATAATACAGTTAATGGATAGGCCTGGCAGCTTATGGAGCCCATGCATTTTTAAATGGGAGTTTTATGACTCCGGGAGAGTGGGGAACGGAGGCGAGCGAGGAATATGCTTGATATTTGTTCCCCACTTATGTGTGTGTGTGTGTGTGTGTGTGTGTGTGTGTGTGTGTGTGTGTGTGTGTAAGTGAGAGAGAGAAAGAGAGAGCGAGCGAGAGAGAGATAATATGGAGGGCGACGGCAGTGAAGATGGGTGTCATTGTGCGAATGGCGTCCTCGCTCTTGTTCGTCCTTGCAGCATGTTTTCTCTCTCTTTGTCCCTCTTCCTCCCCGTTTTTTTTCCCTCTCATTCCTCCTTCCTCCCCCTCTTTTGCTTCTATTTTGCCACCGTCTCTCTCTCTCTCTCTCTCTCTCTCTCGCTTTCCCCTCATCCTTCCCCTCGCTCTCTCTCTCCCCATCGTTGGTAAGGATAAAGCCGGACAGAAAATGTAGCAGTTGTTAGGTAGGAGAGTTACGTGTTCGGAGACTTTGTTGAAGAAAACCTTGGATAGATTTAGACCTTCAAAGCCTGAGATGAGTGCGTACACACACACACACACACAGACAGACACACACACACACACACTGATACAATACTGATACTATAAGGTCATCCCGGTCATGAACCCTGTCACTGAGCAGAATGTACAGGCTTATGGGCTGAATCCAGCTGCTGTGTTTACGTGTGACCATTGGCTTCCACGCTTCCAGATGTCATCTAGAGTGTTGGATTTATACAAGTGTGTGTGTGTGTGTGTGTGTGTGTGTGTATGGCTAATGTATGTTCTTAATCTAGCAGCTTTCTTTAAGCACACATTGATGTGTGTGTGTGTGAGAGAGATTGAGATTGCCTGATGATATGCCCAGAGGTCATTATACAATGTTTGTCAGCAGCTGTGTGTGTGTGTGTGTGTGTGTGTGTGTGTGTGTGTGTGTCCTGGAGAGGTCGTAGCGTGTTGCATCCATCTGCTTTTGCCCTGACCCACAAACCCCTGCTCTGACAATTCCACTCCACTCCACTATTTCATATACACACAGTCGCACATGAATAGAAACACACACACACACACACACACACACACACACACACTGCTCTAGGCGCTCTCTGCGTGCCCCACATAGTGTCCTGTTGGCCTGCTTGTCTTGCTGATGGCAGCAGTGGTGAGCCATGGAAATATGCGATTCCCCTCCAGGGGGGAAGAGGGCCACGCAGAGCAGAGCGCAATTCGCTCAGGGCCGTTAACGCAGACGATCCGACGGCACGCAGCGACGCCGGGTGTCATCCGACATGTGCCCACACTGGTGGATAGCTGATGATCACATACTGGAGGGGCCCGACTGACACAGGAATTTCATCCAGTATTGATGTGTGAGGAGAAACTGTACTGACTGCTGAATTTATTTGCTGATGCTGACTTTTTCGTGACATCTCGGGGAGGAAAAAAAAAGTAGTGGTACCACTCGCTCACATTCAGTTTTCAACAAAAGGATGTGTTGGCAGGCAGTTGGACGGCTGATTTCTTTACAGCTAAACACCAAGCTCCATTGCATCCTTATCAATTTACTTCACAATTTATACTTTTCATAATGAATTTACTATAATCTGCAAATTCCAATAATAGATATTTTCGGGCCACTGAGGCTCTGACCCTCACAATTTGTAATGTTGGTAATCCAGGAATTGAAGCTTATTCCACTGTTGCACTCATTGTAATTCGCTCTGGATGAGAGTGTTGGCCAAATGCCTAAAATGTACAATGTAGTGTTTCTGAGGCTGGTATTGGGTAGACACAGACATGTTGGCAAATATCCAGAGAGAATATGAGTGTGCTGATATATGGAAGTTGTCAGCCCTATGTGATGGAGTGGTGCCTACAGTATGAATAGGAGTGGATGGGTAGGTATTGTTGTTACAAACGATGACAGCGAGGCAAATCATTATAACTGACGTATGACATAAACACTACTGTTTTGGTTATTCTAAAATATTCATCTTTACTAATGACATGATTGGTCAAGGCAAATCCTTTTTAGTTAAAGAAAAATAAGGGGTTTTCTTTTGTGTTTTTTGTTGTTGTTGTTGTTGTTGTTATTTGTTTGTTGCAGCCCCACTTTATGACTGATTTAGGCTTATAAGAGAGGTGTGTTTTTGCATTAAAATCTTGGCTAGTGCAGCTTTAAGAGCATAACTGTTGTGTTGAAGTCTATGCCTGAACAAATGGGCCTGTGGTTTGGTCATGTGCTGTGAGGTGGGTTTTCACTTTTCCACCTACTTGTACAGTTGCCTTCTCTCGCTTTAAGTCACTCAGTCACTGTTCACGGCAAATGCAGCCCTGTGAATACACAGACCCACACACACACACACACACCACGGTAGATCCCCCTCCACGCGAGCCATTCAAGTAATTGAATTTAGTCTAATTGCTGTAGGCCTGAATCCACTCCAAGATGTGCTGGGTTCTGTAAACAAGACTCTAACAAGCCCTCTGGAAATACATGTGACATTTAGGCTGGCAAGTCAGCCCTGCTTTTTGCTGCACACACACACACACACACACACACACACACACACACACACAATGCGTAACAACACATGCACAGTTAATCAACGCTGCAACACACATACACACACACATGCAAACACACTCATGTGGGCATACACTGCTGCACAGAGTAGTTTGTCATACACTAGTGTATATGCACATATGAACACACACACACACACACACACAGCAAACACGTGCATACAGATACTAGACCTAAGTAACTGAATACACTACAATGACATTGATTCAATTTTTTTTATAAACTATTGGTGGTTCTTGCTTTTGAATACAGTGCTTTTATCATGTCTCCCTTTTATGCCAGTACAATTTTTTTTTGTATATTAAAAAAAAAATGAATAGAAGTCATGTTGCCAGGCCGCCTGTTGGATCCGCAGACTCTCCCTTTCTAACAGGACGCACCACCTCTGAGGAGCAGATCTCGTTTGATCTTCCAGCGGGCGAGTGGCGGCATAAACAGGAAGGGGCCCCGCGCTTTGGTGCGTCACTCGCTCTCGTGTCACTGGATCTTCTGTGTTGAAATGTGCCGAAGTGTTTCGCATAACATCGTTAGTCCAATATCCTGCATAGGTACACAAAGGTGACACACTCTTATAGGCAGCGCAATCAGGCACGCATGCGGGAACACACGCTGAAAAGGGACAAGATTGCGCACACACACACACACACACACACACACACACACACACACACGCTCTGTTGGATTAGTGCATGTTGGCTGGAGGAAAAATGAAACATCCTCTTGAGCCAGCTGCGGTCCGCTTCCTCATGAGAATGGACAGTGATGTAAATGTCTCGATGAAGGTGTGTGTGTGTGTGTGCGCGCGAGTGCACATCTGTGTTTATGCATATGGCGTATGACAGCTTAAGTGTTTTGTCTATAGATTTTGTGTGTGTGTGTGTGTGTGTGTGTCAGTGGGTGGGGGGTTGCTGAGTCTGTTGGAGTCCAGCTCAGAAATATGGACTTGATTTGTGCTGGGCCTATCCTGCTAACTGGAACAAGGTTGGGGGGGTGGAGTGAGGGAGCCACCCCCTTCCCACACACACACACACACGCACACACACACACGCGCGCCTGTGCATGAGTTTGGACACACACACAGCTCCCCTCCTTTGTACAGCACAGCTCCCTTTATTATTGCCAGCCACGAGAGGAGCAGGCTCTCTACCTCTACAGTGCTTTCTATCAGAGATCTTGCATTTCCACATGACCTCCTCCCTCATCTCCCCCGAATGGGATCTATCTGGTTTTAACCAAGATCGAAGCGAGCATCATCTGCAGCGGAGACGGGCGTCCTTCATTTACGTCAGGCAGCTGTGCGAGGACTGCTGCTGAGTATTTTTGTATAGAGAAGCATCGTGCTCTCGAGAAAATGGGCTCTCTCTCCCTTCAAAGAGAACACGAGTTGCAGAGAGCATTATGTATTTTCTTTTCAAGGTGATACTGTTCCTTTGTGAGGAAGCGCAGATAGATGTACTGGCCAAAGCAACAAAAAAAAAAAAAAAACTACGAAACTTTTCAAAGAAACTACTGAAATTAAAGTCTGCGTAACGCTTGTAAGTACACCCTCGGGGTTTCGTCAGGGGAAGTGGCGAAGGAGGTAAGCGAAGGAGCCGAGGAGAGGAGGCGAGGGGAACGAGGGGGTCGGCCGGACGGGACCGGGGGGCTGGCGAGGCGGGAGCGGAGGAGCGCGAGTCGTGTGTGTGTGACCGCTGGAAAAGAACAACACGCACTGCAGACCCCCGACCGCAGGAGGCACGACTCCCTCACCGCCGGAAAAACCTCGGGGCTTTCTCCTCCGCATGCTGTTCGCCTCGCTCTCTGTCCCTGTGCGCCTCCTGCGTGTGCTCTTCTTCTCCTCTCTGATTTTCGTGTTGCCGTTGCGCTTCCCTCTTCTTCTGTGTTGACTCCCAGCCCACCTCAGCCCCCACCTCCCCCCTTTTTCTCTCCCCGTATCTGTATTACTCACTTTCTCTGTCCCCCAGTCCAAAGCACATTTCGCCCTCCCATAACTCCCTTCTCTGCGATGGCCTATTATCCCCCCACCCCACACACACACACACACACACACACACACACCCCACCCCGCCCCTCTCACTTGGCTCCCTTCCCTCTTTTCTTCCCAGCTCTCTCTCACCTCTCTGCTCTCTTCATATTTCATATTAAGCAATCCTTTCCACGGAGCCAGCTGTGTAAACAACGGGGACCAGCCCTCCATGTTTTCTCAGAATGAGAGAAAAAAAAAAAAAAAAAAAAAAAGCCGGAAAAACCTGGACACAAGGAGCTCGCCGCACGCCGCGCGCACCGATGATCTATGGCCCTTTGTCTCTCCTACCCTCCTTCGAGTGCGAGTGGGACTTGCTGGCCAGTGTGTGGGATTGTGTGTGTGTGTGTGTGTGTGTGTGAGAGAGAGAGTCTGAGCGTAAGTGTACCGGCTCGTGTTGTTTATGTGGGTGTGGGCGCTTTCTGTTACCATAGCCCCCCGCAAATATTGACCGAGCTGAATGGCTACAGTGAGTAGGTAGAAAGCAAACACCGCGTGTCATGCTCCGCCAGACCCGCCTGCTATTTTGTCACCAATTGCATTCTCACCGGAAATAATTTGGCCTGCTTTTATTCCCGATTTTCCTCATATCTGCGGTCACAAAGTTGAGATATCGATAAAAGGGAGAGTAATCTTAATCCTCTGCGATGCGTCATGCAGCACGTTTAGCGGGTGCAGCTGACCCATATTTAGCCGAGACGCTGGCCCGTGCCGCTCTTCCTATCTATAGGTCTATAATCTGCCTATCTATAATGTAGGCGGCCTATTTTTACACGGAGGTTCCTGGAAGCTGCTGGCGTTCCTGGGATTTGTTGTGGTCCGTCATGTGATGCAGATAAGTGTGATTAACTGTCTTCATGTGATACTCTTTACTTAAGGGTTGGGTGGGCAGACTTGTTTTGTTTTGGGTTTTACCGACTTTGGTAGGCACAGTTAAGTCTGTGTTGAATCTGAATCTGTGGGTGTGTGTCTTTCTGGTTTTGGCTGTGTGTGTGTGTGTGTGTGTGTGTCCATATGCGTGCAGGTGGGCAGATGGTCCAGTTCTGCACGGACAGCCACAGCAGCGCTCATTTTGTGTCAAGAAGGCGAACGCAGGCTACCATCTTACTCACACACACATATATTCTCGCACACACACACACACACACTCGACTCATCCATGGGTTTATTTTTTGCAGGTGCAGTGCTCGCTGGCATTTGAGATAATTAAAGGCTGACCTTTTTGAGGGGAGGCAGAAATGTCACCCAGCCTACTCCGCTGACAAGTGGATTCACCTCACGGGGGGGCGCTGGCAAAACGGCGGAGGATTCTCACCGCCCTGGATGTGCACTTAGCACCCTTTAGCCTCCCTGCGCCACAGTTAGTGGCTGTCACCGAGGAGGAGGAGGAGGAGGAGGAGGAGCCCCCGCCTCCCCCTCTCTCACCCGCCCTGCCGCAGTCCGCCATTATTCTGGCCGTCTCGTAGCTACACAGGTGGAAAGAGCACTGAAGTGGAAGCGCTGTTGGTTCACTTAGTTTGGAGGAGAGCTTGTCGTTGAAATTACTTGAAATAGGTACGCTACCAGTCAAAACTTTGGTCATGCCACATTTTTCTTTATTTTTACTATTTTCCACATTTTAGAATAATAGCAAAGACCTCAAAACTATGAAATAACACAAATGGAGTTATGCAGCGACCAAAAAAGTGTTAAACAAATCAAAACTATCTTATATTTTAGATTCTTTAAAGTAGCCGCCCTTTGCCTTGATGGAAAGGCAAAGACTTTGGAAAGAAATTCATACATAGGATCAACTTCACTATTTATATTTGTCTAAGAAACCAATTTCAAGCATTTAAGCATAAGCCTTTAGATCAAAATGGCTTTAAAATGGTGAAAAACATAGGACATCCAAACTCTTGACTGGTTGTGTAACTAATAATTACTCTCTGTGCTCCATAATAATCCCGTAGAAATGAATTGATTTACCCGTTTTGGTAGAGTCCTCCAAATAATTTTATTAGTTTTATTTGTTATCAGTTTTTTATCAGACCAAGGTTTGTAAATGATTACTTTATGCTCATACCAGTCATGCTTGTGGCAGTGAGAAAAGCTGGAATGAGTGACGTAAGGCCGCAGTATACTTGCTGTGGAGATTTTGGCGGGTTGGTACAGACAAAACATGCCGATGAAGTGCCGCGCTCGGCAGTGTGGGCCGAACTAGATGAATTCTTCACATAGCAGCCCCCCCCCCCCCCCCCCACTGTGTGACTGTCTGCAATTTGTGTAAAATATCACGCGATTGGTTGTGTCGCCTTGTGGACAAGCGTCTCCTTTTCCTTTTCCAGTTGCGCTGCCTTTGTTCTCATCTCCGTGCGAACATCTTGTGGTCAAACTCTTTCAGAAAGAAACATTTGGAGGCTCGGCTTGCTGAGCTGAGGAGATCTGCACCTTTTTATGAACGATCAAACGGTTTACAAATCCTCATATTCCCTCAGCTGCCTTTGTCACTCTTTCATCGCAGCCTTTGTTGTTGTTGTTGTTGTTTTTGTCGCCGCTGTTTCTGGTTTCCCTAGGTTAAGGTTTACCTCTTTAATCTTCATGCTCCCCCGCTGGCACGGACTGTGAATAAACTAACAATACGAAGCCTCCACGAGTATAGTCAAATCTGTATTCAGCCTTGTGTTCGATTGCATTTCCATTTTGGGCCGGTTCGACTTTGTAGCAAGTATACCGCCGCCTTTATAGCAATGTTGTACTCACTGCTATTTTGGGGGGAAAATAACTTAAAAACAAATAAAGGCTAACTAGAGTACTGTGTGTCGCCGTACTATCCCTACGTTTTTAAGTAGAGAGAGACACAGGAAAGACTGGGAGGGAGAGAGAGGGGGGATGACATACAACAAAGGTCCTGGGCCAGATTCGAACCCATGATGTCACGTTGACATGCTACACGCCTTAGACCGCTGAGCCACCGGGACGCTTGTGTCCTTAGCTTAACTAGCCTAGCATGGCCCTTTCCCCCCCTAAATTATTCACACCTTTTAGTCTAAATACTTGTACTTGTCACAGAGAGCTTGATCCTCTCCTGTCCTTCTGTGCCCCCCCCACTCCCCCCCCCCCCCCCTCCACTCCCCTCCCCTCCCACTCCCCTCAGTCTTTGAAGTAGCAAATGCACATGTTGTCTACTGTATATTTAAAACCCCTGCCATCTGAGGTAGTAATGTACAGTAAATGCAATGTACTGTAACGCACTCCCCCAAGGTGCTTGGATGACATGCAAGAGTCATTAGGGATGTGACTTAGCACACGTTAACACGCACACACACACACACACACACTCACCCCATACTGTATGGTACTGTATGCGTGACCGCACACGCCACCCACTTGCACAGACACTTGTTGTTACATATGCACACGTTTGTCTCACACGCGCGCACAACTACACACACACTTATGAACGTACTTTGAGTGTACCGCGTATACACACTCATGCATGCACATACGCACATTTACTCCCACATCCTTACGTCTCACTTGTGACGTATACATATATATATATCCTCCCACGCCGCTCTCCTCATAAAAATTTTAGTGCATCGTGCTTGAGCGACTCCCATTATGTGTACCTCTGCCAAGCCGTACTGGCTGGAGCCGGAGCCCGCGCTGGGCTTTTCAGAGCAGCTGTGATAGCGCTGCTCTCTCCGTCAAAGGCTGATATCCACTCCACCAGCCATGACCTGAGCTCGCAGCCTGTAGCCTTCCCTGCGGAGAGGTTTCATACAAATCCACTCGGATGCCTATATGCAGGCCATTATGGGGAAATTCTAAGGCGTCTGTCTCAAGCTCGGGTTTAAAAGGTGGATTCCTAAAGTGTGTCATTACGTCGGAAATATAAATGACAATAATAACTAGCATAAGGACCGCCAAACAAGCAAGTATGTCACATGAAACAGCATGCGTGTCACATGAAACAGCATGTGAAACACGTTGGCCATATTCATATAGCGTGCCAACAGGAAAGGGGGCATCGTTCATACAGTACCAGTTGTCAAAAAACAACATGGTAGCTATAGACTAGGTGCTAGAATTCTTTGCTTTAGTATTTCTCACCTCGGGCTGTTGTGTTGTAAGCTGTGCTACACTGCACTCAGCTGGCTTGTGTAATTGCTTTAATAGCCTAACGCTTCACTGTATGTCTAGCTTTACTCTTAGCATTTCATAATGCAATTACACTTCACTGTACGCACCACAGGAATAATATTCCCGCAAAAAAGAGCATTGCAGTCCCGCGTTGTCGTAGCAGTAAAGCTATTCTTATTGGCAGATAACAGATATATAGAGTGATCTTCTGTAATCATGCTCTGTATGGTATTGCTAATACCGTGGAATGACAAGCATGTGGCTAATTCCACTGAACTCTATAGCATTACAGCTAACTCCGCCGAAGCAAAGTGGAGTATTATTGCTAATGCCATTGACCTCCAGCTGCTATTAACAGTTCCTTTGACATTTGTAGCATTAGCAGCACCCACATCATGGGTAATTGGACATCAGGAGGGAGATAGGTGTTGAGGTGTGTGTTTGTGTGTGTGTGTGTGTGTGTGTGTGTGTCCCCTGAAGAATCACCCTGCTCTTTTTTTCCAGGCTGTGACAACAACTAGTGTCTGTTTTACTTTCTGTCACTGACCTCTTTGAACTGTGTATGTGTAGGCATATGTGCATGCATGTGTGTGACTGTGTGTGTGTGTGTGTGTGTGTGTGTGTGTGCATGTGGGTGATTGTGTGTGTGTTCAGGCGCATGTTTGTTTATGTCCACACTAGAGTGTACTTGTATCTCGCGCACTGCATTTGCCATTCCCTGCGGCTCTGCTCGTTGTGCTGTCCGCCCGACCAACACGACCTCACGCTGCCATTTGCTGCTTTTTTCGATTATTAATTCAACATTGGCTGTCACAACCAATTAGAGTCAGTCACTCGTGCTCACACAGCGTAGCCTCTCCCCCACGACCTCCAACCCTTTCCCTCGCTATGCCCGGTTACATGCCAAGCAAAGAGTTAGGGCCAAGTGACCCGGATTATTTGTTTATTTTGATGCTTCTCATGTCTTATCTACTGTAAGTGATCACATGCTTTCCCTCAGGAGCTGCCCTCCATATAGCACACAGCCTCTGTATGTACTTGAGTGTTTGTGGCAGAATATGGGCTAGCCTTATAGTGGTTAACAGACTGATAAAGTTGTACAAATGGAGGCTGTAGAGGAATTGTTTTGTTTCTTTGAAAAGAAGTGCATTAATGGCTCGATGAGCCTTTTCAAGGCCCCAGGGTTCCCATCCACTTCTATAGACTCCAGTATTGCATCTACTCTTACTCTTAGACTATAGTACTGCATCCACGCCTGTTTTTAGACTGCAGTAGTGTGTGTGTGTTAGTTGTGTAGCTGTATTACGTGTGTGTTTATTTTTTGTACATGCAAGAGCGTGCGCTCATGTTTGGTAAGCTTGCATTTGTCTTATGTTTTATCATCTTTAGGGTTTGTGCCTATGCAAGGGCATGCACACTGTGTGTGTGTGTGTGTGTGTGTTTGTGCGTGTGTGACATATGTCTTGTTTCCAGCGGAGTCGTCGGCCTTGAAGTGACATGAACACATCTATACCACACTGTAGGCCTACAGCCACACAGCATAATGCGCACAACTGCTCTCCTTTCTTCTCCTCTGTATCAACGACCTTGTGTGTCAGCCCCATCATATAGAACACATACATCATGTGGCAGGAGGCAGGCGCCGCTGAGTTCAGGAGCACCTGAAAGAAGAATGGAGGGGAGATGAGTGTGTGTGTGTGTGTGAGAGAGACAGAGAGAGAGAGAGAGAGTGTGTGAGGGAACATGCCGAAATAACAAATCATAGATGTGCATTCCTGTGTATATACAGTATATGTACGAGCATATCTGCATCAGTGTTTATTCATTTGCTGGAGAGATTGCATGTTTGCAAGTGTGTGCAAGGATATCAGCCCGTGTGTGAGTGTTCAGCTATGCAATGCAGGTTGAGCGTACGCAAGTGAGTGTTTGTGAGAATTACGGTTGGTATGTGTACATTGACAAAGAGTGAGTGAGGATGTGGAGTGCATGTCAGCAGCTTTACCCAGCTTTGGTGTTGCGTGTGCAGTTTTCGCAGCAGATTATGCGGGCCCTCAGTCATGCCTTGGTTTCTCATATAGCGGCATGCCTCTGCTCGTGTGTGTGTGTGTGCGTGTGTGTACCCTCTGCGTGTTTTGTCCTCACCGCTGGCAGAGGGATTATACGGGCGCTCAATTACATTCTACTTCTGTCCACGCTGTTGTGGTTTGCGAGTGGGTGTGTGTGTATGTGTGTGCATGCATGGGCGCCTGCAAAAAGGAGTTGTGATGTGTAATGTGTTTTGAAATGCTTCAGCTGCACGAGTCAGCCCTTGTTTACATGCATGTGTGTTTTCACCAAGCCTGTACGTCCAGACGTGTTTGTCTGCCGCCCGCTGCAGACAATGTCCCAGTGTAGCTCCACCAGATCCACCTCGTTCAGACAGCTGTGCGCGGAGCAGGCCCTGACGTCTGGGGCCTCAGTCATCTTTCCGGTTCACACAACAAGAGCTCCAACTGGGAAATGACATCAGGCGTCACTCGCTCAGTCCCACGTCATTCGCTCACAGCACCTTCTCTGTTCGCCCTGTGCAGTCCTCATTACAAAGCAGCAAACTCCCACAGTCAATAGTGTGAACTCCACGAACTTGGCTCGGATTTTTCAGCAGATCAGATGTCAGACTTTCAGATATTAAAGCTAAAGTGTTGGGACAGCCTTTATTTTTCCTGATGGGTGTCATCCTATCATTCAGAATGTCTGCTTATGGTGCCAACGCCACACGCTGTAATGATAATGGAGGAGGAATTGACCATTTCCAGCCTGTGGCTTCTCTCAGTGTCCCAGTGAGTTGTGGTTTCCCATTGAAAGGACCCAGTCCAGCGTCTGTGGCCTATGGGTGGTGCATTAAAATATATACGGCTTTACATCACTTCAATGTGGATGTTTGACAACGCTGATGCATTTTACATGATCGCGCCAACGTGCAAAGCCCTGGAGTATATCAAGACGGCATAACATAACGGTAATGGCTGTGTAGCGCTCTGTGATATGGAACCACAAATAATATCTTGCATGTCCCCTCAACTCTTAAGTCTCTCTTTGTTTAACAGGTGGCTAGTCGGGAGAGAGAGAGAGGGCTTTAAAAGCGAAATAAAACAATATCCAGCTCCCGTGGGCTTTTAAAAAATGCTGTTAAAGCTCTTTGGCTAATACAAGCACGCCCCTCAACCCAACCCCTGACCGCCCCACACACACACACTCCCATATGCACTGTACCCCACTCGTTTTTTACAACGGTAACCCTGCACATGCGGGTGCATCTGGCCGGCCCGCCGCGACCGGGTGATTGGAGAGCACTCCGGCAACGATCAATAAAAATAAGGCGGCTAATAGAAGGCCAACCCCATAAACGCAGCTCTCAGTCTGATTAAGAGACATATCAGGGCTCCACATACACAACATCTGGTTGGCTGAGACACACACACACACACACACACACACACAAACACACTTTCATTTTCCTAACTTATTCCCATCACTAGTGACTCACCTACATACGCACAAACACTATCACGTTTGAGTGGACACACACATTGTTATTTTCGTAACTCATTCCCATAACTAACTACTCACTTCACCTACATGTACACACTGTCACTTTTGGACACACACACACACACACACACACACACACACACACTGGGGGAGGTTTGGCCCTGAGCCCCCTGTGGGATCAGGGAGAGCAGCCGACTTACGGTAAAAATGTTGTACTAAAGTTCAGGATGGTTACAGTGGACCAATACTCGTAAAACACACTGCAGAGACAGAGGCTCACACTGCCAACTGTGCTAGAGTAGTGAACAGACACTCTTTAAGATTTTACAGAGAGATTTCTGATTTAAGAAGTAGATAGTGGATAGTGACAGGGAAGATGGACAAGAGATGAGATGCAACAGAACTGCCTTCAAACTACTGCTACATCATAAATGCATGGTTCCTGCCCAGTAGGCCCCATATTATTTTTTTTTTTAAGTACAGTTTGTAGTCCTTCCTTCTTAAGTATTGTATTAAATTGTCAAATGTAATACAATATCATTCTTCTCATTCTTCTCACTTTTAGAGGAGTTTATCCACGATGTCCTGGTGTGATTTATGCTAGAGTGCAACATTATTGAGCAACAACTATGATGCAAAGCCACACATTCCTCCTCCTTTCTCGGTCAGGGAGGTGTGTGTGTGTGTGTGTGTGTGTGTGTGTGTGTGTGTGTCAGTGATTTTTCTGCCGTGCCGTGCATTACAACTCCTGACTCATTTTCATCAAACTGTCCATGCATATGAATCATACAAGGTTTTGCTGTAACAAGACATGCAGCAGGACCACATGAAGATGTGTGCCGGAAAATGGCCAAATTACAGCATTGCACGGTATCCAGTTTTTTTTAATATATATTTATTTTTTTAACCTCAGCACTTTGGGCATTCTGATATCAAAAGCAGTACAACATAGCGCATGTTATGACAAGTTCTGCCTCTTATCGCTGTGTACATGGCGGTGCTAGTGTAACATGTTTTGAGAAATCTGCTCTCTGGCAGTATGCATGACTGTATCCTTGTGTGCGCTCGTGTGTGTGCACGTCTCGGCGTTGGTCTGGAAGTAAACAGGGCAATACAAATCTCCAGTGGTCCCAGAACGGCGCCTCGGGTCGCGGCTCGGGGTTTTTTCGACTGGCGTAATTAGCAAAGTTTTCTTTTGTGTTGCTCTCTTCGTTAACGTCTTCGCTCCTCTCCCATAGCATTTGTAGTCTAGCGTTGTTAATGAGTGTGTGTATTAGCACGGAGAGCTGCGAGAAGGCATCACACACCCACTGCTCTTCATGGTTTTAACGCTCCATTAGATAATTAAGCCGGATGGGGTGTTTCTGTTACATTTCAGATGAGACATTACCATTAATTAGTGTCAAAAGAAAAGAACTGTTTTGCTCAGGCGCTTAAGTACAAAGGGAAACAATCTCTTTTACCTTGTCACTAAAGGACTAAAATTATTTCTTTTCTCTCTCCCTCTCTCTCTCTCTCTGTGTGTTTGTTTGCAGGCAAAGACTGTGAGGCCAATCCCAAGGAGAAGAGTGCTGCCTCGGCATCATGTGATCTGCACATTCCCTAGAAGCGCTCGGTAGTGGAAGAGTGATTCTGCGCTCCCTGTGAAGCATCCCAACCACCGGCACCCCTATCACCACTATCGCCGCTCCCGACAGCCCAAACGGCAGTCATCAAAGCCACCTCCTCGTGACTCAACTTGCCCTCTGTCTCTTTCTCTCCCTTCATCTGCAAGATAAAAAATGGCCTCGCTGCTTTCCAGTCTCCCCAACGCCTCTTGCAAATAAGGCCTTTCAGCAAGCCTCACAATACCGCAGAAAGGACGGCTAAAACCCTCTTCAGTCCCCTTTTTTTTTTTTATTTCTACACCCTCTCTCTTTCCGTCTTTGTTTCCTCGCTACACACACATTCCCTAAGCAAACAGGGGTTTTGTTTTCTGGTGACATCTACGGCGGCCATTTCGGGGACGCCATCACTCCAGTTTCCAAACCATAAGGAGTTTTTTTTACCCTCGTTGTCCGGCGGTCTTCTGGAATACCCACGCGTCCATCGTCCATATGGGGGATTAAATCAGCGCAGTAGCCCACATTGACTCCATATTGGCTCTGTGTGTTACATCTTGTTAAGGTGTTTTTTTTCAGTGAGGCCTTTTTTGCGACTGGAGGTGGCTTGAGCCATCATGGCTGGGAAGGGCAACCCGGTGCCTGGCCCCCACCTCAACGGCTTCCCCATGCCCACCTACTCCTACTTCTTCCCCCACATGTTGGGGGGCCTGTCGCCTCCCGCCCTGCCAGGACTGCCCATCAGCGGGTACAGCACCCCCTCGCCAGCTAGTAAGTACCTTCACCTTCCTCTCTGCTGGTTCACATTTCAGTGTAGGATTCATTTTGTGGTCTGTGATGCCTGTTCCTCTCTGGATATGGGACTGTGCCGCGCTCTGGCTGTTGTAAATGTTGGTTGTTGAATGATGGCGGGGGGGTGCGAGGGATCTGAACATGGAGGGAGCAAGATTTGCGTACCCTTGTGTGTGTCCTGGTTTACCTATGTGGCTACGGTACACCGTTTCCTGAAGCCCCCCTGCTGTGTGTGTGTGTGTGTATATGCGTGTGCCTGTGAGTCTGTTGGTAAAAGGGCACTTTCATCTCATCCTGTTTAGATCATTCCTACATGAAAGACGTGTGTGTTGGTAAACAGAGAGCGGCAGCCACACACACACACACACACACGCCCACAGTGCCTCAAGCGCTGTCCTTAATTTTCAGGCCCACACACACACACACACACACACACACACACACGGAAACGTCAGTCTAGATCACAGGGAAGCGAGGCAGGACAGCCAGAAAGCAGCATTGTTTATTTGGGGAACACAAATCTGGCAAGTGATCCCAAAATAAATCTGCTCAAATTACTATCATCATATCCAACCTTCATGCTCTAACTCCTTTATACACTTCATCAAAAGCTTCAGAACTGACTTACAAATTTCTATTTGCTTATCCATATCAGGCTTGGGGAAAAAATGCTTTACCAGAAGGAAATTGAAGCTATTCTTATGTGTCTTTATTTATACACAAGAACAACTGATTAATCATGAACCGAAACTCGGCGTGCTGAATTCAGGAAAAGTGGCGATAACTCAACATTATGCTCATGCACAATGCTTGCACCGCAGAGCAGACATGAGTAACATCGACAAACAGCCGGATAATCAATTAAACGGTTGTGGCGGCAGCAGAAATATGGACTAAAGGAGGTGCAGCAGCAGCGGCCGGACGTCCAGGCAGCTGCTGTGTATCGGTGTGGACGGGCCTGGCTCTCAGAGGTTTTTCGGGGTCAATCTATTGACTTTCTATCTGCTGGAGTTTGCGTTGGCAGGCGGCATGGAGGGAAGTGAAGAACAGTTAGCGCCCAGCCCAGTCACTCCCACTTCCCCAATACCAGATACCCCACCTCACTCACAATGACTATGACTCCCATCAGATTCCTCTTTTGACGGAGTTGTGTGTGTATGTGTGTTTTGTGGATTCGCGTGTGCGTCTGTAGGGTGTGTATGCGTTTCTGTATGTCTTTGTGTATGTTTGTGTGTGTGTGTGTGTGTGTGTGTCAGGCCCACTCTCCCAGTGTTTGCCATGCAGGGCGGCGAGGTTCCTTCCCTTTCGCCTGGACAAACATTTCCTGTCTGTAAACACTGGAGAGCCAGGGACACCACAGCTTCCTGACGAGCTCGTGCACACACACACACACACACACACACACACACACACTAATACACACACTGCCCCTTGCGCAGGCTCACTTTCCCTCACTCTCTCTCCTCCTTGCATGCCAATAACTGCAGACATAATTCACACACGCACACACATAGCCACGGAAACATATACACACACACACACACACACACACACACACACGGCATATCTCTTTCCATACACACTGTAATGCAAACACACCAAGCTCAGCCTGGCCCCTCCCTTCTCCTCCTATCCCTCTTTCTGGCAGATCATTTCTCTCGCTTTCCCTCTCTCTCTCTCTCTCTCTCTCGTTCAAACACATTCTCTTGTTTCTTTCCTTTTCTCCCACATTTGCACACACACACACATTGTAGCTAAGCCCTCGCGGTCCCATTCAGTGCTGAGCAGAGACGAAAGAGAGAGAGAGAGAGAGAGAGAGAGAGAGAGAGCGATGAGGGAGGGGGAGAGAAAGTGAGTTTGTTTGGAGCTTGGACGAGAGGGATTTGGAGAATGTCAGATTGGAGGCAAGAAAGCCAAGCATTTTGGCCTTGATGGATTTCAACACGGCAGAGCTCCCAATGTAGGCTAAATACACATGACTGGGTGTGTGTGTGGGTGTGTGTGTGTGTGCCTGTGCTTGTACACAGTGAGTAATGTGGCTTGTCCTTGTGGGGCTTATTGGCTTTCTCTGGTACTGTCCAGAAAGATAGGCTTGTCATTTTAAAGGTCATGTTTTCACAGCAATTTAATATTTGAAATTTAATATTTTGAAATTCTATATATAAATACCTAGTAAATTAGTAAATTAAAGTAGTGCAGCTAAGATCGAGAGCATCAATACGTTGATAGCTGGCATTAGCTGGACAAATGGCATCTTTACTTCTGCCTGTGTCATTTCAAACTTCCCCCTTCACACCTGGCATCAACATGCGTCTTGCATCCAGATTGTGTGTAGATCCGATTTGGATTCTGGATTACATTTACACCTAACATTATTCAAATGCATTTCTGGTGTGCTCATTCAAATTGGATTTCTTTTTCCCTCGCAAAACACACGGGAAATATTTATGTCATTTGAAACTGACAGTAATAACTCGTCTCACTTGTTCCCCATCCACAAGTATTCTGACAATCCATTTCTGTCCAAGCTGCCTGCCACCTGTTTGATTTTGTTTGCGTTCTGGTTCGAGCCACATGTGAAAGTTCAAATGTCTGTTTACATAGTTGCTATATGTGGATTGGAGACACATTGCATTTGCACTTTCTTATTAATGTGGCCAAATACAGTGCAGTCTGATCAGCCAGGATGCATGTTATCTCTGGGGTGTAAAGGGGGTCTTAGTGGCCGATGCTGTAGATAATGTTGAATGAACTATGGAGCAGACCAGGCTCCAGACCAGGACCAAGTTCAGGCTTTGCCACTTTGTTTCAATCCGTCACTTGTTTGCCATCAATCTCCTTTCTTCTGTCTCCTTTTTCTTTTTGGTTTGTGCCTTCATCTCACCGCTGGCTCTCTCTTCCTCCTCTCTCATCTGTTCACCTCCTCCTCCTCCTCCTCCTCCTCCTCCTCCTCCTCCTCCTCCTCCCCCCGATTCTCAGGGTTGTCCAGCCGCTCTGCCTCAGCTTCCTTTTTCAAACCACAATAGACCAATTATTTGGACCAAGCAGAGCAGAAGGGTTAATCTAGACCTGTCCAACACACACACACGCACACGCACACACACACACACACACACACACACACACACACACACACACACACACACACACAAGACAACTACAACTGTAGCCTCCTGAGGTGTGTCCTCACATCACATTATCTGAAAATCATTGGAGGAAGCATTTCCCATGGAGCACTGCCTAATCTATATCCTCTCTCTCTTTTCTACCTCTCTCTCTCTCTTCCTCTCTCTCTCTCTCTCTCTCTCTCTCTCTCTCTCTCTCTCTCTCTCTCTCTCTCTCTCTCTCGCTCTCTCTCTAGCATGGAGGTTGACATTGGGGCAAGTCAGGTTATGTAGCGGAGCAGATCAGTCTCAGATATTGATATTGGTATTACCATTATAGCCTGCAGGTTGATTAGTTAACTGGACATTATCACCATGGACTAATCACGCACACACACACACACACACACGCACACGCACAAAGTTATGTGCTGCTGTTGCTGCTGTGTTGTACATTGTGAAATATTGGATTACACAACCATGAGAATGTGGTTATTACACGCGTGCACACACACACACGAACACACACACACACACACGCACACACAACTTTCATTAGTGTTTTCGATTAAGCCTTTTGCGCCACACGCCTGTATGAATGAGAAACAGCAATAATACCCCAGCTATTGATCCCGTTATTATCATTAAAGCCTTCCGCTGGCTGTCACTAGCCCTAACACTGTGCTATTACATTAGCGCCCTTACGAGGGATCATAATGAATGGAGCTAGCTTGCTACCTGCTGCCACGGCGGGCTAATTGGCTTTTCCCCACAGAGCGCTCTTGTTTCAGCAGGCCCGGTAATTGCTCGGTGCAGAAGCTTTTCCTAGCACAGCTAACACACACGGGCACCGTCTCTTTTGACTTATTAGGGGGCAAAATGGCATTTATGAATGCTCTTTTGGGCCAGCAGGGGAAATATGAAAGGATATTTTCAGACCCCAGGAAAATGTGTGCGTGCGTGTGCGTGTATGTGTGTGTGTGTCCGCTATCCCATTAAGCAGCCCATGGTGGAATGCACTGGCCGTAAGTAAATATGGATATGGTAATGTTGGTTGGCGTGTGTGTGTGTGTGTGTGTGTGTGTGTGTGTGTGTGTGTGTGTGTGTGTGTGTGTGTGTGTGTGTGTGTGTGTGTGCGTGCGTGTGCTCTGGTTTCTGGACAGACAGGTGGTTCCTCTCTGCCCCGGTGGTCTGCAGGAATCAAGGGGGGCATGTCAGCACACTCCATGGGTGGCAGACACACACACGCACACATGCACATGCACACACACACACACACTCTTACAGATATAATACACACAAGGCTTGTGTGGTAGGGATAAAGATAATGATAGTGAGACACTTGTGAACTGCTCGCCTCTGGCAGCTATCCAAAGTGTCTGTGGTTATCTCATACACACACACACACACACACACACACACACACACACACACACACTTGACCCAAGCACTTATTCCACCTGGCTATTGGTAAGAATAGATAGTACTCCAAGCTATCAGTAAGGATAGGTACCAGCTATCTCAGCAGGCCACACACACACACTCTCACACACACACACACACACACACACACACACACACACACACACAGCACCTCTGGGGAGCTAGTTGTCATTATTGGAAAGTCATTTGAGGGGTGCCGATACTCCGATGGCGAGGATGCAGGCTTATTAAACATGGCGTGTAAAACACATCTAGCAGGGCAGCGCAGCACTCATTCACTCCGACATAACGACCCTGTTAATTAACTGCAGAGCGCTGGGAGGTCGAGAAATGAGCACAAGAACTCTGCTGTTCTTTCATTTTCATAGAAATATCTGCCTCTGCTAGTTTGAGATCCTAAGCACAGGTGCTTTAAAAGTTTTATCCCTTTACAGCTCCCTTGTGTTGAATTAGATTACAGAAATATTTCAAATTGGAATTTCAAATTAGATTTCAAAAAGTCTCTTTTTTTTTAATATCCTTTTTCATATTGAATGAAGCACATACTTCTTGGGTTTTGCGGCATACTAAAATGTTACATGCAACTTCCTCTTTCAATGGCATTTCTTTTTTTTTTAAGATTTATTTGAGGCATTTTATGCTTTATTTGACAGAGATAGTGAGAGAGAGACAGGAAGGTATGGGAGAGAGAGAGAGGGGCGGACACGCAGCACATGACCGCGGGCCGGATTCGAACCCGGGTCGCTGCGGGAAGGACTGAGCCTTATATGGTACGCGCTCTACTCAGTGATCCACCGGGGCGGCCCTCAATGTCATTTCTTAATTGTAACACAGTTGGTGAAAACTTTGGAAAAACTGATGTGTGGCTCAAGTCGCTCAACTGCATTTCCCTAAAACTTTCTACATCAACCACTCTTTACTATCAACTATATTTTCTTGTACAATGAGCTTTCACTTTCTCATTGCTACTACTACTACTACTACTACTACTACTACCACTAATAATAATATAATATTTATAATATAATGATAATAATGTGATACTTCATCCACCCCTATATTAATATATACTGAATTATGTAAAAAACTAGTAGGCCTATTACTTGAACACATAAGTGAGGACTTCAGGCAGATCTAACAGTTAACAAATTAGCTATCAGTCTTGGGAACAACTACAATGACTGCTTAAATTTAGCAGGGAATTTAGCTAGCTCACTAGCTTGTTAGCTACTAGCTAGCTACCTGGATCAGATTCAGAAAGCTAGCTGTAGTGAGCCAAATATATTACCTTAAAATGGGAAATGTCTATACTAATACTATACTATACTATGCTTTTCTAGAACTCAATGCCGTCGTTGGAATGACAAAATATCCTGTTTATCCTGGTAAGGAAAGCGTTACCTCCAGCAGCTCCAAGAGTGGTGTGATTCATGCTATTCACATTTTAGGTCATCTTACGCCTTTACCCAGTCAGCTGGTCCCAGGCTAGTGTAAGTGCTGCTAATGGCCATTGGCTGGCCTCCGGTGCTGGTCTCAGAGCTGACTGGCAGCTTCAGTCCAGCAGCACACACCAAGGTGACCCTGCATGCTCTGTGTGTGTGTGTGTGTTCGTCTGAGTGTTTGGGAGTGGTATGTGAGCACAAGTGCGTGTGTATTTGCAATTTTGGAGTGGGCCCATGGTCATTTTTGTGCGTGTGTGTGTGTTGTTTATCAGGACAGCAGGAACATCCCCTCAGGACAGAGAACACAGCCTGGCAGAATGGGTGACTCAGAGAGGAAGAGAGGAGAGGACGAGGAGGAGAGAGGAGGAGATAAGGAGGTAGAGAGGGGTCGGACTGAGAAAAAGAGATAGACATGTAAGCCAGCAGGAGAGGAATGGGGGGGGGGGGGGGGGGGGGGGGATGGTAGAATGAGAGTGAGAGACGGAGGAAAAACAGTGAATCAGACAGCGGCGTGAGTCGGACGGAAAGGGAGAAGATGAGAGAGAAAAAGAGAGAGAGAGAGGGGGAGAGAGAGAGGGGGAGAGCGAGGCAGACCTCCTGTACAGATGCGACAGAAGTGGGCGCCCCAGGCGTACACACACAGGCTTTGGCAGCACCCGTGTTGCCAGCATGATGTGCCAAAGCACCGGCAGGCTTAGCCAAGAGGGGCTCCCACAAGAAAGACCATAACCCTCTCCTCCGTCCCTCTCGCCCTCCCTCCTTCCCTCCCTCCCTCTCTCCCTCCCTCCTAATTTTGGCTTCTGCACATCTCTTGTTCTCTCTTTCTCGTTACTTCTCAAGCTCCCTCCCTCCCTCACTACTTTCTCTGTATTGTCCTCTTTCCTTCCCTGATCCATCCTTTCCTTCTCTCCTCATCTCCTCTCCACATCTTCTCTTTCTCCTCCCTTTCTCTCCTTATTTCTCCACTTCCTCCCTGCCTCCCTCCCCTCTCTCTCTCTTTCTGCATCATCCTCTCTTCCTGCCTGATCCCTCCCCCCTTCTGCTTCCCTGACCTCTCTCTCTCTCTTTCTCTCTCTCTCCGTCTCTCTCTCTCGATCATCCTCTCTTCCTCCCTCCCTCCCTTTCTCCACCTCAGGACTTGACAGATCTATCATTACCCTGCCACTTATTTACTCGCGGCCCGTTATTTTCCATTTGCTTTGAGGGGACCCGGGGCCAAATCCCTGCCCAGAATGCTTGATCCTGGCCCCGGCATTTATCCCCGAGTGGCTTGGCAAGTGTCGTCCGCTCAATCCCCCCAACCCCCCACCCCACCCCTCTCTCTCTCTTTCTTTCTCTATCTCTCTCTCATTCTGTCTTCCTTTCTATAGGTTTTTTTTCCCCTCCATGGCCGCTTATGCAAATACAGGCCCTCCTTTTCAAAGAGCTGTCTACCCATAATCCGATGGATGGCTCCATTTTCGGAGTGCCACACACACGCATGCACACACACACACACACACACACAGCACACACACTCATATACACTTGTGTGTACACGTACGCACACACATAGAAATACACAGAACAGAAATGCACACTCTATTAGGAATACAAGGACACATGCTATCTCTCATAAACACTCTGGCACAAACTGGCACATGCATGCACATGTGTGCACGCACACGCACACGGACAGAGAAAGCCCTCTTCTGCAGCATGGGTGTTATATTTAGAGCAGCAAGCGCTTTAAGCTGTAGTTGGGCCATAACAACTTCAAAACCAGCAGGCTGTCGCCAGCAGCCATGCAGCAGTCAGTTGGGTAAACACTGGCCTAATCTAAATCTCCCTCTGATGTGCCAGCGCAAGTATCTTTATTTTTGCTCTCTTCAAAGGCCCCGCAAGGAAGTCAAGACAAGGGTAAAGCGATAAGAACTCCCTCTTTTTTTCTCTCTCTCTTTCTCTCTGGCTTTCCTATCCTTCCCTTCATCCTACTCTCTCGTTGACCCCCTTCTCCTCCCTTTTATCTCTTCTCTCCTCCCCAACCCCACGCACACACACACACACACACACACACACACACACACATACACATCTCTTTCTATCTTCTTATGCCCTTTTTGCAGTACCCATTGCATGCAGTCATAATTCACACTGGCGCATACATTCAAATGTCAATGACTCTCTCACAGGCATCATTCCTCTATTGTCCTTTGACAGCCATTTGGAATGACGGCCTCTGAAAAATATAGGACAGTTACCTAATGGAGGAGACGAGAGGGGGAAGGAGAGGAGAGAGCGGAGGACAGGTTTTGAGATGTTGTGTGGGTCTGCCGCGCACAGCTCGGAGAGTGATTGAATTATCAAGCAGAGCTTTGCTTGTTGTCCAAGGGGTTTCGGAGGGAAAGCCCTTTTCTCGGCGGCTAATGCGCTTTTTCAGGCTAGCACAATGGCTAGCTGTGTTGCGCAGAGGGCTAAGAGAGCTCTGTTGGGCCGGAGCTTATGGGGCCACCAGCTCTCTCTTGGCACCGCTCTAAGGGGCCCCTGGCCACACTTAACCTCAAGCCTGTCTG
Source organism: Centroberyx gerrardi (assembly GCF_048128805.1). NCBI lineage: Eukaryota > Metazoa > Chordata > Actinopteri > Beryciformes > Berycidae > Centroberyx > Centroberyx gerrardi. The sequence goes on from NC_136016.1 coordinate 18,582,667, forward strand.
CTAGCATTAGCACATAGCCTGCTCAGAGTGGGAAAACAATGCACCGGTGACAGCATTAGCACACTATAGGGCTAATGCAAAATGAATAGCGCTGTGTTTAGCTAATCATTAGCATTCCAGTGATTTGTGAACACCTACAGTTACCTAATGCTGCAGCCGCCTTCTGGGTTCATTGTCAGTTTGATCTGTCTATCAGTTTCTTTGAATTACCTTGACATTATCGGCTCAGTGAAAGATGAGTCTCGGTCATCGCAGCCATATGCTTGATGCTTTATGGTTTGGCTGCTGCTTGAGTCAAGGTTGTGCAGTCGAAGTGTATTAAGTGGAATGCAGTAGCAGCACATGGCTTTTACCATACTGCTGACATTGTGCCAAAATTGTTTTCTTTCAAATGGTCTATTATAGATTGAGTAGGTTTTATGACACTAGGATATTTGAAACCCATTCAAAGCACATAATATACTCATAAAATGTATGGGTGCTTTTTTCCATTCATGGAAAGATTGCTTTTTGAAGTTAGAAGGTTTTCAAACAGCACCAGTGCAAGGATATAATTGAAAGTGTAACACCATTCATGGCTGTGTCCTTCATTTAAATAGAGTCAGACTTCAAGTTCTTATGCTCTTAAAGAGAATTTCAAATGTGGGTCCTGTATGTGTGCCTGCTATGCCTGAGTAAGTGTGTGTGTGTGTGTGTGTGTGAGAGAGAGAGAGTCTGTCTGCCTGCGTGCGTAGAAACACATATCAACACTTATTATTTACATAGAATGCCAAACAGTAACACATAACACTAATATACATCACAGTTACCATCAGCTGTTGACATGGCTCCGTGCTCTCTGCCCTCTAAATGTCACATCTCAACTCAATTATCATACACAATCCAGACTGGAGTGGAAACAACCTGACCAGTAGGGTGATACTGTCTGTTCACAGCATATCTGAGTGTTGAACAATTTTACACATCTCTGACAACTAAAAAATGTCAAGATACCCTCTGGCACACATCATTACATTGATTGGCTACAACAAATGTAGCCAATCAAAAGAAATCGCACCACACTAGGTCGTATAAGTACAAGTTTAATTTCCAGGTTGCATCAGTTCACATTTGGCCGCGCTCTCTCTCTCTTTCTCCCTCCTCATCTTCCTCTTTCCACTCTCTGTCTCCTTTCTGTCTCTTTCTGTCCATTAGGGAGGAACAGCTGTTAGACAGTCAGTCTGTGATCAGTGTTAAGAGGCACCTCAAACTTGCTCTGCCGCTCTCAACAGATGTTACTACCTCTCTTTTTCTTCCTCACTCTTTCTCTCTCTGTCATTGGCATGCACATTTGTATGCTTGTTTTCATTGTGTTCTCTCTCTCTCTCTCTCTCTCTCTCTCCTATCACATACACACACACACATTTGCTCACACGCAACAGACCGCAATAACAGAGAAGCAGAAGGAATCTAATTCATCCATTTGAAATGCCCTGCTAATCAACTGCTGTATATATTTGATTTGTCCCAAATTTCGGCCCGTCTCATGCAACACACAGGCGCACACACCCTCTCATACTCATGCAAGCCACAAAGCCATCAATAAGTGCTATGTCGCCTCCCACATCAGAAAGCTGTGGCTGAAATGTACCTTGGACCTTATTCCCACGGTGGCCATTTTGAATTTACATTACCCTCGTGGGAAACTCCACCTGGAAGAGCAAATACAGCGCAGCTAGGTGTGTTGTGTACATATCATACAAATGTTGAGAATTGGACAAACATTTTCATTTCACAGATTCCCCACTGAAAAACGTATTAGAAATATGTATTAGGCCCACTATAGTTAGCGACCGGTATTTAGCCTTGGTAGCTAGCTAGTCGCTAACTAGCTAGTAAGCTAACTTCCCTGCTAAATTCAGGCTATCATTGGGGTTAACTGCTCAGTCTTAAGTCCTTACTTATGTGTTGAAGTAGTGCTAGTTTTATATCTATATGTCAATCTTCTGGATAGCGTTTCCCACCCCAAGTGTAACATAAGTTCAAAATGGCCGCCATGGGAATAAGGCCAAATGTGCTGTGACTTTGACTTTGACCCCTGTAGCCTACCTGTCTTTATCACTGTACTGTACTATTCACTGCTCTGTGTAATGTTCATTGTATGTCACTGGACTTTGTATGCATTGACTCTCCACCTTTAACATAGTGTTGTGTGGGTAGATTAGGCTCTGTAGCACTTGAAGCGTTATATTCTTACACTCAACCTGCTAATGGTTGCGTAACAAGCGGGATCCGGCGGAGTCACTGTGGAATGCTACAGTCATTGACATTGACTGATCAGCTACTGCCGAGATAAAATCTAAGGTCTTAGGCTGGAGTGGATACACACACACACACACACACACACACACGCACACACACTATGAGGCTACACATGCACTTATCCGAACACACGGTCTTTCTCTCCCCAACTCACCCAGACTTGCACGCAACTCTCTCTTAAATAAACACACGCACATGCACTCGCACAGACTCTGTGACTCACACACGCACGCACACACACACACACACTCTGTGACTCATAGTGATATAACATGAGTAAGGGATGGGAAGAGATGTTATCTCAAAGGTTGGAGGGAGTGGTGATTGATCACAGAGAGAGAAAGAGAGAGAGAGAGACTACATACCTTAGGTCAAACCAAAGGACCTCCTTCTGTGACCTAAAGACCTTGCTAATCACTCACTCTATGAGAGAAGAAGAGAGGAGGAAAGAGGAGGATTTAGAGAGAGAGAGAGAGAGAGAGAATAGGACGAGGGAGAGAGAGAATGAATGAGGGAAGTGAAGGGCCCCCGCAGGCATCTTAAATCACGGCGGGCCCAGACAAAACCCTTCACCAAAGAATCAGGATTGGATTCACACTTTCCACAATTGACCACTGACTGGAAGACCTTCAACAGGATGCAGGTGGGGGGATTGGCTGTCAGGGAGTGTGTGTGTGTGTGTGTGTGTGACAAAGCGAGCACTCTTAACTCTTGCAGCTCATGCTTCGTTGATACGACACGTCACTACATTTCTACAATCAAAGGTGTCTATTTTTCAAGTGTCTGGCCACACTGAGCGTCCCTTCAAACAGCAAACTCAATTATGACAGTTGATTCCCTCTAATAAATAAAAATACTGGTGTTTACGCCCCAGAATGTAGGTGAAAGGCCTCTGCCCGGTGTTTACTGTTAATAGAGAGAGAGCGAAACAGAGAGAGAGAGGGAGAGAGGGAGAGGTCAGGTGGTGTCGGGGATGGGATTTCGCTGATTCAATATTTACTCCTCAAACAAGGCTATTTCCTGTAAGCACTTGGCCAAACTCCTGCTCTCACCGCCTCTCTCGGTCCTCCTCTTTCTTTTGTTCTTGTCCTCCTTTTCTTCCTCCGTCTCTCTCCCTCTCTCTCTCTCTCTCTCTCTCCCCTCAGCTCTTCTCTCCGCTCGTTCCCTTTAATCATCGTAAACTTTTACAGGATTTGTTTTCCCTCCCCGGCCGCTGTCGTTTTGCTTATGACTCCCTCTGTCTCTCTCTTTTTTTTTTACCTCGCCTTCGCTCTTTGCAGTCTTTATTTCCCACATCTTCTCTTTTTTCTTGAACCCTCCCTCTCCCCCTCTCTCACTTCTTTCTCTCTTTCTGATTCACCCGTCTCCTTCTCCCTCCTCATTCCTCTCTCCTTATATTTTTCTCTCTCTCTCGCCACCGTAAACCCCTCCATCCTTTTCTTCCTTTCATCCTGCCATCTCTCCCTCTCCATCTCCCCCATCCAAAAGATATTAGGAGGCACTGAATAAACAGTGAGTACCCATTCATCCATCCATCCATCCACCCACCCACCCAACAGTCAGAGAGGAGCAGTGAGTTTCCAATGGATTTGATAATTGAGCTGTGTACACAGTGTGAGTGCTGAACCGGCCAGCTGGTTTGACTTGGGCAGCGATGTCACTTTAATTATTGCACCAACAAAGGTTGCATGTTGCCGTGGGTGTGCACAAGACCAGAGAGAGTGTTTTTATGTGTAATTATGTCCGGGAAGTGTCCACACAGGTTTGTTTTTTAGTGTGTATATTGCTGTGTGTACACATTCACATACACATATGCAAACTGCCACCACCTCAAACCAGTGCACAGATAGTGAGTGTGTGTGTGTGTGTGTGTGTCTGGAGTGCATTAGGTGGTTTTCTGCTGGGAGGACAGCTATATGGCTTCTCTCCTCCTCCTCCAAACTGAAAAAAAAAAAGTCTCTCTCTCCTGGCAGCTGTGCTGTCAAAGCCGGCGTCTTTCAGACCTTTGAAAAATAGCCTTTATGTCAAAACCAGATCGCTTGGACTGAAGGTACACATGGAAAGTGGTGGAAGAGCTTCAGGGGAAAACGTTTTGAGGGGAATATTTGAAGGCTTTGTCGTGAAGGTAGTCGTCTGTCTGTCGACACGTTTGGCGGGGCCGCTCGTATGCCCAGAAGTTGACGTCGTTTTCCCTTGCGGTGTTTGTGTGCGTGCGTGTGCGTGTGCATGTCTGTACGTCCCTCTCCCCGTGTGTGTGGTCATGGATTCAAAGCATCCCACTCTTAAGTTAGTACATGTGTACCATTTTGCTGTAGCCAATTGATTGCCAAGTATAGCCCAGCTCTCGGTTCCTCATAGATCTTCCTTTTATTTCTATAGACCATTTTTTTTCCTACTTCCCCTTGAGTTCAAGAGCTCTTAGTGCTCTTAGCGCTGCTCTCTCGACTCCATCTCCCATCATTCTCTCTAAGTAATTGTAGCTCTTTGCTGAGGATGGGGTGGAGGGGTGGGGGGGGCGAGGATAGTGGACAGGTGCTAATTCAGTTTCATCCAAATGTGGCTCGGTCGGCCCGGGCTCTAATTTACCTCCCTCCATCCTTCGTTCCATCCCTTCCATACCGCAGCTGTTCTTGGTCGATGGGTTTTTGCCCATAATCCATGAAGGATAAGTTGGGTGGCGGAAATTGAATGGCGGTACTAATAGGTTAGAGAGGCACTTGTGATATCAGCCAAACCAATTTTCTGATGTACAACTGGGCTCTCGACAAGCTGCTAGACTTTTTTAGTCAAAGGACATACTGTCCATATTGAGCTACTCCATCTATATGGACATATACTGTAATGAATATGGTATTGTGCATAGCTTGATTCTGTTGTTACTAATTGGCAGCTGTTTTTATCCCACAGCGACCACATGAAAATGGCTTCACGACAGAGATACACAGTCATTTTTTATGTTTACAAAAAGTCATTTCATTCTGTTAATTTCTGTTCTATTCTATTCCGTTCTCTTCAATTTTGTTCTCTTCTCCTCTACTCTATTCTCTTATGGTTGTCAGGAGCCCCTCAGGTGTTGTGTTTCAGGACTTTAAGAAGGGAATGGAGTGAATGTTCGCTGACACACACACATAAAAACACACACTCTCTCACACACACACACACACACACACTGAGGGAGGTTCTCTCTCCTCCCCTCGCGGACTTCAAAGCTAGCTGCCCCTTGAGGAACTTCAAACGCTGGAGAGGCCATTAAAAGACAAAAATTATTTTCTGTAAGGTCATGATTTATTTGATTGAAAAATGAAACCACAAACCGACAGACATTATTTTTCCTTCCCAGGGCCTGCTTTACCAGGCAGAGCCCAAATTGCTACCAGGTGGGAATCCTCTTAAGAGCAGCGAGGCTCGGCCTGAAGACCTGAATCCTTCTTGCCTGCTCTCGTCTCCCAGCGTCTCTCCTGACCCCATCATCTCTTTCTAATCTTCCCGCTTTTGTCCGCCTCATTTCTCTTTAGCATGTCATTTCTTCAGTAACGACAGACACGCGAACGCACACTCGCACGCCGGTCTGTGTGTAATCCACGGTTTTCGGTGCGGCGTGTGATGAACGAGGCGGGATTTGGGGATGATCGGTGCGTTTCTATCAAAAGTGGAGTCCAGTCTAAACTTCAAACCCTGCAGCACCAGCGAACAGTGCCCTGCAACCATCACTCACCGAACAAAGAAAGAAGATGTGGAGGGGGAGACGGGGAGGCTGAGAGAGTGATGGAGTCGAGGGAGTGTGCCTTTTGAATGCGTGTAAAACGACAGACAGACAGACGAGAGACAGAAGTGAAAAGTTTGAGAGATTAAAGGGAGAGAGTGGGTGGGTGTGGAGTGACAGACGTCATTTGAGAGTGACAAGCTCAGATTTGACGACGTGGAAACAAGAATAGAGACGCTTAGGCCTAGCGTCTGCTAATGTACCGCCTTTAGAGACCAAGTGAAGGGAGGGGGAGGAGAGAAGGAAGACACTTTAAAGAGATAAGAGATGGATAGAAGGCGGGATAGAGACGTAAAGTAGACAACAGTAGACTCAGAATGTTAAGTAGAATCCGTGCTACTTGACTGTTAAGGATAAGTATAAGGATAAGATACTCTAAAACACAGATAGTGGCCAAGTTCCATACAGTGCATTTCTGGGTCCATTTTGCACCAAAGTTCATCAATCAAACGGGGAGAAATCGGTCGTAGAAGAGGCAGAGAGGCCAATTTCTCCACTGACAGCAGCCTCAATGGACCAGAATGCATTGCAGCCAAAAGACATGTCGGGTTTGGAGTAAGGGGGGAGTGACTCGTCTCTTTTCCTCAACTGGAACAACTCTTGCTCTCGTGCTCTTTCTTTGCTATCGCTGTCGCTCTCTCCACCTACACTGACTGGAACAAGTTCACGCCTGTTCCCTGGGGGTTGTCAGAGGGCATTCTGGGAAATGTAGGAAATCACTAACTGTAGAAGTAGAAGAGACAGGTTGAGGCAAAAGTAGGTACAACAAAAAACACTTCACATCACAACTCCTGGAATGTAATGAGCATCATAACAGTGTAAGATTACCCGAGCATGGATTTTCCTCGGCTAGGGACAAAACTCATCACTGCACAGTAGAATGGAGTGTGTGTGTGTGTGCGTGTGTGTGTGTGTGTGTGTGTGTGTTTGTGTATATGAGAGAGAGACAGAGAGAGAGAGAAAGCGAGGGAGTGGGTGTTTTCTGCGCGAGCATATTTGTTGGGGTTTGTGTTTCTGTGGGTGTTGGGATGTTGTCTTGGCTTTGTTTATGTGTGTGTGTGTGTGTGTGTGGGTGTGTTTGTGTGTGTGTGTGAGTGTGTGTGAGGGAGAGCGATAAAATGTGTGTTTTTCACAGCTTACAGGCCGACATTTTCAGCAAGTGTCTTGCGGTTTGACTGTATTGGCCACTCAGCACATGAATCAGTCATTTTGTGTGTTGTCTAGTGTATTTCATATTTCCGTGTGGATATTCCAGTGTTTGTTTGTGTGTGTGTGTGTGTGTGTTTCTGTGTTTGTGTGTGTGTGTGTGTGTTTGCTGCTGATGAAATTGCGTCTCCTCCTCCTCTTCCTCCTCCTCCTCCTCCTCCTAATGTTATCTCACTTCCTCTGGGCCCCTGACAAACCCACCGAACAGGGAGAAAATGGAGCGCTTTATTGGGACGCCTGTCAGGACTCCCCTTGGATTTATGACCAACAGACAGCGTTTATCACTCAGCCGAGAGAGGCGCAGAAAAAAGGAGTTTGGGGGGGGGCGGGGGCGGGGGTGGGAGTGGGGGGGAGAAAAACAGGGGAGAGAAACGGGGAGATCCTATCCCCCATTTGCATCTAGACCCGCTCTGCTTAATCGGAACCATTTCTGGAACCATTTATTACGTTATTAACATGTTGGACAGATTCACAAGACAACACTGCAGATGTTTGTGGCGTTCCATTGTGCCAGCTGTTAAACTGTTCAAATCTAATTGCACATGCTGCCTTGTTTGCAAAAGGCAGAGCCAATAGGATAAACATTATTTCCGTCGCTGTGATCGTGTCTGAGAGCTATCCAAATCAATATTATTTCCCAGCAAGGGAGGGTTACGAAGCTGCTAATCAAATGTTGAGGACGTCTTCAGCGGTGCCGAGTGTCTCTCGTGTTTCTTTACATTTTGCAAAGTGATGCACTTTTGTTGCAGAGTATCAGCATCTGTGTTGCACCCAAAAATATGATAGGAGTTGGGTGTTTTGTGCCGTGCCGATGTAGAAGTCCACTGCAAGTTAAAACAGCCAGATTGAAGTTTATATCTTCGTTGTGGCCTTGCAAGTTGCAACAAGCAACTTAGGTGGATGATTCAGTAGATGCTCAATGCTCACTGTTTTACATGGGTTAACTAAATCACCTGTTATGAATGTGTTGGAGAAGGTGTGTGTCACGACACTATTGTGTGTGTCCAGACACTTCTCAAAACAAAACAAAAAACTATATTTATTGAAGGTTTATTGACTGAAATGAATGAAAGAGGAAGTGTCTGTTACGTAGATCTGTTTATGTGTTTTTACTTTCTGAGATACAGTGAACATTGTACTTTCTAAATTGCTTTTTATATAACCGCAACTGAAGGCAATCTTATAATTCCATCTGGTCCTTTTTCTATTTTCTCTTAGCAGAGGAATTGAGAGGTAGAGAACAGTATGTTATGTGGTATGTTCAGACAATACTTGTTGCGTAAAGTCTCATCATGCATTCAGATTCCTCTGCAGGATTTTTTCATCAGGAATGCATTGTAATGTGATCAACTAAAATGCCTCCATAGTTAACTTCAACCATTTTATAACAAGATTTCATAACCACACTTTGGTTCGAATGATTGAAATAATATTCAGTTACGAGGACATTTTGTTTCAGCCTTCTCTCCACTGCAGCTAATCTTACAGCTGTGCAAGCTTACAAAAAAATAAATTGCCAGACTGATTGGTTTGCTCTCTGGAATGATTGAGTTTGTGAATAGTCTGTAAATGTGTCATCAAACCAAGCTGTCGACTATATACTGATAATGATAGTTTTCGAAGGTTTTCCATTGTGTCACTGAAAGAAGGTGCGGTGATTTACAACGCACCGTCTCTCGAGCTTCAGCCTGGGCGCCGCTGCTCTCAGAACAGGACAACTCAGTCGTGAAAGTCTCTGGATAACAACCCAGAGAAGGCACTGGAGCACATGGATCACTGTTGTGTCTTCACTGAACAGTACAATCATCAAGACCTTGCTATGCAAATGACCGTATTGACCGTAATACGACCATATTGAGTCCAGCTCAGTCTTTTTGAATCCTTTTGTAAATTGCATTGGCAATATTGTTGCAGATTACAGTCATCACAGTCAAGCCGCGAATACTGAAACTGAATTGAGTTTCTAGCTTTCACTACTCTAAATCACTGGTTGCTGCACTAGCATAACAGCACTGCCATTCATGCAGCTCATCGCTACGCTAACTAGCATAACAGCACTACTGCTAATCAGTATACTGTGCACATGCTTGCTATCCATGTACCTTGCTACGTGCCAGCTAACCTAACAGCACATAAGGGCTTACCTGTCATCTATGGAGCATTTCCCTGCACACTAGCGAGCATAGCTGTACCGGTCAATCCATTTAGCCTTTTGCTACATGCTAACTAGCGTGGGAGGAGAGGCGGTCGTCACGCGTGTCAGTCACCCCGGCGTCCTGCGTCACAGCGGGTTCAACCAAAACGACGCCCGGGAACAACACTGTCATTTCAGACACACTTAGATCGCACTGGCACAAATTATTTATATAAGGGGGAGAGTCTCAGGAGAGAGCGCACATCAGCCCTCCCTCTCTCTCCCCCTCCCTCTCTCTCTCTGTCTGTTGAGAGGATGAATTAGGGATGACAGAGCCTCTGTACAGGCTTTTAGTGAAGGAGAAAGGAGGAGGGAGTGGAGAGGGGGGGGAGGCGGGTTAACGGAGTCATTAACACATGATGATTTAACTGGTTTGATTTAGTGCCGCGCTGTGCTTTTCTGGCATCCCAGGCTATCCTCCTGTGGATTGCGGGGGGGGGGGGGGGGGGGGAGAAAGAATTTTCTTTTCCCTCGCAACATCCTTCCTTCCGGCCCCTAAGGAGTTCCCCGGCACGCTCATATGCCGCTTCTCCTCGCTCACCTTCCTCCTCCCCACCTTCTTCATCTACCCCCCCCCCCCCCCCCCCCCCCACTTTTTTTTTTTTTAATATCATGTTCCCTCCTTGTTTTATTCATTCTCTCTTATCAGACTCTCTCTCTCTCTCTCTCTCCTTCTCATTCTCTCTTTCTCTTCCTCCCCAGTGTTCACGTATTAAGATTTAATGCCCCCAAACAAGCTTTCTGTGTCAGCCCACTGAGAGTGTCAGCAGGGGCGCTCTGTTCCCCTTTCTGTCTCTGCTGTGGGGATCACTCTCAAAGCCGCTTAGGCACACACACACACACACACACACACACACACGCATGCAGCGCTTGCATTTTGGGCACGTTTAAATCCGCACTCTCAGGCACACTTACATGCAGTCTCACTCACTGTTTTAACACGCTCGCTCACACACTGCGCCTGAGGACGGTGCTGTGTCGCGCAGTGTCCGGCCACACCTCATCTCATCCAGTCACTGCAGGCCTGAGTGTGTGTGTGTGTGTGTGTGTGTGATGTGTGTGTGTGCGTGCTATCTCAGGCCACATCCCCTCCAATCATGTTTCACCTACCCCACGGTGGGGGGAGTCCCTGCCTGACCATCGGGAATTAGATCATAGTGATTGGATTTGAGCTATGATATACACACACACACACGCATCAACACACTCACACACACAAACTCGTACACACACTTTGACTCGGCTACACACTGCATGTCCGTGCACGTCCGCACATGTTCACACACACACACACATAAAGCTTGCCTCGTTTACTCTGCTGTTCTCCTGTTTCTCCACCATATACCATATAGGAACCATCATATAGTCCTGCACACACACACACACACACACACACACACACCAAAAAAGCTAACAAGAAGTAGGGCAGGAGGTGTAGCACTAATCTCTTTCTACCTCTCTTCTTTCCTCTCTTCCTCTTCCCTTGTTCCTCTTCTGCTTTTTTTTTTTCCCTAAAGCCCTTAATCAGAGGGTCCCCCCCCCCTCCCCCTCTCTCTCTCTACCCGCGGGGCGTCCCAATCCACCAACCTGGTGAATAATTAATGCCGGCAGGCCAAGTTGATTAAAATAACACATCAGGTCTGCTTCATTGAGAAGAGGCATGGCTCCGCGGCGGTGTTGTTGGTGGTGTTGGGGCTGCAGCCAGAGCACAGGGGAGAATTATATTCCATATTAACCTTGATTAAGATTTTATGGCCACAAGACCATATGTGGGTCCGCATGGTTCCCATTGTAGCAGGTTATGGTGTTTTCGGGGGGGGGGGGGGGGGGGGGGGGGGGGGTCTAAATGGCACGCTCTCTAGGTTGTTCCAGCTTTTATTGTCTGATCTTTTCCCTGTGTGTGTGTGTGTGTGTGTGTATGTGTGTGTGGTGGGAGGGGTTGTGTGTGTATAGGCTTGTTAGTGAAAATCTGTTTTCCTGCGTTTGCTTTTTGCATATCAGAGATGCAAACACAATACTAAGTATCTCCGCCAACTTCCCACCAAAACTCACACTAAGAAAAGTCTCTTCCTCTCTCTCTCTCTCTCTCCCTCTCTCTCTTCCTCTCTCTCTCTCTCTCTCCCTCTCTGCAATCTTCCTCTGTTCTTAAAGTTTTAAATTGAAGCAGATGGCATTCATGGGTGACACATGATGCATGTTCATGTTTGCTAATTATGTCTTTGCCGTGCTGTTGGCCTGTCTGCTTTGATTCCCTCGCTCCAGCAGCTGTATGTTCGCCAGTGTCAACCCCTCCCTCCTCTTCCTCCTCCTTCTCCTCCTCCTCCTCTCTTCACTCCATCTTTCCATCTCTCCTGCTTCCTTGTTCTCTACCTCCTCTTTACAAAGGAGACTGTTAGAAGAAGTGTGGCATCAAGGGTAATGCAGAATTAGGAGGAAAGCAGTTGCAATTGTGTGTTTGTGAATACACTTTTAATAATGCCTGCTCCCATTTGAGATGCCCACGCACAGAAGCGGAAGCAGGCATTTGTGTGTGTGTGTGTGTGTGTGTGTGTGTGTGTGTGTGTGTGTTACTGTTGAGTGGGTGCTCCATGTGGGCTTGTTTGCCATCCTTAGTTGCTGTGAGCTGTGAGAGGCTGACTGGCCAAACACTCTTAATGAGTTCTTCCTCACTCCTCTCCAACACGCACACCACTCTCTCTCACACACACACACACACACACACACACACACACACACACACACTTGTATTTCTGCTCCACTATACTCTGAATCATTGGTGCAGCCACTGGGGGTCATTGTTCCCCATAGCTCCAGCTCCATCTCTGCTCTCCTATAGTCCTGCTGTGGTCCGGTGTGCGTGTGTGTGTGTGTGTGTGTGTCCATCCCAGTGTTGGTCTCCATGACACCCTGCTCACCAGGCTTACACTGAGCACCCAAACAGATTAACCCCGCCATTAAGACTTTAGTATAAGCAAGACAAAGAAACCCTAGAGCAGAGGAGGGAGAGGAAGATTTGGGCCATTGCCACTTTTCATTGATTTATTCATTTGTGCCGTTGTTTCCCAAAGAGAATAGTTTTGATAGTAGCGGCTGTGCAGCTTTATTTTATTTTGTTAACGCTGCAGCGGCCCTTTTCTCCTTGCTTCAGATCACTCTTTCCGCTTCTGTGTGCTTTGTCTCATTGAGATGCAGCATCTCACTGATCTCTCCCCCTCATTACCTCTTTTGCCTCACTCTATCATGCCTCTCTCATTCTCTCTCTGCTCCTCTCTCTCTCCCTTGTTACCGTTCTCTCTCAGAATGGGAGTTTTATTCGTGTTGACTCCCTTTGATGTTTTCTTTTTTGCCTTTGACACAGTTTATCTCGTTTTAAGCTTGAAGTAGTTCGTTTTGAGTTTGGCCAATAGTCATCTAATGATACTTAGTATCCTAGTATCTCCATGTGAAATCCATGAGTACTTAGTATCTCCACTGGTACTCCATTAGTACTGTGTGTCTGCATTGATACTCCATTAGTACTTAGTGTCGGCATTGATACTCCATTAGTACTTAGTGTCGGCATTGATACTCCATTAGTACTTAGTCTCTGCATTGATACTCCATTGGTACTTAGTATCTCCAGTAGTACTCCATTGGTACTTAGTATCTCCAGTAGTACTCCATTGGTACTTAGTATGTCTCATAGTACTTCATTGGTACTTATATTTCCATCACTTCCATCAGTACTTAGCATCTCCTTTAGTACGCCATTAGCTACCTGATACCTAACAGACTTACAAGTAGCCAGGTGAGTCGGAAGGGCTTGACCTGGGTGGAAGTCTCCACCACCTGTTGATGGGATTACCGTTTGACCCTTGACCCCACGCCCAGCTAGCTAAGTACGAAGCAAGCACATTATGGCCAGTGGATTAATACCTGATCCCTGGATACACTCAAGCTTGTTTGGTCAAGAAACCAGGCCTCCGACTGCCTCGGCCATGTAGAGCGCACACGACGGGCGAGGGGCGGGGATGTGAACACACACAGATCCAGAGATGCGCGCACACACACACGCACACACACACTCACACTCACACACACATACACACACACACAAACAGCATCCCCTTGAAGTGTCGGAGTGTTGTTTTTACAATCAGTCTTCTCTGGATTGCAGCTCAGACACTCTCCTCCCACCTCTCTCTCTTTCTTCTCTCTCTCTCTCTCTCTCTCTCTCTCTCTCTCCCTCTCTCTCTCTTTCTCACATCACAAAGAGGGGCTGCTTTACGAGGGTCTGGCTGCAGTAAAAGCCAAGGGTTGTAGGGGGGCACAGAGGGCCGTCGGAGAGGATGTAAATTACACAAATAAAACTCCACACTGGCACTGAGCCTCCCCAGAGAGAGAGAGAGGGACAGAGAGAGAGAGAGAGAGTGAGAGAGATTCAGAAAGCTTGAGAGAGGGAGGGAATGGAGAGAGAAAGAAAGGAGAAAATGGAAAAGGCAGGAAAAGAGAGTGTATGGAGAGACTGAGATGGGGTAAAAGAGACGAGAGGGCAGAAAAAGTGTATGGAGAGAGAGACAGATGGTAGCAGAGAGAGAGAGAGATAGAGCCTGTGTGTGAATATGAGAGAGAGAGAGAAGGCAGTGGGGAAAAAAGTGATTAGGGGACCATCCATGCATTCAGCACCTGGGAAATATTCTCCATGTCTCACCCGTCTCGCCCTCCCATCTTCATCTCCTCCTCCTTTATCACCTCCTCCTCCCATCCTTCCCTCTCCATCCCTTCCTTCCTCCGCACGGGTTTCCCCTCATCTGCTGCCGCCTTTTTCGCTCTCCGGAGGGCGTCCTGTTCGTTCCTGTTGATAGAAAACACGCCATTATAAGTTCAGACACGGCGAGCCAAGTTTGCACCTCCACCCAGTACACTCGGTCTCCTCCATTGTAATGGCAGCAGCAGTTGCCTCCGAAACACGTGGGGATCTGACCAGTGGCTCTCGGTAGGAAACTGGGCGTGCTTTTGTAATGCGGCCATTTTATTACGCGGCGCTAACAGTGAGAGGAAACCTGGCTATAACCGGGGTTTCCTCTCTGCAAATAGGAGGAGGGAGAATGGGCTTTTCCCGCCCTCTCACTCTGTCTCGCTCACACACTCTTCCTTTTCCCAACATAAACCTATGAAGCTCGACGGGTAGCAGAATTAAAAGTTATGTCATTCGTTTTCAATTTCCCTGAAAGTCCCGGTGTGGCATATCAAGCGCTCCCATTACGCGTGATCACTCGCAACATTTGGATTCACAATGTGCACCCATGTGACAAAACAAAAGTTAAGAGGGAAAACCTTACATAGGCCATCTTTGGAAAGCGTCGCGATGAGCAAAGTGGAAAAGAACGGACGGGTCATTAGGCCGTGCGATCAGCAGACCTCATGGCAGCTCAGCACAGTGGCAGACGGTAAAGCGGTTAAGTTGATTATATAGAGTTGTACATTTCCTTAGGGAGCAACGGAGGTACTGAGGGAGGGAGGGAGGGAGAGATCAATCGGAGGGGAGAAAGATCGATAGTGCGAAAGATATGTAGAGAGAGAGAGAGAGAGAGAGAGAGAGAGGGGTGGAAGAGGGAAATGTGACGAAAGGGATATGCAGGAAGGGCCAAAGGACAGAGAGAGAGGATGAGGCAGTAAGAGAAAGAGAGGGAGACGGAGAAAGATCAGAGATGCCTTTAACACACACACACACACACACACACTCCTCCCTGTCAGCAATGTTCAGCACATCAGTGTAAAGTGAACTGTAGGCCTAGCATGTGTGTGTTCCACCCCAACGTTTTTACCTAAGAATCCGAATGATTGACATGTGGCGGGATAAACTGGAGACTGATCTGTGGTCAGTTTGACATTTCGACTCGAAAATCGAATGTCATTATGCCCCCAAAAAACACAGTGATTTGTATCAAGCAGCACGGCACAATGAGTATTTCATTTTTCTCTGAATCACTCCACGTTATTCCCTGGAATTAAGTGCTTACCTCCTTGAAAGTAGAATTTGCTGCCAAGCAGTATTCGTCAAAGTCAGGCAGTTCTCTCTAATTGCATTTGTTGCCATGCCAACAGCATTCATTTTACTGGAAAGGAAGAACTTTTGCAGTCTCCAGTGAAGTGGTTTCCTCCTACAGTACATCTAAATATGTTGCACAGCATTATGATCCGGCTCTGTGTTTTGAGCCAGGCCACATTAGGGCACTGGGTGATCTATTGGTATTGGCCTATAGCCTCCAGCTGTTTCTATGGCACAGCTCAGTTTTATAATTAACTCTGGATATGCATATCCTCTGCTATGTCCAGCGATCTGTAGAAAATTGAAAACATAAACATTACAGTCCGACTTGCAGTGACTCCCAGTACAGTATAGAGATTCCATGCGATCCAGTGATTTAGACAGATGAAGGCGAAAGGCCCAAACGCGCTGGAAAGAGTAATTGGCGCCTGCTACTCGCCGCTCCTAATTTGACGCTTCTGTGATGCACTGCAGGCAGCAGATTTGAAGCATCAGCAATACAGGCACCTGCATTTCTACACCGCCGTGGGTAACGTTACTTTATCATATTTTCTGCTCCGTGGCCTGTTCTACAGCCTGATTCATATATTTAGAGACCAGCTACTAGACCAGCGCTCATAGTTTGTCCATACATCTGAGAAATTGTATGTTACGAGCTAAATGACCTGTTTAGCTTGCAGTCATGCATTACAGGGCTGTTTTTGTTTTTTTTGGTATTATTTGCTTCTCCTCATCTTGCTTTTCTGTAGCCTCTTTCTCAACTGAAACACCCTCGTTAGAAACAGCCGTGGTGCCCTTTCGTCTCAAGGTGAATGGTCACTGTGGTTTCCGAGAACTCACAAAAAACGGCTGCTTTGGCCCCGTGTCGACGCTGCAAAATTTGAACCAAGGTCAAGGTGATCTGAGGGGCCATCGCTTTTGAACGCCCTGCCAGGGTTTGGTCTGGCTCCACTCCTTCCCTCGTGCAGCCCTTGTTTACCTTCGTGGACAGTGCTGCTTATCACACCTAGCTTTAAAAAAGAGCTCTATTTATGGAGATGGTGTTTGTACCAAAAACACCAATAAAAAGAGGGGCGGAAAAAAGAGCTCTAACCAACGAGAGATTGTTAAAAATGGAAGGAGTCTTGTCTTCAAATCTTTAGTTTAGTCCACCAAAGCAGAGTCAAATTTCTTTAAAGCGCTTTTAACAAACAGATTTTTCACCAAATGCTTTACTGGGGACTCAGATATAAAAAATAAAAAAAAAGCAAGAAAGAAGAATCTGCATGTTAACAGGACGAACAAATCTCTCATAGGCTACAGCTGTCTTTACAGCCAGATATGAAAGGCCACATGTTTCCCCGGGTGAAACAGGCCCTGAACCCCCGTGCCATTGTGCATGTGTGTGTCAGCCATATTGTGCGGCTCTGCTTTGGGACAACAGAAATACCCTGGATGCTGTGTCCCACTCAGCTGTTTTGCCAGCCGACTGGGTTTTTGGCACACACACACACACGCAGAGAGAGGGAGAGAGGGAGAGAGAGAGAGAGGGAGAGAGACCCGATGGCGTCCATTGTTGTCTCCTTGCTGGAATGATCGTGCACCTGCATGTTGCTGATGCTGGGGTTTGTTTAGGTGTGTGCCTGTGTGTGTGTGTGTGTGTGTGTGTGTGTGTGTGTGTGTGTTGCTCTGTCTGTGTGTGATGGCTCAAAGCAGTTGGTTGCTAATTCAAATCATCGATTGTTTGCACACATCTATTGACTCTACCTGTTTAATTAGCTTGTGCGTGTCTAGATACATGCAGCTGCCTTTGTGTCTGTATACAGCCGCGTGCGTCTGACTGAGTGTGTGTGTGTGTGTGTGTGTGTGTACAAGCCTAAACGACAATAGGCGCGGACTGCTCATTCAACTGTTATTAGGTAGCATCTGTAGAGCCTAAGCTGTGCAGTCGTGTGTGTGTGTCTGTGTGTGTGTATGTGGCGCGCACGTGGACAATTGTGCATTATTAGCCATTGTTACTCGACGGCAGCCTCTTTCACATAAATTGCGATTATCACCCTAAGTTCAGCCTAGAGCACTCTGGGTAATTCCCTGTGTTTGACCATTGAACCCAGAGGTGTGGCGCGGCAACCACCAGGGCACCGGGCCTGCAGAGCACTGTGTGTGTGTGTGTGTGTGTGTGTGTGTGTGTGTGTGTGTGTGTGTGTGCAAGCCTGCTGGTTCAACCTGCTCTTTCAACTTATCACAAAGCGTAAACAAGTGGATATCAAGTGTTCAAACACACACACACACACACACAGATTTTATTCCAGCTTCTGTGAATCCATTTAACTGCATGGATATATGTGTGTGTGTGTGTGTGTGTGTGTGTGTGTGTGTGTGTGTGTGTGTGTGTGTTTCTGCATTTTTATGCGTGTGTGTGTGTGCATAGGTGCTGGGTGTGTGTGTGTGTGTGTGTGTGTGTGTTCGTGTGCTTTTCTGTAGTAACCGGGTTATTTAATGTGAATTTTTGTGGGACAGCTGAATGTCAGCAGATCCATTATCCTTTATCAGAGCTCCCCAGAGAGAGAGAGAGAGAATGAGAGAGAGAGAGAGAGAGAGAGAGAGAGAGAGAGAGGAAGAGAGAGAGGCGATGGATGGATAGATGAATAGATAGATGAACGGCAGTGTCCTATGACGAACACACACACGTTTACTGTCCCCTTCTCTCCTTCATGAATTATTCACACACTGTTTCCTCACTTGTGTCATAATTGCCATGTCCTCTATTAGAAAAGGCTCACACACACACACACACACACACACACACACACACACACGTACACACACCTTATGTACTGTAAATACTCTCTCAGGTCCTTAGGGGTCTGCCATATATTGCCACCAGCCCTCCTATATCTGTTTCCAGAGTGTGTTTGTGCGTGACCCTGTGTGTGTGAGTGTGTGCGTCTGTGTCACTGTGTGTGTGAGCTGTGTGTGTGTGTGTGTGTGTGAACAGAGTAGAAGAGCTTTAGGAGGGGGTTCACAGAGAGGAGAGACGTATCACACTGTGACTGATCCACTGGAGTGTGACGCCAACACTGACCGGCTGGCAACGCCTACTGGTCAGCGAACACACTCACACACCCACACACACACACACACACACACACACACACACACACACGCACAATGATGCACACAAAGTTGCGTCCAGCTAGGTGACACATGGGTGGCAGCCATTTTGCAACATAGGGAAGTTACAGCAAAGGGAAGGAAATGTAGAAAGCAGTAGTCAGACTGTTGATGCTTGAATGTTTTCAACACCACCTACTACTGTATATCAGCTCTGGACCGTCAGCACTCAGTTGAAATAGCTGCAGCTTGCAAAATAGAGTTCCAAATTATATAGTGTGGGATTTTGGTTATCGTAATATTGTGAAATAACTTCAATGTTACTTCATCTTGGTCTTACAGGCTGCGTTACAGTAAAGTGACACAATTTTCTGAGCTTGTCAGCCTGTTCTGGCTGAGTAAAATGAACGATTGGCTTCACCTGCTCATCATATCCACATTTCTTATAACTGATTACACATTACTGATTACTAATGATCATTACTAATTTTCAACAATTTCTTGTGTGTAAATATCTTATGAAAGCACAAATTCTCATCCCCAAAATATCGTCACATTATCGAGGTATTCAGTCTAAAATATTGTGATATTAGATTTTGTCAACATCGCCCAGCCCTAACACAGGATCAGGTGTACCTCTCTACTGCTGATAAAACTAAGGCAAGCGATTATATAGAAGTCTGGTTTGGTTGTTACAGACAGGATGGGGGCGGGTGGTGGTGGGGTGCGGGGTGTCACCTCCCATCACAGATGTTTGGTTGAATTAGACCCACGACGCGTCCAGAAGGCTCAGCAGTAAATCCTTGTGTCCCAGAAAAACCTCCCCTCTTTGCCTCTTCTCAGCAGCTACCAAATCTGCTTCAAATTGCTTTAATAGTAATGTAAGTAGTAGCAGCAACCTCTTACGTCCCTTGGGTGTCGGGTCTGTCCTTCGGATAGCAACATGGCCGCTGCGCCGAGCCTCGGGTTCCAGACCGTCACATCCGCTCCGTTTAGCCAGCCAGGAGCTTAATCACCGAAAAAAAAATACACTGAACTGATGTCAAACAGGGATGGAAGCAATCAGACAGATAATTCTTCACAAAAAATGCTGGGCATTTTAATATTTGATAAAGAGAGAAGACTGCCTTGTTCTCTTTCATTATGACTTCTGAGCAGCCTGCCCCAGCAAACCCTTTCTTATCGTTCTAACTTATTTTATACTGTAGCTGAACTCCGCTCCTCTGTATTCTAAAAGGGTTTTGACTCAAACTTGTCATGAGTATAACCCTTATCTGTAATAGTAGCTGTATTGGTGGGGCTAATGTTGTGGACCAGGATGCTGTGTGGAGGGAGGGAGGAAGGGAGGAAGGGAGCGAGGGAGGGAGTGATGAATGATCCATCCACTGAAAAAGAGAGAAAGAGAGGAAGATGGAAAGAGAATGGCCCTCGGCCAACTAGGTTAGGGGTCGGACTGTTGATTCCTGCTTGGTTGCGTAGAAACTACCACAGATAAACACACAGACCTGAGAGAGCACCCCCCCCACACACACACACACACACACACACACACACACCATTAACTGACCTGTTATAGACGAGTCACCGATACATTTCTTCTGCTCACATGTAATATAAACACTGCCGAAACCGGTATGTTAACGGAAACCTGCCTCATCTCTCATTTATTCAGTGCATTTAGAAGACATCTTCCACCACACAAAGTGAAGTGACTTGGTCTCTCTTGGATGTTAACTTACTAGGAATGGGACGATACGCTTATCTCACGCTACGATTCAATATGCGAGATGGGTTTCACAACAATACAACCACGATACGATGTAATAAATAAAAGTTCAATGACAAAGTCTGACTGTGCAGAATTATGTTTATTTCTGAGTCACAGGTCTTTCTAGCGATGGCATTGGCTTGGCTAGAATGTAAACAATTTAAAAATGTCATTATAAAGAGCAAATAATCTAATTTGGATGGAGAGCTTGTGAAACTGTGATGAGCAAGCCTTCTCATTTGTGATTACTACAGCAGAATAACATGGAGTTAACATCGCAAATCATTTTTCTGCCCCACGATACGTATCGTCACATTTTTGTATTGCGATATGTTGAATTTCGATTTATCGTCCCATCCCTATAACTTAGCATCGCATGTGCATCCTTCAGCGGTTTTAGCATATGGTTATTAGCATAGAATTGCACAACTTTTTCACCTCAGAGGGAGATGAGAAAGCTAAGATGAACTTTATTGATCTGGGGAAACTGAACCAATGCAGCTGCAAAGAGTAGAGAAAGATTCAACAAATACAGTAGAACATATTGAAGAGAGAGATACAGCATCTTTATCATGCTAATACAAAACTCTCAAAATTCTTACTATGTTGACCATGAACAGATTTACAGGTTAACAGGTGTTAACACACATTTACATCTATTCAGACTGCATATGTGCGTTATTGGCTGTTACAGAGCTACAGAAAGTGGAGAGACAAGTGGAATTTTCTTTGTGAGGCAGGAAAGAGCAGAAGACGGGGGAGCGGACAGAGCGACAGGGTGATGGAGGGATGTCTTTGTTAGCTCCTGATGAGCTCCGACGCGCCAGGCCTCCCAGTGGCCCCTCGCACTCCTGTTCTCACCTCCACACATGAGCAAGCTCATCTGTGAATTTCCCCCCTCCCCCCGCACCTTTTTACACATTTCACTGTGGCACCTTTTCCCGATTAAACATGCAAACACTGATACACATGGATACATGCCAAAACACACCCACACACACACACCCACCTACCCCGCTCACACACACGCGCACACAGACACACACTTTCTTACACTGTCACTGAAGCTTAGCCTTTACTTTCCTGTGAGGATTGTTGGCGGCTAGGATGGAAAGAGAGGGGGGGGGGGGGGGAACTCCAAAGACAGAAAGAGACAGAGAGAGGAAGAGAGGAAGAGAGAAAGGGAGGGAATGTGGTAGAATGAGAGGCGGAGTGGGCTCTTCATCATGCTGTCAGGAAGGTGCAGCTTTAGCGTTAGCAAGGAATAAAGAGTGTTTTTAAAAGGTGCTGCGAGGTGCAGCGAGGATGAGTCGGATAAATGACTTCTCTTTTTCATTCAAAGAGCCCTGCAAAAGCCCACGGGGTCACCATGGGTTGTGTGAGTGTGTGAGAGAGAGAGAGAGAGAGAGTGTGTGTGTGTGAGTGTGCGAGTGTGTGCATGCTCCCTGCCTGGCGTTTGCGCTTGAGAACGCATGCAAAACACAGACTTTTTGCCATGGCCGGCTGACGTTTTTGTTACTCCTGACACTATAACATATTATGGGGTTTTTTTTCTCGCCGCTGCCCCTCTCCTTTCAGCAGTGAGTGGGAAAAGTAATGTAGTTCAGAGGGGGCATGTAAGGTGGAACAATGGGCCCGAAATATTGAATAAGGAGTGAAAGGGAGCCCGGGTCTGAATGACAATGGGCCAGAGCCGGGGGTGAGGAGTGAAGGAGGGGGAGTCCAGATTGATGATAGATCTCCACTGGTTAAATATTATCAGGCTTCTTTCTTCATGTATCGGCCCCCCCCTCCTTCCCCGGCATCACACAGAGAATGGCCGGGTCTGGCCAGCTAATGATCTGCCCTTCTGGGCCATTCACTTTTTGTAATACCCTATTTACTTACTATTGAGACACTCCCCTCTCCCCTCTGCACAACACAGATGGTTCGGGTAGCCATAGTGACTACCGTGCTTTATTTACATCGGCCCAAAGTCTTTTTATGCTTTTGTTTTTACTCTTAAGTTAAAGATTTGTCAGAGATGAGGTGCTGAATGTGACAGCACCAACTCCAAAAGTGGATAACTGCAAGATTTTTTTATTTATTTGTGCTTTCTGACTTGTGCTTCGCTCAAAGTAGCACGAACAAAAGAGGAAAAGAAAATTTCCTGGAAACTTGTTTTATTTATTTGCTGTGAAATGGATTGTGTGGTGCAAAGAGCGGTTACCTCTTTCTCAATGTTTCTCTTTCTCCATCTGGTACTTTGTGAAGTTGCGCGTCTGATCGGCAGCTTTATTTGCCAATGCATATCTGTTTATATTAAGTGTTCTAGGCAGTGAGAGGCCTGTAATTGAGGTGGCATGGATGTGTGTAACACTGTTACGCAACGGTACAGTAGCTCTGCGCTTAGAGAGATGCTAATGCCAATTTAGGCACATGATAAGCCATGTGATTTTGGTTTCCCTTTTTCCCAGGGGTCCCAGTGTGTTTTTGCATCGCTGCCTGAATAATCAAGGGCAGGACAAGCCGGGCCTGGGAGCAAAAATCTAAGCTTGATATCAATTTTCACAGTAGTTCTCAGTGTTTTGTCGACTGAGCCGGCCTGACAAAAGGCGAGCCTCTTCTCTGCCGCCCGTGGCTCAGCCGGGGGAAGCTCTCCGGCCCCCTCTGACTGTGTGAGCCGGCAGAAAACAGCCGCGGCTCGATGGAAATCTCTCCCCCGATAGGGCACTTTTCACTGTCAGGGTTGTCTCCGGCGCTCCAGTTGAAGTTGACCCACGCGCACCTCTGGGACTTGTGGGTAAAAAGGGCCCCCTCTCATCCAATTAACTCCTCTCTTTCAGGGGCGAAGGGGGGCGATGGAGGGAGAGAGGGGGGGGGAGAGGGTGTGTAGTAGCGGCGGTGGGGTGGCGGCGCTGAAGACATTCCCTTCTTATTGTACCTCTCCACTGCACACACACACACACACACACACACACACACACACGAGGGCTGGGGGGGGGGGGTGGACAGTAACAGAGAGAGAGCTGGCAGAGAAAGGGGAGTAGCCGCTCTATCTACATTCCCTGCGCCTCATTCTTTTGAAATGCTGATGACGGCACCCTCCCCTCCCCTCCCCTCCCCCCACCTCCCCCCACCTCCCTCACCCTCATCACTCCACTCCCCTCTCTGTTAATGTGGTGGAGTCATCCATTCCATTAACCCTCCTCCTTCTCCCCTCCCCAGGTTAGAATGGGGCAGATCCAACCCCCCCCCCCCCCCCCACGTCCCGATAAAAGGCAGGGCAGAGGGGCAGCAGCGGTGACGGTGGCAGGGGGCATTTGTCATGCTCCGAGCCGCGGCAGGCTGTTGCTCTCCCGAGGGCCTTTGTTGTTCCCGGCTCCCGACTTGCTGGCTAAGCAGGGGATTTCACGTGTTTCATTAACATTTGAACCGGCTCGGCACATTTTTACATTTCACATCGCTTGGCGTTGGCGGGACGTACGCGCACACACACACACACACACACACACACACCAAAACATAAACGCGGGATGCAACAAGCGCATGCACACAGGGGAGAACAGAGCCTGAATTACAACTGTACCACTGACCCACATACACACACACACACACACACACACACACACTAGAGTTGCGGGGAGTGTTGACTGCACATCCAGCCTGCGGTTATCCAACCTCCGGGCGGTCCATTGGCTCACATTTGGTCTTTGTACTCGGTACAACAATCAGCATGCCCTGCCCGGCGCCGGTGTGAGGGGCACCGCTCAAGTGGAGGTCACTCGCCGAGGCGTTATAATGCTTTGGGCTGGGCACAACAAGACCGAGGGCAATCCACTTAAAGCGAACCACTAACCCCACCCCCCCTCCCCCCCACATCCCCTCCAGGCCACCCCTAGCATCACACTTCTGAATGGAAAACGGGAAATCGGCCCTCTGCAGCACTTCAGAACTGGAGAGAGAAAGAGCGGAGAGAGGGAGGGAGAAAGAGGGGGGGGGGGGGGGGTGCGCGACTGAAAGAGAGCGGCTTTTTAAACATGGGGCCTTGACACCCAGGCAGCAGCGCCTAAGATCTCTGTTAAAGGGAGATGAAACGGCACGAACACAGCCGACATAGGAGAAATCAAAAGCCTGGAAGACTGTTACGATGAGAGGACTGCTTTCTTTTTTTCCGATTTTCCCGGCTCTCTCGTTTCCTCGCTCTCTTCAGCCCCTTTCACACGTAGAACCCGGAAGATTGGCGCGTTAACTTTTCCGGCAGCGCTAGCGGTTTCCCATATCCACACTATTAGCTACTAGCCTTAGAAATGTCCGCGTAGAATGCTTTCACACATGATAGGTGAGGTGAGGACGATTGGATGCGTGATGGAAGATGTTATTTTGTTACTGTATAATGAATTGTATATTGAAAAATAGTGGATGAGGAGCTCCTGTGGCTGCCTATTAATCTCATCCTCTGCCCGGATGGCTAGTAGCCCCCTTGTCTTGGAGTCCATCCAATTTTCAGACATTTTTAAAAATCTAAAAATTCACTTACTTCACTTACCGTTCTCTGAACTTTTAATTCTCATGCTCCAAAGAACTGCTTGGCGTGAGCAGCCAGAGAGTCATGAGGTGGCGTATGAAAGCACATTATGTAAGATTGTTGTTACCTTCTGCACGCTCCTCGCGGGAATCTTACGGCTTTTGTTCACACCAGCGGGAAATTGCTGGATCAACTTCTCCGAAATATCGACTGTGACTCCCGTTCACACATGACCCCGAGACTGAAAAATATCCGGAATATTTCTGGAAGAAGCTGCGTGTGTGAAAGGGGCTTTTCTTCCTTGTGAACTCTCGAGTCGAGGCCATGAGGGCCAGGCTACGGTCGAGACCCAGTACGCAAGAATGGAAAAATTGATTTGTATCATACAGTAGACGGATGAATAGAATGCAGCTTGAGCGGTAATTGCATCAGTGATGCCGATTTCTCAGTGAGTTTTGGGGGAACGGAGCTGTGGGCCAAGATCCTACTTCTGCCAGCCTCCGCCATCCTCTTCTCACCCTCCTCCCTCCCGCTCCTCCCTTTTCCTCTCTGCCTCTGTGCTTTCCTGCATCATGATCTAATCATCTCTCTCCTCCGCTAGACTGCAGGCAGCCATCACCGGAGCTTTTACTCTGTCTCTCGCTCTCTTTTATTGTGCTTCCTTTTACTTCCTTTCTCTCTTTCTTTTGCTCTCTCTGTTGCTCCTTCGCTCTCTTTCTCTCTCTCTGTCTTTCTGGACAGAATTAGTGATGTGTCCATTTGTGTGTACGAACCATCACCTTGTTCCTGACAGCTAATGGGGGCCATTCCAAGTCCTGGATGAGCTAAATTGAAATCTTCTTCCTCCAGGGTAACGTCCATAGCCATTTTCTCTTGATTTGCTGAGTGATGGACTCAAGGCAAAGGAATATAAACCGAATGATCATTGCTGAGATGGGCTCTGTAACTCAAGGCCATAGAGTGTCGACGATTACAAGCTATACAATAAGCTCTGCCCCCCCTTTCCCTCTCTCTCTCTCTCTTTCTGCTGAGGTATTTCTAGAATGCCGCCGGCCATGATGGATTTATGAGCAGCCCATACTTTGGTAAACACCGATGGCGGGCAGCTTTGTCCTCCCCCCTGGTGATATAGTGAAGGTCCCCATAAAAAATGGGAAAACCAGGTTACGGCCACCATAGAGCCGGGCTAAACAATAAAAGGCTTTATGGGCAGATATAGGCCTGTACCATAAATGCTGGAATCTGCTGTCGGAGGGACATTAAAGGGATAATGACACAGGGGGAGCTTTCACAAAGATCCCCGCAGCCACTAAGAGGACCCTTTTAGAAAAGACACACACACACACACACACACACTGGGGAGAGCTGGGCTCTGATGTAGAGATCTATAGAACAGTTGAACTTTGGCTCAGGCTTTGTGTGTGTGTGTGTGTGTGTGTGTGTGTGTGTGTCCAGCAGATTGACAGGAAGGAGGTGGAAGCGGCGCAGTGTTCATCGATAACTGCAGCTTGTTCTCACATCGAAGGGCCGGGCCCTCATTACACATCGGCTCACTGTCGGGGAGCACAGCTGTTGGGTTTGGCTGGCGCTGCCTGTACGGGCTGCACAAAACCAGCTGTGTAAACACACACACACACACACACACACACACACACACACACTCGCACAAAAACATACTGGCAGCAGGGGAAGGGAGTGATAACAGACATGTCGCTGAGTCCATGGAGTTTCAGGTAGACTTAAAACTCCTGGGCTAAACATGCAACCACGCACACGCACACACACACACACACACACACACAGATATCCACTCTTCTCCCTGCAGAGGAGATGTGATCCTGGCTAGAGAGTGGCATGAGGAAGTTGGCTGCCGAGGCGGTGCCAGAGGTGGGGGCGGGGCGGGGGGGGATTAGGGCGCTGAGCAGCACAGTCATGGGATAATGCCGCGACATGCAGACGACATGTTTTCCTCGCCCCCGCCGCACAGCGTGACGCAGACCTGGGCAGACACAACCGGTATCTTAACGTCGCTCTCTGCCTCTCAAATTAGGACACTTCTCCAGTTTCATCTCCTTAAAGTGCTTCCCCTCTCCATTTCTCTCTTTGTCTTTCCCCGCTGCGCCGCCTTATTAGGTCGCCGGGAAGATTTAAGAAAGATGGAAAGCTTTGCCGAGGCTTGCCCCGACTTCTTTATCGTCTGGGCATTAGCCATCTGCTGGCACATGTGCACGAGAGCTCGGGGGGAGGTGTAGCAGCAGAGGCTGTGTTTGTGTACTAGCCGTTAAGGCAGACAGGAACTCCAAAATTAGGCCCGGGCCATTCTGACTCGAACATGTCTGGCCTTATCTCGTCAGGAGATAGCTTGTACCCGCGCCAAGTGTTGTCCGGGCGATAGGGCAGGTCTGCTCTGTTTTCCCTTAGCCTTTTACCCCCGTTAAGCGTCTCCAGGCCAACCCGGGGCTCAACTGACTTTTCCATGACTTTCAGACAATTTGATTGCATTCTGTTTTGATTTGACCGTCCACTCCAATAAAGTACACACTGTGCAGGAAGCGTTCGTAGCCATGGAGGAAAAAAAAACCTCTCCAGAGTGCGAGAGCCCAAGAGTCGAGGGACAGCTGATTGCAGATGTTGGTGGATCGTCTCCAGAACTCGCAGAACATCGAACAAAAAATCTTGCTCATTATCTCCACCGAGCTCTGCTTCACCGGTGTTGCTTGGGGTTGTGCGTTTGCGGAGGAAGCCCTTTTCCACCTCTTTTTATCACACGCAATAAGCCAAATGACATAACGACCTATTGTTTGTTCTAACCTGTCGGCTCATCTCCTCGGGGGAGGAATGGCGAGGGGGCTGTTTTTTACTGCTTCCTAACACCCCTGATTGGGGCAAAGAAAGAAGGGGAGTGGGGGCAGTAAAAATAGTTTGACACCCTCAAGGTCCAGCCAGCAATCTCCTCTCCGCCCTTGTCCATAAACCTCTTTGAATTCCCTCCTAAAACCCCTCTCTCTCTCTCTCTCTCTCTCTGTTCTCCCTTCCCCTATCCCCCTATCCAATCTCTCCGCTGGGCTCCCAGTTCCAACTTTCCTCCCAATCAAGGACACTATGTTTACCCCTCGTCGTATCCCTCCATTATTTGCACTTACATAACCGTCTATTTCTGTGAGGCCTCCGGGTCTGAATGGTGCTTTAATCAGGCCCCTCCATCGGTTTTGTGCAGCCACACTTTGAAGCCCAAGCCGTGCAGCCGAGACTCTCCTCACGGCAACATGTTAGACGCAATCTCATCTCTGTCTCTCTGGCTTTGCTCTGCGCCAAAGTACTTTTCCATGTTCTCAGGAGTGTGGAGCTTATTGAGGCTGGAGCAGACACGGCCACCTGGACTGCTGTGTTTGCGTGGGCTGACCCCCCCCCCCCCTCTCTCTCCCTCTCTCTCTCTCTCTCTCTCTCTCTCTCCCTCCCCCCTCTGTCTCTCTCTCTCTCTCTCTCTCTCTACTTCGCCTTCACACGGTCATCAAAATGCACCGGAAGCCACTGACCACTTTCACTTAACCTCTATCAGGCCATGCTTAGCTCCAATTGGCACTTGGTGAGTGTGTGTGTGTGTGTGTGTGTGTGTGCAGTACATATGTGTATGCATATGTGTGCGTTTGTGACAGGCTGCTCTCTCACACCTCCTCCTGTCAAAACAAAGCCAGCACTGCAGACCCAACTCCTTTGACCAGGGGGCACCGATATGACTGGGCACCACCTGGCACCGTGCCAGCACCCATATTCCCCTTAAGCTGATGTAATACCCTCCACCCCACACACCACCCCACCCCCCGCACCCTCCACCCCCCCGTCTATTTCCCTTTCTCTCTCTCCCTCTGAGCCTAAAAAACCGACATTAATTTAGTCTCCTGGCGCCTGCACTCATTCGGAATGATCGGTTGTGTTTTGGAGGATTCTGCAGTCGCTTGTTTTGGCGCCGGCTTCTGCTCCTTTTAAGCCTGACAGTGTGACTTTTTTGTTTAAAAATAAATGTGAGAGAGCTGTGAAAAAAAGAAGAATTTTCCGGGGCTAATCTCATGTTTTTTCCCTCCCCCTCTGTAATAAGCAATGATCAACAATCCACTATCTCTTAGCTCTCACTGTGCAATCACAGGGTATTACCCGAGGATGAATGCTCTCCCCTTGGAGAAGAAAACAGAGCCTGGAAAATTAGCATTTTCTGACAGCCATTACTCAGAGGGCTAATCCTGTCAAGGAATGTGTGGCTGCGCTATCAGTGCAGGCGAGGGGTCGCCCTGGCCCGGGCCTCCACACTGGGCTCTT
Source organism: Centroberyx gerrardi (assembly GCF_048128805.1). NCBI lineage: Eukaryota > Metazoa > Chordata > Actinopteri > Beryciformes > Berycidae > Centroberyx > Centroberyx gerrardi. The sequence goes on from NC_136016.1 coordinate 18,611,844, forward strand.
ATCAGGCGGAGTAAACAGACTGGGGCCTGCATTAAATAAGTGTCACAGTCAATGGGGGCGGAGCGGGCCGAGCCCCCCTGCCGGGCTCCATGCAGATAATCCCTCTACACCTTGTTGGTCAGACCCAGCTGTGGCCTGCGGCTCAGGTGAAGGGAAAGTCCTGCAGGGGAGCAGAGGCATTGTTCAGGCAGCGGTGTAGTTTACAGCACATGTTACATAAGTTTCTGCTGCTATAATATCCTTTGGGCTGTGATATTTGCATCTCCTGTCTTGGAAATAAAATATTCAAGCTAGTATGTAATTTTGCTATGATAGCTTTGGCAGTGACTTGAGCCAGTGGATGACACAGCTGCGTGCCTGTTTGACAAGTTGCAACAATGTTGCATGGAATGTTGCAGAGTATAGGTGGAGACATCTTTATTAAGAAGGTGATGTAACTCCAAAGCATGAAAACAACCTGTCAGGACTTTATCCCAGCTGCGGCTGCACTGTGAGGATCTCAGAGAAAAGTTGAGTGTCAGTTACCATGACTCGGTGACTTTGCCCCCGTGTTACTCGCCCTGTGCCGGGCGGTATGAGGCGCCTCGCTGGGCAGCACTTGAGGAAAAGTGTGATGGTGTTACATCGGGTGTACAAGGTGGGAAACCTTGAATGATGTGAGATGGGAGAGAGGCGAATCCGAGTCTGCGTGTGGGTCACCCGGAGGTGAGGCTGCCTACTTCCCTGGGTTCAGGAAAAGTTCAGCCGCATAGCATTAGGCAAATTAGCGAGACAGCGGCTGGGGGAGAAAAAAAAAATCGGAGGGTAGGGACCGATGAGAGCATGGGGGAAAGGGGTCAAATTAGTTGGAAGGAGGAGCCCAAATAAAGAGTGAGAACAGAGACGGGAACTTCCAGGAAAGAGAGAGATACAGCGTGGCGAAGCACTCAATTATGTCCATGAACTCCGCGTAAAGATATGAAACACTCATTACCGGGCTTATATAACTTAATTATGTCCTCCAATACATTCCTATTTAAAGCCCCCGCACCTAAATATGAGGGAAGGCGGCGGGCTCACCCTCAGTCCCTGGGCCGCTGTTTGGAGGAGGAGGGGGGAGGGGGGGGGTGATGTCTCTGAAGGGTTAAACGTGGGAGGAGCGACGCATGAAAAGAGACTGAAGGGGGGGAAGAGGCGAGTGGAGGTGGAGCCAAAGCCCCCAGCTGCTGTGCCTTGTCACATTTCTGCAGAACATGATAGCCGCACGATTTGTGTGGGAATGATTTAGGCTTCTCGCCCAAAATACAAACAAGGCGGTGCTGAACGTTTCATGCGAACCGGGATATTGGAGCGCGGGGGTCGGACCGAGAGAAGCCGCCGGTTGCTGTAGCGCAGGCAGGGAGACCGGTGGATTTACGGGGCTGACAAGAGTCCACCCACGGCGGGCGCAAACGGGACAATCGTCCGAATCCCAAAGGACAAACTGCAACTACACGGAATTTCCTCTCTGATATTTGCGCCCTCATCCCCTCGCCGATCACCCTGTGTTATCGACACGGACTTGGGAGGTTTCTGTTTTTTTTTTTTTTTTTTTGCTGGGATTTCATTCGGGTTATTTTTTTTGTGTGTGTGTGGATACGGGCTCAAATGTTGCTCTCTGTATTAGAGCAAGGCCGACAGGACTGATTATATTCCGCTGAAGTTATTCGGGTCGTTTCTTTTTTTTTTTTTTTTTTCGATCTAATCCTTGCGCATATTCCAAGCCGTGGTCTCCATTCAACATCATGCTGACTGTTCTTCTAAATTATGATTTCAAATTGAGCGCAGCCGATTAGGCTATTTTAGACACTGATTCCCTCCACGGCTTGGTTTTCGATCAACGCAACGCAATAAGAAGGCGCTTAATCTTCAAATGACTCCTTTATGCCTGGATTTATCACTTTTCCCTCGAATTTAATGCAGTTTCCCCCGTTTGGCCCCCTCCGTACTACCTCTGCTGGTGGCGAGCTGAAAACCACAAGGCTCTTATTTTCCCGTGCGCGCCTCATTAGTTCGCCTTTTTTTTTATTTTTTTGATAATAATCCCCTGCTATCGTCTTGCTTCGTATGATGTATGAGAGTGTGGACGTTGTGGGACTGAATCCCAGCCCGAACCCGTTTTTAATGATGGATTACTACAACCAGAGCAGAGGATGCTTGATCCCAGAGAAAGGACTGGTGCCCGGAGCGCCCCATCCCTACAGCACGTCCATCAGAAACCAGCACTGGAACGGCTCCAACCACTGTAGGTGGCTTTTCACTGCCTCCTTAACTTCATTTCACTAATTGGAGAAGTTAACATAAAGCCTCTGTCTCACTTCTGTGCCGCCGTGTGTGTTGATGAGTGTGTGTGTTGGTGTGTGTGTGTGTGTATAGGCCATATTCCTCTGACATTTTGTTATTCTCTCTCGACAGTCATGACACAGTAGGGTTATTATAAGGGTTTTATTCCTATATTACCAGCCTGTTGTATTTTAATTATTTTAATTGGAGAAAACAAGCCGAAATTCACTGAACAGCGCAGCATATTATCCCCATCACGGAGCTTCATAACTGCATTATCTATACTTGACCCACTTTCGGCTCTCTCTTTTTCTCCCCCTGTATGCGCTCAGGTTGTAGTCTTTTTTTTTTTCCGGGAGAAACCTCGGTGAGACTGCGGATTTGTGCGCTCTGATCTAGGCCACGTTATCCAAGCTTTTGCGCTCCTGAAATATGCACTTAATAGAAACAAGGTTTTGCAAGCCATGCCAGCGTTAATCAGATCAAACTTTCCTGCTGGCGTTATCCCTCGGCTCCTCTGGTAAGCTGGATAGCTGCAGCCACAGGCCACAGTCCCCGAGCAGCACTGTTCCTGTCAATTTACTTCCCCACTTTATTGGCAGTCATTCATTGCGTTGGTTATAGACTTTCTTAAACAGGTGATTTGCAAATAAAAGCTGGGGGGAAACAATTAGAAGCTGGTGTGTGCTGAGTTTAATTTAGCAGTTCGGTGTATAAAGTGTTGTATTGTTTTCAGCATTTTGAGTATTAGAATATACATATTATAAAATAACAATAGTGATGACTATTATAATTCTAATAAATATGCTGTTAGAATATATAATCACATAATTTTGTGCTGTGTAGTACTGGTGATAGGTCTATCTGTAAAATAGGCAGGCATGCATAAAGACAACATGCCAGTATCTGTTGGGTTGTGTTTTTTATGTCTGGATAAGTTGATTTAGACTAGTGGGTTGTTGTTGTTGTTTTTTGTGTGGTAGTTTGTCTTGTGTTAAGTAACCGCAGGCAGCCACGGGAGGCTGTCTTTCAGTTTATGTTCCCAGAATTGACACTATATCTGCTGCAACGAGAGATAGTTTTATTGCAACAACAAAGTATCGGCGAGGCCCTTCCCCTTCTTTACCTCAAAGCGGCCGCTCTGCACAAAGCACACCAGGCCTTTATAGAAGAGATGGCTCTGTTGTCTTTCACAGCTGAAGGAGTGTAAAAGGCAGGAATCTCCACAGGCTCTTAAGGGCCAATTTCCTCCTCGTCTCAAGACTATAGAAACACACGACAAAAGGGAATTTAAACAGGAATTTTTGATGTTTGGCAGCAACAACAAATGCACTCAAAATGGTTTGTTTTGTGCAGCAGCCTCTCTCTCATTTTCGAGGCTCATTTCTCCAAGTCGGATGAGAATAGAAATTCCTCCGGACTAAAAGGACAAGTCCCATATATTGCAGGCACACCACACATGCTCCTTTCCAAAGGTCACACTATACCATCGTCAAAGTCAGGCGCTTTTCGACGTAGATATCCATCGCGGTGGATACTATTTATTGTAGTGGCCCACTAAACAGCTCTAGTGGCAGCATTGATTCAAACCATGTGAGCTTGTCTGAGGGAGAAGAGGGGGGGGTTGGCCCAGGAAAAGACCTCTGATCCCTTACTCGACTCCACATTGTTTTGCTCAACGGAGGAGTTGGAGAGGGGGAAGAAGGGGAAGGGGGGGGGTAGCATAGCTGCTCTCTGCCTTACTGCTTGAATGTAATAAAAAATTTAGTGCACTGTGGGGGGAGTGGGTGGGGGGCTGTGAAGAGAGGAGAAGATGGGCACAACATCCTTTAGTGTCATCACGTGGCATGGAGGCTTATTGGATCATGGGGGTAGAAAACAAAACAGAGCTAGATTTCCCCCCCCCCCCCCGCCTCTTTTTCTTAAAGGCAGAAATCCAAACCAGTCAGGCTTGAGAGAGAGAGGGAGAGAGACAATCCCAACAACATCTGCTGGCTTTATCTATTTCTGGTCTTTATTTAAATATGAACTTCACAGACAGTAGTTCCATGGTATGTTATCCTCTGCACGTGGTTCTGGAAACAGATTGCTGCTAGAGTTAAACATTTTTCTTACCCCTCAGCCCTTTTCCTTTTTGGTCCTCTGTGTTTTTTTGACCTCTCCACATCGGATCTAACTATTCATTATAGGGCTTTTAAGAAGAGCTTTCTGGCTCTCTGAGTGCACCCGCCGACATCTTCACTGAAGTGAAACTGGCCTAAAACGGCCTCCTGGACCCATTAAGTGGCTAGGCACAAAGCCAGATCATATGGACACTTCAACCCCAATGTTATTGATTCCTTAAAGACGCTCCCATTTAAGTTGTCATGGCGGTTTCCATCCAGCCGCTGTCGGCGCAGGTTTGCCCAATCGTACGCAGCGTCAACAAGCCGCTCGTAATCTGACTGTTGGTGTGCAGGGGAACAATGCTGAGTCTTCATGGCGAAGGGCTCCGGCCCTCCAGATTAAATGCACTTGATTCCCCCTCTTTTTCACTGAGCGCCTGTCGGAATCCTTACAGCAATTACGGGCTCATGCATGAAGGAATGTGCATGGCCTTGTTCACATGACTGTCACACACACACACTGCGAAGGGGGGGTGTGGAGGAGAGAGGGATTGCATGGTGGGCCCAAATGCTCACCGGCCCATGGACTTCTTGCCTCTCTGCTTTTTCCCAGGCTGTCCCCCGTACAGAAGGGGGTGGTCGTCAGGGACTTCCAGAACGCGGACGAGGCAGAGAGAGAAGGCCAAACGTTAGCTTGTTTCTCATCTCAAGGCGGCGGCTGCCAAGTGGGCTATTGGCCGCGATGGCTGTGTGTCCGAGGGGCAAGTGACTGGCAGCCTAATCTGACTCATGTGGTATTTAAGTGCGGAAGTCCTTTCCCCTAGCAGGAGAAGAGGCCCAAGAAAAAACAGATGGTATTTTATTGTTTTTCAGCGCTAAGGACCGTAACAGCAGGAGCAATTTTGGGCAAGGGTGAAGGGGGAGGTTGGTCAGAGTGGATTTTTTTTTGAGAAGAAAGTAAGAAAGTTCCAGCTTGCTGGTGAAGTGCAAACCCATGTGGTTTCTCCTTTGGGTTTCTGAGAGGCGGGAGCGTCAGACAGCAGAGTGAGACCGTCCCTAATTGTTTGTGCTGTTAGACAGCAACATGGAAAAACTGCGGCTGATGTATTTGGACTCTGCGCATGCCAACAGATTTCTGTGTTGGCTTTGTGAGTGCAACTGCGGATATTAGCCCCCCACCCCTTCCTTGTTTTATATGTGCAAATTGTATCTGGCAAGTGTGCACTGAGAACTGAAAATATCCATAAACAACACAGCATAAAGAGCCAGACTTGTCCCAGCCCCAAATGGACTTGGCCATTCTCTAACATTGAATGGAGGGTTGCTGACATAAACAGCTGGAGAATCATCTAGTAAGGCCTGTTAGCCTAAAGTTGTTTTCTTGATCAGTCCACTCAAGACTCCTTTTGTCATGTGACAAAGCCCATTAAATACAATTTTAGTAAAATACAACTTTAGGAGCAGTAATGCAAACCACAGACCTTAATATTTCTGAACTGCAGTATTTGCCCTTTATGTCAATGCCAAGTCCCTGAGCACTATAATATTTTCTGCATGCTCTTTTACGTCCGTGCACTTTATGGATAGACTGACGAGAGAATGGCCCTTTCCTCCTGGGGCTGTGTTGATCCCAACTTGATGGGACAGGCTAGATGGATGGACAGCATTGAGGCAAGGTCCCCTCTTCTTCCAGGGGAGGGAAGCGTCAGGCAGGCTCCTTATTGCGCCACGTCTGCCTAACCCCTGTCAGCCAATGGCGACAGTGATTTAGTAGGCTGGACGCCTGGAACGCCACGGAGAGAGAGAGAGAGTGTGTGTGTGAGAGAGGGAGAGAGAGAGAGAGTGTGTGAGAGGGGGAGAGAGAGAGAGAAAGAGTGCAGCATGTCCACAGAAACACGCCCGCTTTCACCTTCAGGTGAACATCAATAACACGTTTTGTCATCAAGGTATGTTTGTAATGGCAAAGGGGTGAAGGGAGTTCAGTGCTGCCGTCGCCACTCGCCTGGGAAAGGCCGCGGGGCAGCATTTCACAACCTGCCATCACTCGCTCCCAAAATGGCACCTTGCCGTCAACCTTCAAAGGCATCACTGGCCCCTTTAACGCGACGCATCGTTTACTAAATACAGATGCCCTCGGAATTAGGCGTTCGCCATGCCACAAGGTTACCAAGGGCAACAGGGACTCGTGTTTTCACGCGATACTGTGTCTGTTTTTTTGTCTTTTCTTTTTCAAGGTGTAATGAATGGGTGTGGCCCGTCACCTTGAATATTGGCAGAGCAAGTGCCTCTTGGACACACACAAACAATGCCATAGCTGACTGGCAGCTTTTATTTGCTGCGGGCGGCACATTGCAGAATCATTCAACATTGAGTATGTCAGAAATTCAGCATATTTTTGTGTGGGCTGTGTGTTTTTGTGCGCGCACCGACACACGCTCGGATCCACCAATGGGCCCCAGCTTGTTTGTAGAGAGAATTAGCCGGGGGCATCGGTCGGAGAGTACTGTACACCAGTTTGGTTTGACGCTAAATCCCCAAACAAGGGCTGGTTTACACTGCAAAGCCTACTTTGATGAACAAAGCAGGGCAGACAGAAAGGATCCAGGCAGTGTCATTGATTCACCAGGGCTTAAAGGAGGCGGCTGATTGCAGACATTGTGACAATAGGGCCTTAATCTCACTATCAATAATTACATTCTCCCCCGTGTCTGTCCTGCCTCACACACGTACACACACACACACACATACATACATACATACACGGAGGTGGGAGGGAGATCGAAATAGTTCAGGTTAAAGGGGGGTTCCACCCTCTAAAATATTCATAGCTTCTTCATTTAAATCAATTCGGCTCTACGGGGGCAGTCAAGCGTCAACTGTCAGAAATTGAGCTGGGCCTGTTGTAATCACTTCTTTACTTATCTCTACAGATGGCTTGTTCGCAATGGGCTCTGCATGGCTAGCTCACCGGCACATTGAGAGGCCTCTCTCTCTCTCTTCCCATCTCTCCGCCCTATCTCCATGTTTCATCCCCACCCTCTCGTAATGGAACACACATAAATTCATCTGGGTATTGAACCGGGGACATTCATCACCCCAGAATTCATCTGCTAGGCATTTTCATTCCCAAAGTGTCTCCTTTCTCTCTCCCACTTTATCTCTCTCTCCCTCTCTGTTTCCCATCTCCATGGTGGCATTCTCTGCATGGCAAGCCTGAGCCGGGCAGTCAGTGTCACGATTAATCTTTAATGCTTGCCTGCCCTAATTTTTCCTCATATTTTACAAGATTTCCTGCTCCCCCCCTTTGCCGCCATCCGCTATATATAGAGTGATTACAGGGAATGTTGCCTTGTTTCATCAGTTGTGGAGGGCCACTGCCTGCCTGCCCTCCACCCCCCTCTCAGGCTACTATCTCCAGGCCAGAGCACAAGGCTGCTGCTCCCAGCAACATGCTCGACCTCAGGCCCCCCCTGGGGATCTGTATTAACATCACATGGAATGACAGCCAACCGTGTGCACCTCATGTTGTTTGCATACACACACACACACACACACACACACACACACACACACACACAATGGAATGCCCTCCTATTTAGAGAGTGGGACATCCGTGCCGAAAGCCACAAATAGCCCAGAAAATAGGGTAGAGGTTAGTACTCTAAAAATACAAGAGCCTGGCAGTTCTCCTGCCGTCTGAGCAAAAAATAGCACTGTGTTGCTGCCGCCCAAGTCAGTGTTTGTTAACTAAGGTGCTTTGGAGGAGAACGCTGTACCCCAGCTTACGTTTGTGTTTCACACAAGGAACAGGAGGGAGCTCTGAATCGCTCACACGTATCCTTATTTGTTTGTTCTCACGAAAACAAAGTCCCCTCGGCTACAACGTTGCTTTTAATAACCTAGCAGGCAAGCTCCTGAGAGGGGAGAAACCGGTTGCAAGTCGGGGAGTCTCTCTCGTTGTCTCAGATGATCTCATTGCGGTTAATAACTGGGGTCCTTATTTGCCTGGCCGTCACAATACCCGGTGTCTGTGTGTTTAAGAGGCCCCTAGGGGCCACGCAGGGCAGCTTCAGAGGAAGATGAGCCCCTTCTGTGTGTCTTGATTTATGGGAGCCTCCCTGTGGGGTAACTCTAGATCTCCTTGCTTCTCTCCCGTCTCGTCCCGGCTCGGCTCAGCCCGCCCCGGTCTGGCCACAGTCGGTGACAGAGAAACTCAGTCTGTCTGGACGCGACTCCCGACTCCGTTCCTTCCCACAGCCCCTCTCTATCATTTCATATTCATTACTTGTCTGGCTGGAGCCCGGCCGCTGACATTTGACTCTTAAAGGCCCGCCTGGGACCGGGATGAATTAGACTGCCTACAGTGCCGTGGAGGTGGGAAGGAAGACTCCTTTAAAAAAAAAAAAGAAAAAGAGAGTGTAGTGCAAGCAATACGCTGCTGATGGATATGACGGTGTGTTCGACTGAAGGAGGCAGAGAGGCTCAGGTTGCAGGCCGTTTTGTTCCCCGTCTCGCCGTTTGGTGATATTAGCATTGTGTGAACTGAGAGATGCCCCGTAGCCGAGCAGCTCCAAACACATGTGGGTTAAGAGAGGTGAGAGAGGAGGGACTGAAACAATCGGATCCTGTTTATTATGAATAGAGCCACTGTGTGTTAAAAGGGAGGTAGCCCGTATCAAGGCCCCCCCCCCCTTCATTTGAGAGAGACGTATTGTCTAACCTTTGGGTCGGCCTGTAATGTCTTATCAGGGCCATTGTTAGTGAAGTACCTCGGCCGAGAGAGAGGGAGATAGTTGCCGGGTGGATATCGCAATAATTAAGTGGTTGTGTCAGATGCTGAGGAGCGCTCATTGTTCTGGGGGAGAGAAATATGTTGCAACCCTCTTGGCCGCCAGTCCATTAGCCACGGGCCCTGCTAGGGATGCTAAGACAGTGGCCTACTGCTGGGCCTTTTTATTTTTTTAGGGGGCGTTTCATACCCAGAGACAACGCAGTGGGAAAGAAGCAGAGAGAAAGGCCCCACAGCGACCTGAGCGCTCCACTCTGGGTGTTTTAACGTATTGCAGACAAGAGCCGAGACGCATAAATGCCTCTGTCCATTCCTCATTTCCAGACGTCTTTTTTTTTTTTTTTTTTTTCATATCCCCGCCCGCCCCGGCTGTTTCTTCGGATTGGGGAAAGGGGGGAGGACTGATATGGAAATATGCGGCCGTGCAGCGCTCGCAGCGGGGCGGGCACATTCTGTTATTCCACGGGATTTTTAACGGTAACCTGAGGAAAGCTTTTTATAGTCAGCTAAAAAAGACAGGGGGGGGGAGGGTAGGAAGGAAGGGAATGAAGAAGAGAGGCATTTGTTTGTCAGTTCTGTTCAAGGAGAAGATAAAGATGCGGCCTCGTTTATTTTTGTCTGTCAGTATTTCACAGTTGCGCTATCTGCTTTGTTTGGGCCAAACTCTTGACAGTAATGTGTCATTTTAGGAGTCTTCCCTTCCCCTTATCACCTTATTGTTGTCTTTATATGCACACCAGTGACAGATCTCTTGGCTCTGTTGTATCCAAAGATATTTCGCTTTTTCAATTATACACACACACACACCTTTGTTTGGTGCTCCCAGTGATAGCATAGGCGCTGTGATCAAAGTGGAGGCTTCCACTGTGCTAAGTGGAGATAAAATCAGAAGGAGACGAGCTCTTTGACAGCCAGGCTCTTCCCCTCCTCTCCATCTCCGCTCCACCTGGGGAGCTGACTAATGGAAAAGGGGACACCTGTTTGAACCTGGGTTGTTGAGTCGCACAGCGTGGCGCCCCCGTAGTAGCTGGCGACCAGCCCCTTCGCCCGTAGCGCTGCTGTGCCGCGCCGCCGCCGCCACCGCTGCCGCCGCCGCGCCGCCCCACTGTGCCCCGCTCTGCCCTCGCGCCGTACGTGGGAAACCTTTGCACAGCACCGCTGCCGCTGTGGCGGTTCCACAATAGAGCCGGATTATTCTGTCTGGGCTGTCAGCACCTCTCAGCAGAAAGAAAACGAGAGGGAGGGAAAGCGAGAGAGAGATCTCAGGCACACAGAGGGAAAGGGGGGCTCCGGGAGAGTTGGCATTTTCAAACAATCATCTCTCTGGAGCATTTCAGGAGAGGTTTAATGTCATTTTTGGCCTCTGGATTTTTGCCCTTTTCTTCGTTGAACAAAAAGCAGTGGAGAGCGAATGGGGAAGAAAAGAACGAAGAGAGAGAGAGAGAGGGGGAGAGAGAGAGAGAGGGAGAGACAGGGAGGGAGAGAGAGAGAGAGAGAGAGAGAGAGAGCTTGGCTGGGGTGACTGATATTATTAGAGTGTTCTAGTGCGACTGATGGAGACTTGGCCTGCATCCAGCGGCTGCCAACAGGCCAGGGTTGGCAAATTGAGTCTGGTACAGAATGACCTATATCCCCGTCCTATTTAGCACGTTACACTGCCAGCGTTTGTCTTTATCCTGCCCATCCCTTGCTCCATTCTTCACCCCCTTCCTTTCTTTATTTCATCTCCAGTGACATATGAGCCAAAAACCCCACGTAAAGTCTTAATATTCCAGCACTCTTTTAATATAGCCTTCACATGTGTGGCCCAGTCGCCCCAGCAAAACCAGTTAACACTGTCCAGCCTCAAAATGTGGAAAATGCCCATGCTCAGCCTCCCCAAAATGAAGGCTTTTTTAGCTATAGAGATGCTAGATGGCTGCTGATGTGAAGCCAGGCATTGCTTTTTACCCAGAGCCTTGCGTGCAATCTGCATGGCTGCCCAAATTTGCTCCTTCTGGCTACAGGCAAGAGTGGCAACGCTAATCTTCCCTCCCTGGTGTGAATTATGGATTGGGTGTAATGCAGCGATTAGCGCCCCCCCATGCCCCTATGCACATGTCCCCCTGCTGCAGAGGTGACCAGCCAGGTTCTTACTATACTGAGAGAGGGCTTCCCTGGCCGCAGATGAAAGTCTAGCCTAAAGCGCTACACCTAGCCCCCCCCCCCCCCCCCCAACTCCCCTGCCCCGTCCTCCCCATTCTGCTCACCTCCCATCAACCCCCACAGCTACAAACATCCTGAAGGTAGCAAGAGAAGAAATCCACTCCTGCACATATGCTCGCTAAACCCTTTCCTGGCTGTAATCCCCGACACCAGGAAGAGATGCATGGGAATCTTGGTCAGCTGACTGTAAGATGCAGAGAGGGAGGGAGGATCCAGGGCAAGGTTGAAGGCTATCCCCCCTTTCCCAAAGCCTGCTGGGACCCCCCTCGGGCTTGACTCACCCACCCCCACCTGCCCTCTGCGCTCAGTGGGGAGCTCCATCGCCGGCTTCCCCTGAGCTGGCCTACTTGGGGGACTGTTTGATCTCATTGTGGAAGCAAGCGAGCTCGCCCGCTGCCTGGCAGGCGGAGAGAGCTCCTTGATGCTGAGGGTTGGGGAGGTGGAGCAGGCTTCAGTGGAGAGGCTTAATAACTGTATTAGCATCGGTGGCTCCCCCAGGACCCACGCCTACACGGCGGGGTGAGGAGGTTGGGGGGGGGGGGGGGGGGTAGCACGCAGGCAAGGCTGCCTCCTCTCACTTTTAATGCTCTGCCCTAATTTTCTCTCTTCTCTCTCACTCCCTTCTCATGCTCCCTCGGTTTTTTTTCACAAGTTTCTCATTTTCTCACTTTGCTATCTCCATTTGCACTCTTAACACTTCTACCGGCGTTCTTGGCATTATCTCCCTTGGCGTCACATGAGAAGTGTCTCTGTATCGTTTTGTTTCCTCGCCATCTCTCAGTGCCGGCCCTCTTCCTGTACCTCTCCATCTCCTCGTCTTCCTCCCTCGTCTGTCTCCTCCAGTTGCTCATCGCGCCTTCCTCCACCCTCCTGCTTACTTATTCATTATAAGTTGACATTAGTATCATCGTTCCATCCCAACTTCCTTCTCATTGCATCGAGCAAGATGGCTTACAGATGTGTAATATTGCAATCAACTTTGAACTGAGAGGCTTACTCTGTACTCTTTCTCTACCTGTGTCACTATTCATGATGGTCCCCCTACTCTCTTGAATTATACATCGGAAGCTGTTGAATAATTGATGGGCCCCACTTAGCTTAATGGACAGAGTTAACTGGGAGAGGTGGGGAGGGACGCGCCGGGCGTCGCTACTTGCGCTGGAACTGGGTCGCGATAAACGGCACCCAGGTGCCCCCGGGGTCAGGATGAGGCGCGGGTCAGGAGGCCGAGCGACGGCCCGGTCGGCGGAGGCCAGCCGGGGTTAACTGGACCCCAGAGGGAAAGAGGACAGGAGGGAGGAGAGGAAGCATTAACACCGGGCTCACCTGAGGGCTCGGCTCTGGTTACTTGCACACAAAGTTCTTGTCATGCACACTTACTAGTGTGTGTGCATAGGCTGCGAGCACAATCCTGCACATGCACACATCCACACATACATTTATGATAGTATATTATTCAGTCAGTTAAACTCTGAATTGGGCCTCAATATGAATGCTCACCTTGGATTATGACACAAGGGATAGTAACATCATGTCCTGTGTGTTGATAAATGGAAAAAAACATTTTTACACATGAAGCCTGATCATTAAATGCTGTGATTGCTGTATGAAGAGCTAACATAAAATTGCACGTTGTCAGATGTGCTAACAAAGCCCTTATATTAACAGATCAAGCGCATATTCGTCGCATATGTGTCGTATTATTAGGGGAAAAAATAGTCAAATTGGAGAAAGCTCCAAATTAAATGAAAGCTCCTCCGCCTCAGGACAGTTAAAGATGTGGTTATGACAAATTAACTTCTTTAGCACACATAAACAGGCAAAACCCAAGGTAATTGGCAAGGCAAAATCCAAAGTGAAATGTGAGTGAAATACAAATAAATCTCCACCATGACAAAACGAATAAGCTGGCAGACAGACCCGCTACCTTTGCTATAAATGTTATGCATTCCATGTGTGTGTAAAGGGCAAATCTTTCATGCACACTCATGACTGTCCGTTTCAAAAGACACTATAGCAAGAGATCACCATTGTCTAAGTAAACCAGTTCACTGACTGGTGGGCAGCCATATCACAGGAAAATGGGGTATGTGTGTGTGTGTGTGTGTGTGTGTGTGTGTGTCATGATTACATGGCTCCCCTCAGGCTGCGTGGAAAGGTCAGGGATCCATGCAGGAAATGAGTGTCTACAGAGGCTCAGACAACACACACACACACACACACACATAGAGAAGGGAAAAGCACAACCCATACTAAGGAAGCTAAACATGTCCTTCATTAAATTCGAGTAACATCCCACTGCGCTCCCTTGATGACTCTGCCTGCTCTCATCAGCCATTTCCCCTAAGCCGAGAGCTAACGCAGCCGCCCGGCGCTATCGACAGGCACCTTGCTTTTTTCTTGGCATTAGCACCTGACACTAAAGACAAATGAGCCTGCCTCTCCCCACCCACCCGCTCTCCCCTCGCTCTGCCCAAATCCGCCACTAAGGAGCCCCCTGACACTACACATCAGACAGCTGAATCAAATGTGTGTCATCAGTCATCATTAGAGGGAATGAGTAGGAGCGCAGCAGCTAGCGGCGCAGGGTTAAGGCTGAGGACACCTCTCCTGAGTTAGCCAGGAGTTTAGAGCTAAACCTTGTGTTCAAAGGCACCACTGTGGTCTTTGACGGCTTTAGCTGCTCCACTTTGAGCGGTGGGCTTTGGTCAGGCCGTCACTTTTACTGGCTGCCATTTTTAAAGCTACATCAATGCAAAGGGTTCCCATCTCTGTAGAATATATGGAAAGTGTTATGTACCAGTCAAGAGTTTGGACACACCTGATTAAAAGGCTTATGTTTTAAATGCTTGAAATTTGTTTCTTAGACATGTTTTCTTGCCTTTTTTGGTCACTGCTTAATTCCATTTGTGTTATTTCATAGTTTTGATATCTTTACTATTATTCTAAAATGTGGAAAATAGTAAAAATAAAGAAAAATGCGCTGTGTCCAAGCTTTTGACTGGTATGCACAATATGTTACACTCTGAACTCACTTGTCAGGTTGGTGTTGGGGTGTAAGAATAGCTAGCATGGCAAGCACAGTCAGAGAGTTTGTTTGGTTGGTTTTTAGCTTTCTTGCTTGTGTGCGACTAGCTGGTATTCCTCCCCGTCTGGCTATTCTAAATATGTCAGCTGTCTCCTAGGGGTCTTTAGGCCATTTTAACCCCTGTGCTGACCTAGTAACCCCCTCACCCCCCCTCGGGTCCCGCCATCATCGCGCTCTTTAACAGACTCGTGACAGGATAATGGCACGCTTGCTGCATCTGCCTGTCTACACCGTGCAAATACCTCCATTTACATCCGCAATGATATGCTTTCAACTCGAACCTGACATTTGTACTTTGTGCTAATTTATGAAGGGAACTGTTATCATTATGGGTTGCGTGTGGGGTGCAGTTGGTACAGTAGAGGAATGCACGTTAGCTAGCCGGGACTTGAAAGCAGCCAGAGCCGAGGTAAATTACAGTGGAGTTTAACTATTAGCTCTAACTCATGCTGACAAGTAGATGAAGTGACTAACCTAGATGGGTTTCAGGATTTGAAGTGAAACGGCCCGGTGTGAAGGCACATCATCGAGCATCGCTGAGCACACTCTCTCATGCACCGAGTCACGCACACATGCTGCATTCGCGACCTCTCCCCCACTTCCACTGTCATGCTCCGGCTCAGAAGTTGAGCAGATCAAACCCGCCTAATCTATTCCCCTGCGATTGACTATTGTGTTATCCACAGAGAGAGAGAGAGAGAGAGAGAGAGAGAGAGAGAGGGAGAGAGAGGGGAAAGGGAAAACACAGGTCGAGAGAGAGGCAGTTTAACATGACAAAGCCTGTCCCTGGTGATCCACTCTTCTCCTCCCCAGATCCTGATGAGCCTCTTCTTTTTCTCCTTTCCTCTTGATCCCTTGTTCCCCCTCTCCTCTCGCCCTCCTCCCGGCCTCTCCGAGTCCACTTCAGCCCTCTAATGCAAATAGCCCTTTGCTCCCTCCATATTTATGACCCGCTTCCTCCGGTGCTGAATATGCGCTTAAGAACGGAGGCCCCTGAATGCTGCCAGTCACAATGGATTAGCGCGTATCAATGGGCAGATAACCTCTCTGTTAGAGCGAGTGAAGAGCAAACACTCGACCATAAGCCCGCATGAAGGTCTGTTAGCCTTCAAACACAGGGAGGCACTGTGTGTGGCGCTCAGCCCAGTAAAGATGAATGGGGCCTGGTTAATGTGTACGGGTGTCATTGAAGCACTAGAATCGTGCATTGCAAGTGTGTTTTTTCAGTAGTTCATAACCTGAGATTGTTTTTGAATACTACGGACGAGAATGCGTTGGTTTTCATAATCGCTCCGCTGATTCATATCCTCTGTCTCTCGTCTTTCAACTGTGCTCGCTCTAGTATGTTCTTATCTTAAAATAAATCGTTTTCACCCTCTACCTCTCTCCTTACATCTTATTTCTTCTTTCTTTTCTAAGCACTTCTCTCTTACATGATTGCTTTAGGGTTGCAGGAATATTTTCAGGGTGCCGGGGCTCTGACCTTTGCACTCCTTACCGTCGGTTGCTTGTAATGTTGGTGACCTGGGGATTTAAGGGAAGGGAGGGAATTGAAGCGTATTGTGACTGTTGCACTCTTTCTAAGTGGCTCTGGATAAGAGCATCAGCCAAATGACTAAAATGTTAAATGTATCCAGAGTGTGGAATGTGTGCATTTGATCATCGGTCGGGTTAATGGATTGGATCATGTAGAGCCAAAGGCCTGGTATCGCTTTGATGCCCCCCCTGGCCCTTGGTAAGCCTGAGTGCAGCTTCTTATCACAGAGAATGACGCACACTTCCATAATTAACCTATGCAGGCATTCTTTGTAAAAGATCGGCTTAATGTTTCATGAAGCCATTTTCACAGTCAGCGCTGTAATATTCAAAAGCCAGTTTGTACGGCTGCGGCTTCACTGTGTACTTTGTGTAATGTTGATGAGGATGACGACGAATGCTTGTGTTAGCGTTGTGATCCAATGATGTGGGCTTAGCTCCATTATCTGCAGCAGTGTCATAAGGTATCATGGCTGTAAGACGATCTGGGAGGGTGTACGAATTCACTCTGAGAGAGTTGACAAAGGGAGGGTACACTGTCGGTACACCTTCTTCCTTTCTCTCACTTTCTCTCTCTCTCTGTCTCTCTCTTTCTCTCTCTCTCTCTCTCTCTCGCACACACTGCACACAGTGTCTAGAGCAAACATGCCAGCATGCACAGCTTTATTTGGAGACTGTTTTTGAAATGTTTGTCTTACATGTCACAGTCCTCCCCCAGTCCTGTCTCTCAGCTCGGCTCCCCGCTCTCTGTTTCTCTTCCTCAGCTGCTCCCTCTCCTTCAGTTCCTCTCGCTTTATCAGCTCCTTATTCTCTTGCAGCCTCTCTCTCTCTCCCTCTCTCTCTCTCTTACCCTCCCCCAACCTCCCCTCTTTCAGCTCTGCTCTTTCTGCTCCTCTATCTCTTTTAACCCCTCTCTCAGCTCCCCTCTCTCTCTCTCTTAATGTGGGTCAGCCATGTTACTCGACTGATTGTGTGCAACTGCTTTATGCCTGTGATTAGTGCCTAAACATTCATATGAGAAGGGTAGAGCCACTGTGGGCAAACACTGCCTGTATTCATCACATAGATTAGCCCCGGGAAAGGCTTGACAATGATAGGCCTAGTTCAGACTCCCCGTCTATAGCTCTTAGCAGTGATGAAGCTTTGAGGCATCAGCTGTACTTGATTACACAGACATGGGCATACGCTCGACCTCCACACAGAAACACATATGAAACGTGCATCTCCACATGAAACGAGGCCTCGCGACATACAGCCATGTTGGAGTCAGACCATCTTAATAGACCTGCTGTTTACATATGCTACACACACTCTCACACTCATCGGATGTCACGGTTCGGGATGTTACCCACACCCTAAGACGACATGTGTTCCAGGCTGTCGAAACACCCCCTCCGCGCTGCCGGCCTGTCCACATCCTGGCACCCCCCCCTGTCCAACGCGGGCCGCCCTTTGCCCCCTTGTGCCCACCAGTCGCTGTTTTCACCATGTCCCACACCATCAGCTCATACCAAATATCTCCAGTCACCCCGGGGCATTCGCCGGAGCATGTGCCAACTCACATAGTCCTATCGTCAGTCAGCAGGCCTAGACAGCTGCTGGATAGAGTTACACCGTGTTACTGCGGGTTGCCAGGGGACGTCGTTGCCAGGGAAGTTATGCTCTCCCTTGGAATACAGCTGTTGTCGGATGCTGGTTTTATGTTTTTGTTTCTCGGCGTGCAAATCGATGGATAATTTTATTTGTGGTCTAGGCTAAATCTGTTGAATTTGCCTTTGTAATCTGGGTCAATATAGCCTGCCTGTGCGTTCTGCATTGACTCACACTGCAAAAACATGCATTTGTCAGGAGACTATATATTGCATACATAATTAACTGCACCAAAGGCTAGCATGTGGCAGCAGCTAGCATGGTTAAACATAAAGTCTAGCCCCCATAGACCTCATCTTTGCCATCTGCTTGCTTTCTTGCTGCCCCCCCCCCCCCACACACACACACACACACCGCCACCCCTCCCCTCCCCCGCGCTCTAGTTTGTCCACACATGTTCTCAGTTCCTTCTCCATTTGCCAGGACAGCGGTGATAGGAAAACCTGGTGTGTTGTTATTGCAGAGGCCTGGCAGCGTGGAGAGGGAAGTTATCTTGGGCCCCTGGAGAAGGGCTTGGGAACATGGTGGGGGCCACAGACCTGGACTGATCTAAACCAGGCCTGGCCCAGATAAGAATATCCTGAGATATACGCACGCACACACACACACGCACACACACACAGACTTACATATACATTCATGCATGCACATGTTTATACAAGCAAACGCACTCATTTGCACAAGCATGCACAGATTCAGTGTCCCGCTGTGTGTCATGTGCATATCATATATTCACTTATACCCACGAACACACATGCTTATCCCCCCCCCTCTCTCCTCATCCACGTGTAAAGACAACATAAATTATCCCTGCTAAACACAGCCTGGTGTTTGCCCCACTTCTAGCCCTAGACAAACATCGCCATTTCCTGCCGCTGAGAACAGATCATCACAAGAGGCAAGAGAGACTCCTTACTCTGCACCGCCTTGCCCTTCGGCCTCTGCTCTGACCCTCATCTATCACGCATGTGTGTGTGTGTTTGTCTTACAATAACACTCCAGATTGGGGCGTTAATTAGCACCGATTCAGAGCACTATTCATCAAAATTTGGTGCCAATCTCGCCTTTAAACATGCTCCGCAGTCCTTGAAGAACTCGAGCTGTCACATCTGTCTTTGCCCCCTCGGCAAAATCTGAATACCTGCAACGGCTGAAAAGCAGCAGGCTGTCATTTCTCAGAAGTGCAGAACGCAGCGTAGTCCCTTAAGTGGAAGTGATAAGTCTCATTCGCCACAGAAAATGATATTAAAAGCAGATTACGCTCTCATTTTGATCCAAACTCCCCTCCCTTAATCTCCTCCAATCTGCTCCCAGGAGGGGCGGGGCCTGGTGCCAGGAGCACCATGATTGGTGGAGAGACGGAGTGGGGAGCGGTTGCGTAACAGTGATGCAAGTCCTTTCCCATTAGTTTGCTTGGAACGCTTGGAGGCTCATCCTTGGTGACAGCATCCCGTGTGCCCTCTCTCCTCCCTTTCTTCTTCTCTCTCTCTCTCTCTCTCTCTCTCTCTCTCTCTCTCTCTCTCTCTCTCTCTCTCTCTCTCTCCCGCTCTCCCTCTCTCTCTCTACATTGACGAGGCAGACAGGGAGCTAGACATGCAGCAGCTTGGGTGGAGCACAGCCAGGCAGGGGGCTCCTCGGTAATCCTCCCAACTCGCCCTCAGAAATACTCTCACACACACACACACACACACACACACACACACACACACTCATACACTGGCATACCATGCATGATGTAAGTGAGAGCAGTGACAAACCCCCAGTGCCTGCTAGCCTAACAATCCTCCAGAATCGAGAAGAATCTGCATTTTCATAGAAGTAATACTGTGTTTTGTATTGCATCATTCAGTCTGTTATTGTCATTGCTTCTCTCTCCGGGAGAGAAGCAATGATGCAGAGTTGTGTTGAAAACAGCCTACTCTTATCCAATGGGATTAGTTTGTTTTATCTCCAGGTGAAAAATGAATCAGATTTTGATATTCTCCTGGACAGACTCCTGCCGGCCCACAGCTTGCTTCTGTGGGAATGTGTTGTAGACCGCTGCCTCCTCCTGAGACCCTTCTTGACAGTCTACTCAACCCACAGTAACACAACAAATTGTGAAACTGTTTGTGGTGATGGTTGATAAGCTAGTGTCGGGGAAAGCAGCATTAATGTAGCTACCCTCAGCTGACAATAACAGATGGAGGAGAGCCTGCCACATAACGTTAGATTGCTTGACAGATTAACTGCGGAAACTTTTTCGAGCAAAGCTGGACACAGCTGACAAACGGCACAGTCAGGAGCTCTGACTCGGCCAGGAAAATGGTCGATTTATTTATTTTATTTAACATGCTGATAGATCGCTTTACCTTGTTGATGGTTTGAATCTGGATTTGTGTGTGTGTTTAGCCCCTGCGGCCTGGCTGAGATGTGTGTGGGAAATCTGTTGAATCTGGATTGTATTTTGTTGTTTTATATGGTAGACTTGCTTAGTGATTATATGGGTATAGCCTATATGATTGTTTGTGCGAGTGCATTCTTGTTTGGTGACAGAAGGTGGATGAGTAGAATGGCACTGTAGCCTGTTATATACAATATAGATATATTTGGTTTCTACAAGGCAGGGAGTCAAGAAGGGCCTTACTGTAAAATGCACAGCCCTCTACTGACTGAAAGTTATAGGAATTCGCTTGGGTTAGGATGGAGAGAATGAGCCAGGGAACGAAAAACCTCCCTGTGAAAAAGACAGAAGTGTCAGCATACACCGAGCAAGGGAAGACAGAGATAATTGCTGTTTCAGTCATGAGAGAGAGTAGAGGAAATTGAGGAAGGGAGGGAGGAAAGAGCTTTGCATAGGATGGAAGTTATACGGAGGAAGATGAGGAGGAGAATGGCAGCCTCGGTAATGGGGACAGGTAGAAAGGAGGAGGAGGAGGAAGGTAGCAGCAGCAGTAGGAGGAGGAGGAGGAGGAGGGGGTGGAAAGGCTGGATTTAATTACAGTGAATATGGGAGGCGTGAGGCTCGCTGTCTGCTCTCCTGCCCCATGTTAACCTCCACTGGCTCTCCTTCCTGTGTGTGTGTGTGTGTGTGTGTGTGCGCGCGTGTGTGCGTGTGTGTGTGTTTCCACTTATGCCCGTCTGCACCGCCAGATTCCTCCCCCTCTCCCATCCAATAACTGTTCGCACTCTGTCTATGTTTGAACACAAACACTCCCCACTGTCATTCTCTTTACAGCTGTCAGTCTGTGTGTCTGTTTTTGTGTGTGCGTGTGTGTGTGTGTGTGTGTGAGAGAGAGAGAGTGTGTGCGTGCACGCTAGAGCCCCAACCCCCAACCTTGCCTCAGCTCGTATTCGGATAGCGTGCATGCGGCTTTGCTGCCGCTGATCAATGCAAAGGCAGCAAACAGAGCCTCATCCATTTTCAGTGGAGAGCTGTTATGACGCTTTGTTAGTGAATGGCAGGATTTCCCTGTAAGCAAGGAAATAGTCCAGCTTCCCCCCTCAGTAATTGGAGAGTGCTGACAAAGCATTCCCCCGTGTGTGTGTGTGTGTGTGTGTGTGTGTGTGTGTGTGTGTGTGTGTCTTTCCCCCTCTGCTTACCTACATTCCTGACACGGAAACCAGAAATAAAGGCTGAGTATTTTGCAAAGCTCAAACACCTTGCCTGACGAAGGCCCTTCTATCAAGTCTCTGCTCACTTGTTGGTCTGCTTCACCGCACATAAAAGGCCTGAAGTCGCTGCCAGTCGGTTTTATGGACTTGCACGACACATTGGACTACAACTCTCAAGGTTTTGCAAGGCGGTCTCCGTCCCTGGAGTCGTTCCCTTGGCCATCCCAGTTCATTATTTTAGGCTGACTTCAAAGCAGGCCTTAATCTGGCAGCCTATGGCATGGTGGTCTGTCTGGCCCGGCCTGGTGTCTCTTCTCCCGCACACTCACTGAATGGAAAGACAAATGGGCCTCAGAGAGAGAGAGAGAGAGAGAGTGTGTGTGTGTGTGTCTGTCTCTCTACGTTCCTCCCTGTATGTTACATATGTCAGGCGTGTGTGTGTGTGTGTGTCCATCTAACCTAATAGAAGCCAGGGGAACACAATGGTCTGTGATTGAGTAGGACTGGACAAAGTGGAAGACCCTGTCAGTGTCTCCCTCCCCTCTCCATCCCCTCTGCCTTCATTTTCCCAGCTCCCTGACCACTGGCCAGCCAGCCAGCCAGCCAGCCAGCCAGCCTGCTAATGTAGTTAGCTTCCCCCTAATGACGGTGAAATCTCATTAATATGCTTCACAGCTGGGCCCAGTAACCAGTGGGGATGAAGGTAATCAAATCTCAGAGGACTAACCTAGAGCTGAACCTCAAGAACAGCTCAGCAGCACGGGAGACAGCCCAGACTCTCCAAGCTAGATTATAGCCGGTGGGCTTGTGTGTGTGTGTGTGTGTGTGTGTGTCTGTCTGTTGGCCTGTGGTCTTTTGGTCTTGATGCCTTTGAAGTGCTGATGCTCGCCAGGCTAGCTTTTGACTAATGTCAGTATTAGTGCACAGGCTGGTTTATCATCAGAATAGATCCCATTTCCGTCTCGCGCATATTTGCCCATTTGAGTCTACTCCATGCGGTAATTGCTTATGGACGAGGTGCCTGTGATGGCGCAGTTTCTCTCTAAGTGCACTTGTGGCTCTTGATGTATGCAAAGTGAATCTGAAGAGCGGCATTACAAACCACTCACACTTGAGCTTAATTAAATCACCGGTGCTTTGGCTCAGAGTTCGAGCACACTGCGCTACATTAAACTATTAAGATGTTTGGGGGCAACACACACACACACACACACACTGTTTATAATACTTGAGTGGGAATGTGAACATCAAAGCAGAGATCTAAGGGAATTAAATCTAGGTGCTGTGCCATCTTGGTCATTTAGAATTGGTTTCATGAGGTAACTAAGTTGTTAATTCAAAATGGCCGACAGTTTCTTATGACCAAGTTAATAATGTGTACTTACCAATAAATCCTGAATCTGAATGCTAGTTAGCAAAAGTTTGCAAAGTGTAATTTGTAGCTCTGTGGGTTTTTCATTACCAGATACTTGTTCCAGCTTGGCTCTCCTTTAAATGGGCTTCTGCTGTTTCACAGCAGCGCGGTGTTGGGTGCCTTCACAGGTGGCACCTGACGGCTCCTGCTGTTTACTCCCGCTGTACTCGGGCTGCCCTGCCAACATGCTAGGCTGCAGACCTGAATTCAGCCTTGGGTCAGGTTAACAATAGTGATAAAGACCGGACGGTTGCTGTGGTTTGTGTTTCACCTTCTCACCAAAGTACAATAGAATCCTTATCAGTAAAGCCTTGCTGTTTTCCATTAAAACCGTATTTTCAGGGTTGTGGCTTCCCGTCCCTTGTCCTCCTAGCAAAGCTAGCTGTTATTGTCTATTCATGCTAGCCCTATTCTTGGCTATAGGGCTGATATTCTAGCTGTGGCTCAAGTATTAGTTACTGTGGTGACTTTGCAGGCTTTGGTGCTGCTCTGGCCTGGAAACCCTGCCAGCCACACAAACTTCCAGCGTTAACATGTAGCAAAGATATTGAGGGAAGCTCTCCAGGCTAGTGTGAGTCAGTTGTTCCACTGTTTGTGCGTACGAGGCCGCGGCTCACACAATAGGCTGGCTTGTATGACGGCTGGTGTTGATCAGGGCTTGGATGAAGGCTGGTGTTGAATAATGCCTGGATGAAGGCTGGTGAAGTGCTAACTAGCGCTGTACCCTCAGCCGAGCCTCTCTGCCTCTCTGTCTCTCTCTGTCTCTCCGTCCACAGGCCTGCCATTGTTTCCCTCCATGCCTCGGCTTGACGAGGCTCCAGAAGCCAGCCATTGTGTTTAATTACAGTCGCCAGCCCCCTCACAGACTCTTGTCCTCGTGTCCCAGATTTCCATGGGTGCTCTCATTAGGACTGTGCATTCTGTGTGTGTGAGTGTGTGTGTGTGTGCATGAGGTTTTCTTGGTGGCCGTAGGAAAGTCCTCCGCCTATGTACATGTAGGCACAGATGCAATTTTGATGTTTGTGTGCGTGGGTGGGGGGCACATTATGTTTCTATGCGTTTCTAATGAAGGCAGCTTTAATGGGGATGAATAGCTCTGTGGTCACGGTAATAATGCAGGGCTGCAATCGCTCCACATCAAGAGAGGGAGAAGAGGACAGAAAACTGTGAATGGGTTTTTGCTAATGAGAAAATATGCCGCGTTATGTAAGGAGCGCTCTATTTAAGTTTAATTTGTTTGACATGAGCGTGGTGACTGCCAGGCCCAGTGGCATGGGCAAAGATGGCCGATGATGAAAACAATAAAACGGCAATGCAAAGCAAAGGTCTCCCCCTCTCCTCTCCTCTTCCTCACCCTCCCTTTTTATCTCCTTAGCTGCCCTACTGTCCGCAGCAGCCCAGCGGCTCGTAACTGGCCTTTTTGGGAAATGGTGCAATTCTTGTTTCGGAGCATGTGACCTGTCCGCTCATCCAAGACCTGATAAGAGGCTCTCAGAGCTTGGAGCAATAGGCAAAAACTGTATCTCTCCTTTCCTCCCCTCTCCTCTGAAACTAATAGTTTCACTAATTTCACACTATTTATTGCCTCTGTCCCTGAGGCTGGTTACTTTAGACGAAGCGTAGGAATTTTATAAATGCTCACATTTGTATCTTTTGGCTTAGGCTTTTAGTAAAATCCTGACAAGTGTGTGTTTACTGTAGATGGATCTAAAACCAAGGGGGAGAAACGTGGGTAAAATAATGCAGCTGTGTTTCCTCTCATCACGTGTGCATCGTTCCATCACTTAATCTGTCTTTGTGTGTTACTCTAATACATCATTTCCCTCTCCGTCTCTCCCGTATCTTTTTGTGTTGTTTTTTTCCTTCCTCCCTTCTTTCCCTCCCTCCGTCTCTCTCCTCCCTCATCTCCCTGTCTCTCCGCATTCTTTCTTCCTCTTTAGCAAATAGCCTAAATCTGTTCTCATTGTGTCTCTCACCAAATCCCTTACAAGCTTTAAGCAAAGAAACTTCCTGAAGTAAACATCAAAACTGTGCCTCACTCCTAACTCATGTAGGTGACATACAGAATGCCCATCTCTCTCTCCCTTAGTTTTTTGCTACAAAACACATTAAACCAATTGTCTCTCAATCTCTGTCTCCCTCTTTCACCCCTCCCCCTCTCTCTCTCTCACACACACACATATTCCTGTGGGAATAGTTGCTAGATCACCTTTAATTTCCTCTATAAAGCTCTGTGGAAAGGCCAGGCCCATCTCCGTCTTTGAAGTGCTTCCAGGACCTGGGTAGTGTTTACACACAGACAAGACCCCCTTAGAGATAAAAAAAAAAACTTCTGCAGCCAAGACCTTTAAAAGGTCATACACCATGCACCGGTTGTGTGGTTAGCTTCCCACGGTGTGTGTGTGTGTGTGTGTGTGTGTGTGTGTGATTGCTGTGCACTGAATAGGGCCACACATGGGAGTTGTGGCATTAAACCTGTGCAGCTAACGAGGCTAATGCAAGTCCCAACCCAAACGAGCAAGGCCACCCCCGGGTGAAAGTAGCCACAGAATCTCCTGCAGAGTATAAGTGGCTTTCTAGCTGACACACCGCAGCCCACAAGATGTCCCTCACCCCCCCAGTTACCATTCCAGTCCTGACTAAGACATCCTGACCCCAGAGATGAAGTGTCTTAATATGCTGGGCCCGATTGGGTGTCACTGTTAGGCTTTGCAATGTGAGCTTTATTGCTGTTTAGCTTAACTGTCCCTGTGCGCTAGAACACTCCCTGTCACCCGAAACCCACTTTCATACACTGTGTGTTTTTCTGATAGCAGAGATAGCCGGCTGCAACCGGCAGGATTCTGCGGCGGCTGGATTTTGGTGCATGGTGGTTGGGTTTGTTGCTTTAGCATTTGTTTTTTTTTTCCCAGGAAGCCTTGCGAACATATCTGTGCATCAGGTTGGTTTATTTTGGTTGTTCTGAATGTAATCTTCCTCTGCACCATCTGCCACATGCGCACGGAGATTGGCAAGCTGAGACCCGCGTACAGACACTATAAAAGGAGAGGAAAGTGTATGTGTATGTGTGAGGGAGAGAGAATGCGCCCTTGCTTTATGTTCCCCAATGTGTGGCACGATCACAATGAATCGTGTGTGTGTGTGTGTGTGTGTGTGTTGCCATCCAGAGCGAGCGGAGCGGCTGTCTGCGGCGTCGTCACGTGGAGTGTGTTCTCAGCTGTAGTACAGGCCTGCTGAACCCGCCAGCCCACTGTGTTAAATATAGATGGCTTATTTACACACGAGCGCCAAGCCGCGAGCCTCCGGGCGGCTTCCGAGCTGCTAGTCGACGTCACCAATCCCTCCTCTGTTGAGCTGATGATAATGGTCGGGGTGGGGGGGGGGGGGGGGGCAAAGATGCACGCGTGTCATCTACTTGTAAGCACTTCCTAAAACAGATGGATGTAGATCACACACGCATGTATATAAGCATTTCATATACATATTCATGCATGTATAAATGCACACAGGCCTCAGACTGTGCTGTTATGCACAGACATTGCAAATTACATTTAGTACACACACACATGCGTACTTAATAGTAATAGTCAAGTTATGTATCCATACACAGTTTGCAAACATGCATCATACAAGCATACAGTTATTTGCCCAGCTGTAGGCCACAGGGTGTCTGTGTGTGGCTGTAAATGTATGTGTGTGTGTGTGCGTCTGTTTCTATTTGATTTTAAAGAGTGGTGTCTGGCAACACACACACAGGATATTGAGGACAAAGTCCAGTCCATATTGCATATTGGCAACAGCAGGTTACTTTCCCCACAGTCTGAAGCCGCTTTGTTTACCTTGTACACACACATTAAATACAGTACATGCCCATATGTTGTTGTGCCTGCAGGTCAAATCTTGGATGGGTAATCATCTTAGTGCCTATAGGAACATTATCGCATTTTTCTGCATTAATCTGTTTGCTGCCGTTGTTGTTGCTCTCAGTCAAACTAGACATGATACAATATCTGATTTATCCTTTAATATTTTTATGCATTCATGCTTTAAGGACAGCACAATAACAAAAGCACGCTTCTCCTCCCTGTGTCAAAGCAGAGTACCTGTCTATGAAGTTACTTCCCCGCTAGCCAGGCAGTTCCTCTCTGTAGCCATTCAGGACATCGTTATCTTTGATCTTCCTCCCCTCCATTTATACATAGAGCCCCCCCCCCACTCCCACCCCCACCCCCACCCTAAGGCTAGCAGCAAATAAGAATACTTTGCAGCGGCTGGCTCTGAGGCGCTTTGATTTGCAGTTTTGTGTGATATGTGTGTGTGTGTGTGCGCGTGTGTGAAATCGTTTCTTCATTTGAAAGCGCAGAGAGGGGTCTTGTGCCTGTGGCGGATCTGAAAGTGCCTGATCAAGAAGTCGTCCTTGTACTTACGGCTTTATGTAAACGTGTTGTTAGAGAGCGAGCGAGTCCTCCTTCTGGTGATTTGTATTGGATGCTGTCTGCGTTGCATCTGTCTGGACTGGATTGTGCAACGTGTGTGTGTGTGTGTGTGTGTGTGCGTGCGCGACTGTGTGTTTATCCCTCTGATATTGATTAACGCCGCGTGTCTATCAATGCTCTGTCTGATAGTGTTCACTAACCCCCCCTCTCTTGCTATCTCCTCTCCGCAGCGATAGAGACCCAGAGTACCAGCTCGGAGGAGATAGTGCCAAGCCCGCCCTCCCCGCCCCCGCCGCCCCGCGTCTACAAGCCCTGCTTCGTGTGCCAGGACAAGTCCTCAGGGTACCACTACGGTGTCAGCGCCTGCGAGGGCTGCAAGGTGAGACTCCCGGCCTTCCTCCGGATCTGTCAGTCCAGCAGTCCGTTCGTCGGTCTCCTAACCCTTCATTTGATTTGCACCGGGGGAAAAAACAACAACATAAGCCTAGATGATGAAATTGATAAGGCATGTGAATTTAGAGCATTTATATCATCTTGGGAATACATTCAAATCATTCACCGACGCTATTGGTTGCTCTATGGAGCTGCCAGATCAATATGACCTGCTCTTCTGAAGCCTCGGGGTAAGTTGCATTGGCTTCTTGCAACATTTCAAACTGCAATCAACCTTGGAACCTATATCTGCAGACATTGCAAAGTCGGTGGTTTCATAACACGCCGTATGGCCCTGCCTCTTATCACATACATGTGGAGCTCTGTCATACCCGCAGGTTTTTGCAGTTTTTTATTTTTTATTTTTTATTTTTATTTTTTTTTGAGGTGTGTTGCCGCCTTACATGGTCTAGTATCAGCCTTGCCGACGTGTCCACATCGTCTGTTATCAATACAGCCATGTTACACAGGTGCTGAAGAGGCAGCATATACACTCATAACCTCCATCTGCTCTGCTATCAGTCGATAGTAATGTCCGCTGTTGCTGTGTGCGCGCACATATGTGTTCTCGCGCGTGTGTGTGTGTGTGTGTGTGTGTGTGTGAGTGCGCAGACCTCTTATCTTGCTTTTCCCAAGGCACGGGGCCAGAGTTGTGTAAGCCCTGCTGAGGGGAGGATAGAGGAGCAGAGAAAGGTGGAGGAGGAGGAATCTATGGACTGTAACGTAGCACTGCTGTTGGGCAAAAACCTCGTATCTCCAATATGTCAACTTTTTTTTTTAGGAACAGCCTTGTTTTTAGCTTAACCACCATGTATTTTTTGAGTTTATTTGAGGGATTTTAAAAGAGTATAAAAAAGCCCAGGGGTCGTAGACTTTTTTCATCCCATAGAGGTGAATGTAATCCTTCAGTTGGAAGTTAAAACATGAAAATCACCAAAACTGGAGGTACGAGGTTTTCACACGACAACAGCGATATGCACAGGGAGAGGAAGGTGGTGGTGGCGGTGACAGGTGGCTGCTAGGCCCTCTGCCTCACATGGCCCTGCCCAGCCAATACTACACCTGACCTGTGTGTGTGTGTGTGTGTGTGTGTGTGTGTGTGAAGCAAGAGGGAGAGCAGTAAGAAAAAGCCATTCTGAGGAAGGCAGGAAGCAGTAGCGGTGAAAAATATGAAAGGAGAAGGAAGGGGGAGGGGGTGTAGAAATGTAGACAAAACGATGCGGAGAAGGGAGGAGAGGCTGCGAGGGAGGGCAGCGGAGAGCGAGATAGTGGGAACGGGGGAGCAGACTGTGCTGTGGGAGCGATGCGGAGCCGGAGAGAGAGAGAGAGAGAGAGAGAGAGAGACGTGGGGAAGGCTGGAGGGGCAGGAGATCAGGCGGAGGGGGTACAGGGGCCACGGCTGAACTCATTGACACCGCGAGAAAGACAGTCGGCGCACCAAGGCACGAGGTGGGGGAGGGAGAGAAAAGAAGTAAAGAATGCATGAAGGGAGGAGCGGACAGGAAAGCGAGGAGTCTGGCACACACACACACACACACACACACACACACACACACACACAGGCACATATAACCCTTCAACACAAACCCTCTGAGAGTGCTCCATGAAACTTAACCTGCTCCCTGAACTCGGCTTATAAAAAGTTAACAAAGTAAATAAAGGCTGACCCCTATGCCTTTTTATAGGGGCGTCCAAACCGCCGCACAGCGAGCCGCCAATTGCACGTCCTAAACGGCTTTTATTGTGTCCATTTAACATTGCTCCCCATCGTCTAATAGGCCCTGATTAAATAGGGTAATAAGCTGAATAATAAGGCTAGATCATAGCTCCTGGTGAGAAGGGGTGTGTTTTGTGTGTGTGTGTGTGTGTGTGTGTGTGTGTTAGAGCAGCGTAGAAGCATGGCCCTGTGTTCTGTGGTTTGGGTGAGTGTTTAGTGTGTTTGTCAGCTAAATGAAAAACCTCACGCCGTCTGAAGTACAGGCAGTGGGTTGTGCAGCAGTAAGAGATCGTATGCTGCCTGCATTGTGGCACACTGGCATTCAAACTGTTGGATTAAGAATTAATTAATCGCTGATGTAGTAGATATGATGAGGATTAGGAGGGCGGAGGTTTTCTACTTAACTTATACTTGCTGACTTGGCTGTGTGCAAGTTTTTCCTGACATTTTAGTTGCTGGTGCCAATATTTTTAGTTGGTGGCACCAGCAGATATTCTGGTCTGGAGACTGCTTCATAAACAGAAATGCATATGTTGCCTATTGATAAATGTTGCCCTTTGAAATTAACGTTAAATGTGTCACTATGCTTTATTGATTAGATAAGTGGAGATAATGTGGCACAAGAGATAATAAAGTAAGCTATACCAGGCAGCTCTGTCCTCTTTATACCGGACTTTAGTTTGCCATTAGTCAGTGCTGAAGTGTTGAAAACTATCTCATTTGTTTTTAACCAAAATGTGTATCACAGAGAAGCAGGAAGTAGAATCTGTCTGCCTTATGTCAGACCTGGAAAACTTTCACACACAACGGGACCGACTGACACTAACTAACGGGAGGCAAAAACTCTGCAATAGTGTGATTAATAAGGAAGGGAGGCAGACAATGGGCCGACTGTAAACTTGAGTAATCGGTTGTTTTACATTAGTGATCAAAGCGCTGTCCTGTCTGACAACACAGAATAAACAAAACGGACCCATAACAGAAGTTGTATTTTGGTGGCTGTTGATTTATTTTAGAAATCAAGCAGCACAGAGACACTTTGTGCTGCACATCAGGGATGTAGCTGATGTCTTAATTTATCAGCCAAAAGTCATTGTATATTTGTTCAGTACTAATTATTTACATAGAATGCCAAACAATAATATAATACATCTGTTTTATGATCAGTTGTTGACACTGCTTCCGCGCTCTCGGCCCTCTAAACATTAAATCACAGCAACTGAGGTGTCATAGAAAATTCCCATTTTCCCAGTCAGAGTTACCTCTGTTGGGTCGTTCATGTTCGCTCGACCAGTGATTACAATATTTCCGACAGCGCTTGAATGCAGCATGGGTTCTCCATAAATCCGAAAGCAGCCTCTCCGTATCTCCATTGCTGACTATGATGCTTTTTAAATCTTTTTCCAAGCTTAAGTCAAGGCCGAGATAGATTATCTTTAACCGGAGATAGATGAGATAGATAATTATTTACCTAACAGTTTCCCGCTTTACATTATTACATGCAGGTCACATGCATATCGGCTTTGTTTGAATTGCTGCAAAATGAAGCGCATTTCACCCAGGACATTTTATGCATTCTTTAATATCTTTAGAAAGCACAAAACGTTGCTTTAGGTTTTTTTTTTCTCTATAAGAAAAATGGTGGCACTCAGGAGCGCTGGTGTATCTGCGTCAGTGTGTTTATAGGCATGCTTTTGTTTGTATGGTATATGCACACGTTCAAGTATCAGGCTTTCCGTATTTCACTTGCAAATGTTGACCTCCCGCCGCTGGCCGCTGCCCCCTCGGCCGCCCGCCCGCCCGCCCGCCCACTCAACAGCCGCAGTGCTGATTTAAAAAAACTCAGGGTGTCTTCCCCATATCTCTGACTTCAGAGGAGATGACTTGGCATAGCGCGCTCAATTATTCAACACTACAGGCATGTGAATGTATACGGCAGTCTCATCTGAGACCGGGGTAAGACGAGGGTTAGCAGCGTTGGCATTGCTGCGGCACGCCAAACTACAAAGGCCTTTCCCGGGGGCTGCGGCGAACAGAGGAAACAGGAGGGGGATGTTGAGCTCCGCTACTCGGAGACAGCTCGTTCGTTTGTTGTTGGAGCCGTGCAGCCCGCACGTACTCGGTAGCGCTCCACTTTTTCCCTTGCAGTTATTAACACTTATGCATTAAATTTGCATGGCCACCCCCCTTCATGTTTATGTTTTTGTCTTGGAGGCATGGCAGCGCGCAGCGGGCGGTCTCCCCCTCTGCAGTGTGAGGGAAGCGAACGCACCTCCAACCCCCCCGCACCCACCCCCCCACCCCCCAACGCCTCCCCTCTCGCACGACCGTCCCCGGTGTGCCGTGTTTCTCGAATGGCCTTCTTACCGAGCATCCGTCTTTACTAATGTGTGGGCTGCTTAGCGGGGGGAGAGGCAGGGACTGTTCCACTTGTGCCCACACACACACACACATATACACACATACACGCACGCAAACACGCACGCGGACACGGTAGGAGGCTGGGAACGCAGTCTTAATCTGGGCACAGTGTGAAAGTCACGTATGAGAGGATTCCTGTGCTTCCCTGTGAACTCGCCAACCCCGGACCCCCTCCTGCCGCCTCTTAATCAAGCATTTCCTCACACACACACGCAAAGAGGAACATACGCACGCTCTCATAAACACGCGTGGCTCATCATGCCGCACACCAGGTAGACAGCTGTGAATTCAACCGCTCACCACACATATACGTGCTGTCACCCTTCGCTGTCACCCTCCGCTCCTCTTTTCCACCCCTCCTCCCCTCCCTCCCTCGCTCTCTTCTCGCCGCTCTCCTCTCCTCTGAACACTGCAGGGTGGCTGACAGGCCCGCTGAGGGCTCTTGTCGCCGGGCGGATTAAGCGCTGATACAAAAAGAGGCTTAAGGGCCGTAGGAAGCAATGACTCCTAATAGAAGGAAAGGGGGGGGGAGGGGGGAGAGGAACAATTGACCGGCCCGCGAGCCGGCGGCAACGGCCAATCAGAATGTGGCGCGACAGGCCACCTGAGCCCCATGGTGTCAGGAGGGAGCGGGTCAATCCCCTGGTGACCCCGGGGTCAGGGTCGGGGCACCAACGGATCAAAGGGGACAACATGCATCCATACACACGCACATACACACACACACACACACACACACACACAAAGTACACATGCTCATCAGGCATCAGCGGCAGCTACAATTGACTTACTACCGTGACCTTTCTGCTTTGTTTTGTGCTCATGATGGCACCTCACTAATCTATCGGGGATGGCACTTTAAGCTCCTTTGCCAGGGGTTTGGAGCTATCTGCTGGTGGATCAAATCCTTTTTATAGGCGGAAAAAGGCGAGGGGGGAAAAAGCGAGTCTTTGATTCCCGGTGAAAGCATACACACGCGCGCAGTCGTCCCATCGTGACCGCGGTAAAACAGTGTTTGTAAATGTGACGGCAGGTTACAAAGCGGATGTGTGGTGCCTTGCTGAATTCAGGAGAGGGTTTAGGCAAGTTGACCTGATGAGGACTGAAACACCGTCTCTTTCCCCGCCAGTCAGAAGTGGTGATTACGTTTCATCGCCATAATGCTCCTGTCCCTTGCACAAACACATTTGCATGACACATACTGTAATTACCTCCTCTTTGTAGTTCACTGGAAGCCTGAAATTACTGTCAATCACATCACTTGCCCATGGCGTACCTACCCCCCTTTTTTTATTTATTTATTTTTTTTTCTCAAAATGTGATCACTTCCACACTGTGCTGTCAGATGGGAGAAGAGGCTGGCGATCTGGGAAGGACAAATTGCAGA
This sequence comes from Centroberyx gerrardi, assembly GCF_048128805.1. NCBI lineage: Eukaryota > Metazoa > Chordata > Actinopteri > Beryciformes > Berycidae > Centroberyx > Centroberyx gerrardi. The sequence goes on from NC_136016.1 coordinate 18,644,919, forward strand.
CTTAGGTCCGCTGGCCATCTGTCGGCTAGCAAAGCTAATCCCCTCGGCATGGTACGGGGCTCCCCGGCAGCACCCCCCCACACACACACACACACACACACCCACGTCCCCTCTGACCCCACCCACCCAAACATAACCCATCTTCCCCCGCAGCACACAAATATTACCATTGAACTGATTTGCATAGGCTGTCCCAAGCCCTGCTTACTGAGAACTCAGCCCGGTTTATTGGCATTAACCTCTTCTTTTTTGACCTTTTTGGCACACAACGGGTGTTTTAAGGCTACAGAGATGAAAATTAATTTCATTCTTTTGGTCTTGCATGGCAGCTTGGAGAATACAAGCTGTGATGCTAGGATTTTGAGCCGGTACACCAGTGTAAGCTCTATATAAGCTAACGCATGGGAAGCATTTGAAGGGCTTGAGTCCAAAACACAGTATATCCATTTATAGACACGCATTAGGCCACAGACCTCCATTTGATAAGATTTGTGTGAGGGAGCGCCATCTGAAGATTTTTGATGTTGGATATGATTTGGTACACAACTAGACAGCTGTTTATACTGCAGCTGGGGAGATACCAGTGGGAAGAGTGAAACCTCTGATCAGAACAGCTATTCTTACATTATTTCACTGCCTTATCTTCAAATGAAATTATAGTGAAATTATACCGTTTCTCATTTTGCTGGAAGACCCCCAACCCCCCCTTCCCTGGAACTCCCTCAAGGACTGCTGGGAACTACTGATCTAGTGCATGGGAATCGTGTTGTTTCTATCTGGGAGGAATATTTTGGTCTGTTTCCATCTTCCTCCTTTTTTTTTTTTTTTTGTGTAATCAAAATATAGTCTTGTCTCCCTAAAGGTCTCCCGTTCCAGCCCCAGCGACCGAAGATGAGCCCGTTTTCATTTGTCCTCCGCCTCCCCCGCCTCTACTCTATCGTTTAATTTACTCTCTGATTTCCTCTGATCCAGTTAGATTGAAAAGGGAAAGGCGGGGAGGGACGGAGGGAGAGACGGAGGGATTCCTTTTTTGTTCTTACAGAACACTTAAAGCCAATAGACAGCCTCTCTCTCTCTCTCTCTCTCTCTCTCTCTCTCTCTCTCTCTCTCCCGTTCTCTCTCTCTCTCTCTAATAATTTGTGCTTGGCCTGGATCTAGAATTGCTTTTTTTTCTGGCTGCATAAACTAGGCCACGGTTATGTTAGACCCAGTAACCCTGTGCCTTTTGAATCTTCCCCAAAAGCCTCTGGACTCATAACATCCCTAAAAGCACAGTGAGTGATGTGTGCTGATGGATAGGGTGTCGCCAAGCAGGTGGGTGACCTCATGAGATGGTGACAGCGCAGTGATTTTCTCCCTCTGCAGATTATGCCATGGACTAAACCCTTTAAGGGCTTAGTATTTGGTACCTCATTGCCCTTAACTGTGGCAGCATATGGCCATTCTGTACGGGGTCTATATCGTTTTTTTTATACTCGCTGACTGCTTGCTGTCCTTTTTTCTTTTTTGTTTCACCTCTACTAAATACTTATTGAAAGGGGACTAAAATACAAAAGAGACAAGAAGGCTGGCAGTTCTCAGAAGGCAACAGAAAACATAATAAAAAAGAAAGAGAGAGTAAAGTAGGACAGGCATTAGCCGGAAGGACACACAAGGAGACAGCAAACAGCATAACAAATAACAACATCAACAAGGACGCCGCTAAAAGCAATTAAAGAACATACGGCAGCACCGATAGGGAATTAAGTGTAATCATTTTGCCGGGAGGCAGTTGCACGCGTGTCTGTCCGTGTCCGTGATACTGCGACTCCTTTTCTTCCCCGCTTCTTTTGCCCCCCGTCGCCCCTCTCTGTTTCTCTTATCGCTCATCTCTCCATCCCTCTGTGTACGCAGGGCTTCTTTCGGAGAAGCATCCAGAAGAACATGGTCTACACTTGCCACCGGGAGAAGAACTGCATCATCAACAAGGTCACCCGCAACCGCTGCCAGTACTGCCGGCTGCAGAAGTGCCTGGAAGTGGGGATGTCCAAGGAGTGTGAGTATACCCCAAAAAAACACGAACAAACAAAAAAAACATATTACCCAGAATGCTCTGCTCCCACAGCCCACTGAGGGAGGAGGCTTATCGGCCCAAGCCCAGATCTCATCATAGTTCTTTTAATCCCAAAGGACCGGCTGATTGTTACAACTGCCGGGAGTCTTAAGCCACGGCGTATTTGTTGACGATCGCCGCCCTATCAACATTGTATAAACGCTCATTATTGATCGACTCACAAGTCAGCTTTGATCGTGATTCGTAACAAGTGTGAATGGACGGGCTCCTGAATTCAATAACACCATCTAGCAGCTACTCTCCTCGATACACACATCGCTGTTGCTGTTGGGAAAACCTCAAAACCTCAAAACCGATCGGATAATGTGATTAAATGCGTTGTCGTCAAGCTAAATTCAAGCATTTTTTCCCTTGTTCCTGAAAAGTCGACATTTCGGAGATTTTTGTTTTTGTCACCCCAGAGTGACGATATGCACATATTAACACCGACATATTCATAAGTGTGTGTGTGAGAGGGAGAGGGAGAGGGAGAGGGAGAGGGAGAATTGAAACTGTAAAAGCGAGACAGAGGGCAGCCATGATGCAGACTGGCAGTAACAGTCAGGGTGTCGCCAAGCTTGGCAGGCCTCCGTGATGAATATGTTCTCACCTGCCGAGAGTGAAAGAGCAGGCGTCTGCTCCCATCACTGCACCCCGGGGGCTGTGTGAACCAACACACACACACATACACACACACACACAAACAGTCAGACTTGATAAACTAATTGGCGGAGGTGTGACCGCAGAGGACTCAAAGGCCAGCGGGGCCTTACTTCAGCGCGATCACATGACACGCTGTCTCTGATACACACTCACGCTATCATTTTACACACTGACGCAGACACTTGAGCACATACACACACATATTTATATAAATACTCCGTAACAGAGCGCATACAATTAAACGGCGAGTGCAGACAGAAAGCATACACTGCAAAAAAAACATCCATCTTAACGAGTCATTTAGTCTCATATTCAGCCTTCAATTCTTATTTCTCTCAAGCCAAGAGGAAAAATTCTGCCAGTGAGGTGAGATAACTCCACTTGTGTCCAATGCAGCTTCACATGTTTCAGGGATTTTCCAGAAATGAGTGTCAGCATCTTGAAACAAGTCAGAAAAAGGCAGATCACTGCACTACTATCAGGGAAATTACACTTGATTCCACAAAATTCTTGAATGAAGTTGATTTGCACTGGAAACAAGTGAAATTATCTCACCACACTGGCAGATTTTTTCACTCTGATTTTAGGACTCAGTAACAGACTAAATGACTTGTTAAGATGGAGACTTTCTGCAGTGTAGCACCTCTCCTCCTCTTTAAACACACATGCATGCAGCCTCCACGGCTCCGTCCCCCTCCGCCTCCTGTCTTCCTCGTGCTATTTACCTCATCTTTCTGGTACAGTGAGTGCAGGGAGCGCTCCCCATGCCACCGCACTGTGGCCTACAGTAAAAGAAGTTATCCTCTGAGCTCCTTACCTTTGAATGGGGCCATTAATCATGGTTAGAAGGATCACAGCAGCCAGCTCTTTTACACACACACACATACACACACACACAACATACACAGTACAGTAGGGAAAATAGACTGGAGTGGGAGAGACATCTAGTGGTGAAGAAGTGGCACTGCATAAGAGAAGTCAATTCTAATTTGGTGCACTTGAATGGAATTGAGAGTGGAAATTTCAATATGGGGTTGATTTTGATCCACCTTTGCGTAGCTGGTTGTGCATTATTGATAAGAATGGCTTTTTCTGATTGTGGTCATTTTGAGCGGAGTGTGCAGATTGTGTCCTCAGCGATGACTTTGGCTACTGAAACTGGTCTCGGCTGGTGAGGAAGGAGAGGCTGGCCATCTGGGGCCAGCAGGGAGTCGCTCTCTCCCTCTCACACACTCTCACTCTCTCTCTCTCCCACACACACACACACACAAAGACACACATACATATAAATGCATGCATGTGCATTAATTCATGCACACACACAAATGTGCATATACAAGCAGACAAATGCAAAATGTGTATAAATAAGCACACGCTTAAACAAAAAAAAAATGCACACAGACAGTTCCACTAAGGACACCACACACACACACACACACACACACACAGAAGGTGGACCCCCTGCTAGCGCTGGGGGACGTCTGGGTGACCTTGCGTCTGCCGGCAGACAGCTCCCGACGACAGCGCCAGGCCCGGTGCCAGGTGGCAGTGCCAAGCAAGACAACGTCAGAGAGGGGTGTGTGTGTGTGTGTGTGTGTGTGAGGGGTGGTGGGGGTGGGAGCTAGAGGGAGCAAGTGGAAGGGTTACTAGGGAAAAGCCTGCAAGCATCATGCCAGTTCACTATCAGCCTGACAGGGTTTGGTTAAACAAGACCAAGGCTGATGGCCCAAATAAAGGACGACATACTGTAAATATCGATGTGCTTATCAGACAGCAATGAGAAGGAGATGGATCGCTATACTGTGAAACACATTGTAACTGATAGGGAAGCATTAGCTCATTTAGGCACAGTTGGATTTTGTAATTGGCTTGGCTTTGGCTGCAGATTCTCAAGTAAATGGAAAAGACGAAAAGCAGAGGCTGTGCATGTATGAAGCTACATTGTGTAATTTTGTAACTCCATTCCCACTGTCTCCAGTTGAGTTTCATGTGTCTGGCTGGTTGAATCTTTGAATGTGTGTGTAAGGGGGGGTAAGGTTTCACCAGCCACCATCCCCCCCCCCCCTTTTTTTTTTTTTTTTGTGCAGCACACTATCCCCCTACACGTTCCTCCTGGAAGGTGTTATTCAGCGATAGAAAAAAAAGTAATAAAAGTAGAATAAGATGAAGCAAAGGATGATGAAGGATAGCGCGAGAGAGACAGGATAACATCGGCCAGAAAGGCAGGAATAGGAGGGGGAGACGAAGGCTGGAGAGGGAAGAATATCGCGAGCGAGAATGAAAATCTAGAGTTGAGAGAAAGCGGAGGGGGGGGGGGGGGGAGGGAGAGAAAGAGGGATGAGAGAGGCTGGAGGACAGAGAGAGGGAGAAAGTTTCATCACTGTCGGCGGTGCCACTGCGAGGCGAGCGGCGGGAGCAGGGGGAACATTGACATTTTTATCTTTCCATTGAATTTAATCTGTGTGATGGACGAGCTGCCAGCGCTTTAATTTTCCTCCCACGAATTATCCCTGTCTGCCCACCTCTCTCTGTCTTGTACACAGACACACACACACAAACACGCACAGATACGCGCACACACACACGCAGGCACTAACAGAAATTGTGTATTAACTGTGTGTTGCGGGCACACAGGCGCACCGTAATGAAATCCAGAACAAATGATTGAGTGATGGCTGTGTGTGCCGTCAGAGTATTCTGTACACGCTGTTCGCAAGCCCTTGTAAATCATATTTGCGCGATGAACACACAACCGCAAACAATCCAGGATGCGAGATCCCCCATTAACATTCATATTCACATAATGCGCTCGGAAAGACGCATTGCTCGGCTTAAACGCACACACAACCGACACACGCACTCTCACAAACACACACACACACACACACAGAAACTAACACAATAAAAAAAAAAAAAAAGGAAAGCAGTATTTCTTTCATCCGCGCTCCCCCGCCACAGTTTTTTCCCCCCCAGTTATTGCATGTGGCAATTCGCCATGACAGATCGCCAGTCGTGCCTAATAGTTCTTTAATGACTTCATTAAATTGTGTTGTGCGGCTTATGATTGTGCTGCCAATTTGTCAGCGCGGGTAATGTCTGGGCGCTAGGGATGCCCCACTTTTATTTGGGAATTAATTGGACATCGTCTGCGTTGCCCCCCCCCCCTCCCCCTACCGCTACACCCCCCCCTCTCCCCTCACAGCAGACAGGACACAGATTCCCTATCAGTGCCACAACCAGGGGGTGGCCCAAATATATATACTCACCGGCTCAGATTTTCCTCCAGCTGGAGCTTCACCTGGATTGCGCAAGCCGGCGTTCCCTCGCTGTAACGTCAGCACTGCCGCTCCACTGAAGTAGATGGCAGTGGAAAGCTCTATACTGAGCCTTTTGTTGTTTTGCTCGGTTTCACCTTGGGAGAAGCCCCCGATACGATTTACAGAATTGTCCCGTCACACCGGGTGTTTCAAAAGTAGGTATGCATTTTTGTATACATTATTAATACTCACTGTATTATTAAATATTTGTGCCTGTTTCCAGCTACACCTTTTATTTACGGGCAATTGAATGTTGAATTCTTTTGTGAATTTGTTGTTTTGTAAATTTTTCATCATTTTTCATTATTATTAAAAACTGTATACCTACTTTTGAAACATACTGTATAATACTAAGTGATGTTTGATAATACACTTTCATGCTTTAGTTCATTGTAACAGCTACCATGTTAGCACCAATAAAACAACACTGGCAAATACTGCATTATCATCCTGTATCCATTTGCTCGGCAGTGTCTTCTTCCTTTCTTGTTGTGGTGAGCAGTGCTTAGCAGTAGTATAGTGCAGTATCAGACTTCCAGACACCCCCCCCCCCTCCCTTCATGTTCTCCCAGGCAGGGAGGCCTGTCTGTGGGCTGATGAATGAGCCGCAGCACTGAGCAGTGCATCCCTCCCTGGCCCCGGGCCAGGCCCCTCTGTCACAGACACTGATCTCCCATCAGCCTGAGCTCTCCTCCCCTTAATGGTCAAGGTTAGGATTAAGACAAGGGAAATCTGATCTGAGGTCAGTGGCTAAGGGAAACTCTTGTACCTAGAGGCGAAGTAGAGATGGAGAGAGCAGATAGGGAAGAGCTTAGGAAAGAGGGATGATCACCAACGGAAAGAATACAATCTCGGGAAGAGGGAGAATAAAAACGGAGGAGTGGTCGTAGAGCTGGCGTGCATCGTGAGAACGAAACAAACTGAGAGGAGGGGAGAGAAAGAGAGAATGTGTGAGAGGAGGAGAGAGAAAGAAAGAGAGAATGTGGGAGAGACTAAGGGAGGGAGAGAAATGGCGGGTGCATGTGAGAGAGAGAGAGAGAGAGAGAAAGCTGGAGGGTCTTTTCCGGCATGGGCTCAGCAGCCGAGCCCTTTTAAAACCATTAGAGGCAGGATATTTGTCATATTATGTTATTAGATTAGCCGGGACCCCTAATGAAAGCTGTGGCAATTTGTCAGCCTTATGGATAGCTCCATCCCCCACCACTATTTATCACCTGGCACCCCCGTCTCACCCAACCCAACCCCACTCCCAACACACACACACACACACACTCCCCAGTCATAGCTACACCGCACCCCAGAGTGGATGGGGTTGGGGTGGGAGGAATGGATAGAGCCTGTAATGGGATTCCAATGCTAAACACCCTGCCTAGTGTTTTTTGTCATTTGGGGTGAGCACACCATTCTCAGCCAGATCGCCCAGAGGGAAACGACATTGGATTATTTCAAGGTTTTTTTTTTTTCTCCCCCTCTCCATTACCATACCCCCTCTTCGATGGAGCCGTCTCACAACATTTATCTTTCAACGTCGGACGAGAGGCGCGATGCTGTGGTTTTCTGCTGCTCTTCAGCCACTGAGCTGCCAGCCGCCTCCTCCCTCCCTCCCTCCCTCCCTCCCTCCCTCCCTCTCTCTCCTCTGCTTTGATACTGTATTACCCCCCTGCTATCGTTTACTTCTCCTGCTTGAGACAGAGCGTCCTTTCCTGCTGGTGACTTTGCCTTTCGTCTTGATTTCACTTCACCTTGTTGTGGCGTTGGGCGGCGTTCACACGGGACATTTCGGCATCTGTCAAATTCACGTTTGAAACCAACTATGTTGTGGGCGAGTCTCCAAACCCTTTGAAGCAATCTGCACAAATTTCATTGGCTGATGAAGTCCGTTAGCACATGGCGTTAACCTGCGCTCCGTCAAAAGTTCAACTAGTTTCAACTTTTTCGATGGGCTGGATTTACAATATTTTCCTTCACTGCGCTCCATCCGTCAATCAATATCATCCGTCAACACATTGACATACATGGGATATTGTCAATTTTTTTGATGTATCACAAATGTTCCAGTTTTTGAGATTTTACTGTTTTCAAGCACCAGTTGGCCAACCTGTATTTGTATTGTAGGTTTTATGACACTGATTTATTTAGATTTATTGATTTTATGTTAGGGTTAGACAGTGTAGGTGGAATACAAAATGTAGCTGCGTATTTAAAGGTCAATGAATAAGAATTTAGATGTACAACCAAATGCTCAAGAGATTTTCTTACCGATACACCACTTCAAAATGGCCGCCATCCGTACTCATCCCCTCTCTCCCTCTGTTTCGCTCCCTTCAGCGGTGAGGAACGACCGGAACAAGAAGAAGAAGGACGAGAAGAAGCAGGAGTGCACAGAGAGCTACGTGCTGAGTCCCGACACGGAGCAGATGATCGACAGGGTCCGCAAGGCGCACCAGGAGACCTTCCCCTCCCTCTGCCAGCTGGGCAAATACACTACGGTCAGCAGCACACCACTGACAGACTGTGTGTGTGTGTGTGTGTGCACGCGTGTGTGTTTGAAGAAGATAATGCGTGTGCTTGTGCATCTTTGAGTCTGTGTCCTAAATGCTTTACATGTATATCACAGGGATTACTGCAGTTCTAATTAAAGGTATCTGGAAGTATCTCAGTTTTTTCCTCTTCTGTTTTCCCTCTACAGAGTAACAGCTCAGAACGGCGCGTGTCCTTGGACGTGGACCTGTGGGACAAGTTCAGCGAGCTCTCCACCAAGTGCATCATCAAGACAGTGGAGTTTGCCAAGCAGCTGCCCGGCTTCACTACGCTTACCATCGCTGACCAGATCACCCTGCTCAAAGCTGCCTGTCTGGACATCCTGGTGAGAACGATGACCCAAGACTCACTCACAGATTCAGAAATGATTCATTCTTATCCGGAATGACTCTAGGCTTTTTTTTTTCTGTAGGAGCTATTAGTTATTATCATGGCTAAATGCGCGTTTCACTATGGCATGGATCGATAGTTCTCATCCATATGCATGTTTTCATTCTAACCCAGTCGCTACATCAGCTGATTTCATTGATTTGCTTCAAGCAAAGAGGGGGGGAACCAATGACTGAAATCACCTGCTGTAGTGATTGGATGGAATGAAAACCTGCGTACTGTTGGGCCACAGTGGCACATGGTTTGGATGATAAGCATAGTGTCTCCAGTCTCAAGTGCGTTCTCCATGAGCCTCAATGTCAGACTATCCTACTTTAAAGCAGGGATGTGATCCATAACACAAAAATGTAGCAAAGCAGTAATCTCGCCTTTATAAATGAGTGGATTATGTGTCCAAAACAGCTGGAATGCAGAAAAGGAGTATCTGATGGGAGTAGCTCATGATGGCTTTTCATTTAAAACTAATGGCCCTGTGAAACACTCATCAACCAGTTCTCTCTCTCTCTCTCCCCCGTCTCCAGATACTGCGGATCTGTACGCGCTACACGCCTGAGCAAGACACCATGACTTTCTCAGATGGCCTGACGCTAAACCGAACCCAGATGCACAACGCCGGCTTCGGGCCCCTCACCGACCTGGTGTTCGCCTTCGCCAACCAGCTCCTCCCCCTGGAGATGGACGACGCAGAGACAGGGCTGCTCAGCGCCATCTGCCTGCTGTGTGGAGGTATGGCGCGACCCTAAGAGAGTTTGAACATACCCAAAACTGTTTTTACATTTGATAAAAGCTTTGCTCCCTTATAATCCGGAAACTCAGACAGGTCAGAGTCTCACCCTTTTGTACATGGACACATGAGAAACAGGAAGATGGTGGCCGTGTCATGCTCTTTCACTGAGCACCACCTAGTGGCTAAATAACAGTACTGACCCTCTGCTCTGTGCTCTGTGTGTTTATCCTCCAGACCGTCAGGACTTGGAACAGGCAGACAAGGTGGACATTCTGCAGGAGCCCCTTCTGGAAGCCCTGAAAATCTACGTGAGGAAGAGGAGGCCCCACAAACCGCACATGTTCCCCAAGATGCTGATGAAGATCACCGACCTGAGAAGCATCAGCGCCAAAGGTCAGTTGTCCACGCCGGACATGTATCTGCTATATATGAACTTGTATTCTGTACTTAAAGAACTAGCAAACGCTGTGTGTTCTGTGACAGTTCCAGTAGCTAACATGGTCCCGTCTCTCTCCACAGGAGCCGAGCGTGTCATCACCCTGAAGATGGAGATCCCCGGCTCCATGCCGCCCCTCATCCAGGAGATGCTGGAGAACTCGGAGGGCCTGGAGAGCGGGGCGGCGGGCGGCCGGTCCAGCGGCGCCCCCCCAGGCAGCTGCAGCCCCAGCCTGTCCCCCAGCTCTGCCCAAAGCAGTCCAGCCACACAATCGCCGTAGCGGCCCACCTTGTTTTTTTTTTCTCCCACGTCGCTCTTTGTCTCCTCCCTCGAGGCTTTGAGGAGGAGGGGGGGAGGGGGCCTCGACCCTGACTGAAACACAGGAGACTGGCGGAGCCGACCTCCTCCCCTCCTACGACACACACACCCCCGCCTCCCACCTCCTGCTCTGCCCCGCCTCACTCTGGGACGCCGTCCTGAGGTGAGGGGAGGTCGGGCCGGGGGCGGGCCGGGGCAGCGGGATGCCTCTGAGAGACCGTACCGTAAACACTGCTGATATCTCCTCCTCCGTCCCCCTCCACTCTTTCTCTTCCCTTTCCCCCCCTCCTCCTCCTCACTCCACCTTTCCCCGAAAGACTGATGGAAGCAAAACTGGACGGGGCCCAGTCAGCGCAGCAGTGGAGACCAGTTTCGACTGGCACCGAGGGTGGGTGGGGGGGCCGGTGACACCCGGGGACAAACGAACGGACAAGGACTATACGTACAGACAGACTTAACGAACACCAGACACTTTTTTTTTTGTTGTTGTTGTTGTACTCTGAGGCGGACCGCGAGCTTGGGACTTGTCAGAAGACCCCTCTCCTCAAAGACTCTGGGTCTTTTCTCCTTTTCCAACTTCAAAAAACAGATTTCGTACAAAAGATATATAAATATATATAGAAAAGTTAAGGAACTATTGTGGTTGACTTGTCCATAACGGAATGGCAGGTTGAAAAAGAGGACAAGTTTTCTGAGATTAACTGTTGTACTTCTTCACTGTTTGAATCTTTTCATACCCATCAAGAGTATTGAGAGAGACGTTTCAGTTGTTTTATCACATTCGGACGTTATTCTAATTAACAAAGAGCAAAAGACGTTGAAATTACTCTCCAATCTACAAATGCTTACACACACTCAAATACACAAATGTGCACAGAAAACGAGTCGCAATGAATATCACCTACTATTCCAGGTTGGGTTTGTTTTCCTTTTTTTTCTTTTATTTTTTGCTTCAAAGAGAATGGAAAAAAATGATTGTATGAACTTGGTTGTATGATATGGTCACAGGTCCTTTCAAGAAATCAAATTAATGAAGATTCGTTATTAAGGTGTATTTTAAGTAGCCTTTGAGTTCGTGTATATAAGCTGTATTCATTTCTTTAAAACTATGAAGAGTTTAGGCTTCACCTGTTTTTTTTTTTTTTTTTTTAAAGAATACCTTTTATGTGTTTTTGTTTATAGGTTTGTGATTCAAGAAAAGACATTTTGAGCACATTTTACTGAAGGAAATTCTTCTATGTTTTGTGTCCTACTAGATACTGGACAGACCCTTAACCAATCACTGGCTGTTCAGAATGTGGCTGTCACAAACAATTTCATTCTTCCCCCCCCCCCCTTCACTTTTAAAACATGTTTTTACATAGATAACAAAGTAGCACTCCAATCGGGGCATAGCTTTTTTTGGCCATGTAGCAGAAAGAGATGGTGTTTCTGAGAGCGGCGAGCTAGACGCCGCTTGCAGCCAGCCAGGCCCAGGCGAGCTACAGCAGCTCGGCCTCAAAGAGAGGTAAAATGTGAAGAATGGTGTACGTACACACTGTATTAAAAACACAAATGATTCTCAGTAGTCTCTGAATGGATCGATTTTCTTTAGCGGATGGGAAAAGACTGTAGATTCTAGTGATCCCTCTAATCTGTCAATGGTCAGAGAAGTGAAGTTCCCTAATGTGATGTTTGTCAGCGAAGCCCTCACGAGTCTTTCCCCCCCCCCCGGCAACCTGTGGTAGAAATGAATATGTGACCTTTGGCCGGATCCAGAGCAACCTCACACCTGTGATTCACTTCACGCCAAACGCCTTCACCGCTAACACACATCTCATCTAGACCATCATTACTGTACACACACCAATGTCTCAGGAAGGAATCATTTTGTGTGCTTGGCTTGTTCTTTGTAAATGTTCTGTGCTGCACCCCCTAACCCTCCTGTCACAGATGCACACACACACACACAGACACACACACACACCCCTGCTACTGAGCCCCTGAATTCTTCGATCACTCACTTTTGTTGGGCCTGGCAGACCAGGACTTTTTTGCAGAGAGACACCGACCCTGACCCCGACCAGCAAAGTGTTATGACATAGGATGCCAGTGTGGAGTCTCTCTGAGTCGTTCATGTGTTCTTCTTTTTATTTGTACGGTCAAAGCTGCTTTCATCAATCAGGACTTAACCTGTCCAGAACAGCGCACAACTTTTCCCTCCACGGCTAATCTGGAATAGCAACAGACACACCCTCAGTTTGAGAAGTATGGAATATGTTGCAATTTTGTCAAGATTATCAAGCGACTTTAAAAAAAAAAAATACAAAAAAACAACAAAAAAAAAAACAAAAATAAAACCAACATTTAATAATTATTGAATGTGTTTGTGTTGTTCACGTGTGTCAATTTTTTTCATTCTGTGCCGCAGGTTTTTCCGGGACTTTCCATGCACCATATTCATAGAGAGGAGATTTTTAGGGAAAGTCCCAAGGAAAGATGAACTCTAGACAAACCAAACACAAGTTTCCTGCTACTTTCTGGAACTGTTTTTACTTGTGTGTAGCAATAGCATAGCATTGAATAGAGGCAGATGATGTGAGGTGGCAGGTCGTCTGGACGAGTGACCGTCTGATTATCACTGCCCTAATTTCTGTTTTGGCCTATATTCACCATTTTCCAACATCTGGTATCTGCTGCATTATCTCATCTCCAAGCCACAGATTATCTCTGCACATAAAATATCAAGCTAGACAACTCAGATCTAAATCTTCATATTTTTTGCACAGAAGAATTTTATCTTTATAAAAGATTCAGGATGTTAAAATGAAAGCACTCAAGTTGCAAAGCTGCCTGCCTAAGCACTTTATATCAAATGTGTTTGTGCTGACTAAAAGAAATGGCAAAAATATACTGCAAAATCAGCTTTGTGGTCATAATATTCGAAATTGGTGTTGCATATTGGCCATCAGCCACCTATAGATAGATAGATGGATAGATAGATACAGGGCCATGTGTCTCATTAATCAAATTCAGCATTAAAAAAATAAGCTAGAAAAGAATTTAAAAAATAGCAGAGGAAAATAAAAAGAAACTAATCTCTACCTCAAGAACTAGACTGTCTAAATTACAAATTATAATTTTTTTGAAGTGGGAATATAGTAGACGGCCATAATTGAATAAGATCCAGATCTGCTATCACTATACATTGATTATATCCTCTATGAATTATATCCACTATACCAGACATAACTAATACAAAGCTGTGGCCAAGGCTAAAGTTACTCCAGACTAAGTGTGTCTTTGCAATTTTTACTTTGATGTGAGAATGATAGCATCAACATTACAAGGCTCTGGCAGATGGATCTAATCTTGAATTTATTCAGGCTCAACAAGGACTGTTTCCAACACACTAGGCATAGTAATGACAACCACTGCAGCCTATTTCTACATAGTGATGTAAAAAGAAATCGCATGGTGACTTTCCTAAGCAAGCTAGTGAGCTGTTCACAGTGCACAGAGGTTAATTATACGTATTAGAATTAACTATTATTAACTGAAGTTTATTCTAGTGGGTGAATTTTTATTGCCTTGGTATAATATAATTATGTAAAACAAACAGAGTATTATGAACACTGGATCCCTGATGCTGTGACATCCTGTATGGTAAGCCAACTTGCTGACATTCTGGATCTGGTAGCCTGGTTAGCGCAATAGAAAGTTGCCAGCCAACCTTTAGGGCTACTATACTATATACCATTAACAAATCTGAAAATCTTTACTAAATCCAGCAAATCCTGTAACTACCATAAATCAAAATTGAAAACAAAATGAAGAACTAATACAAAGCACAACTATTTGGTGAGGCACTGAGTTCAAGTAAAAAATAAAAATAAAGCTACCCCCCCTAAATAAACACTTGATAAGCATAAAACTGATGTAAATTGCATGGATAAAGATACTTGACAACATTCAGGTATGCTACAATGTGTGAAACAGACGGGGAGGGGCTCAGGCAAATCCTCCGCCCTCCTACTGAGAGGAAGTGACATTTCAACCAATCACAATCCTTCGCGCGGAATTTCAAACATTTTCAAATCACCATCCCCTTGTGGTTGAAGGATTGTTCCGCTAAATTCGTAAACAAAATAGTCCCTCGTTATTTGATATGCGTTATATGTGATTTGGAGACCCACACATATCTCCAAAAACAGCGTAATACAAAACCATACATATATTGTACCCCAAAGCGTCCATTAATTTGGGAAATCGTTTGATTTCTGCACGTGTGTGATGTGGCGGAGTGATACTGTAGTAAAGCACCACTCCAGAAGCAGTGCGAGGAAAGAGTAGAGATGACCGTATTAGCGTAGGTTAAGTTAGCTTATTCGTTAAGTGGTGCGTAGGGGTAGCTAGAATTTAATTTCTACGTTAAGCCTGGTATGATAGTATAATACATTTTCTCATCGGCGTATCCCAGTTGACGTTTATGGATTACCAGAAATCGACGTGTCTTTGAACGGTCTTACAGGTAATGTTACAACGCTAGCAATCTTCCTCCAAAGCTTCATCGTCTATGCACGTTTTAAGACACGAATCTAATTCGATAATTTAGCCCGTTACTCGCACAATAGTCGGTGTTACTTTGAGTCATTTCAGTGTTAAGTTGCCTTTATTTCTGACACTGATGCTTTTGAAGTGCCATTGCACGTGGGTTCATTAAAATGTGCTTCTGTGATACAAACTTATCATTCACAGCCGTGTCTGCCAAGAGTTGGCAGCTGAGTTGCCACGATAACGTCGAATAAATGTTTGTACAGCTTAAGTAGGATTTCTTTGTAGTAAATAATCACAGTAAAGATAGTTATCGCACACACGTTGCCTTCAGTTGGCTGCATGTTTATAGATGATTAAAGTCAGCCAGTTTTCGACACAAGTGAAGCCACGTTGATAAAAAAATAATCCTTCGCTGTGCCGTGTTCTTTGCTGTCTTGTCACTGACTCTTTCTTTGCCGTTAGGTAACACAAAATGCCATTACACGGAAAAATAGTCGTGATTAAGAGGAGCGGAGGAGATGGAACCGAATTTCCTCTTACTGCATCATGCTTGTTTGGAAGGTGAGACTAATGTAATGTAATACATTTTGTGAATTTAGTCTGGATGTCATGTTTTTTTATATTTCCATTTAATTTGCTGTTGCTGAAAAACGTGCTAACGTTACAACTGTTGACAACCCTTCCCGCACTCGGGTTATTTTATCTTAAACATACTTTGGTTAGTTGCTTTCTTAAACGGTATATCTTCTCTTAATGTCTTCGACAGATTACATACGGGCATATATTTTGTTGGGGTCAACATTTACTATGTGCAACCTCATGTTGGGGTTAGCAGAGGCTCTACTATAAACCCCCCTTGGTTTTAAACGTTTGGAGGCGGGCTTCCAGCTGCTGACGTCAGTCACGAGCTGGCGCAGACGCTGCTTACGTGACTGTCAATGAAGATTGTGACAAGACTACTCTTTTGACACAAACATCTGAAACACACTTTTGTTCCTGTTCTTACACAAAGTAGCAACATATAAAACACATGGCATAGAATTACAGTACTGTTTCTCTGGTTGTAGAAAATTATGTTGTCTTTATATCAGATGTGACGAATAAGTAAGATGAACAAGTCTAAGTTTGTTTGTTGCACTGACAATTTGCTTCTGTGTGATCTCATAGGAAACCTGATTGCGATATTCGCATTCAGCTTCCTCAAGTCTCCAAGGAGCATTGCAGAATTGAATTCAATGAAAATAAAGAGGTAACTGCACATATTGAACACTGACATTAACCTGCCACAGCGTCACATGTTTAAAGGATAATACCGGTGTTCTTCATCTTTTTCCTGGTTGTGTCTGCACACAGTCAGCGTAGTTGAAGATATCAGGGTTTTCCTCCCTTCAGAAGAAGCCATTTGATGCCATTCATTTTTGCACAGTGTGAAAAACAACTTCCGCAGACTTGAGCTAGATCATCTGTCATATTAAACATGATTTGGTTAATTTGGTTTTGTCAAAATTTCTGTTTTGTCGTTATTTCATTTTGCCAGAGTTGAGAGTTTTCATATCAGCGCTGCATTACGTGATGCAGCTGTCAGGAAAAGTCTGTCAGGAAATATCCCTCAAACGTCTTATTTGGGGCTTCTTTGTTAGCCCAGACAGCAGTTAATTTTAAGATAGGTTTGACAACACAATGCATTTTAAAAATGGAAATTGTTAAATCTACTTGCATACGGCATGCATTGCAAAATGAGTAAATAGGCTCTAACTCTAAATGACACCAGTATTCTCCTTTTTAAGCTAAATGAACAAAACAAATTGTACGTTTGAGGTAATGGTTTCATCTTTGTTTCCCCCAGGTCATTCTAACGAATTTGAGCTCAGTGAATCCAACCCGTGTCAACGGAGAGGAGTTGGAGCAGTCTGAACGTTTAAAACATGGAGATGTGATCACTATTATTGATCGTTCTTTCAGGTTTGTTTTGCAAGGTTTTCAGAGGGGTTGCTCAATGGGTACGAACATATAAGTTTTACAGTTACTGTCACTATTGACATCGATTCCCTTCACCACAAAGTGACTTTACTAATATCAGAGTTTTGCCTTGTAATAGTTAGTAATATGGTTCTGAACTGCCTGTACTGTTGGAAGTTGGAATTTGGAAATGTTACACCCCATTTATACATGATATTAAAATGCGATCTGTATCTGGACAAAGAAAAATGCGAATTAATGCAAGGTGTAAACACACAGCATGCATTGCAACCAGATCTCAGCCACAGTCAGCCAGGTGTAACTGGCATCTGTACGGTGTGTTTGCATTTGTGTGAAAGAACCGCCCACAGGGCAGAAACATCATGACTTACTCTGAAGTTTGCCATCCACTCAGCTTCACTGAAGCACTCCAGCATGATCCCCTCCCACCAGTCATCGCTCCTTTCCCTCATCCATAGTGAAGGAGTCACTGAAGTAGCATTCACAGTAGCTGCAAGCACTATTTCTGTTGCCTCCCATGAAAGAGTTGTAAGAGACAACCCTCTCTGCCTTAAATGAAAAGTAAATGCATGCTGTACAGTATCATGCCTAATGATCCTACACCTGCCATGTTTGTTTTTGTCGACAATTCCACCTCCCCACCTATTTGCCTGCTTTGCATAGTGCACACAAAAATGAGATATGATCATGATGTGAACAGAATCCAGACAAGAAGAACGCATCTAAATACCAGGTGTAAATGCAAAGCACGTGATCGGATAGGCTATATCATTATCATAGCATACCATTAGCATATCCAGATACAGAACACATTTTAACACTAAATGTAAATGAGACCATTAACATTTTGTTACTCATTGCGATTTCAGGTTTGAGTACCCTCCAGCACCCACACCAAAGAAGAAGAGGTCTTCCATAGCCGGCAAAACTGAAACATTCCAAGTAATTCACTCGTTAATATCAATCCATCTGTAATGACTAGAGCATTGTGTACAGCTCAACACCTTGAATATGCCTACAACCCTGATAAATCAGATTGTGTATACATGTGCATAATTTTGTGTGCTAATGAAAATGTCTGACACCTAGGTTCTGCAAGATCAAGTGAGGGACACCACCACTGTTGAGGCGGGAGAAAAGAGGATATCTGAAGTGTCCACAGGTATATTTGTGATTGGGAATGGGAGGATTGTTCTGACTCAGCAGTTAGACTGGTAATACTTTGAACAAGGCATGTGTTCATAAGTCACTCAAAAATATAGGATATCAAACCTCTAGGCTACCCATGTCTGTTTTTGTTGTTGGGTTTCAGTTGTATTAAAAGTGACTGTCAAGTGGACTTGCCTTTGATCTAAAAATTCTTTTGTTTTTGCTTGTTTCTAGACCCCCATCTGAAAGATGGAACCAACAATGACAACATCCAGCGCTCCCTGGAGAAAAGCGTTGAGGTGGAATCCAAGGAGGATGGAAGCCTGCTACAAAGCAAGACCAGCTCCCCATTCAATGAGCTGTATCAAATGATCAAACAAACTCTGGATGCCAAGACTCCACGGAAATCTTCTGTCAGCGTGCCTCAAACGCCAGCCTCAAGGTTCTGCACACCAAAACCTGGGTCAGTCAGGAAAGTCGCTGGAAAGCCTGTCGTTTCCACAGAAGTCAAAAGCACACCTAAGAAGGTGGAAGATGAAGCCTCTTGTGGAATCACGGCAATTGAGGGCAATGCTGAAGTTGAAAATAACAGTGTGGCGACTCCAAAGTCAGCGAAGAAGCAGAGGAAGTCCTTCCAAGTTCCTACTTCTGAGATGACTGGACTCGTAGCAGAAGAGAACAAGCCAACTGAACAGGCTGCCGAATCTGAAGCAACTTCAACACCCCAGAGAAGACTTCATGCAACCCCCCAGAGGTTCACAGTGAGTGAGGTGGTTGAGCAAATTTCTGCTGAAAAGCCCAAGACCCCCACAAGAAGGAGGAGCAAGGAAGCCACACCAGTCAAACCTGCAGTTACTGAGGGACAAGAAGAGGAAGCCAAGGTGACTGAGGTCCAGCCAGATGCTCCCAAAACGGAGCCTTCACGAAGGACGTCACCAAGGAGCATAGAGAAGAAACTCAAAACCCAGGATGTACTTCGTGAACTGGATGTTGCTCCTGTCAAAAATGGTAAACGCATTGTAATCCTTGTATTTTCACACACATTTTGAATTCTGTTAAGTGAGTTAACTAAATTACTTTAAATTAGCCTGTGCATTACACTTATCCTAGCATGTTTGTTTAAAAGACTTTTGCAGTGTTCAATAGCTCTTTTTCAACCTAGCATTTGAAATGCCATTGCTTTTATTTGTATCTTATGTCTTATTTAGTCTTAAATGGTATTGCAGTGTATTGATCTACAACAATCATGTTTTCAATTCATTTTTCAGAGAAATGTAAGACGGCCAAAAAACGTAAAAGTGGAGAACTTGGGGCTGACTTGCTCACATCGCAAATGAAGAAGAAGCGGGTTTCATTTGGAAGTCACCTGACCCCAGAGTTGTTTGACAAACGTCTGCCACCCGACTCTCCATTACGCAAAGGGGCCGCTCCACGACGAAGCCTGTGCCTCGCTAAACCCAAACACTCACTCCTCAGACGAGCATCTGCCATTGGCTTGATGGAGGTAAGACTATGGAGGAGGAGGGTTGTTGGGTTTTTCCTCTCACATTGTAATTGTAATGCAGCCTATTCATTTTTTATTCAAATGGATTTTGATTTCCATAGGAACTCGAGCATCCAGCCCTTGCCAGCCCAAAGGTGAAAAGTCCAGCAAAAGCAAGGACACCATCACCTAAGAAGTCACCAAAAGCTAGGACCCCTTCTCCCAAGACTCCATCACCTGGAAAGAAGTCCCCAAAAGCTAAGACCCCTTCTCCCAAGACTCCATCACCTGGAAAGAAGTCACCAAAAGCTAAGACTCCTTCTCCCAAGACCCCATCACCTGGAAAGAAGTCACCAAAATCTAAGACCCCTTCTCCCAAGGGTGCAGCGTTGTCTAAAACCCCTGCTCAGTCCCAGTTGGCTGACAAGAAAACCCCCACTGGCAAGAGAAGGTCATCTTCAGTGGTGTCCACTCCCACAGTGCAGGGCCGCTTCTCCGTCTCACGCATCAGCACCCCATCACCTGTCGCAGAACAAGATGCTGTTGCTGTCCCGGTGCCTGTAGTCCCTGTTACCCCTAAAGTGCCATTGAGGAGAAAAAGCATGAAGAGCACCTCACGGAAGACTCCAAGTGTGTCGAAGAGCGCTGTAGAGGTCTTGCGCAGGAGAAGTGGCATTTCACGGGCATCTATGAAAGGTATGCTGGGCTCCAAACTACCTTTTTCCCCACTACCATCCTCAAGCCTTCCTGAAATATTATTAGTGTCTTTTCAACATGCATGGGAACAATGTCATTTAAAAAACAAAAAGTTTTTGTGGATAATACATGGTCAAAATCAGTCAACTTAGTCATTTGGTTAGTCATTAAAATGCTCAGACATGCTTAATATTATTTAACTTTTGAAACCTATCACTTAATTCAGGAATTAAGTCCTGAGCTAATAATGGATCTGACTAGAACTGTTTGCTGCACCAGACTTTTAATCAACTTAATTGATTAGGCCTATTTATTTAAAAGAAATGCATGTGAGCAGCATTTTCGTTTGCAGTAAATGTTATGTAATGTGTATTCATTTTAACAAACTATGCAGTGTTTTTTTTTTGTTTATAGTAATTTAATGTAGTGGTGCACTGACCCCTTAAAGACTTGAGTTGTAAAGTGAGGTTTGTAACCATTAGGTACTCCAAGTATCTCTGTAACATAAAGCACACACACAGTGTCAGTGTTGTTCATTTCAACAACTAACATTAGCCTACTCAGCAAAGGCTTCAACTGAACTTTGTGCTCCCAACCTCCAAAACTTTAGAAATGTTTTAAATAATTTTTCCCATTAGAAAAATTGGCAATACTGTAAAACGCTTGCAATTTTATATTCTGGATATACTTTATATCCAACTCAGTTATAATAGAAAATCCTGACTGTCAGCTCAAATCAGTCCTGCCAGTAGGGTAAAGTTATCCGTGAGTGGCATTGCACTCATTTTCACCTTTATATCTGAGTGTTGGACAATTTTACATATCTCTGACAACTAAAATGTGAAGTAACTGTCTACCACACACTATTAACACATGAACGCAGGAGCATAGGAACAAAGTTTAACATTAGTTTTCATACCGGACCGACTGGATAGTAATCAGTTATTATCTGAATAGCAGATGCTTGTGGAAAACACTGTTTCTTGTGAGAGGAAGCCTACTGTCTGATTTTTTTTGTAGGGCCTAACCAACATTGTTTTGTTTCTCAGTCATGAATTCCTATGCAGACATTGTGAAATTTGGACAAATCAAGTCTCAAGTGGTTGCCGCAGCTAAGAAGACTGCTACCACAAAGAAGACGAAGAAGGTGGTTGTGCCTAAACCCAAGGTAAAGTAACAAACACTGGGTATTCACATAATCTTAACAATGAAATCTTTTTTTTTTTTCTGTCTCTTGCAACTTCACCTTCACTTCTCAGAGCTATTAAAATAAGACTTGCTAGATTCTACTATGGATACAATGTTGCTGCCCCCTCTTTAGAACTGAGAAGTGTTGGCTACAAATATCATTGAAGATCTTGTGTTAATGAGCAAACAGTCATAGTATGACTCATTTAAGGGGCGATTACAATCATTCTAAATATCAGGTACTACAGGAATGTTTGTGGAGTTAACATGGCTACTAGTGCAATGGCCATGCTATTGATGGCTCTTACTGGATATGTTATGTCTTGTATTTGATTTTTCTCTCAATCTTTCAGACCCCTGCAAGAAAACTCCAGGACCATGTCAGCACTGGGCATGCAGATTCACCTGTTACTATCGTTGTGGGCAAAGCTTACAAACAAAAGGTTGTGCAGCCTACTGGTGCCGCCCCAAGGCTGGTCCACAATACTGCACTCCTCAAAAAGAACATGAAAATGGATGAGAATTTGACTGGTAATTACTTCAGTCCACTGCTATCCATTGACGTGGCAAAGTTTAGGCATGCATTGTATTGTAACAGTATTGTATTGCTCTATATTGTACCTGCTTATGTACTTCATGTTCATGTTGTGCCTTGTGGTTTCAGGAATCGCTGAAATATTTAAAACTCCTGTAAATGCAAGGCAGAGGAAATCGGTCATCAATGTGCAGAGTGCCCCCAAGACCCCTCAGGGAGCCCCGGCTACATCTATGGTAGAGGCTTCAGTGTTGAACACACCAGAGGAACCTGGTAAGTGTTTGTTGTTTTTTTTCTCCCTCCCTCTCTTTTGCCGAGAGGTGTATATGAAGGAGATTAACATGAAATTAATATTAAATTATTCAGTTTAAGTGCCTAAACTATGACTTACTTTACAGGCGAGATGATGGTGTCTCCCTTGAATGTTGGGTCTGCAGTGACACATGAAAGATACAACAGTGAGGCAGTCCAACGCCTCCTTCATGATGATGAAGAACCTAGCTTTGTCAGTGAGATCCCTGCCTTGGAGATTCCTGCTGATGATTCCAGTGAACAGCAGTGCACAGATTTGAAGACTTCTATAACAACTCCCAAACAGAAGCCTGAACAGCCCGAGTGTCTCACTGGAGTTAAGAGGATCATGAAGACGCCAAGACAGAAGGCCGAACCTATTGAGGACCTGAGAGGGAAACTTCTGAAAACTCCCAAACAGAAGCCTGAACAAGCAGAGTGTCTCACTGGAGTTAAGAGGATCATGAAGACGCCAAGACAGAAGGCCGAACCTATTGAGGACCTGAGAGGGAAACTTCTGAAAACTCCCAAAGCACCAAAAGTTGTTGACGTGGAGTTGGATGGCGTCAAGGAACTTCTGGAGACACCTGTACACAAGAAAGAACCTGTAGAAGACCTTGCTGAGGTGATGGCCATGAAAACTCCAGAGGTGAAGAGTTCCCCATTGGTGTGTGCCAATGACGAGCTGATGGGTAACGCTCCAGTAGAAGACTCTGAAGGACTTCAAGAGCTCATGGAGGAGCCACTGAGTAATCCCAGTGCACAAATGGAGACAAATGAGGTAAAGGAAACACTTTCAAGTATTGCAATGTTTTGACAGGTGCTATTTAAATTTCTTTTTAACATTAGTTGCACACACAGTGAGCAGTCTGTATCTTCAGTTTCTGATAATTTATTGATGTATCAAAAAAGGTCATACCACACCAGTCCCAACATTTCTGCGAATACCTTTATCAAGGTAACTGATAGTAGATACAGGGCATGAAGGCGATGGTAGAGAGCTTTAGAGCTGTATCCTTTGGGTGGGAACTGCTTTTCATAACCTTATCAGATATGTTTTTGTTCAGTTGGGGGTTTGTTGGGGTTTTCTTAATCTAATTTAATAAAGAGTAATCATTGTCTTTACAGGGTCAAGATCAAACGCCTCTGGATTGTGGATTGGACATCGCAAAAGGTCAGTTTGTTCTTTAATTTACTTAGGATAATGAAATTATGCAGACATGTTTGAACAGTTCGGTGTTTAAGCAAGGTGCATTAAAGCAAAAAGTGGTTTGCATACTTTCTTCTCATATAATTTTTTTCTATTTTAATAGAACCAGAAGTTGCCTGTGAGGAGCAGCAGGAGGATGTGCCTTGTGAAGATCACAGTGAAGATGGACCATCAGATATCATGGAGAATGTCCTCCAAGCTGACCTAGCAAAAGGTAGGTTGTCTTGTGTTGCTCTTTCATTTTGGTTATGTTTAAATTACACTGAACAAGATTCCTACTGCCTGTGTTTGAACAGTTCGGTCTTTAAGCAAGGTACATTAAAGCAAAGAGTGGTTTGCATACTTTGTTCTCATATTTTGTTTTTCTATTTTAATAGAACCAGAAGTTGCCTGTGAGGAGCAGCAAGAGGATGTGTCTTGTGAAGATGGACCATCAGATATCATGGAGAATGTCCCCCAAGCTGACATGGCAAAGGGTAGGTTGTCTTGTGTTGCTCTTTCATTTTGGTTATGTTTAAATTACACTGAACAAGATTCCTACTGCCTGTGTTTGAACAGTTCGGTCTTTAAGCAAGGTGCATTAAAGCAAAGAGTGATTTGCATACTTTCTTCTCATATTTTTTTAAATATTTTAATAGAACCAGAAGTTGCCTGTGAGGAGCAGCAAGAGGATGTGTCTTGTGAAGATCACAGTGAAGATGGACCATCAGATATCATGGAGAATGTCCCCCAAGCTGACCTAGCAAAAGGTAGGTTGTCTTGTGTTGCTCTTTCATTTTGGTTATGTTTAAATTACACTCAACAAGATTCCAACTGCCTGTGTTTTCCAAGCCTGAAAGAGTTATGGAAATTGTACATTTCCACAAACATTTGGAGATGGAGTGAAAGTTTGCTTAGTGACGTAGCTGTTTAAAAAAATAAAGTATAATTTTTGCTCCTAGTAGATATACTTGGACAGTGTTTGAAAGAGCAATAATGCATAACAAAGTCCAAAGTGATAGTTCCAATTAGCCAAAAGATATTCAGCTTTTCAGCAAAAATATGACACTTGGGGAAAACAACACTAACAAAGACTGATGTATGTTAGCAAAAATGTGTCTGAACCCTGACTCAAGTATTTGACTAATCAACTATAACAGTTAATACTCAAATGTGAAGATAAGTTGTTCACTTTTTTCACATCTTTATTTCAGAAGCGGAGGCTGATGACGTCATCTGTGGTGACCAACTGGATGAAGTGCCCTGTGGTCGTACTGAAGATGGACCATCAGATGCCATGGAAACTGTACCCCAGGCAGTTGTAGACCAGAATTTACCTGAAGAACAACCTGAAGTGGAGACAGCAACTTGCAAAGTCACTGAAGTGGACACGGCTAGCATTGCAACTGAAGTGGACACAGCTAGCATTGCTCCTGACACTCAGAAGAAATCCGCTCGAGGCAGAAGGGCAAAAGAAGTGGGATCTACAGCAGTTGATGATAAACAGGAAGCAACAGAACATCTTGAAGATACCGTTGCCCCTGCTCCAGTTAGAGGAAGAAGAGGAAAGAAAACAGACAGTGCTCCACCAGCCACTGTCAGACAAACTGCAAGAAGCAGAAATGCAAAATGTAATGAAAGCAGGGATGTTGAGCTCACAGTGGAAGCAACTGACTCTCTGGCTCCCAAGGAAGAAGTTACTCTTAAGCCCAAGAGAGGAAGAAATGCCAAAAAAGCTGCTGTTGATGAAGCTGAAATGCTGCCAGAGATTGCCATGATGGCTGAAAAGGTGCCGGAGATTGCTGTTGAGGCTGTGAGTGACCAAACTCCTCCAGTAAATGTCAATCATGAAGCAAATGACTCTGCAGCTCCCCTGGAGGAAGCTGTCTTAAAGCCCAAGAGAGGAAGAAAAACCAAACAAGCATCTGTTGAAGAAGCACCAACAGTGTTGGAAGAAACTGAAGTTGTGAGTGACCAACCTCTCATGACAGATGCTCAGCGTGAAGAACCCATTCCTATCGCCGCTGCAGAAAAACCAAGAAGAGGAAGAAAGACTAAACAAGAATCTGTTGAACAAAATGAGGTGGTAGAAGACACGGGCAGTGCTGTGGAAATTAAGCAGCAGTCCCAAGCCCCAGTCAGGGCTAAGAGGGGAAGAAATACCAAACAGGAAAAAGAGAAGGTGGAGGATGATGGTGAAATTCCCCCAGTTGAGACTGTGTCCCAGGAGAAATCAAGGAGAACAAGAAAGGCCAAACAAGACCCTGTCGAGCCGAGAGAAGAAGTCCAAATGGTTGAAATTCCTGTCATAGAGAAGGTGGCGGCTCCACTTGTTGCTTCTAAAGCAAGAAGAACAAGGACAGCTAAAGATTCAGTCGAGTCCACTGAGGAGATCCCCATTGAGTCGGCAAGTTTGACTACTCCTGCTGAAGCAGTGGAGGTGCATGAAAAGGCTCCTGTGGAACCGGCTGAGAAACCCAGAAGAGGAGGGCGAAAAACAAAACAGGATACTGTGCCTGTAGCCCCTATTGATTCCACAGAAGTCCAGGTCAATCCCACAGAGAAACCTAAGCGGGGTAGGAGAGTAAAACAAGAAAAAGTCATTGAAGAAGTTGAGGTCATTGCAGAGGTACCAGAGGAAAAAGCTGAACACAAGCAGGAGATTGAAGAGAACATGGATGATGCTGATTCTGCCAGTACTGTGACTGACGAACAGCCAGAAGCTGCTGTCATTAAACCTACTAGGGGAAGGGGGGTGAAATCTGTTGTGAAAAATGAGGTTTCACAAGCCATTCCAGCCAAGAGAACTCGCCGAGGTGCAGCTCCTCCTCAGGAGGCCGCTGATACGGAAGTCACTGTCCTTGTTTCAAAGCCAGCTTCTGATTCTGCCAGTACTCTGGCTGACGAACAGCCAGAAACTCCTGTCATTAAACCTACTAGGGGAAGGGGGGTGAAATCTGTTGTGAAAAATGAGGTTTCACAAGCCATTCCAGCCAAGAGAACTCGCCGAGGTGCAGCTCCTCCCCCTCAGGAGGCCGCTGATACGGAAGCTACTGTCCTTGTTTCAACGCCAGCTTCTCGAGGAAGGGCCGGAAAGCTGAGCAAAGCCAATGATGCTGATAAGCCCGCTGAGGTTTCAGTAGAGCCTGCCAAAAAGGGAAGAAAGGCAGCAACAAAGCCCACAACAGATGATGCCACAGTTGTCCCAAGCACTGAGAAGATCGTGGACGAAAAGGTTGTTGATGCTGAACCTGCTCCGGTTGAAGTCAAAAAAGGAAGAGTCTCTAGAAAGGCAAAGGCTGCAGCTCATAGTGACCAAGCAAATGCCACTGAAGATGTCAACAATGCTGTTGTGGAAGATGCTAAATTGCCCAAGAAATCTGTAAACTGGAAAGAAGATTTGGCAGTGGCGTATGATATTACAACCCCAACGCCTGTTGTGAAGGCAACTCGAGGCAGGAAGACAAAACTTGTAGACCAAGACGAAGCCTTACAAGGGACCCCCACCAAAAGGGGCCGATCCACTGTGCCCTGTACTTCTGAGACTCCTACTAAGCCTGAAAACAAAAGGAAAGCATCAAGAAGTGCAAACAAAGCTGAAGAGGAGGATCTCTCAGATAAAGCTGTTCCATCCGAGCCTGTCAAGAGAGCCAGGCGGGGGGCAAAGGCCGCTGATGCAGCTTCCACTGAGGCTGCCACCCAAGGTGCTGAAGAGATGGAGTCCACACGCAAAGTTCCTGATAGGCGCAGAGGGAACGCCTCTAAGAAAGGCGTAGCAGTGGACAATGTCCAGGCTGTTGAGGCTGAGACGCAGCCCAAAACCCGAAGAGGACGAGCAGCTAAGAAATAGAGTGTTTGTTTATTTTCTTACAACGAAAGCCTTTTTTCAACCTTTTATATTGCTTATTTTTAGATTGTTGATTTTAGAAAGTGATATTTTAGACTGAAAACCAAGCACTGCTTTTTGCTTTTTTGAATATGGTTGTGAATCTTGTGGTATTTTTTTTTTTTTCTAAGATGGATTGTATTCTATTCATTTCTGATTTTGCAAATATTTTGTAAGGGGTAAAAAAAAAAGTGGTTATTAAATTTTTCAATAATGAGAGATTCTGAATGCTCATTTTTGTCATATCCAGTGTGCCCAAATGCAGTGTTATGAAGTCATGATTATAATTCACCTGTTGGCTAGACAAATATTGTGAGAACGTTTACGCTTAGGTTATATGCATCTACTACTTTGTGGTGACTAGGGTCTTCATCATTTTCATGGCATAGTCAGTTACACAAAATGATTGTAATTATTGGTTGACACCAGGTGAAATTTCATGACCAGAGGGGGAAAAAAAGTTTTTCAGGACACTCAATTTTGGCAGAGAAATAAAATATTAAGTTAATTCTGTGAATTCCTAAATCAAGATGGTGCTTATACTGTATATACAGGCATATCCTATGTATGTCTGTATAGATATAAAATCATAATTCCAAACACTTTAATTAAATGTAATAGAAACGGTATTACGCATATTTAAAGATTAAAAAATCGACTAGGGGAGAGTTTAAGTTTAAACAACATTTGGATGAATAATTTTCTATCCCATCATCTAATCTAAAGAGTCATACCAACAGAATAATGCCACCTTCAAGTACTCTCGTCAAAGTACCACTAGTCACATGTTTTTGTTCAGCAATCAGACATACTCTGCAGAATGAAGAGGAAAAAATCCGCATCAGGTATATATGCTTTAACAACCAGACAAAAGTAAATATGTGACAAAATGCAAAATAGAAACGGTAAATAATGTAAATCATTTACCTAGAATGCTAAAAAAC
This sequence comes from Centroberyx gerrardi, assembly GCF_048128805.1. Lineage (NCBI taxonomy): Eukaryota > Metazoa > Chordata > Actinopteri > Beryciformes > Berycidae > Centroberyx > Centroberyx gerrardi. Next base: position 18,673,280 of record NC_136016.1, read on the forward strand.
CCAAAAACAAAACCTATAATAAATACAGTACTGTCAATTTTAACACGACTTCCATGATCTCCGCCCCCTAAACATGTTGTCAACTCTGATATCAGAAAATCCCAACTTTGTTACTGTTAGTTACTGTATATTGATACAGCAATGCAACACAACATTTGATAAACTGATTATTATTACTTTGATTATCTGTGTATTTCGCTGTGAGGAAATACTTAGTAGATGGAGCGTCCTCTTCAGGCTTCTGTCATGAACTTGGCTGAAACTCAGATCGCATTTCTTGCATTATCTCTCCTAATAACCATGTTGTAATTTCCAATGGCTCCATAAACATGTGTCTGGGTTATCGCAATGGGAATGGGGAGAACTGGAGAGACCGGAACCTAATGGTAAAATAGGAGAGCAACCCGGACAGATTTTGGAGGCGGGCTGGAAACAAACGCAGGCTCGACGCTGGAGGGAGATTTGAGACGCTTCGGCCCCAAACTTGGCAGTCGCGCTTTTTCAACTTCGTTTGCTGCTTCGCCAACGTGCTTGTGATTTTTTTGTCATTATGGAGTTGGACAGCGACATAAAAACGACACCGAGAGGGTTTCACTGCAACCTGTGTAACGTCAATATACCAAACAGTAAGTAGCTAACTCGGCCACATGCAAGTCATACATGAAACTGTCAGAAGTTTCCAGTAACCGCGCTTTGTTTTTGGTCACGTGTAACTTTAACTTAATTTGAGCAAATAACATAATTTCCTCGGCAGGTTGCTATGTTGGCTGACGTTAAATTACTAGTGAAAATCAAGATGATGTGTCTTCTATGTTTAAGTTATTCATGCTTTAGCTAGTGAGATCTAACGTATTCATAATATTCCCATGGTGTCACGTGCATGTCCTATGAATATGGTGCTTGCTTTATCATATACACAGCTCATTGACTGCGATTTGATTATAATCACCTGTTAATTTCCTACCAAGATGGCTGTGTGGAGATGTAACGAAATACTATGAATTTAGCATTTTTCATTAATCAAATTGTGAATGACATAATCTGCACGTCTGAAATTGGCAGACAAGCGTTATATCACCACATGATTTCGTTTTTGAAACTCCTTCCTGTGTTCCTATACCATTTTTTCTTTTCTTTTTTACTAACTAAATGGATGGCAATCATTTTCTCTCTGCTAGAGCCAAGCTTGGATGACCATGTAAAAGGGCGTAAACACCAGAAGCTGAGCAGTGTCCGGACCACCAGGAAGACCCAGGAGGAGCACAGTGTGTTCGTCAGCGGCCTTAAGCCTGACACCTCCCAGACTGACCTAGCTGAGTACTTCCAGCAGTTTGGACCAGTCGCAGATGTCATCTTTGATAAAGACAAGGTCAGCCTCACAGCATCAGATACAGCTCATCAAGTGACATACATAGCCTCACAGTTTTTGTCTTTTTTGAAGCATCTAGCTTTGCGGTTCCAATCCAAGAGACCCGGCAGCCATTTCTGTCGCTGCATATGGAATGTGACTGATGCACCCTGTAGTAGTCTAACTCTTTGATGTGTCATTCTGCACCCACAGGGTGTGTATGCCATTGTGCAGTTCAGTGAGACAGACAGTACACAGGCAGCCTTGTCCTGTGTCGAGCACCAGATGAAGGGCCTGAAGCTGCGTGTCAAACCGCGGGAGAAGAAGGAATTTAAGCTGATCAACAAGAAGAAGCACGATTTCCAGAACCTCCAACTGGTCCTCGAGCGACTCAAACCCGATTTGTGTCAGATGGCGTGTGTAAGCATCTCATTATCAGAACTTTGATCTGTTTCATGTTCCTCGGCGTTACTGTTTTAAAAGTGCAGTTTTATCTATGTAGTGCTGAGTTCTGAAAACAAAAGATATAAAGCCAAAAGCCTGGTTGATGCCTTTTTTTTTATCAGTGTGAATGGTTCTGCTCATGGTGTAATGGAGGCATGTTCATCAGAACTTGATAAGGGATTGTGGTCTTGTCCTCTGTCGTCCTCCAGGTGAACGGGCAGATGCAGTGCGTAGTCGAACGATTTCAACTGGGGGAGAATGAGAAGAAGGCCCGAGGTTTGCTGATACAACTCCTTCAAGAGGTTTTCACAGAGTTCTTTCCAGGTAATCTCCTCAAACGCATACACAGAAACTCAATTTGAAGCCACATTTTCACTTTGTCCCCAGTTCTAGCTATTATCATCATAAAAAAATTTACCGCTCTGAGCCCATATTTGTCCAACCCCTTAAACAGTCTCATCAATTGTCATCTGAAACCTTCTCATCCATAATGATAAAGACTCTGAGGTGATTTTCCCTCAGACTGATCCATGTTTGGTTGGGTTGCAGACAGCCAGATCCTGCCATTTGGTTCATCTGTGAACACCTTTGGCATCCACTCCTGTGACCTAGACCTGTTCCTGGACCTGGAAAACACCAAGGTCTTCCAGGCCCGAGCCAAGTCCACCACAGAACAGGTCTGCTATCCTGTTCGCCTGCCATAGTTCTTTTGAAGTCCATGTATTCATTTGGATCTAATATAGAAGCCTGTTCCAAAGGCTGAAATATTAGTTTTTTACCTGTTGATATGGTTGGAAATACCCTCAAATTAAAACTCACTCTTGAAAGCAACACTCGGCAACTTTGCACATTGACGGTTCAAAATGGCAACAAGAAGTAACTGTTTGAAAAATCTGAACTTCAATACCCAGAAATCTTTGTATTTTTATTGTATTTTTAGATTGAAATGTTGCCTATTGCAGCTTTATCCTCATCGTTGTTGTCATCCAAAATAATCAGAGCCAAATCATCATATGATCTGTTGGAAATATGTATGGAGCCATGTTGTCACCCTTGATTCATCCATTCCTCTGTCTCCCCTCTGTCTCCAGGCGGGGGAGGGCACCTCAGACGACGGCCGCTCCGAGGACTCCATCCTGTCTGATATCGACCTGTCCTCCGCCACGCCGGCCGAGGTTCTGGACCTCGTGGCGGCAATCCTGAGGCGGTGCGTGCCCAGTGTGCACAAAGTCCAGGTGGTCGGCAGTGCTCGCCTCCCGGTGGTCAAGTTCCATCACCGCGAGCTCAACCTCCAGGGGGACATCACCATCAACAACAGGTCAGCCGATGAACAGAAGTTTTCTTTGACACTGGGTTGAATTCCTCTGCACTCGAGACTCTTTAATCCATAGGCAGCATTGGAAGTCTTAAGAGACGTAGTGAGTAATGTTGTTTACTGTGTAGAACGAGCAGAATTACTGTACAGTCTCCTTGCCTCCTATTCTCTGTCCCTCACTAGACTGGCAGTAAGGAACACCCGCTTCCTCCAGCTGTGTTCAGGGATGGATGCCAGGCTGAGGCCCCTGGTCTACACCATCCGCTACTGGGCCAAGCAGAAACAGCAAGCTGGTAAGACGCATTCATCAGCACCTCAGATGAGACATAGACCCTAACACTACAAAAGAATGGATAAGATTAAAAGTCAAAAGTGATCTACATTATTCAGCACTACTCTGTGTAGCATCAATTCTGTGTTTCTAATAAAAACAGATACCAGATTTGACCAAAGATTAGTAGGCTTTGCTACCTGTGCACTTGCATTGTTATTTCATTCTTTGGTCAACAGGGGGCAGTAGAACCTCACTTGTCCCTTGTGATCTTGTCTGGGATCTGTCTGGGCAGATCGATTTTGTGTTTCCTTTATTGCCTTCACATAAAGGCTACAGTCAAAATAAACGAAGCACAAATCCAGCTATAGTGAAGGATTCTGGATGTGCTGCACTAATGTGGGGTATGTTTATGTTCCCTTTTGTGGAATCAAATCGAAGTTTCCCACAAATTTACACAAATTCTAATTCCCAGTAACGTTAACTCTGAGAAATTTCCTTCAGCCCATGACACATTTCTTTCTTTCCCTTGATGATGAGCCAGTAGCCTCCAGGATGGCAGTGCCCTTTTCAGCAAGGCGCATGTGCTCCATCATTTAAGGAGCATAAAGGTATCGGCTACATGTCGGGGTGTTTCAGTGACCACATATGATCCAAATGTAACCTTTACTGGACATTCTTTTCCCCCCAGTATCACAAATCACAAATGGCGGGCTGCTATTATTAATGTATTGATTACCATTAACCTCGGCCTGTAGGAGATCAGTGAACCAGACCCATGCCCCCTACCCCATTACAGAAAGGTTTATGCTTTTATCTATTAACCAAACCCTGTATACATTTTATTTACCCCATTTCTTCAAGTAATCATTGAAGTTTTATCTTATTGAACACATTGTTGACATTAGGGCTGAACGATTTTGAAAAAATATCTAATTGCGATTATTTTGACTGATATTGCAATTGCGATATGATTTGCAGTATTAGAGGGAATGATAATTTTTACATCTTTATTCTCATTTTCATTGAAAAACGTATTAAAATGATTATGGTGTGATTTTTGCGGTGATCTGTACCAAACAAAGATGTTTTCTTAAGTCTGTAGAATATGATGTGTAGGCCAGGACATCTCTGCAGCACGACTATTTAATTTAAAATGGTATTTTGACACACATTTCGCCTTTAACAAATATTGCGCCTCCTGCGATTTGAAAATTGCAGTAGGCCATATTGCGATTTCGATAAAATTTCGATTAATTGTTCAGCCCTAGTTGACATCATACTTACTTGTTATGTCCGTGTAGGTAATCCCAGTGGTGCCGGTCCTCTGCTCAACAACTACGCTCTGACACTGCTGGTCATCTTCTTCCTGCAAAACTGTGAGCCTCCTGTCCTCCCCACAGTGGACCAGCTCAAAGACATGGCCTGTAAGTGCTGCACAACCCTTCCACCCCAAAGTGTCAACACTCATTGTTACTCCACTACCTAGTTTGTCTGAAAAAGAGGTGACACATATACAAAAATACCTATATATGATGCATAAATGGCTACCTTGTGGATATGTGGAAGTGAAAGCATATAAACTGCAAATTAGACTGCACAGAATATCCAAAGTGCATGTGCATTGTATATTGGATGGGTTAAGTCAGGGATTTCTATATGTCTACATATTTCACTTTTAGACATGAGCTTCATTCCTGAGGGGTTCAGATAAACGTCATACTGATGATAGCGAACATGCCCATGTAGTGAAAATGCATTGGCAGGCAAATTTGCATCCGTTTACTGTGATTTGAGTTTGACTCTTGGTATTTGTAACTTGCTTACAGGTGAGGAGGAAGAGTGTGTTATTGAGGGCTGGAACTGCACCTTCCCCAGTCAGCCTATAGCTGTGCCCCCCAGCAAGAACACCCAGGACCTCTGTAAGTTACTGATAGATAATTATATTGTGAGCCAAGGGCATTGCTTTTTATTTATAGATTTTCAATTTACGTACTGTATGTTTTTACATAACTTAGCTTACCCTTCAGTTTGGAATACAACTTCATATAACCTCTCAAATGAGACTGTTCTTTCAGTAAGTCAGCATCACCATTACAGACCCTAACTGTCACCCGCTCTTGGATATGTTGTCTGTCCATCCAGGCACCCTGCTGGCTGCCTTCTTCTCCTTCTATGCCCAGTTTGATTTTGCGAGTAGTGTGATATCTCTCAGGGAGGGCCGTGCACTCCCAATCACCGCCTTCCTCAGCCAGGATAAAGAGGAGGAGGCTGTGCAACAGGAACAACCCACCAAGCCCCAACGCCACAGTCCTAAATTGGGCCCCCTCAACCTCCTGGACCCCTTCGAGCTCCACCACAACGTAGCCGGAAACCTGACCGAACGCTCCCAGCACAGCTTCCAGAAGGAGTGCCAGGAGGCTGAGAAGTATTGCCGCAGCCTCCAGTACCAGCACAAATCCACAAAGGGGAAGGCATGGGGGCTGGTGCGCCTCTTCACCCCCCATGATGAGGTGCAACGCCGCAAGACCCAACAGGGAGCCGCAGAGAAAGAGCTGACCATCAGCATTCCCTTCAAATTAGCGTTGCTCCCAGAGGTGTTGCGTAACCAGCTCCACATGGCTGGAGACGGCTTCCGGCTGCTGTGGTTCCAGAGGGTTTGCTCTGCAGTGGAGGGGGTTTTCCAAAATGTTCTCAAGTGTAGCCCTGCTCCCTTCACGGACTCCGTCTTCGGGGAGGATTCAGCTGCTGCTGAGGCCATGGAAACCTCCTCAACCGACCTCAACATGTCAACAAACGATGGTGGTGACAGCGTTGCTTCCTCCAGCGAGGCCAGCCCTCTGGGTACAGCTGTAGTCGGAGCCAAGAGGCCACTGTCTTCTGGCAGCGACGCCTCCGTGTCGCCCCACGGGAAGAAGCCACGGCTAGAGAGCGGGTCCGACCCCGATTGCCCTCGCTGGACCTGGGTCCAAAGGCACATGGTGTGGGCTGGCAGGAGGAAAGTGAGAAGGGAGCTGACCAAAGAGACGGACTCGAGGCCAGAGGGCAGCAGTGTGAAGCTGGAGTCCCAGGTCACAGCGCACATCATGGACAAAGAACCAGAGGTCAAAGATCCCCTGCAGTTCAAGGTTCAGTCCCAGATAGTCGGTGGGACGGAAAGCACAAGGGCTGTCCTCAAGTTCCAGCCAAGCGGTGACAAGGCAGGAGTTTTTCAGGACTTCTTTCATTTCCTGGAAGCCTTCTTGCCCAAGATGGTGGAGACATTACTAGAAGAAGTGTAGAGCAAAATGGGACTCTTCTCCAGATATTTTGCCGTAACATCTAAGAAAATTTTGTAGTTTTTGTTAAGAAAAGTCAAAGGATGTGCTTTGAATCAAGAATGCCTTTTCTCCAACTCAAATGAATCCCATGAGTGGGTCATGAAAGAGCATAAGTAAAAGGGCTTTATATTGACCAGCCATTAATGATTATTGTTGTAAATATTGGCTTTGTTGTCAGAATGTTGAGTTTGTTATTTGTTATGTTTGTAGTTCTGGGTTTGTTTTGTGTTTCAGAATATAATTCCTGATGAAGCCCACTCACTTTTGTTTCAAACTTGTTTCAGATGTGGCTTGGTTTTTAGTTTTAGTGAATTTCTGTTTTAAAATTATGCTCTTAAATGACTTGGGTTGAAGGGAAACTTGAGTGGCAGACATTCACAGCATCTGATGCTGTTGGAATGGAATTAAAAAAAAAATTGTAAACAACAAATGTCCTCATTTCATATAGTTGTGATGATTCAGAACAACCTATGAAGGTATTTTTGCCCTCAGTTACCGTCTTGATAACCTTTTCAACAATCCACACAAGATTATGGGGTGTTTCCAAAAGTCATGATGCTGAATATCGAGCCAGCCGGGATTATAGTCGTTACATAGTGGCAGGAATAGGCTCGGCGCCAAAACAGCCTCATCGCCTCAACATGTGGCGTGGGCTGCCAGGGAACGACCGTGGAGCGGAGCTTTTATCCAGTCAGGTCTTTGCTCACACGACTGAGATAGATGAGAGTAATTACTCAGGAGGGCAGACTGCTTTATTACGGCAGGACGAGCCGGAGCTGAGGGATGCACCGAGCTCCCATGTGCTGATTAACATCATTCATCTCACTTTTAAGGGGAAATGGAGAGGGCCAGAAGGTTAGACTGGGCTACGGAGGATGGAGACGGACGTCGTGATGAAGAGGCGTTGGAGTGGGTTTACTACATGTTGATCTGCTGCTCTTTCCTGTTATTAATACAATGTTTGATTTGCCCTCAAGATTAAAACATACATCTTGGTTTTATACATGTGATGGATGGTTCATGGACCAGAGAGGTTTAAGTGAAATCACAATGTGTTGCTTGGTTCACTGGTGGTAATCATGCAAACAGCAAAAAAAAATGTGAGTTATGTATGAATGAAAGTCGTTTAGTCGATTGACATAAAATTAATCCATTAATATTTTTATAATCGATTAATCGTTTTAGTCATTTATCAATTAAAAATACCAAGCAATTGCTGGTTACAGCTTCACAAATGCTGAGATTTGCTGCTTTTCTGTTTCATATCATAAAATATTTTAAGAATGACTTTGGGCTTTGGTAACTTGTGATAGGAATTTGTCATTATTTTTTATAGACTAAATGATTAATGGATTAATTGAAAAAGTAATCAATAGGCTAATCGATAAAGAAAATAATCCTTAGTTTCAGCCCTAGTTGTTTTTATGCTAGATAAGTATATTTGTGGCCAAAATTAGAGATATGTCATGTTTGCTCTTATGACTTTAATCATCTGAGTGGTGGCTATTTTGCTACTTCTGTTTTTATGACTATCACCACAGAAATCGTGCTTTACAGTTTCACTTGGGACAAAGAACTAGCTAAGCATTATAAAAAAAAAATGCGTGAGACCCTCAAAGACCAACCGCCCTCATTCTCATGTTGATATACTTGGTGCTTACTGTGTGAAACCTCTGTCTTTAAACTTTCTTCTTCACCCCACCGCTGTCCGATTAGAAATAATACACGAGGACGGGGACTGATTTTTCTGTAAAAAAAAAATATATATATATGGCTATTTTTTTTGAAGTGGCCCTCATCCTTTTCTTGATGTCACATCTCTTGAACAACAGCCATTTTCCTCCACCGACACCCTGGGACACTCTGATATCACCATCCTCCTCAAACACGGTCACTCTCACACACCTCCGAGCAAGAGAGTGAAAGTGATGGATATCAAACCGGGGGTGTTTTTCTTTGTTGTCCAAAAACAAGAAAACAAAGCTGTTACCTGGAGTCTCATACCGGCTATTTTCCTCAAGCTTCCCTTCATCAAGAAAAGCAATTTCTTGTAAAATCTCTACCAAGGTGCTTTTTCAAGATGGCAGCACATACATGCGCACTCCTGGAGAACACAATGAGAGATGGTTTCATTAGGTATTGATGACCATCCAATTCCAGTTACATGTAGCTCTTCTGCTGTAATTACTATTAGAATTGATTCTGCTGAGTGTTCGTATGTGCGTTGTGTTTGTCAGACCATGGAGACAATTCTTCATTTGGAGTTCCCCCAGCAGTGGAGAGAAAAACACGCCAATTTTATGTTAAGTGTAATTGGTGTCCACTGGGAAGAGAACCCCCCCCCCCCAGAGAGCCTGGATGTCTACAGCCTGCGTGCAATATCAGCTGTTTCCGTAGTTCTGTCCGGTCTGCTGGGACGCACGGCATGAGTCACATCTGTAGATATATATATATATACTGCAACGCATTGAGTTTACAGTGGATCTAGTCATCAACACCCTGCACAATCTGACGTCTTGTGACTACGCTCTGCCTGTACCGATCTGAAGATGACAACAAATAAAAAAAAAAAAAAACATGCTCTGAATCACATAATCCGCCCTTTCCCCGGCCCTCCGCCACCCGGCTTGCCATCCATCTGAGTTACCTGAGGCTGCCCCGGCCAGCTCGCGCATAAACACATGTATCAGGTCGCTGGATATTGGTGTAATTGGTCAGCTCTGCTTTCCAGAAAAGACAAATGGTCTAATTGATGCTGCTATTGGCAGAGTAGCTTTGGTCCTCTGGGGGGGGGGAAAGAGGAAGAGAGAATCACATGAGGCATCGCTGCTTTAGGAAGCTCAGACTTGTGCATCCCTTCACTGACAGGCTCTACTGTTATTAGGCAGCAGAGGGATATGTGTGTGTGTGTGTGTGTGTCTTAGTCTGTCAGAATCGGCGTCCTTCAAACCCGTACAGCACATAGGAATGACGTGCCCGGTTCTGATGCTGCCTGTAATAGAATTATATGATGGCGCACAGCCCATGACATGGAAACTTGAGGGGAAATATGTTGTTTGGCCGCTGGTCATTCGACACCGCTTCTGACTGACGCCCGGTGGCCCTTTTGAGAGCCATTTATATGGTCATGAATTACTGCACTGACAGTGGGCAGTCATCAACCCCCCATTTTCTCTCCTGTGCTGTGCAAACAGACCTGGCTGCCTGGAAAGCACTCTGTTCATATTAGTGGCTCCCCCACTCTCGAGATAAGGCTAAATAAAAACGCATAATCATTTCCCCCTTTCTGTCTCTCAGTGTTGGCAGGAAGGAGTCAGACATTCTCCTGGGAGATGGCTCTTACTTCAGAGTGGCCTTGTGTGTGTGTGTGTGTGTGTGTGTGTGTAATCTCCCTTCAGTATTTGGATTAGGCAGCATATGTCATGCAAATGAAAATGGAAGATGTTTAACTGTCTAAAGTGAAGACAGGTTCAGAAGAAAAGCTTTTAGACTGACATTTCTGGAGTACAGGTGCATGTCTGAGTAGATTTGCAACATTCTGCATTGTTCCAGAATATGTTATAGTTCATAGCTGAAGACGTTAAGTAAACTACATTTCTTACCTAACAAAGTCTCAGACAATTGGCAGCACCAGCAGCAGCAAAAGTTAGTAAAACTGAAAAAAAAAGATGACAGGAAAAGTTTGCAGAATCGGTGGCATCCTACTGGCCCTATTATCTTGGCCTTGATAGCAACTCAAACAGTCCACTGCTCTTTAGGAGCCTAAACTGCTCTTCTGGACTGCATTAGCTGGAGTTTATTGGCCTGTGAAAACTTTAGCTGTCTGCCCTTTCGCTTATCTGCTGCCGTTACTTTCCCAGTGTTTACCCACAAACACTGGGGCAAGCTAATGAGTTTGTCTTGTGCATGTTGTTGTTTCTTGCCATTTACTTTTATTGCCTGTAGAGTGAACTCAGAGAGGCTGATAACTGGAGTGAGAATCACCAGAATGTTCTGGAAAGCCACCGTTAAGTTGTGGGAAATGGGTTAGAATTTGTTTGAATGGGAGATTATTTATTCGTTATTTAATCACTTGGCTTTTGGCTATTCCTCTTTTTCCACTTAACAAACTCTTAAAAGCCATGTTTTTCCCATTTAGGTTCCATTTTGCCATTCTGCATTAATATTGACTTAAATTGACATGCCAATGAGAGTAAAACCTGCAGCGCACTAATTGCCCCTCAGTATCAGTTTGAATTATGGGACAATAATTGGTTAGAAATGGTCAGTGCAATCAATGTGTAATACCACAATCCACTTACTGCCTTTATGGCATGGTCATATACACTTTAATTGCCTGTTTATTGTCGACAACAGCAGCATCTCTACAGAGGCTGTCATTGGGGATTTATACTGAAATCAAGCTGTGTTTTTGACAAGGGCTCAGGGACGGACACACACATGTTTGAGACCAAAAACAATTCTTCTTTACGACCCAATAAAGACCCGCTAGAGGAGTTGGCATGCCTTCCCTAGGGGGCCCAGTAGGGCAAAACATAGTATGCTGTTATGTTGTATGGCGTGTTGACTATCTCTTTGATTTATGCATGCTTTAATACCATAGAGGATACTAACATTATAAGGCTGTAAAAGATTATTGTAAAGGCTTCTTTGCAATCTACTACACATCAAATACTTAGATGTTCATGACTTTTCCTGTGACTTCCAGGTAATATTAGATGGATTCTTTTGGGAATTAGCAGTTTCATGGACAGATAACAGAGGATAAATGTCACATTGATTCTGCTTATACTTTCTTAGACATCTAGAAAATGAGTCTCAAACGTTAACAGTGAAAGTGAAAAAAAAGTGTGCACAATGGCTTTTTTGTCACATTTTCGATGTAAGGGTGATGTACTCAAGCATTCCTGGGAAGGGGCCTTAACCCCAGCTGTAGCATATAGGATTCAACCCATATGTTTGTTTTTTTTAAGGCTGGTACCAATACCAATATTTTGTATTGAAGCTGGTGATATTTTGTGCCAATTGTAAATATCTATAAATTAACTATTTTCATGCTAAAAATGACAAGGAGTCAGCGTTATCCTCTGGGATTTTATTCTTGTCAGGGTGGAAAAACCTTGAATTCCTTTAGGGTTAGCAGCTCCATAAGGCAGAGTGACTCACCACACCTTCAGTTGTAGGGGAAACTCTGGGATACATTGCTGCTTTTAAATGGAGAATTCATTCACAAAAAAATATAAAACATACAAAGAAAATGTAATTTCATTGCAGGATTTACAAACTGTTTTTATGTAGCTGTGGTCAAGGAGGAACCGCCATCACATCAGCAGTGGAATAAAGGCCAAATTCACCCTATAGTAGCATATTAAACTACCTGAACCTCCTCATCAAAGGTGTAACACCCTGCAAGTAGTGAATGCTACTTGAACATATGAATTCATTTTGTAATCCGTTCCATAAATTTAACAGAACAGTTAAAACAGGGCAAAGTGAATCGGCGCTCAGGGACTCACCTCATCCATGTGTGCACATACATACAGACATGGACAGAAAGCCCTCAACATGCGCACACGTACACACTCATACACATCTAGAAGCGATCACGTAACACAGTTGTCCTGCACTGTAAGATAAGGAGTGACTTAAAGCGTCATGATCTGAACAGCAGACCGTGAAGATCTAAGATAAACAGGAGCCGCTGCAATGGCCATAAATGTGACGGATTACGCTGGACTCAGTCCCAGCACTTGAGATCTAAAAGGTATTTGAGCACAGAACAATGTCTGTGTGAGTGTGTGTGTGAGTGTGTGTGTGTGTTGAGTGTGTGTGCTCGTGTCATATTGGCTTCATCACTCCAGACCCACCCTCAAAGCTTTTGCAGTGCTTTTAATTATGATGAAGCAACATGTATGGGTGAAAAAAAAAAAATATTTTATCCGCCAATACCTCAAAAACTCATTTAATTCGATTATAAGAAAATGACTGCACTTAGTCCCCGGAGCATGCTGAGGCTATTTCCGTGTTAAGTGCGTGAAACGCAATTGTATTATTGATCTGTGGCTTGTGACCTGTACCTCCAGACTATATTAAAGGCTGTATCACCATCTGAATAATGCATGCAGGAATGATGAGTGAGCAGAAGGCCAAAGGTGTAGGTGGCAATAATTAGGGGAATTACTTTCATCATCATTCTTGGTAAACATGCATTTCATGAAATAGTATTAATGACATCTTGTTGCATAATGTTGTTTATTAATAGTTAATATGCTTTGCACCTGTCCAGTGCTTAACAAAATCTGTAACAAGTTTTGTCTATGGTCTCTAATGAAAGAAGCTGTAAAAGTTTGACCTTAAATTAATCTCCGTCTACATGTTGAAAAGCAGAAGAAATAATTGGAATTATTAGTAGCTGAAAGAGCCACTGCTCAAACAGGCCTTTCCTATCCCATATCCTCTATATTTCATTGAAGATTAATTTGTTTGTTCATTAACCACACATGCACAGAATAGATTGGAGTCAATAAAACAATTGAACGACCCTGATTACAACAGTCTCCATGCGGTGCAAGAAATTTCACACTAATTAATTTGCCTCTGGGCTGCATGGTGGCTCAGTGGTTCGCAGCGTCGCTGCACAGCAGGACTGGGTTTGAATCTCGGTCCTGGTTTCTGTGTGGAGTTTGCATGTTGTTTGCGTGTATTTCGTTAGGATAAACCCACCTAAACTAAGTGAACCCTCTCTTAAACTTGTGAATTAGTGTTTGCCCATCTTTGTTTGAAGTTGATATGAATCATTATACTGTAAATTCCTGATACACTCTAACATTGAATATTAGCTTGAAATTAGTTATATGAAGAGTTTTTCAAGAAGATAAAACAAATGAATACTTGGCTTGGCTAGTGGGTACCCACTGGTTTTCATGAGTAACGCAAATTATGGTAATATGCCATTTTTGACTAAACAAAACTTTCCCACAAATCATGAGAAAATGTCTGGTGACGGAATAACAGACCAAAATTGAGGTCAGATGTGATAAAATCTGACAAAAGGCACTGATGGGGCCTCTTCACTCCCCTCAAGGTGCATATAAAACCACAAACAAGTAAGTACATAGCTCATTGTTGCCAGTACAATGTGGTTTCTCAACCGTCTCCAGCCCTGTGCCATCCAGAGCCATGTGTGTCCAACCAAACACTACAGCAGCTGATTCCACTGATGAACACAACCAGAGAGGAGGAACTAATGTGTGAAAGCAGCTGCTGTAGTGTTTGGTTGGACTGAAAACCTGCACACACACACACACACACACACACGGCTCTCCATGTCCCACGGTTGGAGACCACAGCTCCAGACCGTGATTGTTGGTGTAGATGCGGTCTCTCGACTGCTGAGCGGGCCGTTTCAAGATAGCAGGGCCAGTCATCCCATCGCCCTCTGACTGTTGATACAGTGTGGTTTCTGAAGTGCTGCGCAGGCCATTTCAAGTCTGAACGGTCAATTGGTCCGTTATTCTCTGATTGTTGGTACAGTGTGGTTTCTGAACTGCCGAGTCAGCCGTTTCGGGCTAGAAAGGTTAGCTGTTCTATTAGCCTGATGTTGAGGAAGAGAAGTGGTGAGTTTAGTGTAAACTTAGAGAGTGGGTGGGGGAGGTTCTGGTACGTCAGACCTCACTTGTATCCTTCTGGAAGTGTTCCGGGTCCCCCTCCACTTTCCTCTTGTCACCACGCCACAATTATTCCAGCTGTGACAAACATCTGTGTCTGCCCATCCACAACTCAAACACGCCCAGGACCGTTTCTAGCTTGTTGGGGGCCCTATGCAAAATCTTGTTTGGGGGCCCCTCCGCTATTTCAAGCACTCATGAATACACATCAAATCTGCATCGACACAAATTCCATAATGCATATAAATCAGACCGAATGCTGCATTTTTCACATAAAAAACTTATTTTAATTTCAGGAACTTAGTTGCATTGTTAAGACATCAAAATCAAAACAAACATGCAAATTGTAAATACTGAACAAATAAAATGATTTTTTTTGCTTTGAATAAATTATAAACTTATGAACAAGAATACACATAAAATTAAGTACTATAAAATGACACTAGCATCAGGATAAAAGTGCAAATGACAAATAACAATCCAGTAATATAGCCTATATTATGCAAAATATTTTCACAAATTAGACAAGAGGTACTTGCATCTGATGTTTGTTGGGTCTGCTGAGGAAGATGATGATGATTGACCTGGTGTCCCCTGACCAGCAGAGAGGTCTGGCTGTGCTGAGGCTGGTCCTCCAAAGTATTTCAGAAGTACTCCTGCAGAGACATAAAGTTTCTAGGTGAATTAACACATAATTATTACTCGTATTGTAATACTGTTGAAATCCAAAACCTGTTCTTTGGTAAAATTACATTAGTGACTAGTAACTGGAAGAATAGTGACTAGTCATTAGAAAATAAGCACTAGTGCCCAATTTAGTGCATTTTAAGGATTAAATGTTAAAACGACCTGCCATAGTTACTGTAGTTCCAATGCTCGTTCCAACGCATCATTGAAGTGAGTGAAATATTCAAACCCAAAACGCCATTTTTGTATGGCTGCGCCATTACATCAAATGGAAAGATCCAGATGTCTTGTGCATAATTTTATACATATTTCCCTGTAATTCAGCATGACATATTTGGTATATTTGGAAACCTTGGGATCTTGAGTAGGCTGTGAAACGTGTGTTTGTAATGATAATCCCGCATGAGGGTCCTTAATCCCCCCTCCTGGAGGTGTGTTCAGAGCCGTTTCTTGCTATACGCGGACTACGCAGCTGCGTAGGGCCCCCGCGACCGCTAGGGGGCCCCGTTGCGCCACCGTATTTTTGTCCTCGAATAAATGGCCACTTTTGGTAACCACACATTGATTTACTAATCAATTATCAGACATATCCCTAATCAATATTATGGGATTTGGGCACTAACCTGATAGCGGTAATCAACTGTCATAACCATACTTTCACCAGTAACCTACTCCCCTTTCGTTTTAGTCTGCACAGGAAAAACCAAGCCAAATTTTATTCCTGATTGTTCCAGTTTGTCTCGGATAATACGACAGTTGCTGTATCATATGTTTGAGAAAGTTTTATTTCTTTGCAGTTTTGTAGATTTCAACCAAACCCTGTTTCAACACCACAGCAGAGTGAAATAAAAGTCTAAAAATATTTACAAATATACACAAGACCAAAAAAAAAGCCATTTTATTCCACTTTGGGGCCCCTTCGTCAGTTTGGGGCTCTGGGTAGCCAGTAGGCCTACCCCTACTGGTGACCCAGATGCTAGTAACTGCCCGTCGGATAAACCAGTTACATAGGCTACTCACTCTCACTCACCAGTCTAACCTGCAACATCACCAGGTTTCTACCTAGGCTGATTAGATCAGATCCTTCGTGCCGGTGAATGGCCCGCTGACAGGGCCAGACAGAAGATGAATGAGGCAGTAAACTTTAGGGGCTCATTTACAAGTCTTGACTTGAGGCTTGTCTGAAACCTGGGCCGAAATTAACTCTGCCTTTAACCTACCATTTCCCATCGTAAAACATAGTGGGGTCTGCTTTATTGCCATTGCAACCTCACGTCAGCTGCACAACGCACAGGCGCTGTTCGTGGTGCTGAAAGGGAAATCCCGCAGGTTACCGCGCTACCAGAGGGCCAAACCAACGTTTAACACCTTAAAACTTAGTTTGAGACTAACTTGAGTTAACTCATCAATAACCCCTTAATGACTAATTCCAAACCTTATAATTGAAAGACTGAGACAAATCCGTCCTTTATTGTCTTTATCAGATAATTGCGTATCATGATTGATTGCTCGGAGTGACCTGCAGATGTGCAGGCGCGGGCTGCCGTTACGAAATAAACTTTATCATTAAACCATCAGCTTCAGACAAAGGCAAACATTCAAGGCAATATAACGGCGCTCAGGTCTGAATCGTCAGTATCTGTGGCCACCAGCTGGAGCAGAGATAAGTGACCCTTTACTGAGAGTTGTTGGAGGAAAAAGCGAGGGGTGTGGTTAGCTGTTACAGTGCGCATCAGGTATCCATCCCACACTATATAACCCTGTGCAACGAGGAGAGAAGAGCAAGACAGGGACTGCCGAGGTGAATACTTCAGGAGCCAACAACAAAAAAGTAAGTTATCCTACTTTTTCGGTATTTTGTTGCATCTTGCATGTTTAAACGCATCTTAGATTTTTGCATGGAATTCATGAACGTCTTTTTTTTTTTTTTTTCTCATACAGCAGGATTTTGAACAGCACATTTTACTCTAAGACAGTCCTATATGAAATAAGACTGAACCTGCTCATCAAAACAGAACAACAAACAAAAGAAAAAACATCTTTACATTTTGACACCATAGAAGTGAATGCAACAGTTTTCTTAGGTTGCTAAACTTTTTTTTTTTTTTTTTTTAAGGTTTAGAAGAACAAGAACATCATAGAGTAGCATTTCTTCTTCTTCTCCTCCTCCTCCCCAGATGGCCATCATGCTGAGACCGTGGATGATGCTTGCAGCGCTCGCCGTTTGCCTGCTGGTGTGTTTGAACAGCTTTGCGGACGCCTACCCTCCCAAACCGGAGAACCCGGGGAACAACGCGCCACCGGAGGAATGGGCCAAATACCACACGGCTCTCAGGCATTACGTCAACCTCATCACTAGACAGAGGTGAGTCGATTCAGTTTAAAATGAGCTGTTATAAGGTGATAGGTTTACCATAATAAAGCCAAATTCAACAGGATTTCAGCTCCTTTTCCAGACTTGGACAGTTTTTTTTTAAATAAAACAAACCACCCTATAAATCTTCAGCGTTAGAAATCAACATTATGCCAGAGTTCAAATAAGTCTACAATATACAAATAAGTCTACAGTTAATTTAACACTTTTGGATAGTTTTGAACAGCTGCTCCAGAGCCATATCAGCTCTATGAGTGGACAAGCAACTCTCCAATCAACTCCAAATAATTGTCACTGAAAAATCAACACTTACAATCACTGGAAAATGTGCTGTGTATGTGACTTTTACGCTGATTACAGCCACAATTCAGCATCATGACGGAGATTTTCAAGCTCGGACCGAATCCAGGTCTTCTAAAGTTTTATTTTATTTTGATATTCTTTATTGAAATCCTCTTGCCACCCTCCGGTTGGGGTGCGGGGTCTGCCAGCTGTAGTGCTGCACCCTGGATCAGGTAGGGATGAAATGCCTGGCTCAAGGACACTCGGGCAGCTCTGGCCTCATGGTGTATGGAGCCTCAGTGACCAGGAGGCCAGCTGCCACCTTACAAAGAAGTCCAACTTTTCAGATGCTGGTCAAGAGTTCACTTGTTGTTTGGCAAGCCAGGAAGCACACTTAGGTCATTATTCTTACGTTACCACGCATTGTTGAGCTTATTATGAGAAATAATGAGGCTGAGGAGAGGAGCCTGGTTTTCCTCAAGCTGAAGGATGAAGTTCAGACCAGAGAGAAGCCTGTAATGGTTCCCTTGTGACCCCAGACTGTGTTGCCCTAATAGAGGCAAGCTGGAACATCAGACAAACAAGGCTCTCTGTTTTTCAGACTAGTTGTAGGCAATAATCCTAATCATTT
Organism: Centroberyx gerrardi; assembly: GCF_048128805.1. NCBI lineage: Eukaryota > Metazoa > Chordata > Actinopteri > Beryciformes > Berycidae > Centroberyx > Centroberyx gerrardi. The sequence goes on from NC_136016.1 coordinate 18,691,619, forward strand.
CCCTTTGTTCCCAACCATGTGAACACCATGGCCAACAGCACCAACAGCATCACGTATTCTAAATAAAATAAAAAATCGAACTGTATTCCATTACGTTACCTAAAAACATAATGTATTCTTATTACAGAGACTTGTGAAAAATTTGAGGATTACTTCTAGGAATACTTAAAGTTAAAGTGAGAAAATAAATAGCATGTCTACGTCTTTATAAAACTAGAGTTTTTTATGCAAACCTGAAATAAATCTACTGAATACTGTAATTTTTCACTTTTTCTTATCTGTACTGGTACCGTTGTACCTCTAATCAGAATACATGACTGAGTTTGGGCAATCCCCTGGATTACGTTACTGATTACAGTTTTGATGAAGTAACTAGTAACTGTAATGGAATAAACCAAAAAAAAACAACTCTGCAGAACATACTCTTGATAGCAAGGTAGGCTACTGTATAATGAAGTGTAGTGCAGAACCAGATATCTATGTACTGTATATACTGCGCATATTAACAGCAGTAACTCTGGATCAGATGAAAACACTATTATCCCATGATATTGTATGGTTTCTTTATTTAATATGTGGCACATTTGCCTACGTACATGCATGTAAGAACACAATAAATGCATCCTGTTGTTACAGTGAAGAAACAAGTAGGTGTGCAGTTTCCCCTGTGATGGCAGCTGAATATAGTCTCACATTAACCCTCCTGGACTATCATTAAAGGGGCTGGATCTGTCGCTGCACTACATGGGCTCAGTGGCACAGAGTTCAGCCCCTTCACGCCTCACACAAAGCCAGGCTCACTCTTCAATGGCCAGGCATCGATTTCAGTAAAGAGAGTTTAAAAGAGAAACTTGGAGGAGCCGATTACACTTGCCTTGCTGGGCACTGGACTGAAAATCCCTCTTTTCTCTGAGATAATTGCTCAGTTGATATGTGATTGGACTCCACAGAGATTGAACAGAGAAACATTATTGATAAAGACTCAATGGGGTGTGTACAGCCAAGTTGCCTTGTTCACAGCTTGATGATTCTTGAAAAAGATGCTTGAACCAGGGGCAAGGGTTGGAAATTAGCTTAGAAACCCTGTATGCCATGTAACATAACAATAAATTTGTATCATCCCTGACAAATAAATGACTAAATAAAATAAAATAAATGTCCTATAGTTGAAATTCATAGCGAGCTGATGGTGTCGCCTCAGAGCAACAGAGGGTGACATGACATGATTGTAGAAGTGCTGACTAAGAAAGACTGGGAGGGGTCTCATACATGAAATCTACAGATAATCTACAGATGTTTGGTTCCTGCCATTACATACTGGCGTTCTGATTTTCTGCAGGTATGGGAAGAGGTCGACCCCCGAGCAGGCGGTGGCCTGGCTGCTGTTTGGGGGCGATTCAGACCGGGACGCTGAACCACGGTGAGAGGAGCAGGAGGTGACACTGACATGTCTGGGGGTCGATCCATATGGGTTTTAGTGCCAATACTGATGTTTCCAGACTGAAGCTGCTGATATTTTGTGCCGATATCCAGTATCTTTAAATTTGACTATTTTCAGGCCAAAAATTGTTAAGCGTTACACACAGAATTCTATTCTTTTCAGGGTGGAAAAGCCTCTGAAACAACATTAAGACCATCGTGGGACACTAAAACTCTCCAGTGAAAAACCAGACTAATTAAATTTTTTAGGTGCGTTCGCAGCTCCTTAAGGGAGAAGTGACCCACTGCATCTATTCAATGGCAGGGGGAACTCTGGGATACATTTGGCCTTTAAATGAAATTAATTTACAAAAAATATAATTGAAATTAAATGAATAAATAAACTGAGCAAAGAAAATAAAATGCCATTGCAGGTCTCACTGTTTTTCTGTAGCTGTGACAGCAGTGACTGGCCAATATCTCATATTAATAAAAGGACAATATCATATATAGGTCTAATCATCAATGTGTCTATTGCCTGACTAACACTGTTGTTGCTGTTGCTCTTCTTCACCCTATTAGTCTCTATTGATTAGCATTTTATCCGAGTGTGGGCTTACACAGTTTATTTGTCATCTCACCACAGCATTCTCTGACATTTGAGCTGGTAATCTGTCAGAGTCAGAGCCTGCACAGCACTGACTGCAAATTAAGATGTCACATATATGACAGTCTATTAATCAAGCTGCTTTTTGTTTTCTTCGCAGCTCGGAGTATAGTGACCAGTGGTAACTGACTCCAGTGTGACCCCCCCCGCCCCCCCATCCTCTGATCGACCAACCATCAATAAAACACTGAGATGCTCAAGAGACAACCTGCACTGGACTGTGTGGCTCTCCGTATTTGATTATTGTTGTGCATGCAAATCAATCTCTCTCTCTCTCTCTCTCTCTCTCTCTCCCCTGCTTACTGTCAATATTTCTGTTTGTTCTTTTGCCAAAAATGTAAATAATTTGTATCAAAACCAATCACTTTAGAATAAAGAATTGAACAGACATACATGCTTTGGTAGGTCTTATTCTTTCCTCCCTCGTGCATGAAGCCAAATGCACCTGCTCTTGTCGCCACTAGATGACGCTCTATCATTAGGAAACGGACATTTTCAAGTTTCTCTACCTTATTGCTTCTCTTGTACGGGTTTATATCGACGGCTGTAGATACAACTTCACACAGATCTGCCAAACCACGACGTGTCTGTCATCACAAACCCTGCCTTGACATCCTGTAGGAGGGAGATGAGTGTGTATACAGCGGCCCTAATTGGCTTTTAATCAATGGCGCCGTTTGTAAGTGCACATGAATCATTTGAGGTAAGGTCTAGTTAAAGATAGCAGTTTGTGTGGGTTGCTCTAGGCTTTAGTGTTGTGAAAGTGCCTGCATAGATTAAACAAGACCTGCTTCTTGGCTCTACAAACTGCGAGTCGACCGACCGGTGGAGACAACAAACCTCCGGCTGCGTCTCGGATCGAAGAAACGGCCGAAGAAAGGTGACCAGGCAGGTGAGCTCTTCAACCCTTTCGATGATTTTCAAGGAGGAAACGTATTTTACTGGGCAGCATCACCGCCGTTTTCATGTAGGAGCCTTTTCCAGAGCTCGTGTACGGCGTGGCTTCTGTTATACGCAGCCTCTTGTTATTTCATATGAATGTCTCCTGTTAAACTCCTGAAGAAATGAAGCCCCATCACTCCTATAAATGACATTAAAACCTACTTATTGTCCGACCTCGTGCGTCTTATCCTTTCCCTTTTTCCAATTTTAACGCACGTTCAGGCTCATTTTAACGCCGGAGAGCCACATATGACCTCAACCGTGCGCTCGTGCACCTTATTGCTGCCTTAATGAAATCCAGGTAGATAGGCATCATGTCATTATGTGTTATTACTTTGTTCAGTATTGTCTTTAGGCTGCTTTGCTCTTACACAGCGGCTACAGCGTTTGTAAAGCACAGCTGATGAAACGTATCAGTCATTTGTAACTCCGGGTTTCTGAATACTTCGTCTGGGTGCTGGAAATGAATTTTAAATGGTGATGTTGATAACAAGGACTGTATGGACGTCATGCACCTGTTCATGGCCATTGCGCATGCGCACACATTCTTGGGACGTACACAGATGTTTCAGTGATGTGGACCAATTGAACGGCAGGTACGCTGCTGTGCTGTGTGACATGTAGGCTAGACTAACGTTAATTACACAGAGGACGGACCCTTTACCAAATGCTGAGAATCATTTCTGAAAAATGAAATGTTTAAGATATTCAAGTTTTTGAATCACTGTATTCCGTCAATAAATGTGCCAAATTTTGGACAGAGTGAAGGATTAAAGTTGAAAATTGATTTATGCAATTATTTAGGGAGGGAAATTATCCAAAATGGTTTTAAGTAGTGTAGCCAATGCTTTTTTAGAATATAAATTGAAAGAGTTGTAGCCCATTCTGTTTCCTACAATCTTATCTATACAAGACACACAATTCTTGCCATACTTAATGGTTGTTATCAGTATGTTTTGTAAGGTTTTCCTATATTGTCGCCTGAAAATTGTCCCAAGGCTGGATAAAGAGAAATACAATTATGACCCCTGGACTTGTAATGATGTTGATATCCTTGAATATCCATCATTTGAACCTTTATTTTTGCTCTTTATGTAAAAAAGTGGTTTAACGATTGTCTCAATTAAAGAAAACAACTTTTTAATTTGATTAATACTCTCAATACTGACTATATTCTGGTCAGTTTTGTTGAATCATCCATGATATTGTCTGTTCTGACTCTCACACTTTATGGATATTGTATCACACTAGAGGGAATATTGAAAGAGCCCTACCAGCAAGAAGAACATATTGTATTTCCAATAGTAATAGAGATGGGTTTTGTGACTGGATGGGCAGTCTATAGCTGCAGAGCGATGTTTACAGATGAGGTTTGCATACGGTGCTCTTGGTGCTCCTGAGGTTTCTTGGAAAAGGGAGCCGGATGGAAAGGCCTTGAGCAGTTTTCAAAATGTCCCCAAGTCATGCCAGTTTCCCTTTAATAAGGCATTAGTTTCCACGTCATATATTACAATATCATGACTTCAGTTTAAATGCAAATTTGTGTAATAACACACAGCCTTAGACCTCACAAAGAAGTGATTTCCAAGTGGACATTTGAGGCCAACTGTGTCTGTATAATATGAAATATGTTGTTGGTTCAGAAAAAATTAGGATTCTTTGCGAGATCATGTCCTAGACAACACCGCATCCATGAATAATAATGGAGCCGTAAATGAAAATGTTATTCAAAGGGTAATTTTGGGGGATTTTCAACAGTTGTCAAAGACTGCATTCTCTAGATAGAGTTTTATCTAGTTCATTCTGATCATTTCTCTCAGGCAAAAGAGGTGATTACTCTGCTACACAAAGGTTGTGATATAGCCCAGGGAGTGATATTATGTTGTTTTGAAGCAGTCTTTTGAAATTAAAGTTCTTATCACGATAAGCATTTACTTCCAAACCCCCCCCCCCCATACTTTACAGTCACTTATAGATAAGAGCTTGAAAATCCCACTGATGGATTTCCACATCAAACCGCAGTCAGCCAGGTCTCATTTCAGAGAGCTTTTTACCGGGATTAAAGGAACTTCAGCCTTCTTATTGGTCTCTGTTTTGGAAGTGGGAGCTTTAACATAAATTTTCCCGCTTTTGACAGCTTTGGGAATTGGCTAAACGATCAGCAGGCCTGGTTCTACCTTGACAGAAACCTTGCCTAAGCGCTCCTTTAACGGTTTAAGAGCTGCGCTTGAAGTAAGGAGTCTTTAGACTTTGAAAATGTGCCCTTCACTCCACATTCTTGGAGGCAGATGAATAGATTTTGTAGTATATAAGACATTAAATTGGATGAAAGCACAGCAAATTGGGCAGCATGGATGTGTAGACAACGTGACCAAGTGCATGTGTGAGACTTGACAGTACATTAATACTAATCCTCTGACGTCTGGCCCAAATTCAAGATCCAGATCTTATTTACAGAAAAGGACAGTTGAGATCACAGTATTTTGATGTCATATATACATTTAATAAGACCTAAGACTGTGACACTGTTCAGTTTTACAGTTTTACTCCACAGCTTTCTGTTTTGAGGCTTGAGAGAAAGGCAGGCTGTGTAGCGCTCTGCTAAGGACGCAGAGCTTCTTTTTGCTCTGATTTCTCCGCGGACTGAGTTAATTACTGTGTGAAACAGGAATTGTAATGGGCTGTCGTTGGCAGAGAGAGAGAGAGAGAGAGAGAGAGGCTCTAGAGGTATCGGGCCCCGTCCACTGTTGTTTCCACGGCGAGTCAACATGGAGATTAATCGGCAGTGGCGCACATAGCCTCAGCATCTCCCCCCCCCCCCCCCCCCCCCCCAGCCCCTGTGGTCTCATTCATAAACATGACTTGCCCACTTACTCACACACCTGCCACCTCATCCCCTTTCGACACGACTCTGCATATACACAGGCCGTTACCGTAGTGACTGCTCCATCCCCTCTCCTCTATCTCTGTGTAGGTTTGGAACGATGTGAGTTTTTCAAAGGCGATGACGGTATACCGATACTTTTGCATTGAAAGTGCCGATAGCTGCTGTTTTTGACGATATTTATCAATCTATGTATCTTTAAACTTGACAATTTTCATGCCAAAAAATGACAAGTTTTCAGTGTTTTCCCTCAGAATATTTGATCCTCGTCAGGCTGGAAGAGCCTCTGAAACAGCATTTAGACCTTCATGGGATGCTAAAGCTCTCCACTGAAACCCAGACTAATGAAATTCTTTTAGAGTAAGCAGCTCCCTAAGGCAGCGTGACCCACCGCACCTAATCAATGGCAGGGGAAACTCTGGGATCCTTCACTGACTTTAAATGGAGAATTAATTTACCAAAAACATTATTGAGCAATTAAATGAATAAAAAAAAATGGGCAAAGGAAATTTGATTGCCGGTTTTTTATTAATTTAGCTGTGGTGGAAGGAGGGAGGAAGCTTTTATCAGCAGTGGACGACAATGACTTGCTGATATTTAATAAAAGCACAATATTAGCCAGAAACATTGGCAAAGCCATATATCAGTCTGGCCCTAATGGCGGGGATTGGCTGGGTAATATTCTGGCCTTGGCCCCCGGAGTTTCTCTCAAGAGAGATTTGGGTGACATTGAAGCAGCGGCTACATTTATCCCTCTTATTCCGTCATGCCGACTCCCTCTGAAAATATGACAAAGGGAGCGGGGAGCTTGAATGAATTACAGGCAGGGTGGTGATGGTGAACGCTCCCCTGGGTGGCTCACAGCTCTCTGCCGGAGTCCTTTAGCCTCTCGGTGGTATGTACACTGCATTCAATTTTAATTACACTGATTATAATTCACATCAGCTGAGGGAGGCAGAGGACTAGCATCCCTAACTTGATCAGGATTTATTAATAGATGTGTAGCTTTTAAGGGAAATCTAGTGATGATGGTAAATCTTACACCATCTAAAATCCATTTTTTAACAAAGATGGCTCTTTAGTTATAGTACAGAATACAGAAAAAGGTATGCATTGAAAAAAGTAAAAACAGTAATAAATACAGGGCAGATGATCGTTGATGAACTTAAAAAAATCCTCATTTCCCGCAGTCGGAGGCTCTTTAAGTAGCTCAGGTGGCTGAGGTGGCTAATGTCCCCAGGTTGTTAGTTGACAGTTAATCATTGACAATCTGTTTTTTCAAGGCGAGTTCAGATAAAGTCTCACTGTAACCTTTAGGTCTGAACCAGGGAAAGAGACCTTAAATGTTCTTTTGCAGGCTGTCTCATCTGGCTGCCAGGTAGTAGCACCTTGTGTGTATCAATATGCATGAGGGGAGTATGACACAGCTTTATTTTTACATTCATTCTGCCGTGCTGCACAGAACGGGTTCAGACTGCTCTTGAATTCGTCCCCTCCTTCAGAAGACCTCCACACTCTGTTTTGATGTGGGCCTTGATGTGGCCCAGAAGGCTGCGTTCAAATGAATTGCTTCAATTTTGTTTTGGAGGGAGTTTAGTTTGGAGGTTAGTTCGACAACAGTGAAGCCGAAACATATCAGTGCCTTCGTTTCAAGGCACCTGGGGCCAGATTCACAAAGTGCTCTTAAGACAGATCGCAAGAAGTTCCCTAAGAAGACATTTTAGGAAGTTGTTAAGAAGGCTCTTCAGTGCAATTCCCCAATATTTTATTAAAGGATAATTCACATCAATAATTAGTTTCAACCTGGGGTTTATTTTCCTAGTTTTTGCCATCATTATGATTGATTGTGATCAGACTTTCCTCACTTACTTCACTGTAGAGCTTTATGTACCTCCAGTTCACCAGTAGAGCTGCTCTCCAATACACACAAAGGGCCGACATAATACAGTGGAACCCATAAAGTGATTTAAACATGTTCTGTCAACACAGTAACACCCACACTGCAGTTACACGTCTTTAAATAGCTGTGATTTAACAGTTCAACATTTCAGTTATAATAATCCCTTTGATAATTTGTTAGTGTGGCTCACACACTTCCTTGTTTAACAGAACAGGCTTTTGTTGCTTCAGCTTGAGAGCTTCTTTATATGTTTGACTCGTTGGTTCAAGTCATTTATATTTATGAATTCAAAATCAACCATAAATGAGCTACAGCTGATATCGTCACTTTTCGTAGTTGATTGTATTAGTGTGAATATAACTGATAATTGGACTGCCGACATCGGTGGATTCCCTGTTTACCGCTTGTGTTGACTCTCTTCCACAATTCCTGACTCCTGACTGATATGACATGAATGCAGCATCAAGCACTTGAACGGTCCACTTGCCAACAGGGTCAGCTGATGCAAGCTAACGACTAGTTAGCTAAGCTTAACAATAAAATGTTAAGCTTAAACTGTGAGATACAGTAAGTAAAACTAGTATGTAAAACTCTCATATACCTACTTAATTGTCTAAAGTGTGTGTTTAAATGAATGAATTTAGAGGCTTTCCTTCTCACTGCAACAAATTTAAGTGGAAGGTTTTCTTAAAATTAGGAAATAATTTAAGAACAAATTTGAGAACTTTACTTTCAAGAATCCCATCATTCAGAAGTTTTTTTTTAGCAAGCAAAAGAAGAATAAAGTTTTTGGTGAATATCAACGTCTTCACTTATTTTCTGAAGACTAAAGTTACATAAAAGATAGCACTTAAGATGTTTTTTTTCTTCCTAAGTAGGTTTTGTAAATCTGGCCCTTGGTTTTGTTCTTCAATCCATTTCATTGAAGTACTCCCTGGCAAAACTCTTCTGCGGGATTTGTGAAGCTGTATAAAGTGATCCGGCCCAGCTGTGAAGTTGATTCAAGTGCTGCGCTCGGGCCGCTTGAACGAAACACGACCCGACTGAAATCGGGTTCATCAAGCAGCGGGACAGGAGACGTTGCTGGAGTGATTTCTCAGCCATTAATTAAAGGCTTTCATTGTACACCTCAGATCAGGCTCTAAAACCACCTGTCAAGGCCAACGTTTTCAGCTGGTGAGTTTGGCTGCCTGTTGTTGTAATGCAATACTCTGCTTTTTCAATTAATTCACAACTACAGTATATCATACTGAGCAAATCTGTTGCTTGGAAACAGAGCTACCGTGTATTTAAGTGTACTACAAACCTTTTAATATAGCCAAATTTGGCTCAATTCCCCTCCAACTTATTATTATTTTACGCATTTTTCCTTGTTGCCATGGCAAAGCGCTGGGAAAAAAAAGGAAAGGGCTGCACATGGTTGTCTTGGATACGACCGTTTTCCCTGGTAAAGTAATGAGAGGAGCTGAACCTGTGGGAGCGCAGGGTTATTTTTAGGCCTGACGCCAGCCTGCATGTGTGGATTAAGACTTGTTTGGTTGTTGGTGTGTGTGTGTGTGTGCGCGTGCGTGTGTGTGTGTGTGTGTGTGTGAGCATGTTTACAGGTTTTGGTGCAGCTTCACTGTGGGAACAGCTCAAGGCGCTTTATACTTGGCATACAAACACCTGGGTCACCACACACAAGTCACTGCTGTAGGCCAAGATGTGCTGAAAGATGGCTAAAAAAAAAACGGGATGCAGGCCACTCAGCTTTATTTGCAGTTTTCACAATATGCTCTAATGTATGTCAGCACCACATAAAAGGAAACAAACACTTCCCACTGCTATTACTACAGGGGTTTCCTGGCTTTTAGAGAGGTTTGGGTGATGAAGTGTTTTACAGTATGGGTTCCATGTGTGGGTGGGGGGGTGGAGACTCTCTAAGCACAACAAGCAACAAGAGCAAAGATAAAGCAATTTGAACCAAAAAAAAAAAATCCCTTCTATCTCTCGCCTTCGTCTTCCATTTCATTTCCTTCCACTTCTTTCTTCCATGATTGCATGTTCTATAGCCACGGGAATTTTGTCCTATTGACCTTTGCACTCATTATTATTGGTTGCATGACATTTTGGTGATCTAGAAATTTAAGCTTATCATGCTGTTGCACTCACTTAAACTGTAGTACACTGAAATATGTACGTAAACACATACACACACACACACACACACACACGCTCATACACTTACAGCAGCCCTGTGTTGCCGGAGCCTCCGTCTCCCATCTTTCTGTCTGTGTTGAAGGGTGAAGGCAGCTCTACAGCACAGCTGCCATTACATCACATTCACAGACCTGCTATCATCTCCACACTGTCAACCAATTAAAACGAGAGGCCAGCTGTGTGTGTGTGTGTGTGTGTGTGTGTGTGTGTGTGAGTGTGTGTGTGTGTGTGTGTGTGTATGTGTTAGTGTGACTAATGGAGACAGAGGGAAATCAGTCAGAGAGCGAGACAGTTCAGATACAGCAGATATTATTGCAGAAACTGACCCACAAGTTTCACACCTGCTGGGCGTTTGCCATCTGCAGCGAAGGAGTTATTACACAAATATCCATTGCAGCCACAATTAAGGATCACTTATTTACATTTACTTCAATATTATATATTAGTGTATTCAATATTAGTATAATTATTATTAATAACAAACATACTACCTAGCTAATCCTGGATTGGAGAGCTTGATTACTTGTTGGAAGTCATAGTAGGCATCCAGGTTTTCTTGATTTACTCCATCAGTAAGATAAGAACAAGAACAAAGGAGAATGAAATGACGTAGTGAGAGAGCAGAGCAGACCCCCCCCCCCCCCCCCCCCGCCCTCCTCTGCCCCCCCCCAACCCCCCGCTGTGTTAGCCCAGCACCAGCGTGGCTAAGGCTCTGCCGCAATCGGCTTTGACTTCTTAGCTGCCATGTGTTGCCTGCATGCTTTTAACAAGCTCTCTCATTTCCCAGTGCAAACACTGGATGCCGTGGATAAGCCGGGGGACTGGTATGCGGTATTAAGGACCTGATCCGCATAGATCAGAGTTGTACAAAGCTCCGGGCCCTTCGGAGTCTAAGACTGTGTGCTTCGGTGCCACACTAGTAGCTGCATTTACAGCTGTTTGACGAGTAAACATGGCTTTTGAAATGTCGATCTCTAATCATAGCGCCCCCATCAGGCCAATCAGTGTTTTTTTGAAACGCCAGACCACAGTGTGAAGATGCATCATCCCTCCAAGTTTCATCAAAATCAGACCAGTGGTGTCTGACACACACATACTGTATACACCCATACACATTAATGAAGCTGAAATAGATTTTTTATGCTTAGATACACACACACACACACACACACACACACACACACACACACCCAGTGTTTAGATACACGGTGACTCTGCCTGGCATTAATGCGTTTCGGCTACAACTGCACTGGCCCCACCATGGATGGATATTGCCATGGCAACCAGGAATTAGCATCCTTGGATACCACACTCTCTCCCTCATCAGCTGCTCTCTTTCTTCCTCACTATTGTTCTTTGTTTGATCTCTCTCCCTCTCATCCCCGCCTTACGTTTCCGCGCTGCCAGCACCTTGCTACCTGACTGTTTTCCTTCTCAGCCCCTTTTGTTGTATTTTCTTCTGTCTCTGTTTCTGTTTTCCTCCTACCTGCCTCCTATCCCCCCATCACCACCACCGCTCCCCACCCCGTTTCCTAATTGCTATTCTCTGTGTGTATTTCACATCACCCTGCAATTTTTGGATCTCAAGTCAGGAGAATGCTGAGTCTCCCAAAACTGGTCTGTGATGCTGTTCTTGCTGCCCGATGTTAATGGACCAGTAAGAATCAACACAGATCCTCACTTAGCTAATGTTAGCCAGCCTGCCCACTCACTCACTCACTCGCTCGCTCACTCAGTCAACCGCTCCCACAGTAGCTAATAGCACTCCTTATGGAGATGAGAGTTGAACTGTTGGGGTGTTACCAAAGCAACTGTCTTTTCTATTAATAGGTATTAACAAAGTTAGATATCGGTCATGTGTGGGAGCTTGTTTAGACTGAAGTGGGATTTAGCTGCATGTGTCAGCCAAAAAAAAAAACTATAAAGTACCAGATCCACTGACTCCTGAAATTTTCAAGGATTTCTATACCTTTCTGAATTGCCTCATTTTATACCTCTCTTGCTCCTTGGTTTTCGACGTTTCCCCCTCTCCTCCCTGCCTTTATTCCTTTCCTTTCACCCTCCCTCCCTTCTAGTTTCTCCCTTAATTCTGCCTCTGTGGTCTGATGTCCGAGGGAGGCTGCATTCATAATTCCGATCAATACTTCATTAGTGTTTTCCATACCCCTCCCCTCTCTTTCTTTCCCCTCTCTTTCATTCCAGTTGACCTAACAAGTTTTGTGGAGGATACTGGGAGGAGCCAATTTCCGAAATGCCCGTGGCAACAGCCAGGTCCGACTCTGGTAAGTGGTACGACAGAGGGTGTGTCTCTGTGTGTGTGTGTGTGTGTGTGTGTGTGTGAATGAGAGAGAGAGAGAGAGGAGGGAAGACGGAGAGGGCGAGAGATAGTGAATGGTGTTTGGGTATTCCAACACTCAGGCCGTGCATCTCGTCTCCTGAGCTCTAATGTGACTTAATGAGCTGGCTAATGGAGCGCTAAAACTCCAGTCTGAGATCAGTCATGCCTCGCAGGATTTGCTGTTGTATCCTCCACCGCCCTCCAATGATGCACACGTGCACGCTCAAATCTGCACAAGCCTGGAGCACTAGTGCACATGCCTGCACACACACACACACACACACACATGCACACATATATATATAAACAGCTCCCTTTGGAGGCTAGTGAGTCTGATAATATAGATCGATATTGATTGAAATGGGAGGGTGGGGTGCGGGGCAGCAGAAAGGTTAGGTGATCTGAGGGCAACTTTCCAGTTCCAGGCATAGTTCATAATCCATTTGGCAATTTGTTTTATTTTTTCTACTCAATTTAACTTTTTTGAAGGTTCTTTTGAAGAAGAAGGTTACAACAGTCTGCTTTTTTGTAATGGATTGAGAACTTCATAGTGTCACAATATCAGAAATTTCAGTATTACTTCCATACCATTGCAAAAGTTGAAAATAGAATTTCATAAACATACAATACTTTCTACATGAGACAGGATACTGTCTACAGTTCCATGTCTTCTATATGAAACCGCGTCAATCAGTCCACCTAAGGAGCCAAATATGGAAATATTTAGCTTCAAAAACCAACAAAGACCGACACCCAACTGATGTATCAAAAGCCCTGTGCAAACGCTGCTACAAAACTGTCCAAGTCAAGTGTGATAACACATTACTTGATGGTTTCTCTTGTTGCTGTGGTATCATGGTAGTTGAATTTTCAGATATTAAACTTAGTATTGGTATAGTACCATTAGTATTTAGTCCAAATTCTGATATTGCGACAATGCTAGAACTTTATTTCCTAGTTTTAGGGCCAAGAAAGGTTTTGTTTGTTCCATTTTTAAGATATTTTTGGGGCATTTTTGCCTTTATTAGAGATAGGAAAGACATGCAACAAAAGTCTGAGGCTGGATTCGAATTTACTTGGTATACGCCTTAGCCCTCTGACCCACCAGGACGCCCCTACCTCTAAACTTTTGATGGTGCAGAGCCATGCTTCCATATCATTCCACTTAACTCACTTCTTGTGGTATTTGATCCAGAGACATAAAAGATTAAAGGACAAGCGCAGGAGGTTTGGGAAATCAAGTGTCTTAGAGATTTTGGAGTGCATGCTGGTTAGCGGCGAGCTAAATCTACAACTCAAAGCTTAGCGTTTGATCATATGTGGTACTAAATTTCAGCAGTCAGCGGGCGGAGAGAGGGAGGGAGTTCAGTTGGGAGGGAATCAATTCTACAGAGATGTTAAAATGTGTATGCAGTTTCATTTTTCTGTAATGGGCTGTCAGTCAGTCTTGATTTGTATACCAGCTGAGGGCTAAGTCTGGATGACTGGCATTTTTAGTAACGCTGAATAAATTGTTTCTCCAAATCAATTCATGTCTCTTTTATTGAAAAACCAGCATTTTCAGCAGGGCTATTTTTTGCACAGGCATAGAGTCTATTTAGAAGAGAGTCCATTTTGATTTGAAACCAAAAGATATTTCACATCCTTGTCAATGAAGCAACTCCGATTTAGGTTTCCTTGATTTGTGAGCAAAATGCAAAAATGAAAACCCCCCCAATAAGTGCCCTTCACTTGCATCTGCCGGGCTCGCTGTGTTTGTACCTGTGTAATTGTCTGTGATGTCACTGGCGATGGAGGAGCGTCACTCATCCCCTCCCTCTCCCCCCCTCAGCACCGCCTCTTTGACCGACTCCCTCCCTGCACGGCAACCCTCTGCTCCTCCTTCCCCCAATTAACCCCCAGAGGGAAGGCTGGAGGAAAATCACCCTGCCTTGTTTTCTCCCTCCTCTCCAAGAAAGCATCACACTTCCCTCCCTCTTACACCGACCCCCCCCCCCCCCCCCCCCCCCCTCCCTCTTTCTTCTCGCTCACGCACACAACCCCTCTCTCCTCTTCAATTCATTCATGTGGAGGGGAAGACGCTCAGTCAGGCGTAGCTTATACACACTCACGTCAAGAGCAGGTGGTGAGGGAGGAAAGCGAGAGGAGCCGGTTGACAAAGGGAAAGGGAGGAACAGGGATAGAGAGGGAGGGAGAGAGAGCAAGATCTCTCGGGCTGCCTCAGATATTGGGTGTGTTGCTGTGTGTGCGTTGTAGTGGGGTGTCGCTCACCATGGCTGGCAGCCTGTTTGGAAGGCTCTCCTTGGAGGAGGAGGACTCGGCCAACTCCCTGGAGGGCCTGGAAATCAAGCTGGGGGGAGAAGGTAAGAGCACAGGTCACCTGCCTGCTGGGTATGAATGAGGGAAGTAGAGATGAAGGCTTTATAAGAGAGATAAGCTCTTTGCTTATGTGTTTCGTCAAGGGAAGAAAGGCTAGACTGCAAAGATAAATCGGCAGCAAGTCTGAGGTTGAGTTAATGTTAAAATGCAGGTGAGCGGGCGGCGGCGCGCTGATGGCCACGCTGACATCGAGGGCTAGTTGATGTGACCGCGGTGTTTTGGCTTCGCGGCTCCTCCTGCTCCTGGTGCACCCGTTCAAATCTCCTCTGAGAGTCTGATGAAGACGAGCAGAGACAGATGAAGACCCGGGGCAGCGTGTGATGTGCAGGAATTCGCGGCATCAGAGACTACAGTGACAGGACCGAAGTAACGAGAGGGCAAGGTGCACCAGCCCCAGCGCCGCCTAAATATTCATTAAGGGATTCTTATATTCAGCATACAAATATACCATTTTTGTTTGGTTGTCACAATAAGAATCCTCTTCGTGCAAATATTGTCCACTTAGTATTGGAAGTAGAGAGGAAGAGAGGAATAGCACTTTACACACTGCAAGGGGATATTAAGTCTTTGTGAGTGGAGCAGCCTCTGTAGAAGCCGGTGTGTACAGTATATGTTATATTGATAATGCACTGATCGTATTTGCTCACACAGCGTGGTAGCGGGAAGTGCCATACATCCTATTCATAATTGATGGGAGTTCATTAATACTGCATGGGATTGCATACTACAGTAATATGTGCTGAGTGTGTGTGTCCATATCTATTCATGTACTTTGTGTTGTTTGCGTCCATCGAGCACTATGACCGGCGGTTTGCCTCGCCTGGGGAACGCACGCAATATAAGAATAGTTTCCAATAGGGCGAGAGGGGGAATAATATTTCCATTGCGTCATGTTAAATCAATCAAGGTTAGAAGCCGGTTACATCATTGCTGAGTCTATTGCACGCCACACTGTATACCATGTTGCAAGATATCCCCTGCTCTGTAATGGAGCTTGACAAGACAGCAGTGACAGCCATAATGAATCACATGTTCTGTGAGTGCGTTTGCATCCAGTCTATCAGTTAGGAGCTTATGTGTGTGTGTGTGTGTGTGAGAGAGAGAGAGAGAGAGAGAGAGGGGTAGAAAGTGTGTGTGTGTGTGAGAGAGAGAGACCTTTGGTGCATTGTACATTCATAGTGAGTAAGTCGGGGGTCATTCATATGCAACAGTGTTCTGATCAGAGACGGCACGTTGAAAGTGTCAGACACACAACCTTCAAATAACTCTCTCACCCCCCTCTCCTCAACACACACACACACACACTCTACACACACACACACACACACACCTCTCTGCCATACCCTCACAGTGTCAGTGGAACATTCAGTGTGCCGACTGGACTAATGAACCAGTGTTCAAACACAGATGATGGATCATTGAGTACAGTGTATCGGTAGGATTAGGCTGTCAAAGATAATAGCTTGGTTTCAAGAGTATGGGACAATTTAATTTTGCTCTGGCTGAGGGTATTCGATAATGTGGTGACACTGGCAATTATTTCAGCCATATCGTATCCCGATGATCGCTGTTTGCTCAGTCCTTAACTGCTGCATGAAAAATGGATGTACAGTAGAGGCGAAATACTCGTCTCGTGCTTCCTCCAAACTTTCAAATGATGCGCCGCCCAGACTTTCTGCGGCCACGGGGCGAGGTGCAGTGGGAGCTGCTGTCCACTTTGCGAAATGTCACCAAATATCACAAGTGTTGTCTCCATTGGTGACCTTCAGCCCGCTAATGAGACGATCCGATCCCCGCCTGAATCGTGCCAGCTTGGAACAACCATCACCATGGCGATGCGGTGGCTTAAATGGCAGCTTTAAAGGCCCTCGTCCTGCTGATTGGCTACCCAGGAGAGAGGAGGTTAGGGAGGTCACAGTGGTTCCCCTAGAAATGTTCCCTGTCAGCGTATGGTCACACACACTGTTTAATAGTGTGAGTTGAGCAGAGTGTAATGGGTTTCGGGATGTGTTTGTTCTTCGGATTCTTATGTGCTTATCAAAATGAAAAAGGACATATTGATTGTTTCATGGTAATTAACTTGATAACATTATTTTCTAATTTAGTGGGCTTCACTGTCTTTTTATGCCCCATTATGTTGTCATGGTGGCGTCAGTCTGTCTGTCTGTCTGTGTGTCTGTCTGTGTGTCTGTCTGTCTGTGTGTGTGTGTGTGTGTGTGTGTGTGTGTGTGTGTATAGATCCATTCTTATGAACACAATAACAATATATTAAACTTAATGCTGACATCACAGACTCCCTCCATAGAGCAAATGATCTGATTAGATTTTGGAGCACCTCGCTGCATAAATTTGCACAGTAATGATGAAAAACTGATTTTCTTGAAACTACTATAACTCCTTAATGCTTTAAGATACAGAGTTCATATTAATACCGCCCATGTGTTATGTGAAGACAAGTATGTTGACGTAGAAATATCCGCTAATTGATACATTCATTAGCTTAATTAATGATCTCATTAGGATAACTGGTTAGGTATAATATATCATGGTAATTATGGCGGGACATTGGGCAGCTCAAGTGCCTCTTGTTTTAGATTCTTATTAAAAACGTTTACAATACATTCCCAAAAGACAATTTTCTATATGTACCTTCATTTTGCATAACTTGTAGAACTCAAAAATGCAAAATTATGTTGCTCAACCCAACTGTGATACCGTGGAAATGATCCCTGACATGGCCTCATTTCAGTATCCGGGGTTAGTTTCCTAAAGTTGATGAATTTAAGTGGACAAGCCTATCAAGTCTTATCACAATGACTGTATGCATTTAACTTGGGCTAATACACTAATCTTCTAGCAACTTGTTATCTTTAAGTTTTGACTGTACTAAATTTGTATCAGCTATTTTATATCCTAACTTGTCTGTCTGAGACTGCAGTTGTACATCTGGAATCTTTTTTTTTTCATCACTTGTACAAAGTGTTTTGGTACAGTAGATAATTATGCTAAGCAAATGAGAAGACCTTTACTGTTTATCTGGAAGAGGGCACACACACACACACACACACACACACACACAGACACACTGACCACACAAGTACATTACACAATTGATGTGCCCACACAAGCTCACACAACTTCTGTCACGACGAGCCAGCTTGTCTTTCCGGTGATGTTGTGGAGAATGTTGACTTTACTATCGTGAGCTACAGCACAGACTCACACAAGGCCAGTATTCACATTTTACCATGTAATAGTTGTATTGTATACGCTCAGTGTCGCCTGAATCGGAGAATGAAATACTTCAAACGGATTGCGCTCTACAAGGGCATCAAGATGGACAGAATCAAGTACACAGCGTAATTAAACACGTACTTCAATCATAAATGATTAATCAGTTCTGGTACACACCACTATGGAATATGCTCCAATCCAATATAATTCTCCGCCACTGTCTCGGACATTCATCTTTCGCTACCTAAGGGATTGATAGTAATTATATTTTGCTGGAGAGCAGAGAACACAATCAAATCTAACTGCAGCCTCAAAGTATTTCATAACATGTCTGTCAAAGCCAATGAGTCTTTCATTATATAGAGGTGACTTGGGCATTTTGAAATAGTGTCATTGTCATCCTCGACATGCTCTTCCCTGTCACTTGTAATTGATTGACAGGGAAATAGGGCTTTTTCTCCAACCAGTTCTTGGACGAGTCAAAAAGACAAAAATATATAAGAAAAAGGACAGAATTTGAAATGACTGCTCGGAAATCTGCCTGTGTTTTTTTTCACAGGAAAAAACACTTCTTATTACTGTGGAGTCACTCAGCACACTGGAAAGCTTAACTTTGACCTTATTCCACGAAAGTAACCCGATTAATCACCACCAGATCTTTGCTGTGACTGTCTTTCAGTGTCCTTTTAAAGGACAAGTCTGGCCATGGTGAATGTTAAGCCCATTTTCCAGAGTGCTGTCTCTCCTTTATGAAATCCCTGTGTTTTTTTTGTGGTAACCTGCAATGCAAGGGCTTTTGTAGATGTCCTATATTTTACCTATATTAATAATTTTTTGAAACAGGTCTTGAAGCCGAAACAAGAAAAAACAAACTTTTTATTATTATTAGGTCCGACTAATTTGTGCATCTACATAACGAAGAATAAAACTTCCAGGCACAAAAACTCTCGTAACCATGGAGGATGTTAGCTATTGGTGAGAAGTGCTGTCTAAGGCGGGACTTTCGATATAAACAAAAAAGTGTAAGCGTAAAGATTGTGGTGAGAGTTTTGGGTGAAACTGGCCGAGCTAGTCATGTTAGCATTTTGAGAGTTGTTGTCAAGTCTAGACAAGTAACTTTGGTACTGGTTAGGGTTAAGGTTAAGGTTAGGCGACTAAAACTCTGGTTAAGGTTAGGCGACTAAAACAGTTTGGTTAAGGTTAGGGTAAGGTTTTGGTCATGGTTAAATAAGAAAAAGGGTTAGGGTTAGGGTTAGGGTTAGGGTTAGGGTTAGGGTTAGGGTAGAAAACTGGTTGCCATGAGTTGGGAACTAAACCCTGTCGTCGGAGTTGAAGGCAAATTTATCCACCCATCCACCACCCCGCCCACAACACCCTTACTTTCCAACACGCTAGTTCACTGTCTGCCCACTGCCTGTTTCTAGTCGTGCCTCCTTCACGTAATGCTTTTGTGATGGGAAAACGTTTTTCAACTACACGCTGCACTCCTCTGTGATGCAGGACCCCATGAGGATTCACTGTGGAATAACAAGCCAACTGCCCCGTCTCCCTCCTATCTCTCCCGCAACCCTTCCTCCATGTTACATCCTCCCTCAACACCCCTCTCCGTCCTCCCTCTAGCTGTTTCCCTAACCACAGCTCCATAGCAACAGAGCAGCCTCCGCTAAGTGCTAGCTAAGAGGTTCATGTTCCCCACTGTGCTCTAACCACAAACAATAACAACCCAGATTGTTTGGCTGCCTCCTTGACATTGACTTTAATTGTAACTCTCCTTGGAGGTGAGCTCAGGCGTAGATGAGACTGTAAGCGGCAAAAGAACCTTTAATTTGAAGGTTTCCTTGTGATTACATGTGCCCTGCTGTCACCGTGTCAAGCAAGCTGTTACAGTGGTAATTTTTGTTGTGAAGTGATGCAGTGGGCGTTATAGGTGTTATTACTGTAATTTTAACTAGATGACGCATTGCTGACACAGTAGCTTTTCACCTGTACTTTTAGAGCAGTGAAGAGAGTAAATGAATCATGACCATGTTTATTGACTAGGTGCTTTTCTTAGATTTCTGTTTTGGCCAACCTCTGTCTGTACACACTGGCCTCTTGAGGCCTTTTGAGATAGGTAGTAATTCTTCTGCCCTCTCTGCTGGGACTTCTGTTCTTGGTGTTTCCCCCTAAAATGCAGTGGAAGCACAGCAGTGAGATTGTCTCTAAAAACAGGACCTACTCAAGCATGAAAAGAGCTTCTGGCTGTTCCCCATTTTCCTGGTAGAGTAGGTTCTGTACAGCGCATGACTTATGCCAGACTTTGTTCGCTCCTCATGCACACCTGAGTCCCTTATTGTGCTCTTAAGCACTCACCTGCTAAACGGAGATCTCTCACAGTATCAAGTTACAGTGTGCAGCATAGGGAATTGAGATTCACTGAGGTGAAAAATGATTTTCACCTGGGTTCTAACCTCTAAAGGCCCGGAGGATGAAACAGGCTGAGTATATTATAGTGCAAATGTCTACATGCTGCTTGGGAGCTGAAATGAGACGCGAGCGGAAGAAAGATAAATACGCTCGGTGATCAAAAATGCAGTTTGGTCCTTGCCTGCGCAGCTTCATTGGAAGTTTATGCAAGTGGGAGGATAGCTTTGACAGCAGCTGTATACAAGATGAAATACTGCACCTGAATTCTAAAGGGCATGTTATTTTAAAAAGAAAAGTACAGTTGGAAAACAGCAGGAAAGAAATATCTTAGCTTTGTTATGAGGTGAGATTCAAAACTCTCTCTCAGTAAACTTTCGACCTGCCTGGCCAATCCGCTATTCTCTTTGTTGGGATTCACACCAGAGAAAGTGAGGGAGCCAGCCCTATCTCTATGTGTACAGAGAAGAAAGGCAGCGAGACCTAAGAAGGAGGGCAAGTTGGATTTTTAATAATCTCTATGAATAATAGAAGGACCCCAGACGTACTCAACAGACAGCGCTGGAGGAATGGGGTAATATTCTCTTCGCACCTTCTCACGGTCCCTCTGCGACTTCCAAAGCCATGGCAATACAACAGAATATCTAAAGGCACGGCACGCCTACTTATTCCTCCTTACGTTTTGTTGGACGTCCCTGATGTGTTGTGGAGGAGCCCAGTGTGCTGCTGGTGGTGTCAGGATTGTCAAGGCTGATTGGGGCTGGAGAGAAAGAGAAGGAGAGAGAGAGAGAGGTTGAGAGGGTGCAAGAGAAATGATAAGAAATGTCAATAAAGAAAGCGTGTGAGAGAGAAAGGATGGCAGAACGATGAGCAAGATAAATCAAGACAGAGAGGGGGAAGGAATAAGCAGAAGAGAGAGAGAAAACAAGTGATGAAATTTGAGAGAAAATGAAACAAAGAAAGAAGCCACTGAGCATTACACATCATTTCAATGTCGCGTCTATGCTTTTAGCTCTCATATATCCCAGGATCTTTTTAGCTACAGCCTAGTTTTAGCCCAAGCAGTAAATACATTATTTAAACAATTCATAAACAGTTGCATATCAAACATATGCGCCAGAGAAGTCTATCCATATGTACAAGATAATGCTTTATTTTTCATTTACACCAGAAGAAGTAGTTTAAGACACAGACATTACTAAACTTTAACTTTTAAATCCTTTCTAGCCTAATTTTAGCCCAGACGTCTGTTACCATGTAGACATCTTTTAAATCAATGTAATGGCTAATCAATGTGAAATTGCTCAGTGGGAAAGAAAGAAAGAAAGAAACAAAAAAACAGAAAAAAGAAAGATATAAGTTCAAGTTTGTTTGTCATGTATACAGAATACATATAATGCATAACATGCAATGAAATGCTTACTAACAATGAAATAAACAAAAAAAATGAAACAAAGACAGAACAGAAAACAATGAAAACCAATGAGACAAAGAAAGAAACAAGTGTGGATCAGACGCTGGATTCTGCAGGGAGTCCGGCGAGCGAAACCCTCCACACGTCGAGGCGAACTGACATCAGGAAAAGTGCCGATGTGGCAACAGCTCCGGCGTACATTTGCGGTGATTAAAGAGAATTATGCAGGACCTGTAAGCCGAGCCTGGTGGTCTGATATTCTCTGCCAGCCGCAGATCTGGCAACTCTCCTGCTGGAGCGGAGCTGGTGTTAGGGGGGAAAACAGAAGAATAACAAGACTTCTTCACTACGGAAGCGTCCGTCTAATTATTTGTTTAGAGAGAGAGAGAGAGGGTGGATGGACTGTGTAAACAACAAGGACCTGGTTCCTCTGCCCTTCCTTCCTTCCTTCCTTCCTTCCTTTCCTTCAATCCCTCTCCCTCTCGGTCCTCGGTGAAAGCCAAGACGAGGACGGTATCTTTATTCTTCATGTTTGACAACCTGACGAAGGGTGGGATGTGGGTCTCTGTGTGCAGTGCAGCTCTGTCAAGGAGCCGGCGAATGATTTATGTTTCTATTGCTCGGCGCTGCTCTTTGGGAGATTTTTTTTCTGTGAGGAACGTTTAAAGAGGAGTGATGAGGTAACTGATACTTTGAGAATGAGCAGAATTCTATTTTTGGCCTATTTTCGGCAGCGTTTTCTTACTGTTAATCTGTGTGTATGTTCCAGTATGAGTAGTTCCCCTTCTCAGAAGTGAATAGAAAAGGCAAGACTTGAAGACTCAATGCTGAAACACCATAGACGTTTTGCATGACACCAACCACCAGAGCACCTGCCCGCTTCAGAGTGAGTTTTGTCTTAACTATAACTGGCTCTGAAACTCCCAGTCTATACTATTCATCAGTACAGTCTGCATCAGTGGATACTCACTCTTTTTTGCCCATAGTAAGAAACCACAGAGAAGACTTTCCCCCTGTCCCCTAATCTGTGCTTTCACCCCGACCTGCAGCTCTGCAGAATATAAATTCAAAAAGGTGAGTTTGAGGATACAGAGGATGAATTTCAGGGGATTAGAGTACATTTTCTGTTTCAGAGCTGATAGTGCTGCTATAATGTGAAGTTCATTTGGATATTCAAGTTGAGAATAAGAAAAAATGAACAAAAAGTTCCACAAAAAAAAAACCCGACACGGTCATTTCAGTGCCGCCTGAGGAAGAGCGTTAAGCTTGAAATGCGTTGCAAATAGCTGCATGTATTATAAAGCCTATCAGTGTTCGTCTCTGCTGTTTCATTCGCTTTTGTTGTTTTGCGTTTATTCAACTGGAATGCAAAACCTTTTGCATTTAAGGCGCTTCCAATCTCTTTATTTTGTTCATTCTGGGTCTTTTTGGAAGCCCTCCCCCCCCCGCTGTTTTCTAATTGGATATTCAAGTTCAGGCAAATATTGTATGAGTCCACACAGATTAAATTAGAATCATGGTTCTCTGGTTTGGGGAGACTAGTTCGTGTTCGCAAATAGTTATTAGGCTTTCCTATTTTATAAGAAAAAAGTGTGAATTCTTATATTGAGTGATATTCTTTGAATCCTTAAACCCCCTTTATTCATTTATTGGTGGTGGTTGTGCCATTCTTCAGTCTCAAATGCATCATTACCTGCATCAAATTAAAGCAAAAGGTACTTTATGTACACTGCCAGTCAAAAGTTTGGACACACCTGATTGAATGTGCTATGTTTTTCATTATCTTAAAGCCATTTTGATCTAAAGGCTTATGCTTAAATGCTTGAAATCAGTTTCTTAGACAAATATAAATAGTGAAGTTGATGCCTATGTATGAATTTCTTTCCAAAGCCTTTGCCTTTCCATCAAGGCAAAGGGCGGCTACTTTAAAGAATCTAAAATATAAGATAGTTTTGATTTGTTTAACACTTTTTTGGTCACTGCATAATTCCATTTGTGTTATTTCATAGTTTTGATGTCTTTACTATTATTCTAAAATGTGGAAAATAGTAAAAATAAAGAAAGATGTGTGTGTCCAAACTTTTGACTGGTAGTGTACCTGGACTGTAACTTGACCCTCTCTCATCTTTCCACTCCTCACTCGCATGAGAAGTAAAAATTCTTAAATATGCTATCGTTACGTCCTCTAGCTCAATGATTCTCAACCTTTTTCATATCATGGACTAACTTAGTCCACATTAGGGCCACGGACCCCCACTTCATGAGATTTTGTCTCTCAGACCCAAATCTTGAGAATATTTTTATTGTTAGATATAATTTTGTCCAGAATTACATGACTGTTTGTATTGTAGGTAGAGAGATAACAGTGAAACTATGATCAAAATAGTCATTCTTCTACATTCTCTAATTGTGGTAACTTCTTGTAAATGAAATAATGGTGTTTAACAATTCATCAATTTGCTGGGGACCCGCTGGAACCCCCTCAAGGACCCCTGGTGGTCCCCGGACCCCACGTTGAGAACCACTGCTCTAGCTCATGTTTCTGCTGTTTCCATGCTTAATAAACAGACTCGGCTCTCTGCAGACTCCAGCTCTGTCCCAGTCCGCTAATGCTGCTGAAAACTGATTAGCTGCTCCCTAATTGGCCCTATCGCCTCGTAATGCTCTTTTATGCCCTTATAAGGGCGTGAGACCTCCAGTGAAATAGGTAGTGGAGGAGCTCTGGTGGACCTCCGACCTGCCTCCTTTATGTAAATGAAAGGCCAGCGTTGTATTTTTAGCGCAGAAAACAGAGCGCGCATTGTCTGCTGAGTGAAATTATAGCTGAAGAATGTTCTCTGCGAGTAAATGTCCACTCTTCTGTCAATCAGCTCTGCTGTGATTAATGTCTCTGTTGGGTAATGTCGCGCGCTGCCTTTGTTTACCTCAAAGCTAGTGGAGATGCTTTGAACCTTCATTGAACCTTCATTGACCTTCATTGAGTCACTGACGTCGTTTCCCTTGCATCTGCTGATAGATTTGTCATCGTACTGAGTGATGTTTGTGGCCCAGCAGTTTGATTTCATCTCTCGGAGATAGGGCCGCGCGTGTGTGTGTGTGTGTGTGCATCTATTTCCTTTACAGGCTTGTCACCAAGGCTGCTTCATGAGCTGGAAAAAAGTAGGGGGAAAAAAGCAAAGAAATTGCACCATTGACTTCTGCGATATCCAAATCTAGTCCCAGGCGGCCTCCAAAACAAAGTAGTTTGGCGCTGTGTGAAATCCTTGGCATGCAAATTACAGTAAACAACAAAAATTCTCTCATTCCACAGAAAGCGGTCAAATCATAAGCATTATCATCTTATTCACCTCTCAACAATTTCAAAGCGCAGAAGAAGAAATCATGCTGGGGTGTGTTCACATGCATAAGTTGTAATATTGATACACCGTATAAAATTACAGTTTTTTTGTCGTAAACCCGGAATGTGCTTGAATGTGTGTGTGTGTGTGTGTGTGTGTGTGTGTGTGTGTGTGTGTGAGAGACAGAGAGAGAGGAAGAGAAAGAGAGAGGAAGCACAGGGAGTCGTGGGGGAAAGATACTGTCGCCTCTTGACAGTCTTAAGAGGAGAGTGACTGACAGAGGTGAAATTGCTTGGGAAAAGATGCGCGACAGCTCCCATTCTCTCTCTCCCCCACTCCCTCTCTCTCTCTCTCTCTCTCTCACTTCTCCTCCGGTCTCCTCTCATTCTCCACCTTCTCTTTCATGTAGTGTGAACTGAGGTAAAGTCTCTCTTTCTGTCTCTCTCTCTCCCTCCCTCTCTTTCCCTTTGAACACATCTCAGTCTATTTCCCATGAGTAACAGTAGCATAGAGATGGGAGTGAGGCGAAATAACCTATCTGTTCTTTCTTTTCTTTCTGCGTGTGTGTGTGTGTGTGTGTGTGTGTGTGTGTGTGTAGCCATGCATCAGGTCCTAGACACACTGAGTGACAGCACCAGCTCCACAACCGCCAATGACCTGGACCTCATCTTCCTCAAAGGCATCATGGAAAGCCCAGTGGTGAGTTTATACTGTATACTAATATGTGTATGTTGGAGTGTGTGTGTGTGTGTGTACATGTATGTACATATGCTTCTGTATATGATCTCTGTGGTGTGTATGTGTGGCATGTAGCATGGCACATCCCATAGTTTCTAAATTGACTGTGATATTTTATGTCCGGCGTTGGACAAACTAACGGAACAACACATGAAAAATGGCTTTGGCTTTGATGTAACTAAATCACAGTTACAAAGGCAGCTACACAGTCGGGTCATATTAAGTTGAATGCCATTTAGCTGTATATCAGCTTCAAAAGAGGTCTGACAACCACTTTTATATGTGCGTTTCAAAGCAGCATGAAGCAACTAACAGAGTTCCAAAGTGGCCAAATAGTCGGTGCCCGAATTGCAGGTGCATCAATCAGAAGAACTTTAATGTGGCAAAGGGAACAGTCTGGATAATCATAACATTTGCCAAACATGGACAAACCGCATCATCAGAGAGGAACAGTGGTCACAAGTCGAAGCTCTTCGAAAGGGACAGACGGACACTTAACAGGATAGTTGCTAAACACCACAAAACTGCGGCCTTGAAAGTGACCACAGAATTGAATCAAAACCTCTGTGACACACTCTCAACCAAAACTGTATGTTGTGAGCTTCACAAAGCTGCTATTTAAAGCAGGGCTGCCATTAGCCAAGGCCAACGGACAAAGATGCATAACCTGGTGCAAGGAGCACAAAACCTGGAGCCCTGAGCAGTGGAGGAAAGTGACATGGTCTAAAGAGTCTGATGAGTTTTTCACCCTTTTTTCCCACATCCAGACAGGTTTATGTTTGGAGAAAGCAAAAGGATGCCTTCAACCCACAATGTCTGTTGCCAGCTGTTAAAAAACATTGTGGTGAATCTGTAATAGTTTGAGCAGCCATCTCATGAGAGTCATCGGGTCGGATAATTGCTCTGCATGGCCGTATAACAGCCAAGGAATATGAGGCCATGTTAGTACATCCTGTGGTGAAAACACTGTTCACACATGATGTTTCCATATTCCAAGATGATAATGCCCGCATACACACTGATAAACAAATTCAAGTGGTTTTAAGAACAGCGGGATGAAGTCAAACTCCCCAATCAGCAGATCTAAACGTCACTGAACCTTTATGGGAAGTAGATTTCCACCTCCTTCATCCCTCAAAGAGCTGGAGGCTTTCCTTCTTGAAGAAAGGTCCAGTATCCCCCTGCACACAGTTCAGGACTTGTGTGACAGCATTGCAAGGAGGATTGAAGGTGTTCTGAAGGAAAGGGGTAGCCATACTACTTAGTGGGTACTTGATATTCATGTATTGTTACCTGTTTCCTCTATTTTGACCACCTCCTGTATATCAGTAAGAATAAACAAGATAAATTTTCAAATCCATGTTGCATTTACTCGGGCCTCACTTGGACAGCTGCCCAGACGTTGGATTAAGCCTAGTCCTGGATGGAAAATCACTGGAAGCAAATCAGTGGTTTCTCCAAGGACATCAAGCCTTCGTCCAAGAAAACTCACAAACTGGCTGCCAGCATTCCTTTGTTGTCTTGACTGGCCTCAAAAAGCCTTTTTCTCCAGGATTATAGACATAGCCATAGAGTACACAAATAGAAACCTGAAATATGATTAGAAAATACATTTACAGATACAATGCTGTAAAAAGGTATTCACCCCCTATCTGATTTTCGGCATTTGTGCAGTTTTGAAACGGAATGTAATCAGATCTTCAACCAAAACATACAGTATTATCAGATAAAGTCAGATAAGGATCCTGCGAACAAACACAAAGTTTCATACTTTATGTCATACTTTCATTATATATTAAATAAACTTATGCAACACTTAATTTTTTGGTAACTGGTAACACCACCTTTAGCAGCAATAACCAACCAAGGCTTTCTGTAGTAATCAATCAGTTTCTCGTAGAACTGATTCAACATTTCTGGATTTTCAAGCATGAGCTGCTTGTTTCAGGTCATGCCACAACATCCCAACGGGGTTTGGGTCTGGACTTTGACCGGGCCATTCCAGATCTTGTAGACTTGCTTATGTGTTTCTGGTTGTCTTACTGCATGACGCAGTTCAGTGTCATTTTCAGCGCACAGATGGATGGCTTGACATTCTCCTGCAAAATTCTCTGATCCAAAACAGAATTCATAGTTTCTTCATGGCAAAATGTCCCGGTCCTGATGCAGCAAAGCATCCCCACACCACAATGTCACCACCATATTTGACCATCGGTACGTTGTTCCTATTGTGTTCCTATTGTGGTTCGGTTTTGGGCCTAACATGACGGTTTCCATGTTGGCCAAAAAGTCCCACTTTAAACTAGGGATTTATCGAAATTCAATATATCGCGATGCAAAAATGTGACAATATGTATCGTGGGGCAGAAAAATGAATCGCGATATAAGCTACATTTTATTCTGCTGTAGTAATCACAAATGAGACGGCTTGCTCATCACAATTTCACAAGCTCTCCATCCAAATTGTATTATTTGCACTTTGTAATGACATTTTTAAATTGTTGTTTACGTTCTAGCGAGCCAATGCCATCGCTAGAAAGATTTGTGGCTCAGAAATAAACATAATTCTGCACAGTCACACTTTGTTGTCATTGAACTTTTATTTATTAAATCGTATCATGGTTGTATCGAATCGTGAACCCCATATCGCGCATCAAATCGTATTGTGAGATAAGCATATCATCCCATCCCTACTTTAAACTCATCTGTCTATCCAACATTCTCCCAGAACCCCTGAGAATCATCCAGGTGATTTTGGCAAACCTAAGATGAGCTTTCATGTTCGTCTTACTGAGCAGTTTTCAGCTTGTTATTCTGCCACGATTCCCATTTTTCCAGTCAATGTCCTGAACGCTGAATGTAGCCGACAATTGCTTTTTCACAGCTGAAGATTGCATGTTCGATTTCCTTGGACACCAAACGTAATAAGCACCAAACTTTGGTGTCGTATTTTTATTTCTCTCAGACTCCCTCGACAAACTGCTGCCAGCCACAGAAACATCCGAGCATGTTCAGTCTGGAAAATGTGTAAAAATATTTTGTCTGCCACACAGAATGCACCGCCTGAAGGGCACACCAATTTATTTATTTCTCTTACAGAGTAGAGTAGCCTTGTTTCATTCAGGAAAGGAGAGGTTTCTTTGTGAATGAAATCAACCTAATGCCAAAGAGACTCCAGCTGACTCTCCCCAAAAAAATACAACTACAAAAATACACTTTGTTCCTAGAAGCAGACATTTAAATAATTCTTCTCGTGAGAAGTCCCTCTGATGAACCCCATCACGACGTGTTCTCCAGCTTAACATGGAGGAGAGCTGCTTCGCTGTTACGGCTTACAGCTTTTTGAAGTGAAGGAAGACGAGTGAAGGATTAGCGGCGGCAGACTGGCTTTTTTCAGAGTTTCATCCCACTATGTCCAAGTCCTCTTCCTTCTTCCCTTTCCTGCCGAGAGCATAATTTAATATCCAGTGTCTTTTAAAAGTTTGGTTTTCCAAAAGCAAAAGGAAGAGAGGGGAAAAAGTGCATTACTGTTGCAAAAGTATATATGGAAAAAAAATACGGATGCAGTTCACTTCACATACTTAAATTCATTGTTTGCCTCCTGTTTCGGCTGTCAACAGTCACATTAGTATGGATAACCACATTTATCATTCTAACGCTGCACCGTGAGTGTTATCGCCGTTGCACCAGTAGTTCACATCCAGTTAATACACAGAGGCGGCTGGCACTCCGGGGCCTTGAGGCTCCTCTGTCCCGGGAGTTAGACTGTTCTGTGGGTCGCTTCTCGTAAGAGAGGACAGAGTCGGAGGTAAAGGGCTGTGTGGTCTCACTCAGTAATTCAGAGGCAGTTCTGCTCAGGAAAAAAGGAGGAGATGGGCGATCCACAGGGAGCATTAGGGAGCACTGCATCAAATGCCTCCCATTTTGCCGAGGAACAGAACCTCTCTCTCTCTCTCTCTCTCTCTCTCTCTCTCTCTCTCTCTCTCTGTTCCTCTCCTCTCAAGGCTGATTGATTTCCCCTCGGCGGAGAGGTGTGTGTATGAGAGCATGACGCTGTTGTTTGTTTGTACGTGTGTGAGAACTGCACTGTTTCGAGCGTGCGAGCCTGTGTGTGTGTGTGTGTGTGTGCCGGCGTATTGATGAGCATTCGCATAAAAGATGAATCTGCTGATGTGAGCTGTGAGAGTAACCAAGCCCCCGCTGAAGGATGTGAAAAGGATTTCCAAGATTATAGTTTATCTTGACCCCACGGTGGATCTATAAACACTTAACACACTATCACTTAATGTGCTGAGAGGGAGAAAGAACATGATGAGAGAGAGGGATAAAGAGCGAGTCTGTGTCCGTGTGTATGCATATGCCATAGTGACTCCGGTGAATTGTGCTGATTGCACCACACTCACTAGAGAATGATGCAATCAGCACAACTCACAATTCTCTAATGAGTCTGAAAGATGATTAGGCCCACAACGAGCGGATATCGACAACAGGAGCTATCACCATGCAAAAGAGCTTCCACAGTGCTAGATCATTATCAGTTATGGCTCTGGCACTGAGTCGCTGCTTGGCTCCGTATCTAACAGAGCAATCAGGACTATTGAAGCATTTAGGACAGCTAAAGGAGCTGACACTTGCTTTTAGACATTCAGTCAGGTGTCCTGTGTATTTTTAACCCAACTCCCAGGCCGTCTAAAATCCTCGTTCAAAGAGTAAATGAGACTCTGTAAGGTCTGATGTGCACATCTAGTGCCAAATGGCCTCCAAAACAAGGTGTTCTGGCTCTGTTCAGAATCCCTGGCATACAAAACAACTTACACAAAATAATTCTCTCATCATTACGTGCAGCATTGTCAAATCATTGCAAGGGCATTGCATGCATTTTAAAGTCTTGTTAATGTCTTTGAAACATGGTATGGTTATGGTTCGATTTATATGGGACCAGTTGTATTGGCAAGGATTAAGTAACACTTAAAGCATCCTCTGAGCGGAAATACCACTGAATAAAACATCTCAGTCAAAGCCAGTGTCTGAAACTGTCCCATGATCCTTTACCTCAGTATTATTTAAAGGGGCATTGAGTAATCTATGACCTTTATCAGCGTCTATCGATGACCAGTAGGAATTGCAATAAAATTGATTGAACTTGTCTCCACCCCCACCCCCCCACCCCCACCCCCCCTTTGAGCTACGGTGGCCTGTAATTGACACAAACAATAAAGTCACATTTCCACAATTGAGAGGAGTAAGCTAGCTAATTAGAGCAGACATTGAACAGCATCGTCTAGTGAAGAGGTGATACATCACCCTGCCAAATACTGGAATAACAATAATAATAATAATGCTTTGTCATTTGCTGTTTTGGCTTGAGCCTGAGGTTTTTTAGCCTTCATAGCTGAAATATTTTGTGTTCGTTGCAGCGTCCTCCATCTTTGAGCAGTTGAAAATGTTGAGTAGGTTTGCGGGGGAAGGAGATTGGGAGTGGCTTGAAATGCCAGGAATCGTTGAGTCATTGGTATTGATCAACAACCCTATCAACTGCCTGCAGATTTATTATGGCCATTTAGTTCAATAGGGCAGTAGAAATATTGCCCCTCTAACAAAATTTCCGTCATCATTTTGTCTTCAAAAGTAACCAGCAAATCCGCAGCAGTGTGAAAACAGAGGTATTCAACAGTGATTCTCTAGGTCGTGTGTGTGTGTCCCTGGTTCTCTGACCAGTGTAACACTTCAGCCTCCATGTTGTCGCGTTGTCCAAGGGCCAGACCCCGACAGCTTGCTCCATCAGGTTGCCGGGTCTTCTGCCAAGACACCGGATGAGCTCGGTCCTGCTGCAGTATCACTGAACGGGGCTGTAAGTGTGTGTGAGTGTGGGGTGTGTGTGTGGGGTGTGCGCGCGCCAAACCTTCATTGTGTGTGTGGTATGTGTATGTGACAGTTTGTGTGTACAGCATGTGTGTACTAAAGTGCATGTCATCATTTTTGTGTGTGTATTTCTGTGTATGTGAGTGTATGCATGCAACAATTTGTGTGTATCTGTATCTATTTGTGTGTGTGTGTGTGTGTGTGTGTGTCTGCGCACCATATCCTGTCTCTCAGCAGGGACTCTCCTCCTCTCTTCCCCAAACAAACATCGCGGCTGCCAGCGCCGTCGACAGACCCACCAGAGAATTCCTCTGTGGGATCGCCTGACAATGTGAATCTTCATAAACAAGATCGCTCGCTCTACAGTGGCAAATTATGCTACTGGAAATTATTTATGATCCATGTGGTTTGGACAAACTGTTGACATGTAATTACGTTATGTGGGCCTGTGCCATTATGCAATTAATGAAATTAGTTGCTGTTGTTCCCTGTTGCTATGTTAAGACCTTTTTAAGTATTTGATTATATGGTTCGTTTGATTGATTTCTGTGGTTGTTTTACTTTTGCATGATTAATTTCTACCATATTTCAGTGCAAATACCTACGCTAGGCTCATTTATTCACAAAGTATAACATGCTATCCTCAGTTCCCTGATAAAAAATATTTCAAACCAAAACAAATGATCCCCAGCGGCACCCTGGTGATTCGGGGGAAAACGATACCAGGCAGGAAAGGACAAAGTCATTCATTTTGCATCAGTGACCCTCGACCGGAGGCGTAGAAGCCATGTCCAATAACCACAGACCCCCGTGTCCTTGGCACCAGAGGAAGAGAAAGTGAAAAATTCATGTTTCCTGAAATATTGATGCTTCACAGCACACGGGAGGAAAAACCCACAGGAGACAAGATTTGACTCCAGTTTGTGCTGTTTTCTGGATGGAGTATTTTTCAGTCAAGATTTATGAGTGGGGGCTGCGTGTTGTTTTATGCAGGAGTTGTTTCCAGGTTGTTGTACTTGTTGTTTGTTATTGTGCCCTTTACTGTGCCACTAAATCATAAGAAATTGGTCTGCAGAAGTCAGAAAATATTTCATTAACAATTGGTCAAGGAGGATTAACCGCTCACTGGGCAGGTACACTAATGTACCTGAAAGTTATGAATTCCTTTTTATTGGCTTTATTCAGACAGTATATTAGAAGTTCATAGAGACTTTGGTAGGAAAAAAAGCACAGTGCAATATCAGGGAATTTAGTGGTCCTGGCATTTAGGATGGGAGAATGAACCTCTTTATCATCCCTGCAGCAGAAATATGATGATCTCACATATTTTTTTATCCTCATCAAACCCCAGGCCCATGAGCGGTTTGAGGAACCCAAGCTGGAGGCTGTGAGGGAGAACAACATGGAGCTGGTCCAGGACATCCTGAAGGATCTCAGCCCGCTCGCACAGAGGAGCCAGGCGGCCGACGAGCTGGCCCGCATCCTGAAGGAGCCTCACTTCCAGGTCTGGAGAACAGGGTTCATACCTCAGATCAGAGCTGTAACAGACATTGAGGGAAAAGCCATAGTTAATGTAATGTAATGTAATGACTAATAATGAACCAATACACTACTAATATGAATGTTAATCAGCAACTTAATTAATTAATAGTTAATATGTGTTGTTCCCTATCTAAAGTGTTACTGAGCTATTTTATATATTTTACTGTGTGCATATGTGTGTCAATTAACTCTATATGATTGCATTAAACAGACCAAAGCAAGACCACCTGATTTATGCAGTAAAACATAATTCTGTTATCATCATTGTCATCATTCTCATCATCATCATCAACTGTTTCCATCACTTGTCCCGGCCCACAGTCCCTCCTGGAGACTCATGACTCGGTGGCGTCCAAAAGCTATGAGACTCCTCCCCCCAGCCCCTGCTCCTTCATGGACGCAGCCCTCAACAACCAGCCTGTGCCCCCCGACGCAGTCAGGATGGTGGGCATCCGTAAGGTGTCCGGAGAGCACCTGGTAAGACCAAACAGTTAGAGAACTACACTTTATGCCCCTTTGCAGGTGAATGGGTAGTAGGGTAGAGCTTGGAACGACGGCTCTTATGCTAATGGGTTTTATTCCCACTGGGCGCGCCAATTTAAAAATGAATACCCTTCTGTAAATTGTAAACCGATAAAATCCCTCATTAAATGGTATGATTTGTGGTTTAGGAGCAGCACATGCACTCAGCATAATGGCACCTGTTTGTAGCATTGTTTAAAGGGGCAATAAGTTAGATTTTTACTGCCCCATAGCATAGAATGGAATGATTTATCTGACAGGGTTGTTGATCAATAACAAGGACTCAACAGTTACTACGCCAGGTGTTGAGATTTCTGGCTTTCAGAACTCACTTTCTGGCCTGAAGTCTCTGTTTTGGAACAAGAGCTCCTCACCCACTGGAGGTTCAAGACCCACCCCCACCCCCCACCCACCTACTCGCATTTTAAACAGGGACGGTGCTAGAGACTTGTGTTCTATCGATATTACAATTCCTTGGTCGCCCATGGGGGTCGATACGGGTCATAGATTCCTTAATTCCCTTTAATTGTTCTGAGGAATTCAACTTTTGCATTTGTGTAAAATAGATTTTGTATTGATCCTGTCTAGTTAGCCCACATAACAAACGCCTGCTTCTTCACCCATCTCTGCGTTCTGTGTGTGTGTGTGTGTGTGTGTGTGTGTGTGTGTGTGTGTATGTGTGCAGGGAGTGACTTTTCGCGTGGAGAGCGGCGAGCTGGTGATTGCCAGGATCCTGCATGGCGGCATGATCGACCAGCAGGGTCTGCTCCACGTGGGTGACATCATCAAGGAGGTGAACGCCAAGGAGGTGGGGAACGACCCCAAAGTGCTGCAGGACATGCTGAAGGAGGCCAGCGGCAGTGTGGTGCTGAAGATCCTGCCCAGCTACCAGGAGCCACACACACCGCGACAGGTCAGACACACACCAGACACTTCAACTGGAATTATATAAAGGCGTTAAAGTAACAATCTGTGACACTTTCATAAAAATTGCTGTTTTTCTACTCTCTATAGCTGATTGATAGAACACAATAGTGATTAAACCTATACCAAGTTCATGAAAGCTTTTACATTTGCTGTTCTTCTGGTGGCTCTTTCCTGGAAAAATCCTCTGGCGCACGGGAAGTAATGTTGCGTTTTAGGTTTCCAGCAGTAGCAACAGCTTTGTTTTGAATAAACAGAAGAAGAACTGGGTAGTTAGCATCAGCAGTGATAGCCACCATGGCTGAACAGACAAAGAAAAGAGCGCCAGCTACAGAAACTCAAACTTCACTGACAGAAAATCCAAGGAAAAAGACGTCTCAGTCCCGCCCACACTGTTTGATTGACAGGTGATCTCTGGGAAGTGCAGTGCAGAAACACCACAGCAATGAGCGCTGAGCACAAAAGACATCACCAAAATAAAAAATAAAAAAGAGGATCTTGCAGATTAGCACTTTAAAAAATATTTGTGATTTTCTCCCCCATAACCATGATGCATATTCATGATCTTTTATTTATCCAGGGAAAGTTCACACACAACCACGACTGCATAGTAGTTAGTAGCTCTACTTATTCATTCATAGAAGTTATTCATGGCAATATGAACTAGACTCTCATCCCTAGTGTGCGTAGGAGAGTCAACTTTCATCTTAAATTTCTCGATGATCTTTATTCACACGCTCCTACAAATAGAATCAGCTTTTAATCACCAATCCTGAAGTAAATATAGTAAAAAAGAAATACTATGAGCTTTAAAAGATACTGTCATTTTCATCAGTTTTTTATCAAGTAGCTACTGCTTGCTGTCCCAGAGCAGAAGCGGTAGCCTCCCTGCTGTCTGTAACCTTGCATACTGTGCCAAGAATTATACATCTATTTCCGCATCATCTGCAAATGGCACTCTTTAGATGACATTGCCGATTTGGCTATACTTGCATTAGTTTTGTCAGTTGTCCAAATGTAATGCTGTTTTCTGCTTATACATAATGGATCAGGGACTGAAGTCTCCATGAGCGAGACGGAGCGAGAGCGATCCCGCAAACAACTCACAACACAGGAGTCCTCATCTGTTTCCTCCCAGAAGAAAACTTTTTGATGCATCATCTCCTCCCGCGGTTGCAGCATTCCAGTCAGAAAGAATATTTCAGTGTGTTGCATATCAAAGACTCGTAGGAAATTATGCAGGACCTAGTTGTGTAGCTGCAGAAAAACAGTCACAGGGAAAGATTCTTGGTGTTTCGGGTCTTTGAACAGCGCGCTAACAGGCTGTGAAAGCGTTCGGCCAGCTAATGGACACTAGCCTCCAAAGAGCCGGGGAAGGCTACTCACACTGAAAATATGACCCACTTTAGAGTGTGGGGAAATGGAGGGGTTATCTTGCCTAGTGATGCATTGCCAATAGGATAGCAGAATAGAGCACATCACAGGATGCAGTATATACAGCTGAAGATGTGTTGGGCACAAGGCCCTGTGACAGATTGGTCTCATCCATGGAGTGTGTTTGTATATCGGGGCTCTTCATGCCAAAGAAACAGGAGCGTTGCAGCTTGAGGAAGGCGTTCTTAATGAATTACTTATACTCAACAAGAACCAAAATAAACTAGACCAGAATATACTAGAACATAATATTTTAGATATCTTAGAATATGCTAGGATAGGATATGTTAGAATAGACTTGAATCATGTGTTTGAAGCATATTGCCGCTGTGAAAACCTTACAGAAAGAAAAACAGCCTTGATGACAATGCATTTTTGACATTATCTAATGGATTTTGAAAGGGTTTCAGAAGGCCAGGGCATCAGGGAATTGCACTTAGGAGGTTTTCACATGACAACAGCGATGTGCCAATTATAAATGCCAACTCCCAACATCTCTCCACTGAGCTGGCAAGGCCTGTGGAGAGCTGGACAAGATGCTGTGGGCATCAGCCACTCTGGCGGAAATGCTTTCGAACGCCTCCAGGTCGTAATCAGATAACGTCCACACCTTTCTTCTGGTTATTCATTAAAAGGAGTCTATTCTGAGCCATGGGTTTTTATTACATTTCAGTAGGTCCAGACTTTTCTGCAAGACGGGATTTCTAAGGCCTCGGCTTTCTGAAATCACAGCAGCACAATGTTTTGTTTTCTATTATTTATTTTTTTTTGGAAGGATATTCGCTCCAGATATCAAAGTGCCTACTTGAACCGTAATAGAGGCTGTCTGTCAGATATATTAAAGGCTGGTTTGGCTGTGCTCGTACAGAAAAGAGCTGTGTAGGTGGATGTTATATACTGTGCAAGGATTTGTGATGATTTGAGTTGTTCCCAGAAGTGCTCTTTAGAATCCGATCCAGCTGTCTGTATTTCACGCCTCTAACTCCGCCATCTCTGTCTGCCGGTGATGGCATGGTGACTGAACTCAACTGACAGCTCCCTTTGGCCAGTTGAGACAGCTATTGTGTGTGTATGTGTGTGTGTGTGTGTTTGTGTGTGTGTGTCCCCGTCGTGTCCTTACAGGGAATCAGACACACACGCGCACACACACACGGTACAGTAGGGGCTGGCAGGCTTTTTTTTTTGTTCATGCATCAGTTCAGCATGAGAAAACGCCGTCAAGTGCAGGGGGGATGGTTGCCATGGCTACACATTTTGGCTCTCTCTGTCTCTCTCGCTGTCTCTCCTTCTCCCTCTGTCTCTCCATATCTATCTCTCCAACTCCTTGGCCTCTCCTCGGGAGTCGGGAAGCAGGGTTTGGTTTATGAGCTGAAGCCCCTGTAGCCTTGAGATGTCTGGGAAAGTGAGCTGCTAGATGGAATGGGCTTTAAGCAAGCAAGGCTGTTTCGACGCGATGGCCTCTTACTCACCAAATCCACATACCAAGGATCATGTACAATTCATTTACTTGTGCGCTACACCAGAGGCAACATAGGTGTACAATTCTACTGCGTTATTAAGCCAGTATATCCAAGCCGTCTAATATGTACTGATAGACATTTGGTGTCTGTTTTGATTTCTGTTCTGGCATTTTTACTAACACGTTTCTATATTTTTTCCGGTCCCTTCAGGCCTTTGTGAAGTGTCACTTTGACTACGACCCCTCCCACGACAACCTGATTCCCTGTAAGGAGGCGGGGCTTAGCTTCAGCAGTGGAGACGTCCTGCAGATCTTCAACCAGGAGGATCTCAACTGGTGGCAGGTCAGTGCAACCATCGGAGCATTTCAGCCCCAGCTGACACCGAGATCCTGATTCACTAGGATTGCGTTGCGAGGGCAGTTGGTGCATCTTTTTCTGCCTCAGTTGCTTGAGCTAAGAGTGCAGAGTTTTCATTTTATTCACTAAGAAATGTATTCAAAGAAATTGTTGCACAAACAAGAACTCGAAAAGAGAGTTGCACAAGAAAATAGCCTCATTTAAGGTCACAATTAAATGGAAAAATGCCTTTTTCAACTTGTTAGCTAATTTTCCAAGTCTTATATATTTAACAGTATATACCAAAGAATTTACAACATTTTCAGTTTCTCATATTTTTATCAAAACTTTCTGGAAAATGTATATTTTAGTGGTTCTTCCATTACATACCAGTAGGCGCACATAAAAACTCCAATAACAACCAATAATACCATCACAGATTTTTGAACATTCCCCCTCCGCCCCTCCCGTCTTATAAAACAGATACTGCTGTCCCATCGGTTTACACCATCAGCCACTTTTGAAAAAATAAAAAAACGTACAATACATTAAATTACAGAAGCAAGAATGCCATTTCATTGTTACTTTAAGTCTAATCCGCCAAGGCTGACACCCTTGCGCCCTACAGCACCCTTTATAATTGGAGCGTTCTCTGATCTGATCTGCCTGACTTGCTGCCAACGTTGGCTGAATCTTTCGGCTTTGATAGGAGAAACTGATCTTTCTGTGCAGTGTCTTCACACCGCCTTTCACAAGATCTTATATGTGCTACGATAATTTGGGGGAGCTTGTGTTGCGAAGTGCTAGTGAATTGGATGCAATGTGTGTGTGTGTGTGTGTGTGTGTGTTTCCTTCACAGGCCTGTCACCTAGAGGGAGGCAGCGCGGGTCTCATCCCAAGCCAACTCCTCGAGGAGAAGAGGAAAGCTTTTGTGAAGAGGGATCTGGAGCTCGCTACCACAGGTACAGAAGCACAGAAACACGCATCATTATGCAAAATCTGCACAGAATCCTCGCCACACACACACACACACACACACACACACACACACCGGCAACAAAGGCAACATCTGTTCCTCTCCATATCATACAAGCGTGTCATCTGCGCCGGCCGCTTGTCCTCCTCTCACCTCTCCAGTCTGTTACTCTGTCAGGGAGCGCTGGAGAACTGGTAATGAGCATCACTGTGACTCAGGCTGGCCTGATCCAATCTGCCGGTTATTAAGCTGCAGGCTCTGACATTCACAAACCGCCTCCCGGAGAGGAGGCGCCGATTGAGGAGGCGCCGATTGAGGAGCCGCGATAAGATCCCCAAATACAAACCTGATCAATAATCAGCTCCTCTCTTATGAGATGCTGAGCGAACACAGGCCCGGTTCCTTCAGATTTATCTGTTCCACGCAGCGTCCTCAGCAGCAGCAGAACAGGTGGTGAGTCACAGCCAGCCGCATGCCCTTCACTTCTGGAGGAGAGAGACATGACAGACCCAACGATATTGCCCTTGGGGCGCGGAAAGGACACATCTGTCCGCTCGCGCACTTGGCAGATATTATACAGACTGAGATCATGGTTTGAATAAAATATTTGAACAGGATGTATTGGGATGGTGGGGTCTGAAAATGATTAATCAAAGGACAGGGATTAAGTGACCTAAGAATAAATATATTTCAAAATCGTTGCTCGGTGGCTGCGAGGTGCGCTGCCACACTGATTTATTTTCCATCAGATTGATGTGTTGAATTCAGTCATCATAAAAAAGAACAACGCAGCTCATGTTTATTTCTCTGCCATGCCTATTGTTTCCTCTACATTAGACATTCTCCCCCAGTGGCCACACAGTCTGCCATATTGAATAGACAGCCAGGCAGTGACAGATATCCTCCAGTCACAGGTGTTCTCAGGCAGTCGACCGGATTGAATGGATTGATCAGTTTTGGTGCGCAGTGCCACCTAGTGGTCCAGTCTGCCTAATGACCCTTAAGGGCTTTGGATTTATGACCCAGCAGAGCCTTCAGAGGGATCTCGCCTTCCCAGTATATCACCTTAACGGGGACTTTGTTGAAGTGGCTGGCAGAGACGAGCGCGGCGGTTGGAGGTTTTATTGTGTTTTGTGTGTCGCTGCCTCTTCTCAGGTCCTCTGTGCGCCGGGATGGGCGGCAAGAAGAAAAAAAAGATGATGTATTTGACCACCAAAAACGCAGGTACTTTAAACTTCCCACACACACTGTGATTCACAGTGGCTCTCCATGATGCTGTTTTCTGTGAGCTTGCCCTGAATTGGAGGAAATGACTCAA
Source organism: Centroberyx gerrardi (assembly GCF_048128805.1). Lineage (NCBI taxonomy): Eukaryota > Metazoa > Chordata > Actinopteri > Beryciformes > Berycidae > Centroberyx > Centroberyx gerrardi. The sequence continues at coordinate 18,731,848 of NC_136016.1, forward strand.
ATTTTATTTTTTATTTAACCTTTATTTAACCAGGAAGTCCCGTTGAGATTAGAAACCTCAATGGGACGACAAATGGTTTCAGAAAGACTACAATAAAAACAAATATAGGCACAGAACAGACTACAATAAAAGCATAGGATGCAAAATACAGCATAAAACATTTAGGAAGAAGAATAGTCTGCTACACTCTAGAGAACTTTGTTCATTAAAAACAGTGATATTCCAATGAATTAGATGCCAATTCTTTCATTTTGGATTTAGAAGCTTGTGTTTTATTGTACTGTGTTCGTTTTTTTATTCTGTCCTACTCCCTAATCGATGGCTTCAATATGTTGTCTGACTAGAATTTGACCGCCATGAGTTGCGGATCTACGAGGAGGTGGCCAAAGTCCCGCCCTTCAGGAGGAAGACGCTGGTTCTGATTGGTGCGCAGGGCGTCGGCCGGCGCAGTCTGAAGAACAAGCTGTTGGTGTCGGACCCCCAGCGGTACGGGACCACCGTCCCCTGTGAGTAGATTCCCGATCGCACTAAACCACCGGCATTAGTATGACATCCACCTGGTATTCAGTATCTGTGGTATTTAATCAAGTATTGAATCCATCCACTATTGAATCCACAATAGAAGGAGATGCATTTTGTTGTTTTTATCCCATTTTCCACCATGCTGTGTTCTTTTGTCATTTAGACGTTTTTTTAATTCAGTCGTGTCTTTCTATGTCATCTTGGTTTCTATTCTCTTTCATTCATTTGTTTTGAGATTAAATGTTTTTATAAACCCTTGTTTTGTTTTATCCCATCTGCAAATTCTTTTTTAGAGTATTTTTCTCTTCTTTCTGTGGTTTTATCTTTGCATTTTACCACTGTGTTTTTTCCAGTTTGTGTCTATGTTCACTGTGCAAATAAACTAAACCATACCAAGCTAAAGTGTATTACAATGACATTCATTTACCAGTACATAAAGTACAGATTTTTCTTAGGATAAAAATGTCCACATTTTGATTGCCTTGCCTCAGAGAACTTTGACTTTCAGTGCCATATTTGTGACTAGATTCTCCCAAATGAAACTGACTGATCCCTCCCTTTGTCTCACTCCCCAGTCACCTCCAGAAAACCTAAGGTGGATGAGAGGGATGTGCAGATGTACTCCTTCATGACCCGCAGCGAAATGGAGTGCGACATCAAAAACGGGCGTTTCCTGGAGCACGGCGAGTACGATGGCAACCTGTACGGCACCAAGATCAACTCCATCCATGAGGTGGTAGAAACAGGAAAGATCTGCATCCTGGACGTCAACCCACAGGTAGAGGACCAGTTCCTCTCTGCCTCCCTTCGTTGCTTCTGTTATTCACCCTTCTAAATGTCAATCCATCCTTCCTTCCTTCCTTCCGTCATGGTATCATGCTTTCCGCTTTATGCATAAAATTACAGATTCTAACTAATTATGCATAGCTTGTTGCTCCTGAAGTATTTTCAGTCTAAGCACATCTTCAATATTCATCAAAACAAATCTCTTAATGAAAAGTATTATTCACTGGAAACATTCAGCAAATCCTATTAGCTACACATTAGCCAGATAAATCTGCTAGATCAAGATGCCGCAGTTACATTTTAATCACCTTCTCAGCTTTATAATTGTGCTTGACTTTTAACTGCTTCCATTGCTCCAGTGATGCAGTGATTGTGTGTCTGCTGCACCTCAACACTTTTCTCTGAAGGCTCTCAAAGTCCTGCGGACGTCAGAGTTCCTGCCCTACGTTGTGTTCATCGAAGCCCCGGACTTCGAGGTTCTCAAAGCCATGAATAGGTCGGCGATCGAGTCGGGAGTGGTCACAAAACAGTTAACGGTGAGTAATCGGCGGTCCTTCTAGCATTAGAATAAATGAAAGGATTATATTTTGCGCCCTCAAAGTGCTGCAGTGAAATGCATAAACAAGACAGCTCCTTGTATGCATAATTGGAATGCAGAAGGTATTGAATTTACTCAGCGTAGAGGAATGCTAACCAGGAAATTGCATTCCTGCCAATTAGATCATGCAGGCTAATTTAATTTCAGTTGTGTACCAATCTCACGGTTTACTCTGTCCCTCATTGGCGCCTTCATCCAAATAATTGCCTGCTCATTGCATTCATTCCCGCCTAATCGCCTCGCCGCGATGCCGACAGGACTCCGAGCTGAAGAGGACGGTGGACGAGAGCGAGCGGATCCAGAGGGCCTACGGACATTACTTTGACCTCTGCATCGTCAACGACGGCCTGGAGGCGGCTTTCCGGAGCCTACGGTCGGCGCTAGAGAAACTGTCGACCGAGCAGCAGTGGGTGCCTGTCAGCTGGGTCTTCTAAAAGTCGCCAAGAGCTCACCGGGAAGCGGCCGGGGCTCGAGGTCAAAGGTCGGAGGACGAGTCGGCGGACGCCGCCTCCGTTGCGGTTACCGGTGGCGAAGGCCCGAGCGTCGTGATTCAGTGCAAATGACCAGCCTCATGTAGAGCGTTTTTGTACAAATTTAGAGTTCCTCTACTGACCCTAACGTCAAGTTGTATTTTATTTGTATGATGATATTTGTTCAGAAGGATTTAGAGTTGATTATGAGGTATAGTGCAATAGTGTGAGTGAAACGAGTGTGTGTATGTTATCATTAACGTGGAAATAGGCTTCAGTATATGTTTTGCAGACACAGTGCTCTGTTGAAGGTCTTTGTTGAAGGAAATTGTTGAACTTTTTAGCCTTCCCAAATCTTAAATACTTTATGTAGTGTAATGTTTACATTGGATCGGTAGTTTAAGGACAAATTGGTTGAGGAAAGATACCAAATGTCATATTTGTATTAAATTCTATATATTTTACCATTTGATCGTACGGTATGATTGTATATGTTCGAAAATGTGCTTTTTCTTGTATGTATCCATTGATCGGAAAAATGAACAGCAATACATCATTTAAAACAAATACATACACATGCAATACATTTACTCACACAAATATACACAAAGTTCACTGGGAACAATGGGAAACCTTCCTTTGTTGAGTTCCCCTGGGTTACTGTCTCAGTGCATATTTTGTCTCATTTTGACGATGGTATTTCTTGTTCATTTTGATTACATTCTACATTTTCTGCCTATATTGAAAACATTTCTCATTAGTCTGAAAATGCTGTTTGATAGCCAGAGGATCACAGTGTCTGGCTACTGTATGGTTCATATTGTTGGAGTTGTTTTTGTAGCACAGACACCTAAAGAAATAACCCTTGTAAAACAATTTATAAAAAAAAAGTAGCCTACAATATGCACATACTGTATAATGAAGGCTGATAGTACTTAACTTAACACAAGTTTGTGTTTTACAAGTTGCTGTAACATGTTACACTTCACTGTATATGGACAATTGATGGAAATAGTCACATTTTTGTTATTTTTGATGTATAAATAGTAAAATATATATCAGTGGCTTCTAATTCATACTTACTTTTGCCTTAACATGGTTAAAAAGCCAAGGAAACACTATATTTTTTCATCATGGAACATTTCACTACTATCACTGTACATGTTCCTTCTTAGAAAAAGAAACAAAAACAATACTCGCAACTTATTTGAATATTTATTTTATTTTCCCTCAAACTTGTAAATATTGTATTGTAACAAAGAGTATACTATAACATAGAGAAACACTTGGTGCTTTGATGATTCTGCCAGTGTGTAGATGTAGTTGAACAACTACCGAGCACTGTAATTTTGATGTTCATATGAAAATGTATTAAAAATGAAAATGTTTAGAATATTGCTTCATTGTCAACACTCACTATCCAGGCAACTTTATTTTTTATTAAAATCACACAATATTATATAAAAATGACATAATTTACGTTAATACTCTTTTTCAAAATATGAACACAAGGTGCATCCATTCTCCAAGTTTGGTGAGAATTAGTGTGGATTTTGGACTGTGGGTGCCGGTGGTGAACTCTGGGGCCGAGGGAGCGTGGAGGGTGGGGGTGGCGGTGGGGGTCGGGGGGGCGGAGGCGGAGGCGGAGGGCCTTCGGGTGTCGACCAGTGATGGGGTTCCAGCGGCAGGGTGATGGGATACATCTCGTAGGCGGGCGGCGGGCCTCCTGGCCAAGCGCTCCACAGCTTGGGGTCAAACTGCATGAGAGAGAAGTTCAAAGTAACAACAAACAGTATTTAACCTGGAGTCACTTCTTAAATCTGGTAGACAGTGTTTTGTACTCTAACCCCCTATATTCCAGATGATATTTACATTTACATTTTTGGCATACTTATCGGACACACTTATCCAGAGCAACTTAGAATAAGTGCATCAGCTAGATAAGCTTCAATCCTTAGATTACCAACATTAGAAGCAACACAACAAATTTTCTAGTGTTAATAAGTGTTCATTTTTCTGTGACAATTACTTTTTAGTTGTTTTTGTATGGCTCTGGGTCAGCTGTTCAAAGCTATCTAAAAGCGTTGAATTACCTATGATGAGTGTCTACTTACATAAACACAGGTATAGTTGATTTTTACACTCTCAGAGTTAAATGAACACCAATAGTAAGGAGTGCAAAGGTCAAAACAGACAAAAGAGAATAGAATTTAGAATGGGACATTTATGAATAATATAGAAATAGTTTAAACTTGTGTGCATTAAAGAGATGTGGTGGCAGTGGGTGCAGCAGGGGCGAGCGCACCAGTGAGTACGGTGGTGGGAGGTCTACAGTGCTGTAGGGAGGCGGGAGTCTGTTGGTGTGTCTGTCCACTTCTTCCTGTCTTCCAGACAAAGGAATGACCTGGATGGAGGAGGAGCGGTCATGTTGCGTTGGCACGGTGATGTCTTGTAATGCTCTTTTCCTCTTGACGTGCAAATAGAAGCAGAGCAGGACCACAGCTATGGACACCACCAGGGCAGGGAATCTGGGAATATGGTGCAAACAAGTCTCAGGTCTCGCCAGTTCCCATCTTACAGTATGGTAGAGGACATTTTGAGATGCGTTCTTTGACCATACTCACATATATCCAAAGATATTCCCTAGCGATGTCATGGCTGGAATTAAGACAGGCTGCTGACATTACTGTGAGAAAAGAAGAATTATAAGAACATCTGGTGCAGCAGATGAGTTTAATGACATTCCTAACAAAAAAGAATGGGAAGCATTTTACTGTCCTTGGTTTACATTTTAATTCAGCAACTGTTATACTGACAGATGAGCCAATTAATTATGTATCAGAATTATTGTATTTACAATAAGACCTAACTATATACTCACACCATCTTTTCAGAGTAGAAATTCAGCAGACTTTGGACATTGTAACTGACGCAGATCAACAAATGGGTGTGACCTGACGTCACAGGATACGATAATGTTTCAGTATTAAATTGCTCCAACAATCAATACAAATCAACTGGAACAATAATAAGAGACTAATTGGGTGCTGATTGCCCAATCACAGGGGTTCCAGGAATCTCATGACCTCATCTACTGCACCTGCTGTACAGTGTTATTTAACTATAAAACTAATGTCACGTTAAAAACCTTTAAAAGTTACTTCCAATTTATGTTTAGAATTGTTAAATGAAGACGCTGTGAGCTTGGAAGATCGGTATACTGTTTAACGACTGAAGTTGGACCTTCATGTTATAAATCTGTCTTATCCAAACTCCAAAGTAAACTAAATCTTTTGAATTCACATGATTCTAACACATGCCACACTGTTGACACAGAATTAGACAATAATTGGCTACCTATTATATTGATTATAGTGGGGTCAGTCTTACCTTTTTTAAGATCCCAATAGCTACAGAAATTGTCCTGACCTGCGGGCCGCTCTCAAGGATCATGTGTCACAAAGGAAGTGCACAAGATGAACTGCTTTTACAGCGTCGTTGTCTTATTTAAAGACACAGCACTTACAGGTGTGTTCTCTGTTCTGCACATTACTTTTGTGCACTGAAAGGAATCGACCATCACACTAAATGTTTTTCATTTCTTCCCAGCTCACTGTGTTGTGAGCCATCAACACTGGGGTTCCTCAGGGGTCAATACTTAGACCACTCTTGTTCTGTTTCTTTTTTTTTTTTTTTTTTTCATAAAAGCTGTCTTCCTATCTTGCTTTCCACAAAAACAAAACTGGACACAGCTTAAGGGCATTTTCATTTGATTTCATTTTGATTCATTAATATAAAACAGAACAATATTTACATCATAGCCTATAAAATGACCACAATATTGTTAAAACGTGTAAACTGAAAGTGCATAGTTACTCAAATATTTTTACTCCTTTGAGCTGTGAAAAAGTCAACATTATGATGATATTATGAACATTTAGAAACAGATTTGTCGGGTTTTAATGGGGTTTCCTTTGGATCTTTGCGAGTGCTGCCAATTAAATAATGATATTCATGTACTGCACAAAGTGGATTGTTTACAGTAAAAAGTCATCATAAAGATCCCAAAATAAAATAAAACATCAGTACACATCTGTACTACAAGTCGTACACTTGAGTTCCTGTAACCTTCCCTGCGAAAAATATGTTTCTTTGGGTAACTGGGGCCTGAATGCTGGAGGGTGTTTGAGGGGAAGCAAGAGAGGGAGGATCAGACACGCTCTGAATAAGCTGGAAGGTCTGTGTATGCCGGAGGTGGGTCTGCGTACGGTGGCGGTTCAAACTGGAACAGAGAATATTTACAGGGAATTATTTACAGAGAATAAAACTGGAATATTCTGTAAAATCTTTGCTCTCTCAGTGTTTTTAGTCTCAGTTGCTGATGATAAAACCTCTAAAATCTGACACCTGATAAGACATTTTCAAAAGAAACCCTGAACCAACCATCTATATAACATAATGGCATCATCATCATCATGAAATATCTACTGAATGTGTATACATAGTGCTGTACCCCATATGGTGGTGGTGGATTGACATTTCCTGAGATGTACATGGGAGGCGCACTGTAGGGAGGCTGAAAATAATCTTCATCTATGACCATTACTTCGTCATCCTCCTCTTCCTCCTGCACCTCTTCATATATGGGGATGACATATACAGGTGGTGAGGAGTTAGTGGGCATGGGGGGCCAGTTTTCCTCTTGCCTGCGTCTCTTTGCATAATGGCAACAAACGATCCATAGAACTATACCTAAAAGCAATACGGGAATCCTGAAATTGAGAATAGAGGTATTTGTTTAAAAATGGCAGAACTAAAATATGTGCAGGATACTGTAAACTAGATGAGGTGCACAGTAAGTGAAGTAAAAGGTAAAATGAGAAGAGAGGAGAAGATGGGAAATACTTACTCAATAGTAGGATAATAAATGACCATGACAGTTTTTTTTTTTAAATCAGGTTTAAGGTTTCACACCTGGGGGAAATGATGAAGTAGAAGCTTTGTCATTAAAAAAGCCAGAATTTGATTTTGTCACATGAGCACTGTTCCTCTATTTTACTGTTCAATTCAGCTCAATTTAATGCTCAATTTTGCAACCCAGTCATATATGGACAGATCAAAGCTAGCTCTCTCCAGACCTCTTTATATCTCCTGGTGTCCAACTCACACAGAAATAATCAGGATATTTCTAAGGCACCTTTAAATATGTGTGAGAGTTGCATAATGTCCAAAATGAGATTATCCAGGAAGTCCTAACTGTCCAACACAGTTCACTTTGAGCTGTTCTTACTCATAGATTAGCATGAACAGACATGACCTAACATTTAGAAGTACACAATACCTCCCCATTTATTTCTCTTTTGAGACAAAAACAAGCAAAATCAGGCTTAATTGTCAAGAATTTCAGAAAGGGTTCATTCCATCTCTGTAATTTGATCCTACGCAAACTTTGAACGGAGTAATGTGGAGCATAAACACAGCGAGTGACCGGGCTGCTTATCACTACAGTTCAAAGTTAAAGCAGTCATAGCTGTAAACCGTACATAAAAATTATAAAACTGAATTCTACCAGATTAAAAGGAGGAAACAATGACAGGCAGCAGCAAACTGGGTCTCCTCTAATCAACAATACGGCACTCATCATCAAACGCGACATTTTTGACAGCCGAATGAATGATACTGGGCCTTCTGTTTCAGGCCTCACTTACGAGTCAGTCGAACAGAATCAAATATAAACCAGCAAAGAAAATGACTTGATGCGGTTTGATAAGCTGCCCATGAATAATTACTGACATCAAACACCTTTTGATGCTGAAAAGACAGCTTACCTTGAAGTACAAGCCGTGTAGCGCAGGTAAGTGTAACTGTTGACTTGTGAGTCGTCTTCAGGTCAGGTCAAGACTTTCCTATCTCAATAGGAATACGCATGAGACATTTTATAGCCTCAGTGACCTGTTTAAAGTCGCAGAACCTACCAGGGTTAGTCAGTGACGCAAACAACTTATCGTCTTTGACTCTGCATTCAACACTTGCAGCAGAATGGCAGGAGCTGGTGTTGGGCAAAAGGTCTAGGACTAGGCATTTATTAGCTGTAAAGAAGACTCTAATGGAAAGAACACAGATTATGACGCACAGTAATGAGCAAAACAAATACAGATGAAATACGGAAGGGAAGTGATATTACAGGAAAAGGAGAGGATAACAGGGAAACGGAGGAATCCCTGTTGCAGCTTGTAGCTCAGGAATGCGAGTCAAGGTGTCGAAACATGTTGAAAGCACTTCTACAGCTGCTCTCTATGCATAGGAATGCTTCCCTTTGAAGGAGGATTTTCTGTCCTAGAAATATCATCTGAGGCTTGAATGGATGTGTCGACGCTCATACTGTACCATGCAACAACACTCACAGATGAAACCGTACCACACACACACCTTTTCAAGCTTCTTTTATTTATACTCAACACTGATCTCACAACAGCCCCAGACTCACCCAAATATTTCACATGCATGCACACACATTACACATCCATTTCATGGCCAACCCAGCAACCAAGCCCACAATGTGAACGGCAAGCATTACAGTAAATCTGCATTCTCTCTATAGGAGTAAATGATGCAATTAACATGCGCTGTCATGGTCATTAATGTAGGAGAGGAGGTGGTGGAGGTGGAGGCGGTGGAGGAGGGGGTGCTGCTCCTGATGCGGGAGGGGGTGGTGGTGGAGGAGGGGGTGCTGCTCCTGATGCGGGAGGGGGTGGAGGAGGAGGAGGGGGGGGGGCACCTCCTGATGCCAGAGGGGGTGGAGGAGAAGGAGGAGGAGGGGGGGCGCCTCCTGATGCGGGCGGGGGTGGAGGCGGGAGGATGCCGTTGGGCGAGGTGACGGGCGGCGGAGGGGGAGGCGGGGGGAGACTTGCGGGTGAGGTCGAGGAAGGCGGAGGGGGGGGCAGGCCAGCGTCCATGGAGGAGGGAGGAGGTGGAGGCGGAGGCATGCCGGGGTCCAAAGCAGCTGGAGGAGGAGGGGGCGGCGGGCAGTCGGTGGTTAGGTTGGAGAAGCTCGGCATGGTGGGAACTGACGGTGGGGGCACAGCGATGCCGAGATTGGATCTGGATGAAAGAGAAAAGCAAAATGCACCATCGACAGTTATGAGCAGTAATGAAACTATCATCGCAGAGAGTGATTCAACTTTACTGTTACAAAGTGTGATTGCAGCTCTTTAATTGTCAATGCTGCATTTTAGCACAGGTCTTACAGTAATGGGGCAATAAGTGAGATTTTTACTGTCCCATAGCACAAAATGACCATATCTGGAAGGGTTTGATAGGATTGTTGATCAATACCAATGATTCAAAGATTACTTCTCTGGGTGATGAGATTTCTGGCTTTCACTTTCTGGACCGTACTCTGTTTTGGAACAAAAACTACTTGAATTTTTATGTGCTCAGCCACGGAGGACGGTTGTTCTCAAGCCAAAAAAGCAACTGACAAAAGCCATAAAGCAGGATTATTATTACAGTATTTTACACGATTATATATCACCTCTTCACTTTACATTCCTGTTGATCTTTGCTCTAATTAGCCAGGTTACTCATCTCTATTTTTGAAAATGTAACTTCATTATTTATGTCAATTACCGGCCGCCGTAAGCTGTGCCAGAGGCCTGTCGATGTTGTTGCAATTCCTCAGTCGTGGTTGGAGGCTGATAAAAGTTATAGCTTACTAAACGCTTCTTTAAAGTATACACAACCCTGCTCAAGCAAAGAGGAGCAAGTCTTTGAAAGATGATTTTTCTGGGCTTTTGCCTTCATTTTGATAGTTTTTATAGTAGAGATAGACAGGAAAGATTAGGAGAGAGCGAGAGGGGGAGGAATTATGACATGCGACAAAGGTCCTGGGCCGGATTCAAACCCAGGACAGTTACATGGTACGCGCCCTAGACCACTAATCCACCAGGATGCCCCAAGAGGAGGAAGTCTTACCCAAAACGGTCACTGAGGCTGGATGTTGGTTCCCCAGGCAGCGTGGGAGGAGCGACGGGGCACTCCACCGGCTCTGGGCCTCGACTGATGAAATGACAACAATGAGTGAAACGTTATTAGGAAACCTCAACCTTACGCTTCAGCAAAAGTCAATTAATATGAGTTCATCAAGCAGAAACTTTTCAAACAAGATCAGACATTGTGCATTTAGATAATATCCCCATATCATAATCATATGGGGTCCAGGTGGTGAAAGTACGATGATTGTCTTCCTAACAGGGAGAAAGAAGGCAGTAGGTCTACATACACTGAGCTGTTCCCAACACTCTGTATGCTGTCTGTGGTTCCCGCTCTTTTTCTTGACTCCTGCACAGTGACCTGGGGAGAGAAGATGAAACGAGGCAAACAAACAGATGGCATAATCTATCACTACACCACAGTCAGCCATACATCACACTTGACACCAAGGGACTACACCATGGAAAGAGGAGAATGTATTGTGCTATAGATCCTTAATCCAGTGGGAAATAATTGGAAAACATGCGGATTTAAACTTTGGCTTGCTGCAAAATAAGCTGCACTAGTATCTGACTTCATCCTCACCTGAAAGCAGTGTCCGACGGAGTCCAGGATGGAGAATGATATGGGCACTCTTGAGTAGCGTCCCTCTGGCTCCTTGCCTGATTTAGGTAGGGCCATCAGCTTGGTACGGGGCCTCTTCTTGGGAGTAGTGAAAACTCCAATCTCTCTCCTGGCCACCTTCTCCTGGTGGATAGCTACAGCCTGGTTGGGAGTACAGCATTTAACCGCCATAATCCACACAGCAACTCCATTTTCAGTTCATTTCTACAATCTGTCATGCAAATATCAGCTGTTAATGTTTAATTCTTGAGAATGCCTTTCTTATAAAAGGACGGTATGAAACAAGTAACATGCATAGAGCAAAATGACCACAGATTGAAGGCCTACTGTATGAGTTACAGTAGGTGACCTGCAAGTGAAAAAATACAGTAAACTAAGATATTGGCTAAAATTTTATTTAAAGGGGCACACCACTAAAAAACATGATTTAAAACTCCTGTAATGTTGTTCATTTGATTTTGAGTTTACATCAAGTGATGTTACCTGCAGCACACTTATGGAACTTAAGAAAGCAGTTTTCAAGTGAATACGTTTCCAAGTTAATATGTTATTTTATACAATGAATAAAGACTTTTAAGGACTTAAAATCAAAGCAAGGCATTACAGCCAGCTATGCAGTAAGCTACAGTAATGACGTTGGTGAAGATCTTTATTGGGGAATCAGTTGAATCAATGGGTGGGACAAAATAGAGCTCAGGTGTACTTTGCCCCTTTAAAGAATATATGGCAGTTTTGTTTTAAGAAGTACTGCTCACCAGTGAGAGGAGGTTGATGGAGGACTCCATGTCTTTGACCTGCATGGCCTGTGAGTCCAGCAGCCTCAGGACGGTGGTGGCCAGGCTGTTGATCTGGTAGGTTACACTGGCCAGCGCCTGGGTCGCCAAAGCCTTGGATTCTTCGAGAGCCTTTGCTGGATCCTCTGCCTTTAGGATTTCAACAGGAATAGGTATTGGATGTTGCAACAGGATTGAAAAATCTCAAATCTAAAACTCTCACCAAGTTGCACCGTTACAGCCCAGTTGCTGGGTCCCTCGGGTTACTCACCTGAACATAGTTGTTCTCGCAGTATTCTGCCACTTGGAGCAGGTTGCTCTGGTTGTCAGCGAGCCCCTTCCTGGCAGCTGGCGCTTCCTGAAATATCTGAGTAATAACCTCTGAAAACTTCTTTTGGTCCGTCATTTTCTGCCTTCGGTACCAAAAGCTTTTTTAAATCCTTCTTTGGAGGAGGATGTAGAAGTTTCTGGGAGCTGTCAGTCGAGGCAGGCAGGGAGGGGCTGGTCGGCGCTGAACGCGGAATAACCGCAGGCTAAAGATTTGCAGCGTCTCAGGTGAGCTGCTGGTCCCGGGGCAGGGCGGCACGAGCTACACACCCACCGACTGTGGAGAACAGGCACCTAACTCTGAAGTGAACACAGGTGACATGGTATTTTACACCGGGATTCCGTGGGCTGCCGTGTCACACTGAAACCTGGTCCGATATGAGACATAGTAAACATAAAGTCAACTTCACACGAGCCTGAACACGCAGACGTGACTTACACCCACTTGCATTCTTTATTAAGACCACTAGAGGTCAGTGGAGTCCAGAGAAAAGAAAGTGGAACTGATAAGATCTGTTCATCAGTGGGTCCTTCCTTACTGCGATCTGCACTATTGATGATGATGATGATGATGATGACGTAAGACTCATGCTCAGTTTTCTCCGTACAGACCCAAGCAGTGAAATGCCTACAGATACAATCCAGCATTAAATAAACAAAGCATCAGCCAGATAATGCCTAAATGGAACATTATAATATTATAACTACAGAATGCTCAACCAAGTCAAAAATCCATTGTATTGTTAAGGATATCCTGTATAAACAGCTGAATGGCACAACATCCTTGACTGTGTGTTTGTGTTTGTGTGTGTGTGTGTGTGTGTGTGTGTACATAAATGTGTATGTGCCTGCTCCCTGTCTGGCCTGGAGTCAGCCGTTATGGGATGCAGTACTAGATGAGTGTTGTCCCATCAGCCCACAACCCTGAAACACAGACACGCTTTGTGTGTGTGTATGTATGTGTGTGTGTGTGTGTGTGTGTGTGTGTGTGTGTGTGTGTGTGTGTGTGTGATTTCGCAGTGCCCTGACTACAGATTTCTTGAGAGGTTCCTCTCAGTTGGAGACAGTGTGTGCGTGGAATTCATGCGCTCACATTATGTGTATTGCGTATTGTTATTCAGCGATGATTTTCAGAATGATACGGCTTAGAGGACATTCAGGGTGTCTCTTCCTGTGTATTGTACTGTTCTTCCTGCCATGCTTACAGCAAACAGCCCAGCAGCAGGAACTCACCCAGCTTTAGTGAAAGTGTGTCTGATAAGTTAGATGTGGACAACAATATCAATATCCTTGATAATGTTCTCAATGACAATTAAAGCACACCTGATTATTCAAATTATGCACCAAAACTTTTGCAGCCAACACGTGTGTGGGGTGTTGTTTAGAAATGTTTTGCAAATCACTTTACAGTCTAACAACTGTATAATGTTGTAATGTGGGGTGTGTTCTGTGTGCTGCATAAAATGGATGAAGATCCCCTTTGAAATATGGAAATTTGTTTTGTGAAATGTTTAACCCAGATGAGCAGAACCATGGCTTAATGATATGCCCATCCGCATTGACTTTAATAATAATAATAATAATAATGCCTTTATTTATATAGCACTTATTAAAAACAGAGTTACAAAGTGCTTTACAAAGACATCAGATTAACAATCAGGAAAACAACAGAAAGTAAGAATGGAATTAAAACAAGAGACCCGCAAATGTAAAAACAAAAGAACATAAAAGCAATCAATCAGGTATTAAAAGTAAGTCTAAAAAAGTGAGTTATAATAGGCTTATAAGGTCTGCACTCCTGCTGTGTAGACAACAAACCTGGTTAGAATAGAATTTGCTCCTTGGTAGCTATTTTCCATACTCATTTTTCCCCATTATTTATCCAGGGAGGAGACACTGAGGCCTGGGAGACGCCCGGTGTAAACACAGTCTTCTGCTGTTGGCTCCACTTGCACAGCTGGGGGTAAGTGCCTTGCTCAAAGGCACCACAATGGCAGGTGAGAGTTTTAACTCATGCAGCTTCTCCATCCACATTTTGCCCCGTCTTTCCAGTGATCGGAACCGGTGAACTTCCCTTGTTGCCTCAGGACAATTCAGACAGTGTTATATAAGCTGTCAATCACAGAAATGTAAACACAAATGGCTTTTTAAATTGTTTTAACACTCATTGAATTGTCCTATGTGGCAAACCCTCCCTCCGTCTTGTAGTCCAAGAACATTAAAACAAACACCAAGTGTTATTTGCATATATACTGTATATATATTTTTTTTAACTCAGGTCTGATTTTGAGAGATAAATATTTGACCTCTATCCTCCTTTGAATGTAATCTAATCTATCCCTTTGACTTAATAGACATTTGATAAAGTTATAGTGTCTTTCTGTTATGTGCCGTTATCAGTGACTTTGTTTATAGCTCATATTACAGAATCATCAGGGTCTTTGTCTGTTGATAAGAGATAAGAGCTTCTGCAATGCGTTTTTTATTTCTTTATTGTGCATCACCAGCAGCACCGTAATATTTTGTTAAAAGTCATATAAGTAGATATCATATAATTTGATTAGGTTCAGCAGTGGAAAGTCATAAAATGGAAAAGTGAGAATGGAGATTGTGATTGCCATGTGCCATGTGCCATGTGCCATGTGCCTACAGTAAAAGGGGATTGTTCATTAACAACGCCACAACACCAGACAAGTTTTGTATCTTTACAGCCTTTTACAGTTTTCTTACACTGAACAGACACATAGTTTTTTTGTATGAAGAAACTGACTCAAACTGATTTGCTGCACATCCACAAAATGCTTTCATTTTTCCTTGATCGTGGTGTGTTCTACTGAGCAGCAATTTTTTTTACATTTTTATTTAACCTTTATTTAACCAGGAGTGGAGTCTCATTGAGATTAAAAATCTCTTTTTCAAGAGTGTCCTGGCCAAGACAGGCAGCAGCACAGTTACACGGTTGCAGACATAAAACAAACATATAACAATTTAGAATGAAAACAAAGAACACATTTCATCAACATTCAAAACATCTACAGCCAGATGTGTTTGCTTCCAAGTCATTTAGAAACACTTTAAATGCATCCAGTGAGACCAGCTCCCGAAGATTCAGGTAATTTTGCAACTGATTCCAAGCAGAGGGAGCAGCATACCTAAACGCCCTTTTTCCCAGTTCAGTACGGACTTTAGGGACAGTTAGTAGGAATAAGTCCTGGGAGCGAAGACAATAACTTCCCATACTTTTTTGAAGGATGTAGATCCGTAGGTAAGATGGAAGCAGACCAAGAATAGCCTTATAAATAAGGATGTGCCAATGGTTAAGTCTGCGGGTGGACAAGGCAGACCATCCAACCCGAGCATACAAAGAGCAATGGTGAGTAAGGGCTTTAAAATTTGTAATAAATCTCAGTGCTCCATGGTAGACAGTATCCAGCGTGTGTAGGCATTGCGAAGATGCATGCATGTATATAACATCGCCATAGTCCAGCACAGACATAAAGGTGGCAGCAACAAGTCTCCTTTTGACCTCGAAGGAGAAGCAAGACTTGTTTCTAAAATAAAAACCCAATTTCAACTTCAGTTTTTTCACCAGTTGCTGAATGTGAGGCTTAAATGAGAGAGAATCATCAATTACAATTCCTAGATACTTGTATTGAGATACAGACTCAATCTCAGAGGCCTGAAAAGTGGTGATAGATGGGAGGTTCAGTGGCTTGGATTTTGCATTCGAAAACATCATGAGTTTTGATTTGTCGGCATTCAAAACAAGTTTTAAGTCACACAGGGTACGTTGTACAGTATTAAAAGCAAGTTGTAGCTGACAGAGAGCCTGGTTTGGTGTAGACGCAGAGCAGTATATCACAGTATCATCGGCATAAAAGTGGAAATTTGCGTTGGAAACATTTTGAACGAGACTGTTGATATATATAATGAATAGTAGTGGTCCCAGGACCGATCCCTGTGGCACGCCCTTGGATACACCAAGGGAGCTAGAAGTGATACCTTCTGCCTGCACGCACTGAGATCTGCCTGGTAGATAATTTTTAAACCAACAGACAGTTTGTTCTGACAGTCCTACACTGATAAGTCTTTGCATCAGTATTGCATGATCCACAGTATCAAAAGCCTTAGATAAATCAATGAAAAGGGCTGCACAATGTTGCTTGTTATCTAAAGATTCAATAAAATCATTTACTACTTTTAAACCCGCTGTCACTGTGCTGTGTTTTTTCCTAAAACCTGATTGAAAATCAGATAAACTGTTGTTAGTGGATAAGAACTCTTTCAGTTGTTCACTCACAAGGAATTCCTTAACCAGGACAGACAATTTGGAGATGGGCCTATAGTTGTTTAGGACAGTAGGGTCACCCCCTTTCAACAGGGGAAGAACAAAAGCAGATTTCCATATATGTGGAATTTTGTTTGTGTCCAGGGAGAGATTAAAAAGATGTGTCAAAGGTGGTGCGATAAAATCAGCTGCTAGCTTTAAAAAGTAAGGCTCCAGGTTATCAGGACCTGCCGATTTTCTAGTGTCTAAAAGTTTGAGGGCTTTACGCACCTCTGAGACTGTAACCGGACTAAAACTAAAGGCTTGACCCACCGTAACATGACCGTCAGAACAAACAGCAGGGGAATTTCCATGGGCAATGTTGAGAGAGTCGAACAAGGAACCAGAGGCAATGAAATGCTCATTAAAACAACCAAGCATTTCGGCCTTATCAGAGATTTTATGTGAGTCCTTAACAATGCATGGGGGAAGCTCTATGCCATTTTTATTTCCATAGAGCTTCCCCCATGCATTGTTGAGGACTCACATAAATACATACAATAAACTTTCTCAGTAGCCTCTGGCAATGACAAATGGATGCAATTCCTCTCGTAGCGTTTGTTGTTCTGCATGATTTAATATAGCTGGTAATGTATACACACGAAGACGCCAGCGTGATTCAACACACTACACCCAGATTTGAATGAGCATGGCCTAATAATGAGATATACTGTAGAGATCTACTGCTGCAGCTGAGGAGAGAGATCACAGTCTATTCTTACCTTCCATGGAAAATAGTCCTGAGGTTTGCTGTCCGGCCTCTCTGTACGCTCGCTGACCTCAGCCGTCACGTCATTGTCTTCAAGGTTTTGTAACCATCAATTACCTGTTCAATCATTATTCCACAATCATGCTGATTACTTTGTTATGAGGCTCACTTTATCTTCTGGCATGTCAATACAGGAAAGGTCAATTACAGTTTCTACAGTTTCCTATCTGTTGTGAAATGTGTTCAGTAATAAATTCAGTATATATACTGTATATCCAGGACCTCTTTAACAGTCGTATTTCTTTCCTATCACTTGCTCATCACTCAAGAAGAACTGATTGCATTCGTTTTTGAATATTATAATTGTTCTTTCCGAATTGCCGTTACAGAACATGTAAGCAGTTTTGTCAAAGCTGTGCCATCACTAACACTATAGGCTACGGTAAAATCACATAGAAATACAGTTCTCCCACAAAATGAAACATTCTCGTGAGTGAATGAAAGCGTATTTTATCACCGCGCCCCCCAGTAGAAGCTAGAGATGCATTCAGATCCCCCAACCAGCGTATCAGCAGGAGCAGCGTGGTGCACTGCTGTTTTATGGTCTTGTTTTTATAGCCGAGCTATCCGAGTGTGCAACCAGCCATTTGATTGAGAAATGGTCTCTCTGGATGAGAAATGAGACTTCACCCTCAATTCAGAAGAGGATATTGATGTTTTTGTCTGTACTGTGACACTAGAAAGACCAAACTGCAGTCAATTGACTACTGTTTTTTAATTTAAGAATTTCAATATCTTGGCTTTCAACATGTACCTCTGTACCTCTGTGTCTGTACAAACCAGCGTTGATAGATTTTCAAAATCATGCAAGAAAATAGTAGGCTAGTTATAGCTGTATTTCTCCCCCTTCCATAGCTCGTTGTCTTGTCTCTTGTCCCAAATCCATTGGCCCTTCTAATGTTAACTGAAGCTTACTGTCCATCTACCATTTAATCACTCCTTATCATCTCACATAGGCCAAAACTGATGCTACTTTTGATATTATCTCCTTGATATTTTAAGCCATTTTCACAAACATTATAATGCATGATACCATATGCTGCTGTTTAATGTGAATCCCTTGGATTATTCTGTAAACTGGAAGAGTAGGAAATGTATTTATTACATTTGAGTGCATGGGAGAAGAAGCTGCAACATTTAACACTTGATCAGAAAATGAACTTAACAATATCCTACAGCTCCTGCCACACACTCACAGCTCTGGAACCAAGTCTGATTTCAGAACATCTGAACATGTGTTAACTCTGCCCAACAGCTTTCAAACAAGTACCCCCTTTTCTAGTTTACACCCCTACGGTACCTACACACAAACACACACACAGACACAGACACACACACACACACACACACACACCACACTACCAGCATCCATGTCCAATGGTGTGCAACATATGCCTCTTTTACCTGTGAAGATTGGATGCTCTGGGCTATCACAGCCTCTCCACACTTCACAGACTTCCATTACCGGAAATGCCAAATTCAATTATGGTGCTGGGGTCTGCAGGAAAACTAGACTGTCAGGACACACACACACACACACACACACACACACACACACACACACACACATAGACACAAACACATAAAATAAGCTGGCTGCTAAAATTCTTGTTTGCAGTTTTATTGGCTTCAGGTAAACCCGACTTTGGACCCAATTCCAATAGTCACCATGGTCACCAGCTCGAGGCACCTGTCGCCCTTTTCTCAACCTGTTGTTGTTGTTGTTGATCCGTTTACGATGCACAGCAGATTAAAACACTTGTGGCATGCTTCTTGTCTCATGGAGAAAACACAGAAAACACACACACACACCTACACCGCTTCTTTGCTTTTCTCATGAAACACGGGCATCAAATGTCTTTGTTTACACTTTACAATCTTAACCAGGCATGTTCAGCCACAAGTGGGAGTGTGTGAAATGTCTCAGCGACTCGGACTGATGCAGCCCCTGATCATTCAGTGATCACGCCGCCCAATCCGTTTCTATCGGCGCGGTTATCCCACATGAAATGAGCGATGATAGCACAGAGCAGCCTGGATATTCTCTGTCAATCAGTAACCGCCCCGCTGCGGCCGCTTCACATGTCGGACACGTGCCTCACATTTCCAAAGACATCAGCGAGTGCGTGTACGAGAACACTGGAGCTGTGGAGACATCTGCTACATGGCTTGATGGCTCTATCTGAGGTTTCTGTTGGCTGGACAGAGGCAGAGGGTCGTGTGTGTGTGACAGTGCGGCTGGATGTTGAAGCAGTAATATATACAAGTGTTGTTTACAGAAACTGTCAAACACTACTTATTTCACAATTATCATGCTTACTGAGCTGTCATACTGCTGTTTATGTTTTTTTTTGTATAATTAATTACATACTTTTTCCACTGTGTTCTGCCTTCTCTCTTTATTCCTTAGCTTTTCTATGTTTCTTTTCCTTTTCTTTTTCTGTTTCTTTTTCATATTCATTTACTTATTTTCCCATTTATTTATTTATTTATTTATTGGGGTTTTGTTTCGGAATTGCCTATATTACGTTGTACGAAATATGTACAATGTTTGTTTAAGGTTTCTTTGGTCTTCCTTGCACATGCTCTTCATGATTTCCTGATCACTTGTTGTGTGTTTGCTTTTGTTCATATTTATTATGGGTATTTTGTATGAACTACACTTTTGTGCTAAATAATATAAAAAACAAAACAAATGGCTGGACTCTATCTGAGCCTGAACTGCTCACCTAACAGCAGTCAGTCCCTGTCTCACTGTGGATAATGAATCCTTCTACCTTGACCTGACAAAGGCCAATGACTTGAATGGATTGAATGTGTGCGCTGATCAAGCTGATGGATCGACTCACAACAATTGTCATAAGGTGCAACTAAGAACAGTTTTGCTGTGTTCACTCGTGTGGAGGAGAGGAGGATGAGTAAGACAGAGAAACGGCAGAAGGAAACCTGGCAAGGGGAGCTGCAGCAGACGGACCATTACAGACTGGGGAAACTCCTCGATTGGCCCTTTCTTTGGGAAAAGGAACGGGAGGAAAAAGACATACCCGCAGGTGCTGGAGATTCTGGCGACAAGCACAGACCGTAAGGAGAAAGACTCACATTGCCGGGGACATCCCATTCCTTGTTAAAGAGACTGCTTTGCAACTCCTTTTTTTTAAGTGATTTTTCAGCTGCTAAAAGAGAAATAAACTGACAATAAGATCCTGAACTGCCTCTGTCTGTGTACTTGTGAACCAGAGATATAAAGAACCCAGTGTCTATCTATTCCTTTGGTGACACAATCACAACACTGTCACATCAAGAAGAGGAGTCTCCCTTCTGTTGAGAAATAAAGATTTAAATTTGCAGTGTTAATTCACTTATTTTAGATGTTTGATCACTTATAAAACTTTTAAACGAGCATGCAGTTTGTTGCATAGAAACATAATAGACTCGATGAGTTTGTAGCCTGTATAAGTTAGTCTCTAAGTCTCTAAGTTCTCTAGAGGCCAATGACTACAAAACAACAATGTCAGCATCATTAGATTTACATCTTTATCAGATCCAGATGGAAGACCTTATCAGCAGCAGCGCCACTTCATCAAAGCCAAGTTCAGTTTCGGATGAGATTTCAATTCAAAGACCTTTGTTGAACGATAAGGATTGAATCACCATTAGACATTACATAAAGCCCTATTAAAATTACTGTAGAGCTGTGAGGATTATCAAGGCCTCCAAAGACTTTGAACATGACTATCACCAACCGCTATAAATCAACATGCCATCAGTATGACCTGGGAAATACGAGTCGTCTGACACATGAGTCGACACATTCGATTAAAGATCTGATTCGTTTATCTTGGAAGGCTGCTTGAATGGAAAAAATATCTACGATCCAAAATTCGAATTCAATACAAAAATCTTTGGAAACATGAAGTTTTTGGAGTCATTGAAACTCAAGGGCCCGTCCTTGTGCAATATGAGATCAATCTTTTTAATATTCTCATACCTTTTTGACCTCATTCAGTCACACTGCGTCCTTCCTGGAATGGGACGGTGCCTGACATTGAGTGAACTTGAGCAGCTACCGGTCCCTTCTGCTCCTAATTATGCAGTTTTGAGCAGTAGAGTGTCAGATTTCATTTGCCAGAACGTTTTGTTAGAGACATTTAAGTCCTTCTACATATTTTACATTTGGCACTACTACACAGCAGTTAATGTAAAATCCAAGTGAAGCACACAATACGTGGTGGGACCATCTTCATCTTCATCTTCATCACTTGACTAGCAACATTCTCACCGCCGGATATGTTTCCTCATCCTGGTTGTGTTGCAAGATACATTTTCACAGCCTGTGTCTCCGTGTTGGCCTGTATTGTTACCCAACCTGATGATCAAGTGTGTAACCTTTGTCTGAGTCTGAGTCAACAATGTTCATTATCAAGGACTCGAGTGCTGATAATTGTACAACAACATATATTTAATATTTAATAGTATTTATGATAGTTTTATAGACTCAAAACAAATAAAGTTATATCATTGGTCTTACGTTGCGTTTTGGAGGTTGACCTTATTGTATGCCCCCCCCCCCCCCCCCCCCATAAGTTTTCATTGCTATTGGTCAGTATCAGTAATTGACTTCCACTGATCAGTCCAACAAATATATGCAAAAACCTTACGATGTCCCACTTTATGTGACATTCCACTTTTGCTGAAATTACCCTGCATAGATTATTTATTTAAGGAAATGAACTGCTGCTGAGCCCCCAAGAGCACAGATTGTCTTTTTAAGCCTGTTAACATTTTTGGATTATTACAGCTGAGATCAGAGAGAAATTATACAAATATTTTTGTCGTCATATGTTGCCAATTTGATGCATATTATTTACATATAAATTACAGCTCTCTCATTTCTGGTATGATTATGCAGTAGCATAAAATAAAGTATAATTTGTGGAAAATGTTACTAAATGTAATGCTACTAAAACTGACAAGAAGAAAGAAATTGAACACCTTCTCTATTTCTCTGTGTTAATTCTTGCTCATAGTGATAGTAACTGTGTCAAATTTTGTTGGATTTGTGTGAATGTGTGAAAATGGCATGATAATATATAACAGACTACAGTCTAAATGTAGCAGGAGGCCAACTGAACAAATTCCTCTGGTTAAAACTCTATCCTTTGTCAAAATGAAGAGCCAACTTTTGATTTGGCTTGATCATTAACATCAAGCTGAATGGGACCTGTTGTTCCAGACTGGGAAGAGACTCACCTTCTGTGATAGAAAGCTATCAGCTAGTCCTTGCTAACATGAATAACACCTGCAACAAAGTTCAGCTCTGCAGCTCTGGTCTCTGTTGAGATGTGAGTGAGTTTATAATGGAGTCTGTCAAACTGAAAACCTGTGACACAGTATCTGCATGACACCATATTGAAAGACAGCGTATTCTTCTTCTTTACTGGATTGAAGCAACATGAATTAGTAACCCAAAAACTGCCCCATTATTTCAGTGTATATGTTTCTCACTGCCAAAATAAATATTTTGGATAAAATCTGTCAAATACATGGCGATGTGCTTTGTGCAGAATCCATCATGTACAGTAGGATTTAACATCCCTACATTAAATCTGCACTGAAAGGGTTATGAGTGACATATACTGTAATCAAACCTCTTTCAAAGCGCTCTCTCAGAGAATTCCTGCAGGTCGCAACACATTGCACATGTGCAATATTCCCACATGTTGGGCTAATTAATAGCTCCATGGAATATTTATCCTCCTCACTTGTGTGAAAAACTCAAATACTATACTGATTGTGTAATATATAATTTTTCTTTCCAGAGCCCTCTCATAGGAAACTGACTGATATAAGCTGCGGTATAGCTTTGCGCCGGCAGTTGCCGTGCAACAGCCAATGACAGAGGGTTTGTTACAAGCTATAGTACACTTTGGATGAAGACTATTCACAATACTGATGCCAAGAATGGAGACAGCTTGTAAATCCCTTCACTGTTTGACAGTTGTGTACCTCCCGTTTCTTAAAAAAGACCTGTCAACTGTCTCAGCTGCTACCCAAAACAGCAAAGCCTGTTTTTTGAATCATTTGGAAGGGGTGCTTGCAGACTTGCGATCTTCCAATAGTGTCCTTTGTCAATTTTGCGTGGGAATCTGGGAAACCTATATTAAGACAAGTGTTGACCACATGATAAATTACACTGGTTCCATTTTTGCTGTCGTTTGATATAATCTTTCAATCCTCAGATGAGAGAGAGAAACGGAGAGATGGGGAAATATAAAACAGAGGATTCAAGGTGGGCCCCGTTCACCATTTTATGCATATCTCTCTCTCTTTTTCTGCTTATCTCTTTCAGCCCTTTCACCCCCTCCCCCTCCCCCCTCAACCCCCCATTTAATTCTCCTATCCCCTCTCTCTTTCATTTCCCCTGTCTTTTCTAACTCCCCCTCCCCTCCCCTTGTCACTAAGCTGAGGGAGGGAACTGAGAGCAAAGTACGTGGAGTCCCTCCCAGACCCTCGAGTGCTGGTTATTGAGGAGCTGCCACTCTGCAGGCAGGCAGGCAGGCAGGCAGGCAGACAGGCAGCATTGATGTGTCACAGCTTATATCTTATCTGCCACAGTACAGGAGTTACAGAACTTGGGATCTGATCATATTCACCGCTGTCCAACCAAACTCTGGCATCCAGGTGAAGGAAAGGAGGGAGGGAGGAGAGAAGGGAGTAAGGAAGGGAGAGAGAGGGGGGGGGGAATAGGTCCAGTGCTGTAAACTGGTGAGAGGGAAGGCTGCAGAGAAGTGTGGGCTGGGTTAAACTGGTACTTAAAAAGCAGCTAGCTGTGGCTTCTGTGCATTTCACCAGCAGACAGGCTGACAGGCTGGTAAGGAGCAGTGAGGGAGTGGATGAGACAACAGCCCCGGGGTGAAGGTGTACTCTCACTTCACTGGAAGAAGTATATTTTTAGCCTCTTCTTCCAACTCTTCCACTTTCCACTGTAGTGTGTTTTTACCCTGCACTTTTTCTTTGGTGGGAGCGAGAGCCAAGTGGAGCAGGATGGACAGGTTTCTGTGGGCAGCGGTGCTGCTGCTGCCGGTCTTGGGACTCTGTGAGGCTCTACCTGCCAGCTGGCTGCCGGGGGAATACTCCAACACGACAGCTGAAGCAGCAAGGTTTGTCAGCGACTACAACAGCACGGCCGAGCAGGTGCTCTTCCACAGTGTCACCGCCAGCTGGAACTACAACACCAACTTGACGGACTACAACTCCGAGCTGCAGGTAGGACGTTCTCCATAGAAACACAGAGATTAGGCATCTTGAACTTAGTGGTTGATGTGTGAGTTGAACCTTTCCCGTATGCTGATGTGAAATTGGCTTCCTTAGAGCAGTGTGCTGTTAGTCAGAGAAGTCCCTGCCAGGACTGGCGCCTCGCAATCACAAATGCATGCACGGTCAGGGGTTTCTGGGGAGCCGAGCCCTGGTTGACTTGGAGATCACCCCTATTCATCTCCCTCCAGAATTACATGCTCAGTTTCCTCCCAAAGCGGCCAACTCAGCTTGTGTGTTTCTGGAAATATGAAACGGATCTGAATGCCTGTGGCGCGAACGTCTTCAAGTTCTGAATAAATTTGCAGGGGGTCTTGCGAGCTTAATATGTCAACTGTTTATTTGTTCAACTGTCTGATTTTTGATATTTTTACTTTGTGCTGAACGTCAGGCAAAGTGCAATTTCACTCACTACAGTATGCAGTTTTACACATTGCTAGACTCCAGTCTTTATGGTCGAGCATAGAGATATTTGAAGCCCAGCAAAATGTCTCTCCTTTGTAGTAATGTAAAACTGGGGCTTTTCAGAGGCAGGCAATAAGACATTAACATGAACGGCAGATGGCTTCGGTTTACAATTTCTTCTTGCCATATGTTTGAGGAACATTTGCATAAGCATAGAGGACTGGGGAGAGATGATACCGACTGTAAAACAGGAGAAAACTACAGCCAGGACGGAACCAATAAAATTGCAGAGGCGTGCAAGAGTATTTTCTGGCCTTAAGGCAGAAATGAATAAACACACACACACACACACACACACACACACACACACACACACACACACACACACACACACATTCATGAATACTCACTTACTCAGTCACACACACACACACACATTCATGAATACTCACTTACTCGGTCATACCCACACACACACACACACACACACACACACACACGCACACACTTATGAAAGCAATTTCTCAAACACACACATACACACTCCGGGCAGAGCCTCGGGGCTTTTTTCTGTGTGTGCTTGGACAGCTGTCACAACAGGATTTCACTACACTATCCAGGCTTAGGGAGCTGCTCTCCTCACACACTGAACACAACAGGTGTAGCTCCGGCCCCCGCCACGCCGGTGTCAGCGGGGTCAAACTATAGAACGTGTCCTGCTCTCCAGAAAGCGTCCAGGATGTGAGGCGAAAGATGAGCAGGCTTAAGGCTAACCTGTAGGCTGCCACGTATGAGCGCTATTGTTCTGGACACTTCAAAGATGGGATCAAAGTGAATCAGAGCATCGAGCGCCATCCGACCTGGCAGGCAGGGGCAGCGTGGCCGTTCAGCCTGCCAGAGAATAAAAATGGCTGTCATGCTTTTTTAATTTTTATGCTAACGTTGGCATTCCAGTCAGCGCTGCACTGTGGGTCACATTACCTGATTCATAGGGTTCATCCTTGAAATTGGCCTTATTTGAAAATAAATTGCAGGTAATGAAGGACAGGCACTGATAAATGGTCTAGAAAGGTAAAATACCATCTACAATGCACACACACACACACACACACACACACACACATGCGCGCGCGCGAACACATGCTTCCACCACTGCCCATGTAGCTTCAGAGGTGAACGGTGATTTTGTCTCCGTGCAAATGAGGCTCAGGTTAGAGCCAGTATAGAGGATCAAACAGCATGCGGATCAGTCCACAGGCTTATAATTACACTGAATAAAAAGCGATGAGAGTGGACACCCATGACTGATATCCTTTGAACCTCAGAATGGATTACCAGCTGCCTATAAGTGTCAGGACCAGACCCGAGGCTCAGTTGCCTTCAAAGTCATTCATTTCACCTCATATTGCCAGCTTTTTGCCGTGGCTTGAATGTATAATTGAGCGCCATAAGAAGCACTTACACTGTGCTGAATACCGTGTCATTTAGGTAGTGATGCAAGTCCATTCATCCCCAGTGCACATACAAGTTTAAACGAATATGAACATTTAACTGAATTGTTAAAGGAGAGATTACTGTTAACATTTTGAAGTGAACCTTGTGCCATTTGTAATGCCAGTCCCTCCAAAACACATTGCAGTTTATACAACAGGAAGACCTTGAGGGAGGGAGAATCAGCGAAACGGCATTTCAGCCTTATCTTATTGTGTTTCTTTGGGTGAGAATCTGCTAATCTGGGTGAACGAATGGGTGGAGGCTGGCTGGAAAAAACGATAGAGAAAAAGACAGAGATTGAGAGGAAGAGCGCAAAGGTCAGAGTTAATGCCTCAACCCACTGTCACCAGTTTTCTGTTATTTAGTGGATGGTGGGAGCAAGACAGATAAGCTGGGCTTCAATGAAAACATTACTGGAATGAAGCTACTGTTCTGTCAACTTTATCAGGATGTGTGTGGAGAGTTTGGACAAGCACTGACTCCTTGCTCTTTAGTTACGACAACAGTAGTGCATGTGAAGATATTTTCCATTGTCCCAATTTACTAGTTGCATTCCTTCACTTCAACATGACAGCGACCTACAAAGTACACACTTGCAGCACAGTACATGGCCATCTTTTTTCTGCAGCAAATGAAATGTCACATTGGTATATAGAACATGTCACACAGTGCGATAATAACGTAGCAATAGTTATTTATTTAGCAAATTTATCATTTTGAGTAGAAGCAAAGCAATGCGCGCTACATATACTATCCATGTAATGTTTCACAGTGGCCTTGACTCAATGCATTTCTCCAGCGCTGTCATTACATATTGAATACGCCGCACATGTCCATGACCTTCCAGGATGCCATAAAGAAAAGCTCTTAAGCTGCAGCGAGGCCATACATGAGCATGTGTACTTGAGAGTAGGGAAGATTTTTTTGAATGTTATCCTTGAGCTCTGGCAACTTGACTCTTTTCTTTCACCTTGGAGCTTGTCAGGAAAATAACTCATGTTTCCAATGTTTTTTCTATTTAATCCCATCACTCTGGACCTTCACTAGCCTTCACTAAAGGACACTACAGAAGCTGCAGAATTGATGCTTTAGAGTATATTCACAATCCCCTTTTTGCAAGCCCTTAAATCTCAGATCTTTATGTCTTAATATTTGCCGAGATAATAAACTATATCATTGTCATCCATAGGGGTGTGTATTTGATGTAGCCCCACATTCAGCATCTCCTCCTCCTCTCTGCCTCTATAGGTAAATGCATCCCTGGAAGAGCAGGCCTTCACTGAGGCCTGGGGGAAGAAGGCCAAGCAGGTGTTCCCTCCTGAGTTTCTGGACAACCTCCCTGACGCTGATGTCAAGAAGCTGATAGGCAAGATCAGCACACTGGGAGCCGCCAACCTGCCGCAGAATGAGAGAGAGCAGGTTTGTTTCTATTTCATGTTTTATAATTGGGAAAGACTGGAGCAGACAGTGTCCATGCATGATTTCTTAGCAATGGTAGCGCTCCTTGTAATGTGCTACTGTATCAGCAGAAATGTAAGCGGATTGCTGAACTCTTTCTAAAATGAAAGAATGATTTCCACTCTCTTTTCTTGTCTCCAGTATAATGAAATTCTCAGCACCATGGACAAAATCTATTCAACAGCCAAGGTGTGCCCAAACGAATGCTGGAGCCTGGAGCCTGGTAAGTTGGTAAAAATAAATGTTCACATGAGTTATTTGAAACTGATTTCTTAGAATATCTGAAAGAAACAGAACAAGGTTGAGGAATATGAAACAAACAACAATATGGAAGGGGTCTTGGGAGCCCGGAAAGCAAAACAGTAGTAAGTGGTTAAGATCCTATCGCCTCTAGGAAAAACAACAGGATGGGGACAATTACTTCAGAGAGGTCTCTAAAGGAAGCGTTATGGTTGTGCTTCATAGGTGTTGAGTAAAAAGCTATAGAAACAGCATGCTAGGAGCTTTTAACGCCACAGTACAAAAGCCATCATCACTTATTCTCCGTCATCAAAGTGTGTGGTAAACAATGGTCCTGTGCTTTGTCAGCAGCAACTGCCAAAAATTAATTGTGAGTAATGCTTGCCAACACACACAGTGCCATATACACGGAGCAAAAATAGCTATTTCGGCCAGGGCCTAGATCATGGAAACAATTACCGTTAAATGCAAATGGTCTTGTTTATTGCTGTTAAGGGAAAGCTCTTGGATTATTATTAGTTTCATAATCATGCCGTGAAAACACTCTAGGGAGGAACAGGGTCACTGTAAGTATCTAAGCGGACACACCCCTTCACAAAAAACACTGGCTTCATTCTAATAACAAACACAGACCCCCACCACAGAGGCTATCTCTTTTTCCACAAAACCCACCATGTTCCTTCAACTTTCACCTTTTCCTCGCCTTCATTTCCTACGCCTGGCTTTTTGAAGATGTATGTCGATGCTCAGGATACCATGGAGTCATCATAACTCAAGGCTAACCTCTTGTGTAATGTATCTGTTTTCCTGCTGAGAGAGCATGAAGTCATCTAAACACCAATACATCTTGATTGTTTTAGGAAACCTCTCTGCTCTTGCTTTTGCCTCCTCTTTCTGTTTGGGCACCGTATGAGGCCTCAGCTTCCCTCTCTTTGCTGTCATAGTCTCTGTGACTGAGGGTGTGTTGGATTTTGTTCCCTCTCCAGAGCTGACAAATATCATGGCCAACTCCAGGAGCTACAAGAGGCTGCTGTACGCCTGGGAGGGCTGGCACAACGCATCAGGTGTACCTCTTCGGCAGTACTACCCCAAATTTGTGCAGCTCAGCAACAAGGCCTCTCAAGCTGACGGTAGGAACTTCACCATGACCTTTGATGTTGCAATTACACTACAAGTCAAAAGTTTGGACACATTTTTCTTTATTTTTACAAATCTATCTTATATTTTATATTCTTTAAAGTAGTAGAATTATGCAGTGACCAAAAAAAAGCGTTAAACAAATCAAAACTACTTTATATTTTATATTCTTTAAAGTAGCCGCCCTTTGCCTTGATGGAAAGGCAAAGGCTTTGGAAAGAAATTCATACATAGGATCAACTTCACTATTTATATTTGTGCAAGAAACAAGCATTTAAGCATAAGCCTTTAGATCAAAATGACTTTAAGATCATGAAAAACATAATACATTAAATCAGGGGTGTTCAAACTTTTGACTGGTAGTGTACATTTAAAAAAAAATATTTTATACATCAGGCAAACATTTGGCAAACGTGCTATTTTTATACATTGCAATTTTGACGCTTCAAAGGAGTAATTGCTGCAATGGTAACTACTGTAAGTAGCGAGGGAAGGAGGAGAGCAGAGGAGAGAGAGAAGATGAACATTATGTCCTGTCTAGGTTTTAAGGACACTGGAGATGACTGGCGCTCCTGGTATGAGACTCCAACGTTTGAGGAGGACTTGGAGAAAATCTACAAGACCGTAGAGCCCCTCTACCAGCACCTGCATGCTTTTGTCCGCCGCAAGCTCTACAACCAGTACGGCCCCAAGTACATCAACCTCAAAGGACCCATCCCTGCTCACCTGCTAGGTACAGCAGATGCACCTTTTTATGTTGCCAGTATATCTGGCTGGAGGCATGAATGTGTGTTACACATTATACATAAACAGTCAATATATATAAATGCATAGAAAAGCAAGCGAAATGTAATCACACCGACTCCTGGTGACAATCCAAACTATTGAGGCGCACCATTGCCGGTAATTTTGTCTCATTGTTTTAAACAAACATGTAAGCGGTTCCTACAGTGCTTGTGAGTGGAGAAGCCCCACAGCAAGTTACGGCTGATGCTTGAGTGTCTGTTCTCCCTCTCCTTCAGGAAACATGTGGGCTCAGACCTGGAACAATGTCTATGACATGATGATCCCCTTTCCTGACAAACCCAACGTGGACGTGACTGATGAAATGGTCAAACAAGTGAGTGAGGGGAAAGCTGACATGGTGGAAGTGTGGGAAGCTGCAGTGTGATTGCTTTTGGGTCAATAGAATGAACTGAAAAGGATGCATACTAAGAGGGAAAAAATGAAATTCACTTGTTAGGTCTTGCAGACAGTGAAATCCAACCCTTTCTGTTTTTCTGTTGAAGTTCGCTTTGCCAGAGACCACTGAGGTGAATCAAGAGTTGTGTAATTGTTCCCTCTCTCTCTCCAGGGCTACAATGCCACGCACATGTTTCGTGTTGCTGAGGAGTTCTTCACCTCTCTGGGCTTGATTGAGATGCCCCAGGAGTTCTGGGACGAATCCATGCTGGAGAAGCCTGATGGTCGGGAGGTGGTGTGCCACGCGTCCGCCTGGGACTTCTACAACCGCAAAGACTTCAGGTAAAACAGACAAGCTAAAGCGAGCTCAGCTTATATTTACACTTCAAACACTGCTGATTTACAAGATGAAAAGGGATGAAAGGGATATTGTGATGATTCTACATTGTGAATATCTAAGGAATAGTAAGTGTTCTCCCTTCAGAAGTACATCATTGGTGCTCTATCAATACACACTACCAGTTAAAAGTTTGGACACATGCATTTTTCTTTATTTTTGATATTTTGCACATTTTAGAATAGTAAAGACATCAAAACTATAAAATAACACAGATGGAATCATGCAGTGACCAAAACAAGTTTTAAATCAAAACTATCTTATATTTTAGATTCTTTAAAGTAGCCGCCCTTTGCCTTGATGGAAAGGCAAAGGCTTTGGAAAGAAATTCATACATAGGATCAACTTCACTATTTATATTTGTTTAAGAAACAAATTTCAAGCATTTAAGCAGAAGCCTTTAGATCAAAACGGCTTTAAGAGAATGAAAAACGTAGTACATTCAATCAGGTGTCCAAACTTTTGACTGGTAGTGTATTCTGTGTATATCTGCCATTACCACTGATAATAGTTGATTATACTGACTGATAAGGGATTGATTGATGTTTCCTCCTCATCAGGATCAAGCAGTGCACCACAGTGACTATGGAGCAGCTCTTCACGGTGCATCACGAGATGGGACATGTGGAGTACTACCTGCAGTACCAGGACCTGCCTGTGGGCTTCCGGCGCGGAGCCAACCCCGGTTTCCACGAGGCTATCGGCGATGTCCTGTCTCTCTCTGTCTCCACACCCAAACATCTGCACACCATCGGCCTGCTGAAGTCTCTGACCACTGACTATGGTAATTATAATAATAAACGTCACTTAAAAAGCACTTTTCAGAATACAGCAACAAAGTTCTCAAAAACAATAAATAAAATCCACAAGCCACAAGCCATAGAACTGGCAATGGGGTTAAATTGTTAACATCAGGGAATTAGATGACTTATTAAGTGCTTTATTCCTAATCACTGGTGCTATGCCGTTTCTGCAGAGACCGACATTAACTACCTGTTGAAGATGGGTCTAGAGAAGATGGCCTTCCTCCCCTTCGGCTACCTCATCGACCAGTGGAGATGGGGCGTGTTCAGCGGACGCACCCCTCCAGAGCGCTACAACTCTGAGTGGTGGTACCTCAGGTAGGCATTTATGTAAAGATCACTCGTTTGAATCTTTGGACCGGCTGAGAAAATGTGGTTTGGGAAAGTGAATGAGCGATGCAAAAATAAAGCTGCCGAAAATGGTTCTTTGGAGTGATGCCATAGAAAGAACCATAGACAAAGAACCTTTCAGACCAAGGTTCTTTAAAGAACTATTTCTGCACTCCTTTGTTTAGACACCTGCATTGTGTTTTTGTTTATCTGCCCTTGTATAACCTCATTTCCAAAGAACCATATATGTTTTTTGGGATATTAAAAGGTACTTGTTCTTCTATGGCATCACTCCGAAGAGCCATTTTCAGTTCCAGTTGGCACCTTTATTTTTCTGTGTGTACCGTCCCTCAACACCTACCGAGGTGCTCTTGAGCAAGGCACAACCCCCGACAGCTCCAGTGGAGTCAACAGTACATGACTGTGGTTTTACTGGGCAGCTCCCAGATGCAAATATGTGTAACTGTGTGAGTGTGAAGTGAAGCGTTGCAGGAACATGTGCGTGTGTGCACGTATCAGCCGATGATTCCTGGAAAAATAAACGTAAAAAAAAAAAACAAATAAAAAAAAAAAAGTCAGAGGGAGCAATTTTCCAGAAAACATGTCTGAGTTATATAACCTATGCTAATGTGTTCTGAATCCACCTATCCCTTCTGCCATTCCTTTTTAAAGGACAAAATACCAAGGCATCTGCCCACCCACCAGTCGCACAGAGGAGCACTTTGATGCGGGGGCAAAATACCACATTCCTGGAAACACGCCGTACATCAGGTACCATCCTGTCCAAACCACTCCAACTGCCACCACTGCCTAACACAGTACACACCACAGTGATAAACGCCTCATACAAATATGACAATAAACTTGGGCCATTGATGTTTTCATTTTTCCACTACTCTCATGGAATGTTACATAATAGCTTTTTTTAGTTTTGTCATTGTTTTTCCTAGTTGGCTGGTCAAGTGCTTGACACACACAGGCTTATTGTCACAAAGAGCTTTACAGAACACCAAGGACAACACAACTGAAGATAAAACAAGGGACAGAACAGTTACGTTATACATTCCAAGAAATGTGTGTGTGTGTGTGTGTGTGTGTGTGTGCACATGAGTGGCTATAAGGATGTCTGCAGAAGTAATAAGTGAATGACAGACTGCAGGGAAGTAAACAAAGGGAAAGAAATGGTCGGTAATGTTGGAATTAAAGTGATGTTGAACTTTGGTAGTTTCTTGGGTTGTGTACATGATAAAACCCCAAAATCGGTGATTCTCTGTTATCTGTTGCTCTGGTAGAGGAGATTGGAGAATTGTGTTTTTTTCTCTCTCCATTCACTGCCTTTGTATGGTGAAATAGGTCTGAAAATCACACTTCTAGCACATATTTCTGCTGAAATGTTTATAAGTGAGTTTCTGCTGAAAAGTGAGTTGCTTTCTTTATGTTTATTAAACCTTTCAGTTTGTGTGTGTAACACCAAAGTCTGGTTGGAAGAAGTTTGACTGCACTGACTAACTGGTGCTTTAGTCTGGACTTAAATACAGAGAAAGTGTCTGCTGCCCTTACAATGGCAGGAAGCTTGTTCCAAAAGCCTCTGGCCCCAGCTGTTTTCTTTCAAAAGTGGAGAATGACAGTTAGTCAAACACAGAGTTTGTTAAACAGACAAACAGACACATGTTGAATGTGAATTCCTTAGTTAATCCCTAAAATGTTCCATTTTAATTATTTTAGATATCAGTGAGGCCTTTGATACTGTAGACCATTTTATTAGATCACTTGAGAAAGTGAGCTGGTCTCAGGGACATAATTCTTTACTGGTGCAACTCCTCATCCTTTTCTTTAGCAGACATCACATGTGTGGATACATTTTAGGCCGCATCTTATCCTCCATTTACACGCTTCTACTTGGTCACAAACTAAGTCTCGTAAGTGGAAAGCCTCAGCTTTCTTTATAGCGGTTGCCTTTAGTTTCAGAATAAAGTTGAATATTTCACTCATCACTTTTAAGACGCGGATGGGTCTTTGGCTATATCACAGATCTATAAACACCATATGAGCCAGATCGCAGCCTGAGGTCCTTGGGCAGGTTCCCATGGGCTGTTCCAAAATGCAGATTAAAAACAAGAACCAACATCTCCAATCAGGTCTCAACAACAACAACCTGCCTGGCTAAATCTGTATCATCTTTTAAATCACTTCCTAAAACTCATTTTCATAAACTTGCTTTTATGTAATTACCTTTAATCACTTCTGTTTTTGACCTCCCTTTTATGGTTTCTTGCCTTGCTTTTATAAAACACTTTGTAACTGTGTTTTGAAAAGGCCTATATAGCCTAAATAAAGATGATGATGATGTGATGGTGGTGATTATTATTATTAGTAGTAGTAGCATAAACGTGATGCACAAAAGAGATGACTCAGTGTTTGGTTTGTTCCCCTGCAGGTATTTTGTCAGCTTCATTCTGCAGTTCCAGTTCCATGAGAAACTGTGTCAGGCAGCCAAGCACACCGGCCCTCTGCACACATGTGACATCTACCGGTCCAAGGAGGCGGGAGCCATCTTACAGTATGTGTTCTGATAGGGCCTCCAGAGCTCATCAATTTTACAGATAGAAGGAGCAAGTAATGGTTTATGGATGCAGTTTATGGATGCAACAATTTCAATCTTCTTCTTCCAGGAAGGTTCTTCGGTCTGGCTCTTCCAAACCTTGGCCTGAAGTGCTCCAGGAGGCCCTGGGCACCAACAAGATGGACGCCGGTGCACTGATGAGATACTTTGACCCCATTATTAAATGGCTAGAAAAGCAGAACGTGGAAGAGACCCTGGGCTGGCCGGACTTCAACTGGGTCCCGCCCATCCCTGAGGGCTACCCTGAGGATATTGGTAAGATTCGGTGGGACAGGCTAATACTGAGTAGACAAAAATCCCGAGTATGCAGTATGTCAAAGCTCTTTAAAATGCATCAAAATAGAAGAGATCAAATACTGTTCATCAAGTAGATAGAAGATGACTAAAGGAAAACACACATTAAAATCACTTGGAGGAATGCAGATTAAAATCACAATAAAACCAAAATACACAGTGAATACCAGAGGAATGTAAACCAGAATCTTTGGCTGCTTCTGTGATTCTTTGTGTAGCAGTGTATTCCATAATCCTAGTGCATAAAAATCTTTTTATTTTTTCATTTATTTATTCCTTATCCTTTCTTTGTACCATTCTTGGTATCTATATGAAACATCGGGTACTTTTAAAAGAATTTTTTGC
The DNA here is from genome assembly GCF_048128805.1 of Centroberyx gerrardi. Lineage (NCBI taxonomy): Eukaryota > Metazoa > Chordata > Actinopteri > Beryciformes > Berycidae > Centroberyx > Centroberyx gerrardi. The sequence continues at coordinate 18,767,058 of NC_136016.1, forward strand.
AGACTTAACCACATGGATCTTCATTTACGCATTGACTATCAACACATCCCGCACCTCGTCTGACCTGTCCCTCTCCTTGTCTGCCCAGATAAGAATACGGATGAGCTTCAAGCGAAAGCGTTCCTCGAGGAATACAACAGCACAGCGGAGATAGTGTGGAATGCCTACACCGAGGCCTCTTGGGCGTACAACACTGACATCAACGAAGCCAACAAGCAGACGATGGTGAGCCCTTAGTCTGCCTGCCGACTCCACCCAGCTCCACTAACCCTGTTCAGCCCTCTGCCTGCATTCTGTCTTGTCAAATGTGAAGGCCTGTTGGACCTCATGGCTGATTTTCAAACCACTGCACAAATTCAGTGAATCAGTAAATGAATCAATAAATGAATCAATAAATGCACCAATGAATGATTAAGTCACTGAGTCAATGAATGAATGAATCTATATCTATCTATCTATCCATCCATCCATCCATCCATCCCTCTATCCTGTTTCATTGACATATAATTAGCTATGTAAAGAGTATTCATTATTCTGCCTTAGCTGGAGAAGAACCTGGAGATGTCCAACCACACCCTGGAGTACGGACAGAAGGCCCGTCTGTACGACACCACTGACTTCCAGGACGGCTCCGTCAAACGCATCATCAAGAAACTCAGCGACATTGAGAGGGCCGGACTGCCGAAAGCAGAACTGGAAGAGGTGCGGAGGACAGCAGTTTCAGTTATACAAACATTTCTCTGAGGCAGAGCTGCTCCGGGGGCACAAATAGTCGTATTGGTTTAGTTAAATCTCAATGGGCGGAGCCAAAGAACCACAGTTTCCTAAGTAATTTGTAAGTAATGTTAGACTGAAGCTCAGTGAAAAAGGCAAGGGGTAAGAGAAGAGGAAGCTAGTATTATGAAGCCTAGCGCTCTGCTACTAACTGAAAATAAAAATGAATCTAGTATGCCAAATTATCTAGGCTAGCCATTTAGCTTAGCTGACCTTCAAACTAGCTATCTAACTAGCCATATTAGCCTCTAGCCATCTAGGTGAGCTCTTTAGCTGGCCTGCTGATCTTACAAGCTCATGAATGCCAATTATTTAAATTTTGTTAGTTTGCCCGTTAGCTAGCTCTGAAAAACTGTAGCTCCGCCCATTGAGGTTTAATTCAACCAATAAGATTATTTCTGCCTCTGAGAAATGCTTGTATGATTAAAACTCCAATATGCGTGGCATGGGCTAATTTGATACTGTTTTTTTAGGTGCTCCGTGTGTTTATTCATTCGTTTGCCCATTTGTGTGTAACACTTTTTGCAATGCGCTTTGCTTAGGGGAATTACAGTATGCATTAGGCCATGCAGAGCCCCAGGAGCCCTGCGTAAGGGAAGTGTGCACTCGTACACCAGGCAGTAGGCTAGACACACAGGCATCAACCAACTGGAGGCTGGTGTGCTCCAGGCAGTAGCTGTGATTTTCTAACTGCAGTGGCTATAAGTCAATGCATGAATGGAATCTTAGTTACAGCAACACTGTGCTGCCACAGCACTTAGGTGTTAACAGATGGAGCTTTTAAAGTTTCACTCACTCCAATGATACCACTTACCCTACCCCTCCACCCGAGCACCTAGAAAGAGCTAGGTTTATCAAATATGACATGGAAAAACAGGATGGTGGCTGATGATTTAAATGAGATCTAATGCTTGGTGGGTGTCTTTACCTTCACAGTACAACACTCTCCTGTCCAACATGGAGACCAAGTACAGCGTCGCTGAGGCTTGCAGAGATGACGGAACCTGCCATCCACTGGATCCAGGTTAGACTATGCAATGCATATGAAGAGTTTCATTCCAAAAGGCTAAATCCATTTGAAAATATGACACATACTCAGACTACTCAGTGTACTGGCATGAAAACTTACTATTGATTATTTATCTATCTATCTATCTATCTATCTATCTATCTATCTATCTATCTATCTATCTATCTATCTATATATATGTATATATATATATATATATATATATATATATAAACATTGTGCAATGAATATGAAGCAAAAAAAAATTCCACAATGGACAATACATTTTGGAATTTAACCCATTATATATTCATGTACAGTAGTGGTTAGTCACCAAACAATTAGTGTTTTCACTGAACCTCAGCTGTCAAACAGGAGGCCTATTTTATAGTCACTGTGTGTAGTCATCACCTCATCTATCCAGCAGGGCTTGTGCTGCACACTCAGGCAAATACTGTATGTAAAGCTAGTGTAATAAAAGAAGCCGCTGTGTTTCAGATCTCCAGAAGATCATGGCTGAGTCCAGAGATTACGACGAGCTGTTGTTTGCCTGGAAGGGCTGGAGAGACGCTGCTGGCAAAGCACTGCGGCAGGATTACAAGAGATATGTTGAGCTGGCCAACAAAGCTGCCAAACTCAACGGTATGACCTTAAAAATAAAAGTGCTGCTAGTGCTTTCAGAGTAAAAAAAAACTTTCCATAAAGGCTACAGTCCTTCAGCGACGTAGAGTACAGCTGATAACTTTACCAGCTCAGTGGTTAATGATTTGAGAGGATTGCAGATTGGAGTTTCTCAGAGGCAGAGCTGTTCTGGAGGCAGAAATAATCTGATTGGTCGAGTTAAACCTCAACGGGCGGAGCCAAAGAACCACAGTTTTCTTTCTTTTCTCATTAGACTTAAGCCTAGTGAAAAAGGCAAGGGGTAAGAGGGGGTAGCTAATATTATGAAGCCTAGTGCTCCTGCTAGTAAATGAAAAAATGCAATCCTAGCCATACTAAGTTATCTCACAAGTGAGTTTAGCTGACCTTCCAAATTCAAACTAGGCATACTAGCCTATGGGTAGGTATAGGTAAGCTAGTTGGCTAGCTGTAGCTATCCAAGATGATGAATGTCATGGTCAAGAGTAAATGAAAAAATAATTCATTACCACATATATTTTATTTTTATTTTGACCAGAGTTCCTTCCTTGGCATTCAAGTTTGCCAGTTAGCTAACTTGCACACCTCCCATAATGTTTAGCTCAACCTTAATTAGTCAACCTGAGATTATTTCCAAGAAATGTTTGCATAAAACAATTTGCATTGCCTTTGCAAGTTACAAACCCCAAGACTAACTACTCCTCATTGATGGGTGTTTGTACCCCTGGTGCTCTCTGTAGGTCACACTGACAACGGGGCTTTCTGGCGCTCCCTGTATGAAACCCCCACCTTTGAGCAGGACCTGGAGACTCTGTGGAAGGAGCTGGAGCCCCTCTATCAGAATGTGCATGCCTACGTTCGCAGAGCTCTCTACAAAAAGTATGGTGCCGAGCACGTCAACCTGAAGGGACCCATTCCTGCTCATTTGCTGGGTAAGTGCCACAGGGAGGAACTTTCTTGGAAAGAGCAGTGGCTCTTTGGGCTGGATGTCATGGAATTACAATATTTGTGACTTTACATTGCCTAAAGAAATTTAGTAATTTTGATTACGTCTAGGCTTTAATGTGTTCAAGAGTGCAGGGAGTTGAGGCTAAGGTCACTGGACAAAGCTGCACTTCAATCAGTATTTCACTAAGGAATCCAAAACTGGTTCTATCACTATAGCCAAAACTCTCCTTTTATGTGTGAGCATTCCCCATTGATATTCTGTTGTTGGCTGTACATGCTTTCGGGTTTAGGCAGGATTTAATTTGCTTTCAGAGGCGTCAAGCGTGACATTGTGTGTGACAGTTCCACACGGCTAGGGATTGGACTGACTCACAGTCACAAATCCCACTGGGTTTAACACTGGCAGAGTAGAAGATAACCCTTTCCATAACTTTTTATGCTCAGAGGATGAAATATGAATGCTGTCTTCTATCCTTTTAGGGAACATGTGGGCACAGACGTGGTCTGGCATCATGGATTTGGCCATGCCCTACCCGGATGCCACGCAAGTTGACGCCACGCCAGCTATGGTGGCAAAGGTGAATGAAGACGTCAGCCGGCTGTTGCATAATGATCACCGTTACACACATGAACACACAAAGACACACACATAGCAAGACTGCAAGCAATCCTGGCTCCCTTGTACCAAAATATTCAGTGATGCACAAACACAAAGACATTACTAACTCTCTCTTTCTCACACACACACTCACACACACTGACATACTTCCACCGCTCGCCTTGCAGCTTCAGAGGTCAAGGATCATTTCGTCTCAGTGCAAATGAGGCTCGGATTTGGGCCAAAGTTGAGGATCAAACAGCATGAGCATAAGTCCACAGGCTTGTAATTACACTGAATTAAACTTGCAAAAAGCAGCAGTCACAACGGACAACCATGACTGATACGACACGTGTACATAATATATGAATACTACTGTATATATGAGTTCTATTTCAAAATGGTATATATATTAATTTTCTAGAAAAAGTATTACCTAAGGTTCATCTTTCAATATCTCTAAAATATAGAAGATCCAGTCTGTAAAAGTGTTTTATCAATCAAGGATGTAGAGTAGGTGTCACTTTTTCCAAATGGTGGTTATCTCATTGTGGAACAAAATCCTTCAAATGTACATGTACATCCATATCTTCACTCATACTCCTCTTTCCCCATTCAGGGCTGGAATGCCATCAGAATGTTTAATGAATCAGATAAGTTCTTCACCTCTCTGGGTCTGCTGCCCATGCCAGAAGAGTTCTGGAAAAAGTCCATGCTGGAGAAACCTTCTGACGGACGAAAGGTGGTGTGCCACGCCTCTGCATGGGACTTCTACAACCGAAAAGACTTCAGGTTAAACTTCAGCTATTTTGAGAATTGGATAATAGGCTACCATAAGACAAATTGGTGGTCTTGTGTAGAAGATTTAAAGTCCCCATGAAATGAAACCTCATTACTTTTACTTCCTGGACAACAGAGTATCTTTCATAGTGACCTCGTACTGCACTAGTAGGTGTAAATATACATTTCTAACCAATAAAACCATCAGATTTTTGAATTATCTCACCCCTCCGCACCCCTCCCATCAAATAAAACTGCCTTTCTCTCTGACTCATATTCCATTGGTTTAGACTTTTGAATGATCCCTCACTGCCTCCTCTATCAGAATTCGCCATCATCATTTCCTTGTTTGCGCTTCCAGGATCAAGCAGTGCACAGTGGTGACTATGGACGACCTGATCACGGTGCACCATGAGATGGGCCACGTTCAGTACTTCCTGCAGTACCAGGACCAGCCTGTGTCCTTCCGCGACGGAGCCAACCCCGGGTTCCATGAGGCCATTGGCGATGTACTAGCCCTGTCTGTGGCTACCCCCAAACATCTGAACAGCATCGGCCTCCTGGACAAGGTGGAGAACAACCACAGTGAGTGGCCATACGTGATGGATACTGTAGGCACATTAGGGGAAGTGCTTTTCCTTCTGAAAATTGCTGCATCGAAGTATTGAGAGTAGAATCCATTTCATGAAACTGTTCAGATCCAGGTACATAATGTGTCTCTTTGGCTGTTTTTGTTAAGAGAATGCTACATGTGCTGTATAGTTTTATAGGTACATTATGTGACGTTAAAATACAATGTTCAGCTCATGTTTTTCCTTCGTCTGACCCCTTTTCTAGAGAGTGACATCAATTTCCTAATGAGCATGGCCCTGGACAAGATCGCCTTCCTACCCTTCGGCTACCTGATGGACCAGTGGAGATGGAAGGTGTTTGACGGACGCATCCCAGCCTCTGACTATAACAAGGAGTGGTGGAACCTCAGGTAAAGACCACCAGTACCTCTACAATTACCATCTACAACTTCTCCCACCTTGATAGATACAAATAAACGATTAAATGGAGGTGAGTTATTGAGTGAACAGACAAGCGGTTGATTGACTGATTGATTGATTGATTGTGTGAGCGAGAGAGTGAATAAATGAGTGCATGAATTAATTATTTACTTAAATAATGATTAGATGATACACTTTCCGTTTGCGTTGCAGAATGAAGTACCAGGGTCTGTGCCCACCGATAACCCGTACCGAGGATGACTTCGACCCGGGTGCGAAGTTCCACATCCCTGCTAACGTTCCCTACGTCAGGTATGTTATCTGATTCTGCAGAACAAACATGACACCTGATAACTGAGCACACACAACTTGATAACTGCTCAGTCATCTAACACTCTAACCGACTACAGATAGATAAGATACATATAAACACATGGACATAGCCTGTGTAGAACATTATGTGCTCCTAGTCACATGGCTGAAAATGTAATCACCATTATGAGCAGCTGATGTAACAGTACCAGTTTTTGTTAGGGAGAACAGTAATGTTTTTGTTTTACTGTGCTGGAAATAGACACTGTTTGTGTGTGTGTATGTGTGTGTGTGTGTGTGTGTGTGTGTTGGGTTCTGCTGGTCCGAACAAAGTAAATTTCCACGTGTGGACAATAAAGCTCAAAGGACAACCATATGACCGGGCATGTTTAATAATCTTCCATCAGGTACTTTGTTAGCTTCATCATCCAGTTTCAGTTCCACAAGGCTCTGTGTCAGGCTGCCAAGCATGACGGGCCCCTCCACACCTGTGATATCTACCAGTCTAAAGACGCTGGGAAACTGCTGGGGTAAGCACACACACATACATGTACCTAGGTATACCCACCCATAACCACATGTACCCACACCTACCCATATTCACCCACATGTACCCAAACCATATTCACATGTACCCACATATACCCACATGTATTCACATTTACACACATATTTGTACCCACATGTACTTAAATGTATCCACATGTACCCACACCTACCCATATTCACCCACACGTACCCACATGTATTCACAAGTACCTACACATACCCAAACATACCCCCCCACACACACACACGCATGCACGCACACACAGATGCATGCATAAAGGTATATATGCACACAGGCACAACAAACAATTAAATGATGTGTTGATGTGAGTGTCTTACTTTGATTTAAAATAATACACAAGTATCTGTTACTGGAGCTTGAGATTAACACTAGTAGTAGCCTAGTGCTCACAAATTCTGACTGTGGCTGGTAAGTCTGTCGATTTCACTAGCCACTTTGGCAGGTACAAATCTGCAATCAGTGTTTCTATTCTAACAAGTACAGATTCTGTACAGTCAATTCACTTGCCAGTGTGGCCAGCTGGTGAAGAAGATGCTTCACGCCATGTGTTTTTGTATTTCCTAACCTTTGCCTCCTCTAACTCCCTCTCTGACCTGTGGTGTTTGCAGTGATGTGATGAAGCTGGGCTTCAGTAAGCCCTGGCCAGAGGCTATGACCATGATCACCAAACAGCCCAAAATGACCGCCCAGCCACTCATGGAGTACTTCCAACCTCTGATTGAATGGCTGGAGACAGAGAACAACAAGAACAGCGATATCCGCGGGTGGCCCGAGTACGACTGGAAACCTCTAAGTATGTCGGACACACTCATGCAAGCACCCACACACACGCTTATGCCTCCACATAAGCACACACACAAGCACTCGCATACAGGCAGACCTATTCATTCAAGTCTTAGAAAATGTTTGGAATATGAGGACTTATGAAACAGTATATTTAGAATAGCGTAGACAGTTTGTTAAATAAGTGTTCCAAACTTAAAGCCAAAGCTTTTGGTGAACTCTTTCCCAGAAAAAAACAAAGTGGCTCATTCGTCTTCAGAGGGAGGCATTAATTTTGTTTTTCTCCTTAACTGCGGCTTACAATGAAATCAATCTCCTGCGCCCCTTGTTTTACTGATGAGATCCTGCTGAAAGGATGTGTAGAGATTAGATAGATGAGAAAAAGAGCAACAGAGAGAGAGAGAGCGAAAGAGAGAGAGCCAGGAAGAGAAAGCGGGGAATAGTCAGGGAGATTGGAAAAGACGAGAGAGCACAGCTGGTGTTAGAGGGATCGAGGGAGAGATGCAGACTGCAAAAATGAGTAAAGCATAGCTAGAAGAGGAAGGAGGTAAAAAGGCAAAAGAAAGACAGAAAGTGACCGCGTTACCTCAAAAAGACTGAAAAGGAGCAAGAGGTATAAAATCATTCTAAAAATCAGCCCTCTTGCTGATTGTGATTAACATTATTATGTCCTGTAGCATTAAGAACACCATGGAAATTTGGAGGCAAATGTTTTGTGAAGGTTATTTATAACAAAAACTACAGACATCCGTATGGGATAAAATAATACAGGAGAAAATGTACATTTTGAAAATGATTTTGTAAATTTAGTCTTGTCAGAAATGCTCCCCACCCCTCCCAATGTCCTGTATTGTTATACATTGACTTCAATTATTTTGTAATGTATATGTATAATTACTTTTACATGCTATTCTGCATTGCATTCTACAATCTGTAGAATTGATTGTTTATTATCCATTATTTATTTGACTTTATCCTTTGCAAATGCTTTGGCAACATAGATCCTTTCTGCCATGCCAATAAAGCAGATTTGAATTGAATTGAATTGATATCCAGCATGTTGCTCATTCAGTTGTGTGTGTCTGTGTGTGTGTGTTGCACAGGTACCCCTAAAGAAAAAGTGGACTTCCTGGGTATGAATTTGGACAGTGCAGCTGCCATAGCTGGCCAGTGGATCCTATTGGTCCTTGGCCTGGTCCTCCTGGTGGCCACCATCCTATTGGCCTACAAGTACAGGAAGTCAAAAAAGCCTGAAAAGTCCTTATCAACGATGGAGCTCAAGCAAAAAGACTAGTCATTAACGATGGCTAAAGGGGCTGAAGTAATGCCTAACTTACTGTAGCTAGCACAGTACCAACCTCAATGTGAACATCAATGTTTTTGTGTACTGCACAGTACATCTGATCAAATTTGCTTTTCTTTTTGGTCTGCTTCCCTCCCTAGTCTTGTATATTTATTGTATACACTTGGAGTCAAATTATTTTGGCTATGCAAAAGAACCTTACAGTTTTGTAATTTATTTGTAATATTTGAATGTTTAGGGAGGAAATGTTTCAAATGAATGTTTGTAAAGTCTTTAATTGTGTAAGCATTTTTGAATATTTGATTTTTGTTGAATCCTTTGCCTTTCTAGAATAAAGAAATATGACATTTCTTTTGGCTGTGTATTCAAGTAAGACATTGTAGAAAACAAGGAATGACTCGCTCCATCCAGGCAGCAATTTAACCACCGAGGTTCTTACAAACAGTTTAATTACATTGAAACTGCACAGTAAAAAAACAACACCACCACAGAGAGAGGAGTTTGTGCATTGGTTTCAGCCCTTCCCTCTTTGCTGACTGAGTCAATGGAGCCTCTGTAATGGCCACAGATAGAGAGTCTCACAACAGAATACCTGTGGGCTCTCAGGTGACAGGGACTGGAGTGGTAACGAAACACTCAGTCCCACCAGAGAACATCAGATGACTGTCTTCTGTCGGTCCAGTCTAGTTCCAGTGCTGGAGGTTGACCTCAATGGGGGCCACAATGGCTTGGAAACAATCCAAGAGTCAGCTTGCTGACTTGTACGAAAATACAAAGCACAGGGACAGAAACAACACAAGCAAATGAAATATGCATTCATTCAAATAGTCCATGGAATCATATTTCACTATCATAATTCAATGTAACTTGTCATTATCTACAATTTATATTGCATCTATACTGGAGCTTACCAATATCATGAAATCTCCAGATACAATATCATACATTATTTAGTCCAGTGTTGCGACTCCCTATAAGTGATTTCTTGAGGATAGGTACTCTAGTGTAATCACATAATACAGTGTAATAAATAATAATCACAAGGGCCACTGAGGATTTAAGTGAACTCCAGCCATCCCATCAACAAATATCTCTAGCTCTAAATATGGATAAGCAGCTATCGCTCTACTGCTTCTTGCTGCAGGAGTGCTTAAGGGACTGTTGGAGTTGAATTTCATGGGGACAACTACCAAGCCAAGCTGAGCTGTATAAAATCCATTATACACCAACACTTAAGTCATTTCTCTCTGTGCCTCTGTAATGTGCTCTGTATTTATTCCCTGAAATCAGGGAGATTATTTTTTCAATTTAGCTTGACAAATACACTGTGAAGTTCTGCAGATGAGGTTGAAGTCACGACCAAAACTGTGTTTAAGATGCTAGGCTGCTTAATGTTTGCTAAACACTGACATGGACATTCAAATAAGGCACTCTTGTTGTTGACTCAAAACAGAGTGGCTACTGGTCAACATATTTTTAAGCTTTAAAAATGATATCCCAAACTACTGCTGTAGTTTTAAAAACCATACATTGCCTATAACCACTGACCACAAAGTGATGCTTGGGGACAGAACCAGAGGAACATTTACAATCACAGAGAAAATCAATAGACTCATGATTAGAGAGAAAACACACATGATGGAAATAGACATGATGAATGACCAGTAATGTTACTCAGAGGATTAAGGGAAAAAAAATAATCAAAAGAAATGAAAATATACATGCAAAGGCTTAATTCAGTACACAAAATCTGCAACAGAATCAAAACAATTTACAACACACTGTTACTCTTGAATGTAGCCCCAATTCCAATGTACAACACTGCATTCATCAAAAATACTTAACAAATTACAATCTCTGAAGCAAAAACGTTCAGTATATTGCACTAAAAAAGACTTGATGAAATCTACTACAAATTCTACAAACCATAAATTTCCAAATTGAATGCACTATCCACAGTTGGTCCGTGCGCTGCGAAGCCGATGGCTTGACCAAGCCCAATGTTCTCTCTTTGTCTGTGTCAAAACAGTGTGAAGGTGAAGAGTTTAGGATTCAAAGTAGAGGGTTCAGTAGTAGTAATGCTGCATCTCCGTCCAGTTGGTGATCCAATACTTTTTCTGTGGCTCCTCGGGCTGAAAGCCCAGATTGAACTGATAGCGCTCAGCCTTGCGGATCTTCACCCCCTGGTGCTTTGGCATTATCCGGTAGTAGATGGCTCGCTTGAAGAATCCAAGCTAGTAGGGAGAGGGAGACAGGGAGGTGAAATTAAAGACAGGATACACTTAACCAGCAGGAGAGTTGGGAATGGCTGCTTGAGAAGAACAGTTACGATTCAGAGGCTAAGGAAGTAAGACCAAGTTAGAAAGTTAAAAAGAGACCGACAAAATCCTACTGAGTAAGATGGAATAGAAGGATAAAGTAGTGAAGACAAACATGGGAAAAAAATTAGCAGCAGTGCAAGGGAAGGAAGTATTAGCCTGAAAAGGAAGTAGGAGAGATGTTAGTTAACTAGAACAGTGATTCTCAACCTTTTTCATACCAAGGACCCCTAATTTAGTCCACATTAGGGCCACAGACCCCCATTTGATGAGATTTTGTCTCTCGGACCATAATATTGAACTTTATTGTAGGATAAACCCCTTGAGATGAATCATCTCGTTTTCAAGGGGGTCCTTGAAACACAAATACATCTACAATACAACAAACCGAAAGAAAATTACAGGTACACATAGACACGTACAAATACATATACAAAGGCTCCCACGCCCTCTCCACCCCCAACCCACCCGCACCCCACAAACCTTTTATAATGAATTAAACACAATTAGAAACAAGAACAAGTTGCTTTAAGATGAACAAATTGTAATGTCCTAAAAATGCGAAGCGAAGAAATGGATCGGAGAGAGTTAGGCAGGCTATTCCAATCAGAATTTAAAGGCTCGACGCCCAATTTCTTTAGAAATTTTGGGAACAAAAAAAAGGGGATATTGAGCACAAGTGTGTATGAGGATCTGTATGGAACTAGGTATTGTTTTAGATGGGAAGGATAGTTAAAATAAATGCATTTAAAAATAAATTGCAGCCAGTGAAAATGCCTTCTAGAACGATAGCCAGTTAAGCGATTCATAAATAAAGCAATGATGGGTTCGATACGGACACCTCAAAACAAATCTGCACAGACTATTATAAACTACATTTAGAGGACGCAGATGTGATTCAGAGGTGTTCTGATAAACAATATCTGCATAATCAAGTATAGGTAATACTAACTGAGAAACAATTATTTTTCTTACCTGAAAAGTGATTTATTGAACGATATAGTGTGCTCAGACTGCAATTTATTTTTTTAATGACCATATCAATATGGGGCCTAAAGGAAAGTTCGGAATCAATCCAGACGCCCAAATATTTAAAGACATCAACTTTCTCTAGTGGTGACCCATCATAAAAATTAATACACAGGTCATTGCATGTATGAGTAAGATTATATCTAGTACCAAACAGCATACAACAGGACGTTTGTTGTTGTGAAACCAGATTTGTACAACATTGAAATCAAATTGCAATGAACTTTGAATCTGTCATATATCGGAATTAGATGTATAAATAACAGTATCATCAGCATATAAATGGACATGGCAGTCAGAATAAATTTGCAGGAGATCATTAATAAAAATAAAGAAAAGGAGAGGCCCCAAAGTAGAACCTTGGGGCACACCCTTTTCCATAATTAAATATTCAGACTGACTACCATGAAATATGACACGTCTGTTATGGAGATACGCATTGAACCAAAATAAAGCCTGTAGAGTTACACCAATGGAATAGAGCTTATCAAGGAGTAGGTAGTGATCAACCGTATCAAATGCCTTGGTAAGATCAACAAAGATTGAACCAGCGAGCTGACCCTTATCAAAGGATGAAGACACATCGTTAGTAAATTTAAGGAGAGCAGTAGTAGTGGAGAAATGTGATCTGAAGCCGGATTGGGATTGCGATAAAATGTCGAAATCATTAATGTACTAACTGATTAAAAATTAGCTTCTCAAAAGTTTTAGCAATAGCGCTAATAACCAAAATTGGTCTATAATTATTAAGATCTAGGGGATCACCACCTTTATGGAGTGGAGTTATTCTGGCACATTTCCAGATGGATGGAAGCATACAAGTTGACAAAGACAAATTGAATAAGTCAGCAAGTGGATACATCAGTATATGAGAGGCAAGCTTAATAAACTCGGCCTCCAATCCATCATGACCAGCGCCACTACCCTCCTTCAATTCACAGATAACATGCTGAACTTCGACAGGTAAAACTTTTCTAAAGGAAAAAGCGCTGCTACCAGTAGTATTGTTAGAAGAACTGACAGTGCTGGAAGAATCAGATAAGGGGAAACTGCAGATAGAAGAGAAATGATTATTGAAAGCTTTAGAAATAATTGAAGGATCACCAACAATTTCATTATTGACTCTAATCGAGTTTGTGGAACTTTTGTTAGATTTATTAAGAATACTGTTGATTTGGTTCCAAAACTGTCTAGGATTATGGAAATCTTGAGAGAGGCAGTCTTTGTAATAAGTAGAGTTAGCATTTCTTGTTTTGGTCTTCCTTAAATACCTGTATGATTCCCAGTCAACTGGATCCTTTGTAGCTCGATATTTTGCCCAGGCCTTATCTCTCTGTTTAAAAAGATTAATTAGATCTGAGCTAATCCAAGGTAAATGTCTACCTTTAACTCTAATAGTTTTCCAAGGAGCATGTTTATCAACAACTTTAGTTAATCTTAGAGTATTTTTATTGTTAGATATGATTTTGTTCAGAATCCCATGACTATCTGTGAAACTATGATCAAAGTAATCACTCTACATTCTCTAACTGTGTTAACTTATCGAAAATGGAATAATGGTGATGTTTAACAATTCATCAATTTGCTGGGGACCACCAGAACCCCTTCAAGGACCCCTGGTGGTCCCCAGACCCCACGTTGAGAACCACTGAACTAGAAGACGCTGACAGAATTAGAAGAGGCGTAATTAGTAAGAAAGTGAAGTCACAAACCAGTTGAATCACACCCCACACTTATATCCACACATATCCATTTGAAGGGGTGATATATTACCCAAAACCCCTACTGGTGTGTGCTGGTGGGCCCCCACTGCAGGGGGACCCGGGGGTCTCAGTAGTCCTCAGTCAGCCTCTCTGTCTCAGAGGGCTGGATCTTCATCTCAGCCTTCTGGGCCTTGGCCTCATACATCTCCCTCCTGCTGGCCCTCCGGAAGAAGCCACACTGGGGTTGGAGGAGGAGGAGGAGGAGGAGGAGGAGGGGGAGCGGGGGGAGCAGGGGAAGGGTTAGACTAACGGCTCGATATTGACGTTATAGACGAGTCAGTGTCTGCTCAGATCAATAGGTCAGCAACTATCATATAATCCATAGAAGAAGAGCTTTGGGGTGAGCAAATATATACAGTATGTGGGGAAAAAACTCATAGCTATTCACAGTGTGAGTCTGCAGAAATGTGTGTATGTGCAGGAATGTAATCGATGTGTTTCATACTCTCACCTTCCACAGTATAAGGCTGATGACTCCCAGTAACAGAATCCCCGCTACAGCAGCAACGATGATGATCCACAGCGGGACTTCGTAGGGCGCCTCCTCTCCTAGAACTGGGTCTATGTCCACTGTGAACTGGAAGGGGGGTGGAGACAATGAAATCATCATCATTATCACCAATATCAGCATTATCATCATCATTATCTTCACTACCAATCCTGCCCCTCAATAGACTATAAAAATTGATTTTTCTGTGCCTGGTTCTATGTCCACTATGTCTCAGTATTTGCTGGATGTTGTCCAACTGTTTGTGTGTGTACAGGCTGTGGAAACAAATTTCCTCTAAGGGGATAATAGAGAATCTAGAGATAATAAAGAGATAATAAAGAATCTATGTATCGACCACCACGCACCTCTCTGGTCTCGCTGTCCATCTTGATGGTTGGTTTGTCTGTGATGAGCTTCAGTGTGGCTTGACCCCTGACCTTCACCCTCAGAGCATTGGCATAGTCCTGCAGGAACCCACGGACAGATTCAAAACATTTCCAAAAAGAGCGCAAATGGCTTGAAGGAGAACAGAAACAAGGTAAAAGGAAGCTCCTGTTGTGTTAAAGTCAGTGATGTGCACGCTTCTGCCCCTATTTGGTGTGTGTGTGGCTGCAGCCAGTGACCTCTGACCTCTAGCATTGTGCTGTTCCAGACGCGCGACCTGACGATGATCTTGGCTGAGTTCGTCATGTTGAGCAGGGGACAGGTAAACGTCACGCATCGCGCTGTCCTCTTGGAGCATTCCTTCATCACACAGCAAGGAAGAACAACAATCATCCAAGTGAAAAAATATAATATAATATAATAAAACTATATATAAAAATATAAAACTCATAGCATGTTATAAAACAGAGTTTAACAATCAAATAAAGTGAAACATCAAAGCCATAAAATAAATTGAAACATCTAAAAAATAGAGACTAAAAATAATAGCACTGAACACAGTGCATGCTACAGTGTTAGCACTGGACACAGAGTCAATGACCTACTGGGGACACATGGATGATTTTGGTCAGTCTCCCCAAAACTTAGTGTCCTTTAAGCACTTCAGGCCTAGACTTTGGAACAGCCAGAAGAACCCGGCATGAGGATCTGAGGCTGCACAATGACTCAAAGGGAATTAAAAACTGTGCGATATAGCTTGCAACCAGTTGCAATCATTATCTAATGATGACATTAAATTGAAATTAGAAATTAGTTTTGATCAGGAAAATCTCAAAATCAAATCTAAATTTAACAGGTAACCAGTGAAGAGATGCCAGAATTGGAGTGATATCATTTCACATCTGTTTGTACCAGTTAAAATCCTAGCTGCTGCATTCTGAACAAGCTGAGATGTGAAAGAGACATTTGATCGGTGTCTCACCAAATTTAATTGATAATAGTTGTATAAGCTCTGTTTCTTTATCTTAATGTTTAAATTACTGTGTAGCTCCATTGAATTGTTTTGTTGTTCATGAGTTTTTGGCAAGGCGGATCCAGTCCTCACCAATAGGTGGGTCTCTTTGCGAGGTGTGAGCAGTGTGATTGCTGCCTGCGGCTCGATGATCTGTGGCTGGCTGGCATCATCAACATCGTCCACCATGACCTGCCGTTTGGGACGCTTCCCCCTGCTCTCTGACAACTGCAAGACAAGAGAGCGAGAGGGGAAAAAGAAAGAAGGAAGCAGAGGAGACACAGAGAGAGAGAAAAAAGACATTACATCAGTGGTCTGGTGGTAATTGCTGGTTTTGATAAAGACATTACCAAATTCTTCCCAAAATAGCATTGTCATTTCCACTGTCTATATGTAGACCACACGCATTATGGTTTTCTATTTTGGGCTCTGTGAGTAAGGTTTGCGTGTGGGTACAAAGAGGTTTTTTTTTCCAAAAATTATTTCTGAACAGTTGTGGTTTTGGCAGAGAGACGATTTTCACACTCTGCCACTGACCTTCACTCTTACTGCTCGTTCACACTGACCTCAGCACAGAGCCAGACGCATGAGGTAAGAAAGCAGCCAGGCTGGTACAGTACAATACACTCAACTTCAGCAAAATTAACTAAAGTATTTTTCATTTCACTTAATATCAGCCCAGTTCAGTGCAATACAGCACAGTACCAGGTTACGTTCCCCAAAAGTATCTGAGCAGTAAGAACAACAAATTCAATTTTAAGTAATTGGAACACAGATGTTTTCTTCCAAGGCCTTTTGTTAAAGCTATAATGCAACTTTTTGATATTAAAAGAGTTTTTGGCATTTCTGTTTTATTGGATAGTCGGCAGTAGAGAGACAGGAAAGATGTGGAGAGAGAGGGGGATGACATGCAACAAAGACCCCAGGCCGGATCTGAACCCAGGATGTCACGGTTAAACGGTATGCGCCTTAGCCAGCTGAGCCACCAGGGCGCCTGGCACAGCGTTTTATTGCAGATCGGTTGTGTTCACAGTCTGCTCCTTCGCCACTTGCGGCTTCCCAGATGTCTGTTCCCTCACCCTCAGACTGGACACCGCGTCAAGGTAGACAGCTCATCAAGATGAGTGACAAGTGTTGGGGCATGAACTTGACCAACTTGGGGGAGGAGGGCGGGACTAACGATACACTTCGGTGACTCACGAGTTGCATATTGTAGCTTTAAACCAGACCTTGTTCATTTCAACTCAGCAGCTTGAAGAGAGTCTTACAGTGAGGTTCAGCAGGTTGACGATGTCTCCGGGAGGGACACAGTGAGTCTCTGCTGTCCCCTTGAAGACGATCTCTGTCAGGTAAAGCAGCCACTTGCCGTTGGCTACCTCAAAGGGCCACTCGAACTCCACAGCCAGGGTCCCCATGTCCCCCAGAGGCTGTCCCAGAATTGCCACCTAGTGGTGAAGAAAAGTCAGCATGCTCAAGGAAGAGAACATAGAATAAGTCAGCACAAGGATTGCATATTGTGTGAAATAACACTGTCTGTAACTTCGTCAGTCCTAAATAGTATCCACCCCTGCTCATGCCAACACCACAAGACCAGGCTCACATAATAATCCTTTCCCCACGCAATATTAAAATTCCCAAGAATAAACCAATTGGTTTCAATGACAGGGTGGGGATGAGGGAAATGTGGGTGAGTTGCGCACATAGATGCAATATACAATCCTGGAGGTCTAATATAGTCTGAGTGGTGGAGGTGACTCACGCTGAAGGTGTACTCCACCAGACTGCCCACGTCACTGGCGCTGACCATGGCCGACTCGCCCATCACCTCCCCGCTGAAGTAAGTCTGCACCAGAGGCTTGTCTCTGCACAGAGAGGGTCAGACATGACTGTGTGAGTGAAGGCAGCGATGAAGGAGATACTGTGGTGTGACATCCAGAGCTGCACTGGCCATGTATAATTTTACGATTACGTGCTCTTTATGTAGTCATCCTCTACAGTGGATAAGTATTATATTTACAGTTGTACTCACATGGAGAAGGAGGTGAGGATGGTGTTCTCGACCAGCAGGACCACAGGCACAGGGTTCAGGTCCGCCTGCTCACTCAGACTGAGCAAACAACCAATAGTGTGTGTCAGTGTTGTATTTAATCATCATTATAGGGCCACAACAGCAAGGAAAGACGCACTACTACTACTACTACACAAAATGATATATGAATTATAATTTTGCCCTATTTTGTCTAAAAACAAAAAAGCGTAGGGCGTGTAGAGTTAATGCTTTAAATAAAAGATCTGATGATGATCTGTTGCATAATGCTATATAATCAAAAACGGGACCCAAAGAGAGACACTCCTTAAAACTCACTTTTATGTAAAGGCATTTTCATAGTGTGGTTGTTACCCCTTCTCTTTTATTACTTTATATCATGATTTTATAATTTTATTTTCTCTTTTATCCTTGTTTTATTCTTACTTTATCATGTTTTTTTTTTTTTACTACTTTTTACTCTTGTTTTATGACAATTGAACTCTGAACTCTGTTGGTGACTTTATCTTGTTTTGTAAAGCACTTTGTAACCTTGCTTTGAAAAGTGCTGTATAAATAAAGTTTATTATTATGTTATTATTATTATTATTATGAAATGTGAAAGTAAAATCAGAATTAAAGCTAGCCTTTAAAGTACCTGTGCAAAAAACGGATAGGAGTAACTCAGTAGAGTCATTTTCATGTTAACCCTTAGAGGAGATACATTCATACTTGAAAGGTTTGATCAAACAGTGCTGTCCATGTGCAGAGACGTTTAAAAGACACTTACGTGGACAGCAGGAGGTGGGACTCAATCTCTTGCGTGTACAGATTGATGCCCGTTGTCTCAAAGATGAGCAGCAGAGACACCTGACAGGGACAGAGACGGGTCAGGGACAGAGACGGGTCAGGGTCAGAGACGGGTCAGGGTCAGAGACGGGTCAGGGACAGCGACGGGTCAGGGACAGAGACGGGTCAGGGTCAGAGACGGGTCAGGGTCAGAGACGGGTCAGGGTCAGACACGGGTCAGGGTCAGAGACGGGTCAGGGACAGAGACGGGTCAGGGACAGAGACGGGTCAGGGACAGAGACGGGTCAGGGTCAGAGACGGGTCAGGGACAGAGACGGGTCAGGGACAGAGATGGGTCACAAAACTAACGCCACACCACCAGTAAGGCAAAATCCATGAAGCCAGATCAGTGGTGTGACAAAGCGCTATTCAAACTTACCCTTTCATTGCTCTTTAACGGATTCCCCAGCTCACAAATCACCGTGTCTTCAAGACTGCATTCTACATCGTGGTCCTGCACACACGTCAGCATATAAAGAGGGATTCAATTCATCAGTCCAAGTGGTTGGGGATGCGATCAGGAACAATCAGTACAGCGTCAAAATACTCAACACAGACATACTGTACAACAAAACACCCAATAAGTCTTTAAATCTTGCATTGAGTCTTAAAATATTCGTTTTCTTAACACAAGTGAAAAAATGTGCCACTGGGTTCATTTCACTTCCGCTGCAAATCAGCTTGTTTCTATTTTGTGTGACTCATTTTAAGAGGATTCTTGTATCAAGTGAAACTGCACTGAAAAAAAGAGAAATTATTTCATCCCACTGGCATTTTTTCCCCCCACTTGCTTTGACACTAGAAAGTCCAGTGGTTTTTGAGGGTCTAGGAGAAGGCCAACAAGCTGTCAGCTGAAGAGGGCAAATGTAAAAATATAACTAGAACTACTATTTTCTGGTGTGAAAATCGAACAACACTGGTTTGTACAGAAAGAAGGTCTAGGAAAAGTCATGGAGGGACACTTTGAAAGCTGATACTTCAGTTCTTACTTCACATGAAAACAACCATCGACTGCCAGCCAGGCTCTTAACTAGAACTAACAGAAGAGATCACATTAGTCCCATTTTATCCACCTTGCACTGGCTTCCTGTTAGTTTTACAATTAATTTACTTTTTAAAGCATTAAATGGCTTGGCTCCAGCATACAGTATATATAAAATGCACACAAGACACTTTTGACTGTTCCAAAGTCTAGATTTATGACAAGAGGCGATCGTTCCTTCTCTATCAAAGCACCTAATCTTTGGAATCAATTGCCTGAAGAAATACGTTTTGGCAAGCTCTGTATCCTCTTTTAACACCAAATTAAACTCACCTTTTTAGTCCAGCTTTAAACTAGTTTCTTGTTTTATACACTTTGTATTTTGTTCAATTAACTGACTTTATGTACTTATTTATTGTTCATATGTATTTGTATTTATTTTTTATTTTCTTTTAACTTGTGAAGCACTCTATATTTAAGTAAAAGGATTAGGGCCACATGTGAAAAATGTATTTGAGTTCAGAGATTAATCTTAGAATTCTGACTTTGATCTCGGAATTCTGACTTTGATCCCAGAATTCTGAGAATTAAGTCATAATTCTGAAATAAAGTCATAATTCTGAGATTAAAGTCATAATTCTGAGATTAAATTCAGAATTTTTAGTTTAACATGAGAATTCACGTGGCCCTAATCCTCTTTGACATGTATTTGTGCAAGAAAGGTGCTATATAAATAAAATGTGTCATTATTATTACATAATTGGCCGCTGCTTTCTAATGTCAACAAAAATGAAGTTTTAAGACTCAGTACAGGGTAAAATGACAAATTACAGTAGGATCCCCCTCTGTCCTGTGCTGCCCCCCGGTGGACGTACCGTGGACCTGACCCCGGAGTACCTCAGGGTTTCGGGGATGGTGATGTTGAGCATGGCCTGGTGGGCGTCCTCCGCCACCTTCCCTGGAGCGCGCAGGTTGGTCACCTCCACCATCAGCATCAGCTTCTTCACACTGCTGTTGTACTGCAGCACCTGGTGCTTGCCCTGCCTGGATGCAGATATATATGGAAAACATGTAAGCAATAAGGCAGTGACAGGCTTTTAAATAGTTATTTTTAGCTGTTTTTCCCCTGCTGTATGTGCATGTTGCTTTATAACTAGGTCAGGGTTTTGTGTCCTGGGATAGTTGAGTGGTTCGGTCTGTATGTGGCCCTGCTGGCTGGGTTTGAGTCCCAGCAGAGCTTTTCTCTCCCATGTCTCCTCTCTGCTTTTCATCTGTCTAAATAAAGAAAAAAACACTAAAGGTCTCTGGACTCTTTGCAAATCATGTGTGATGTGTCGAATGAACTAGGAAAGTGAATAGTTTAGGGACAGGAGACACTTGGGAGTTGCACAGGGGGGAAGGGAGCTCCGATTTTTTATTTATTTATTTAGTTGCTTTTGTGCCTTTACTGTTACTTGGTTTGTGTTCTTTTGCATGTATATGTATTGTGTATATGTGTACATGTATTTAGATTTTTCGTTTTTTTCTGGACACAAAAAAAAAAAGGAAAATAACAATAAAAAGATTTAAACACAAAGGTCTCTGGACTCCCACATTCCATTAAAAATAACAATGTTATACTTTTTACTGTTTAGCTTATTGGCTTTCGTTCCTTACTACTTTACTGTCTGTATCCCCCGACCCACTACTAAAACACTCACAAATGCACATGCTGTACACACACACACACACACACATCAGAAACACATGAGGAAAAGACAGTAGGGTTAGACTGTTAAATCAGCAAACCGATACATCAGGCCGATATTGGCTTTTAGTCAGTGTAAAACCTGAATTTTCTTTTCCTTTTGCTTTTTGTCACTTAATTGTTCAATTATGTCTTTTTGTAACTTAATTCTCAACCCTGCCTCAAAGAGCTGCTATCCCATCTATAAGAATTTTACTTGTATTGGTTTCAATGGAGGGTTTTAGTGATGCATGATGGTCTAAATGCTGTTTCAGAGGCTTTTCCACACTGACAAGAATAACATTGTTAAGAAAACGCTGGCCACTTTGAATTTTTTTAGCATGAAAAAGCAAATTCAAAGACACTGTTTATTGATACGAAATATTGGCTATTGGCGACTTTAGTCTGAAAATATTGGTATCAAAAACCCAAATCGGTCGAACCCTACAAGAGAGGACTTCATTCAATCACTCACTCATTCAACAATCATTCAGTCATGCTTGGACTTTCTTCTCACCTGGGATACGGCCTTTCCTTGTCGTTAGCAAACCTAGCTGTCAGCTGCAGGTTACTGGTGCATCTGTTGTCTGAGCCGCACTCCTTCTGGAAGTTAATCTGCAGGAAAACAAACAAGGGAGAATGTCATATCATCATATCATGTCATATCAAGCCTTACAGTGGGCTTAGCGTATAAACATGTACTAGACTATCTATGCATACTAAAAATAGACGCATGCAGCATATACACCGTTTCATACCTCAGCTCTTTGGGTGACTTTCTGCTTCTGGCTGAGGATTGGGAAGGAGTCCAGGTTCTGCAGGGAGCGTCTGGATTTAGGTTTCTGCTCATCTAGGGACATCTTGAGGGAGAAGACTACCGGCTCCAGTTTGTCCCTCACAGGCGCCTGTAGAATCACCCAAGACTCTTATTTTAGTCTTATGAAGCAATGGCACATGACTATTGGGTAACAACAGTATGCTGTTCAAATAAAATGGACACCAAGACACACACGCTGCCATCAAAACACACACACACACACACACACACACACACACACACACACACACTATGTATCTGTTGAGACCTTACCACCACAGTCAGCTCCAGCACCTGACACTTGGGTTTGGGAGACGTCATGTTGAGGAGGCCGGTGTACGTCTCAACTTTGTTGGCCAGGAAACGAACACGAGGGCTTCTTCTCCTCTCCATGTCTGCTTCCACTTCATACTTCACCACTTTGAGAAGTGGAAACACACACAGTACGTTACTGTAAGTCAGTGTGTTTAGCTGAGTCAGTTTTTGACTATTAGAAGATCCATATATGGCCATTTTAAGATCAGTGAACAGCCAACATATTGCACTTTTGGGGTGAGGATATACAGTATCACTCCACTGTCTTTAACTATGGATGTATATATAACTCAAATGTACAGTCTAAATTATGAGATTTGAAAGCATCACTCATTTACATATTTAAAACATTACATGGTTCTTCACTGGAAACATTTCTTTATTTAAGGAGAACTGCTTACTGATATTTTTCTTGAAGTCTTTGTTGCCGTTGCTTAGTGTGTAGGAAAAACACACAGTCACTGTAATACTGTGGAATGCAAAGAAAAGTCAACAAATTGGACATTGCTTGGCATATCAGAACAAAATTTATTGATGCAGTTTCAGAATCAGCGATTCAGATTCAAGACTTTTCTCACCATGGTTTATTTCCAGGAGGACACTTATTAGGGTCGACGATCTTTGGCTGGACAGTGAAGTTCTTAGATACGTGGATGACGGGTCGAGCCCTGAAGACAAAGAAGAGAAAATGAAGGGGAATGTACATGCACCCGTGTTTTATCATCTAATAAAAGCAGCACACACATACAGTATATAGTAAGCATTAGATTTACATGTGAAACACAAAAATGACTCTGATGAAAGTTGTACCTCCCACATAGTGTGTCTCCTTGTATATTTTTACTGTTGTCAGGTGAAAACTTTGTACCTCCAAAATGTCAACTTTTCAGGAACTAAGAAAACCAGCCTTGTTTTTAGCTGGACCACCATGAATTTTTCAGTTTATCCGAGGGGTTTTTGAAAGATTTTGATAAGCCCAAGGGTTGTAGAACTTTTGTAGAACCCAAGTTAAAACATGAAAATCACTAAAAATTCAAGTTACAAGGTTTTCACCCAACAATGACTTTCTCTTGCTTCTACCTGAGCAGGGCAATGCGGTCGTCCAGGGAGCCGACTAGGATGTCGGGGTATCTGTTGTCATCCATGTCCATCCCTCCGCTGATGGAGTATCCAAAGGTCTGGAACCCTCCGTTCCCCACTGACTTACCCTCAATCACCTGTAGAGGGCGACAGAGACAGGCGGGAAATCACAATGCGTACGGCCTCTTCTGATCGATGAAATCTGAACTGTATCCATCATAGAGAAGACTGTTACCTGACTAGGCTCCTGTGAGATTCCCTTCTTACTTCCCATCCATATGTAGACCTTTCCTGTGTCATGGAATGGGGCTCCCACCGCAAAGTCTGCAGAAGACATTTTAACATTGGAGTGAATTAATTCAGGCTGGAAAAACAGAAACTGTGGAAGCAGGGACTGTGTAACGGCTGTTATTGTCCTCTAGGTGGCACCAGAATACCAGATAATGAAAGGCAGTAGTCATTTTTCACTCCTCAAATAATGAATTAATGAATGGTGTATTTTAATTAGACCAACATATGAGTGCTTCCCAGTTTACATAGTTGATTAGTGAAAAAGTGGACTACAGTTCATCATGAATCACAATCATACAAAATCTTTAAGGGGAAATGCACCTTCAACTAACGTAATCTCCACCATGACACGCTTGCTTGATGATTGCATAGCAGTAGTGCAGTGAGTTGACCTCCTGTTAAGTGAGTATATTAAGTGAACTAAAACAAATGCTGCATTCAGAGTCACACCTTGGAATCCATCTTGGTTGACATCACCAATGGCGGCCAAAGCAAAGCCGAATGCAGAAGCTGTGGGACCCTTCAGTACGATGCTAGCAGTCTTCTGGAAAGATCCGTTTTCATTCATGAAGACGTACACTGCTCCTCCCTGATCCTTCATACGGTCAAAGTAAAACGGGGCGCCCACGATCAGGTCATTCCAGCTGGAGCAGACAAAGAGAAAATGATATACACACACACATACACGCACACAGACGCATGCACAAGTAAACATCAGAACATCTTTGTAAGTATGACCAAGCATCCCTCATAATCCCGCAACACCATACTGCTTGTTACGTTTCTTGCATCTCAAATGGAACTATTTCTTAAAATCCTACAGATCCTTAAAAAATGTTGTTCAGATCATTCTCAGATGAGTGCCGTCTCCGTTTAACATGAAGACGAATACCCAACATGGTTTCATTCATGCATTGAAGCGAAATACCTCCGCCATGATGTCATGACGAACACCTTATCTGGGCTGCTGAAAGGACAGCCTCTCTCCTCTCATCTCAACTCAGGCATACATCACTGTCATACATTCTCCACATAACAGGGCAGATCATAGCTACAGAGCGTTCAAGCATGAGGCGGCCCACAGCTCAAGAGCATAAGATACAGTTACAGGCCCAGATCTGCTAAGAACGGCGCAATCCATTACCATCTGCAAAAAAAACACGTCTATTTTTCTCCCTCTCCAATTATGAGGCCAAGTGATAGAATAATGCTAAAGAAGTTGGTATAATTTTGGAACTATATAGAGCTTGGATTGTACTTGTAACATGGCATCAGGTGGAACGAAGGAAAAAAAAAAAAATGTTTTATTGTATGACTGCAAAGCCAAGCAAAGTGTCCTTGGTCTACTCCTGTAATGAAAAATGAGCAACATCTTCTGAAATATTTGTGTGCGGATACAATGTCTTCATTTTTGTTGCAGTAAATATGAAATTGAAAAGGTAATTTCTGAACTTGGAAAAACATTAAGATTTTAGTCAAACACTAAGCTTTTCCATTTTAGGGTTCTCAAAACAAGGTCATCATCACCAGCCTAGAAAGAGGTACATCGTCCTCTTATCGTCATTCGTGTGCCATTGTTAGTTTCTTTAGCCGTGAGTGGCAGACTGCAGTAGACTAATTTGTTACATGGTGAGAAGTTAATACATGCTTTTTCTTTTTCTCAAGTACATCACACTATCAAAGTGCTTTCTGGTTTGGAGGACATAATTTGATTAATTTTGTCCTCTCCTTTTCATTGGCACACCTTAAAATAACAGTATGCTCTCCATCTTTTCTATTTTTAACATAGACAACAAAATACCTATGTTCCTGGTTAGTTAAGCAGAATTTTACATTTTTACATGTTTCTCTCAATTCTGGAGTGTGGTATAGGTATGAGCTGATGATAAGGAATCATTTACATGCTATATTCCTAATGCATTATAAGAGGAAAGGAAAGGCTAACGATAGAACACTTCTGTGACTGCTCTCAATTTAGAGTTTCCAGTATTAAATTTCCTGTGATCACACTCCTCATCTGGCTTGCAGACACACTCTCTGCCATGGGAATTCCCTGACGTGCGGCGACATACTCGTCATTGTTGAGGTCGGTGACAGCCAGGCTGTTCCCGAAGTACGAGCCCACTTGTTCCCCGGGGATGACGAGCACAGGCACAATGCTGTTTACACCCTTCCTCCCCAGCGTCACAGAGCCCTTGGATTCGTCCCTGGGAGACCCCGTCACCACCGTGTAGTCGCCACGGCTTAGCAACTTCTTGTCTTCCAGGACTGAATAACCTGCGGAACCCAGTAAGAGACCCAATGTTAAAAATTGACATCTAAACATTGTAAAAGCGGTACAGGTCATTTATGGTACTTTGAATCTAACACACCAGCCAAACAGGATTTCTTGTGATACATCTGACACTATTCTAAATTGAGTGTCTCTGTGGAGATAACCATGTTAGTTGCTCTTTCTGGTTCTCCTCAATTCACAAGATGTCAGTGAGATGTTTATCTGGCTGTGGGAAAGGCGGTTAGGGTTGAAAGCCCTTTAAAAGCAGGGGAGAGAGCATGAAGACAGCATGAAAGTCTACATGTTTCCCATTGATTTTCCATTTTATATGATACAGAAACAGATACTGACCCATATAACTGTATCTTTTGTTCATCTGCCCAAAGTCTTTGACAGTGTAGTCCCAGGTGTTTCCTGGCTCCGGGTCTCTCCATGTTACGTGAACATTGCCTGTATAAAAGATAAACCACCCAACAATGTTATAATCTGCTTCATACACAATGGACAGGTTTCCCAGACACGGAATAATCCCAGTGTCAGACTAACACTAAGATGGTAGTCTCGGAAACGGCTTAATGCTTGTCTGCAAACCTGCCCATTATTTCAGCGTTAAGTCACAAAACACACTCTTTTCAGCGTTAACTCCACCTTGCCACACATAGCTGCCAGTAGAGCCGATGTAGACGTCATTGCCGGTTATGCCGCCTGAGATGCCCATGCCGCATATGCCCTCCAGCTCCATGTCAAAGTTGGGGTTGCAGACCTCATAGGTGTGGGTCTGCCAGTCATCGTTGGAGTCAAAGGTCAGGTCGTTGCCCCTGACGAAGCACTTCCCCACCATCCGCCGCTGCTCCTCTGTGCCGCCTTGGACGATCTTCACATAGCGATGCCCGCATGCCTGGGCACCAGAGGAGAGAGTGTGTTCTAGCATGTTATGGACTGCATAGTGTCAGTATTTGGCTGCTATATATATGTGTCAAATCTGACAACGTCTAATGATAATGTAGTAATATTGAGATCAATCAGTACTATTAAATTATAATGTATTATTTCCTGCACTATAATATCAGGGTCAGGCTCGGGGGGTAAAATGCCCCTCAAAGTTCATTAAAAGTCCATGAAATTATAAACGAGGGGGGAAAAAATGGTAGTGGTATGTGTGGTATATTATAATGTAAAATAAACCAGATCTTAGTGGTAGAAATTGAAAGTGTATTTGCCAGGATGCAATGCAAATGTATTATTTCATAGCTCAATAAAATGCCCCCCAAAACATCCAAAACTCTCAAAATTCAGATCAAGGGGCCAAAAAGTGAATTTCTTACTCTGGTGTGCATGTGCATGATTTCAATATTACATGGCATTTTCTAACTGCATTTTCCAGACTGTAACAGCTTGTGGCTGTGAGCTACATGCTCCAGTGCTGCAGTAAATCTCGCCATATGCACAATGTGTCATCTGTGACACTAAATAATGGACTGAAACAGGGTGTCATCTCACCCTGCACCCACTCAATGCCGCAGTAAATCTTTTCTGTAAACATAATATGTCATCTGTGACACTGAATAATGGAGTAAAACAGGGTGTCATCTCACCAGCACGCGTCCCGCCGGCTGGTCCCTCTGGCTGGCCACTGTCACTCCCAGCCACATGCCCTCCACCATCTCTGATGGATTTGCTGTGGTGGTGTTAAGGGTTGGGTCAGGTGGGTGGGGTGGGGGGTGGGGGGGTCACATTGACAGATTAGCAGGTTGGCTCTGACTGCAGGCTAATGACAGTGAACCTGGTCATCTCCTGAATCTGTACTCTAGTGTTCACTAAGCCCTTATTTATCTGAGCCATCCACAATGAAATGTTCAGAACACAGAGGTAGTGAAATTCAGGATCAAACCGTATTTAAAATATGAAACACACAATAAAGTACATAGTATACAGTATAGGTCCAGGTTGCTGAATTCTTTGGTCTTTGTTCCCGTTCTATAGCCAGATAGTTTCTGTCTAAATCTAAAATTCTCATAGTCAAGGTTCTGCTGTTTTTTTAGTATCAAGTTTAAACTAACCAAACCAACATACAGTATGCAGACAGTACTGTACAGTGCAGTCAGCCATGTCAGACCATCCATGAAATAACAAAAGAAACTAAAACATTCATCATGATTATGGGGATCACAGTCACTGTAAAAGCAAGACACCTAGCAACCCAAACAGTAAAGCTTCGTTCAACCTGGATCATGCCCTGACAAATATTAACCACAAAAATGCACTGTGACTACAGCAAGAGTCACCCCAACCTCAACATCAAAAGTGACGAAGAATCCCTTTATTATGGTTCTTACTTTCAGCCTCCGGAGGGGCTCTTCACCTCCAGGTAGCACAGCAGTGAGTCTATCAGTTAATAACCTTCAATTAAAGCTTTTCTATCTAGAGCGTGTCATGTAGCTGCGGCAAATGTTCGTACATGCTAAGGGAAATGCTGGGAATTTGGCTCTGAGATTGTTTGGCACGCTGAATTTTGTGAATAGAGAGGAAGTATCATTGTGTCTAGATGAAAGATAACAGGAGCTTGATGTGAAATACGGGTCATATTCATTCACTCTACCTACAGCGGAAGCCATCTTATTTCCTTTTTTTTGTTTCAGCTACTTTCCACACACTTGCACTCAATTATGGAGGGATTTCAGCTAACATAATGCACCCACTGGCGGCCATATTGGAGTTCTTCAGCTCCTGAGTAACAGTGGCTGAGTACATAGCACGGTATTTCACCACTAATACATTAATTAACACAGATAATCATAATTGATTTTGTGTTTGGTTAATGTGAGCTTGTTAGCTGCCTAATCTGCTCAGCTAACCATCGCGGTTTTGTTGTAAATACATCAGATTTGAAGTTGTATCTAGCATTATAGTAGTGTCTAGTAGCTGCACATTAACATTGCTTTGTTAAATACCTGTTGGCTAGTTTAGCTAGCTAACAAAACGAGAAAAAACAACAACTGTATGTCTACGTTATAAATGTTCTCTTCTCAAGCTACAACTCCAGTGTTTTGAAGTAGAGGATATGGCTACAGTTACTGCAGTTACTGTGTCACAGTAACCTTACTTTGGAAACAAATTTATCAGACTATTCACTTAAATTACTTATAATGTTACTGAATGGATACATCCACATCACAACAATGTTTTCCAGGTACCTCTTTTTGTAGCCTGGATGCTATATATTTAGCCATTATTTGCACACAGCCCATTCTCCAATGGACCTGGCACAGTTGCTGGGAGATTTATAATGCAGAAATAGACTATAAAGTTTTGAATCTTAATCTAGTTTCCTTGCGGGTACAGAGATCATTGAAGGCAACATATTTGATCCTGAGGCAATGTGTAATTTCCTATCAAAGTGTGAACAAGGCACTGCACCTCTTCTCTTCTCACTCACTCTTGCTCTGGAAAAGGGAATCAGCTAAAACGCCTCAGATGTAAATGATTCTGCTGGTTTTGCTGTGTGCCGGGGGGCGTTGTGCTTGAGCCAGACCTCCAGGCTCACACAGCTCACTTATCGGACTTGTACAGCAGCTCGCTTATAATGTCTCAACTTTGCATTCCCCATTCAAATACCAAAGCAACCAACCGATCACATGCGAGCTCTGCACAGCGCTTACTTGAGCTGACCAAGTCCATCCTGGAGCAGTCTCTGGGCTCTGTGGTAACGGGACAGGAGTAGACAGCACCCGTTTCGTTGACGTTTTGTAGGGATAGGGCTTTCTCCTTGGGTGCTCCTGCTAGGAGTCTGCAGACACACACAGAGGGAGGGAGAGAGAGAGAGAGAGAGAGAGAGAAAGAGAGACAGAGAGAGAATATCAGATTATATCATATCCATCTCCTGTGGCTTTAGACAATACAACATAGAGGAGATAGTAGCAGCAACATAAGGGAAGAAGATAGATAATCCCACAGGTAATCCTGCTAGTCTAAACATTGCAAAAAAACCCAACAACAATCTCTCACTCTGTGTGCCACAAGGATACACACAAGGATACACACAAGGATACACTGGAATATGATATTTTGCTTCCATCTCAACTACATCTAACTTCAATATTTTAGCAGTAGGATTGACTGACCGAACAGAGCATGTGAATTATTAGGAATGACAGTGAGTTGTGTATTTAGTCCCTCCACACACACACACACACACACACACACACACACAGAGGGAGAGAGAGAGAGAGAGAGAGACAAAGGGTATATATGCCTCAGACTGAGGAAAAGCAGTCACATGACCTGTGAACTAAAAGTGCAAAGAGTGGGGGAGTCAGAGCATGACCCGTGACAAGTCTGGGCACCACACACACACACACACACACACAGCCACACACACACACACACACACCAGCCGCTTGGTGATGAACCCTGTCTTTTAGTCCACTCACGCCCACACCCCCTACATCAGCACCTTTTAACACAGCAGAGAACTTTGAAGTAGAAGGATTACTCCCTCTACAAGGCTCTGTGGTGGAACACGGCATTTACTGTCAGCACAAGATTTATTAGCCACACTTTCTAGGCGGAAGGTGCAGACAATCTTGTTTGCAGTGTGTGTGATACATGGCTTGCTGTGTTAGCCAACATGCTAGGCTACAAAAAAAATCGAATAGTGTAGTCAATATACGAAACATAAAAGTTCTGCTGCAACACTAAAGACAAATTCAAACATGTCAGTCTTTCCAACCAAACTTTCTGAAGAAATTCATACTTTGCACAATGCTGACACATTACTGGAAGCAGAAATGTTAAGTGGAAAATGGTGAGTCAGGCTGTTCTTTGCAGCTTGAGGGCATAATTCCCTGCAACCAGGTGGCGAGAGGACAAATCAGCCCATAGGGCATCTTACCTCCTTTAGACACACTGATAAGTAAGAATAAATACAGATAATAGGCGTAGCCATGGAAAAGGAAATAACCCCTTACCGGAAGGTCAGTGTGCCTTCAAATCAAAATGCCTCTCGTGACTCAACTGCTGTTCTGAGTTGAGGATAGATCAAGGTTTTCTAGAAGGTAAAACATGAAAGAAGGGCGAGACGAGCTCAGTTAATTCATATTTGTTGATGAAGACCGAGAAATGACTCACAGATTAAACGCAACATTGCCCTTGGTGAGCCATGCCTGCTCACCACATAACAAACCGGTTACCTGGTGGTTATTCATTCTATAAAGAGACAGAGGAGACTGTGTACCAGGCTCTACCGCTCCAGCGCAGGCTTTTGTGTTTATACACACCCGTACACATAGCTAAGTGATAAATGCCCCTATACTCACTTACTAATACTCACATGAGCATGTTAGTGAGAGGCCAGACCAAAACCATTTGGTGTTTGCTGTGTCGTAACGTATAAACCTGAACATGAACAGACTCAGAAGTCTCTTGTCTGCTCTTTTCATTGGAATTTAGTCATGTCATGAGTTGGCCCTAACTGCTAATCTTACATCAAATTACCCCATTACCGATTTCAAACGTAACCATTAGGGAGATGAAAACATTTCTGACCCAAGATCAGGGGCTGTGGGAGAGATTTTACAATTTTCTAGTCTCTTTATTTCAACCCCAAATGTTGAAGAGTAACTTGGGCCAGAGTGAAATAAGCGGCCATACTGCCTCTATTGCCTGCTGAGAGATATTACTGCCCCAAGCAATACACCATGGAATATTTTTCCTCTGAAGCATAAAACACAGACATACTCCAGCCATGTCTGTTGGGGAGAGGGACAATTACCCCCTCTTTCTGCTGCCAGTTGGGCATTATCAGCCATGAATCAATTAGCTTGCCAGAGTGATGACAACCAGGAAGAGCCAAGATGGCCTCTCAGGGCCAGTAGTTTCCAGTGGATGGGGGAGGAAAAGACCTTGGCTCAGGTATTCATTCAGCAATGCAGACAGCATCTGAGTCGTAGTGGGACTGACAGATATGTGGGGAACCAGGGGCATGTGTGTGTGGAGGCCCATTCTGTGATCAGATGTCAGCCTGTGTGTGTGTACGTGTGTGTGTGTGTGTGTGTGTGTGTGTGTGTGTGTGTGTGTGCTAGAGAAAGTGTCTAAATGAGCTCATGGGCAACTATGTCTCCTGCATACAGCACTGTAGCACGACTTGTCTGCCACCTCCATAGTCATTAAATCAGAAGTCATGACCACCCAAAGTATTACTCAACTGTAACCTGCACCAAGTGTCTCAAAACAAAGGCTTACAAGGTTAGCCATTCCTGTGGGAAAACAAGGCACATTACACATTAGCATGGGAGATTATCCAGTGAGCGAGAGAGAAGGGGGGGCAGGGGGGGCTAGGGGAAGGAGAACGAGCGAAACAGTTATAAAACACTTAGAAACAGGCAAAGAGACCGGTTGGCCTGAACTTTGCTCACAGTGAGAAAGTAAACAAAACGGAACACAAAAAAATCCCAAGATTCATTATCGCTGAGCAAAGCCATGAAGAATTGGGGCACAGAGTACAGCGCTAATCTCAGGCGCTGAAGGGAAGCCTGGTAGCCTTGGCTGGCCGATTGTTTCGAGCCGTTTAGCCCGACCTGATCCATAAACATACCGACTAAAATGTTCTTCCTCGCCGGCCTCCTCCTCTGCAGCGGAGCCACGTGCGTCACCTGTGTTTGTTGTGGCAATTCAACACGGCTGATTGATGTCATCGGGTTTTGACGCACAGTATAGACACTGTTTTGAAATTCTCATTGTGCAGTGATATTTTCAGCCACCATAAGGTCGGTTGACTCAACTGAGGATGACAACCATTGCCTAAAAATAAACTGATTCAATTATAATTCGGTAATAATCGATGGAAACAGGGCTCCTAACAAAACTATCCCTGTTTGCTATTGTAATGAACGGCAGATTCCACTCATCAAGCCTGTGAGACCCAGCCAGCTAAACCAAACAACAGTACAAGCCTCTGTCCTTCATAACGCCTCATATCCTCTCCTGTTCCAACTGCAACAATGTGTGCTCTCCTCCTATCTCCCTCCCTGCTCATCACCTCCTCATAAACAGGCTGTCGAAGGCTCAGGGAAGGAGGGGGGTGCCAACCGGCAGCTGCATTCCTACTGTGAGGACATGTTGAAATTCGCCCCTCTGCCCGGTGAGCAAGCCGAACGGCTGGCTAAACCAAACATTTGCTGTGGCTAACACACCCAGCCAAGGTGAGCGTGGCTGCATTCTTGAAATCTGCTGTGAGAAACTCTCAGATGAGGGGAGTTAGATGGATTATGTTCATACTGCTTAGTTTAAATAATAGCAGCCCACTTTATGAGTCATCTTAATGCCTCACAAATGCCCCCTAACTGAACCACGAAGAGAAAATGAGGAAGAGGAGCAGAAAAAGCGAGGGAGTGATAGAGGGGAGAGAAGTGGGAGGAATAACTAAGAGAGAAAAGAGAGGAGCTCCATATCACACAGCCAGACAAGGAGAGGAAAAAAGAGAAAGTGACACTGCAAGGTCTTGCTGTTTTGGTAAACAGTCGTCTGTCTATAAGACACCCAAGACAACACATGCAGTTCTCCAACAGCAAATTAAAATGAGGTCATCATCTCTCGTTCTCTCACCCCCACCTATCTTGACTCGGACAAGCATCAACAGAACCAGCAAAACCAACTTAATTAAAGATGACTACAGGCTTTTGGATGGCTACATTTTCTCTCTATCTGATAGGCTTTGTGAGACTAGCGGTGAGAGACGCTGTGCATGGCCAGTCAGTCATGTTTACAATAGATCACAGTGTAGCCTCATTTAGTGTGCATCCATCTTCATCTGGGCCCAGTCTAAACAGCAGTGTGATGAGACACATGATACAGGCCTATCAGAAACACACAGGTTTAAACCCGGCTGGCCGCTGCCTAAAATGCAAGATGAAAAGACAGAGAGAGAGAAAGACCAAGAGCAATCTGTGTATTTGTGTGTATGTTTGCATGTGTGTAGAGAAAGGGGACTTGTGTAAATGTGTAAGCACACTCAAGTATGTGCTGTTTTGTGAACCTTACACAAGTGATGGATCACCTGTCCAGATAAGGCTTGGGGCAACCTGTTCGTCACAGGGTGTGTCTGTTCCCCCAGGCCAAGGAAAACTATGTTCAGCCTCATGTTGGAGAGAGAGCCCAATGTTCATATCAGCAGGGATGGGAAGTGAAATTCGGTACTTTAGAGATACCGACCGAATTTTGCTGGTAGGCCTACCAATTACTACCAAAAGGCTTTGAAAGATTTTCGGTTCCAGTGACGTTAAACAATGAAAAACATAATGCGTCGACTTGTTTCTATGCTCTCAATTTGAAAAGACAGAATACCAACTGAAGGACTGTAAAATCTGCAGGGGTTAGCAAATATTTATATATTCAATTAAATAATAATAATTCAAATTAGTGGATAGATTAGCAAGTATTAAAATATTGAATAGAACAGAGTGAACCATTCCTTAAAAGGGAACGAGTGTGTTTGTGTCCAACAGACTGACTGTCTGAACCCTATGGGGAATCCTAGCATACCAATAAATAGGAAATAGTAACAGGAGAGAGCCAAAGGGGCGTATATGAGTATTATATATCAATTGAAAGGTCTCGGTGAGATCTTTTCAGTGCCAAAAGGACACAACTGAAATCATGACCCATAAGTTTTAATTAAACAAAAACTGAAAGCCGTAACAGTAAAAGTAGGGTTTTGTTTGCTGCCAAAAGGGCGTAACTGCACTTACGCCCTTTTGACACCAAGCAAAACCTCACTTTTGACACTGAACAAGCATTGTGGGTAGAGGATTCTAACTGAACTGAAAATGCATGCTGACGTAAGTAATGCTAGCATGGCAGCATGATCACATCATTTTTAGTATCCTTTTCATATCCTAATTCATATTCTAGGTCAATATTAATGTAAAAATGTTAATATGCCCATGAAATACTTAGGCCTATAGATTCAAAATGTTATTTTATAATGTTAGGAGTGTGAACTGGTCAAGATGAGCTCTGATAGTAAGACTGCTGGTAGCTGAAGTTATCCCTCAGTGTTATGAGGAGTTTTACAGGTCTTTGAATGTGTCCCAGGACACATTCAAAGACAAAAAGTATAGTATAATACAAAAATGTATTATACTAGCAAAAGAAAAAAAAGTAGTAGTTTAGAATCAAAAGTAGTTTCTTATGTCTATAGAGGTTTATTAAAAAGGTTTATTAAAAGTTTTTAACAGAAAAAATGTATCAATCAATTTGATATGTTCCATGTAGCCAATTTTAAAGGCCTTGGTGAAAGTTGCTGAGCATTACTTCAAGATAAAGATATTCATTCTGATCTTGTTTTATATTTCAGTGTTGATTGAAGTGTAATTGCTAGATTTGTATTAAAATGAATGTGTTTTACAATTGTTTACTTACATACGCCCATATTCTGCATGGCTGTATTGGGGCAATGTTTGTGCCAAAAAGGCGTATTTCACTCTTTTGCCATTTTAAAAAAAGTTAACAAATATAATTCAACTTAAACTGTAGCAGTATTGTTTTTATAGTAATGCTCAATCTGATAACACAAAAAGTTAAAATATTGTGCATAGTATGTGGTAACGGCAGCTGATCCAAGTTTGATCAAAATTTGTTTTGGCTCTCCTGTAAAATCTACTGTAACGCACTTACGCCCCTTTGGCTCCAAGCCCTCGATATAATCTTCCAGAATAATGTTTCAGCAGAAGAAGAAGTAACCAGAGAGAGTCAGGGCTTTGGTCTATGGTACAGTGACATCTTAATGATCTGTATAATCCGAAGTCTATTTGGTATGCATTTTGTGATGACTGATTAAGATAGGTTATGAGAGATTGCAATTGATCCTGGTAGAATTGTTAATCTGTTCTGTTCTTATTAAAGAGAGAAGCTGTTATTTCACATAGGTGTCTTGGCTCCTCCTTGCATGAGTATCTAGCTGCGGCAAAAAGTGGCAAAAGATCCCACCTAATTGTTTTCATATTTATTTATGCAAAACAGACGCAGTGGGTGTCATTCCTTGACTGTCTTGCATATTGTTATGTTTGAATTTATCCCCAAAATCATAAGGAAGCAGAGAACAATCTATTTCTTGGCGTCATTATTCCGAGTATGTAACCTTGATAGATTCCAGTGTTGTTTACCTTTTTCCATGAAATGCCCAGATCAGGAAGGGAGACTCTGTACTGTATTGAGAACACTACAGTCATCAGTAATGACCATGTTAGTAGACAGTAAACTCATTATAGTTGATTTTATTAGTCTGGAGCGAAGTCTTTCTCAATAATAACAGATATACATATGCACACACACAAACACACACGTACGAAACACACACTTGTTGTTACACTTATCTACTCACTTAATTAAAGTGACTTAAATTCATTTTATAACTCTAACACTAACTTAAACCCACTAAACACTACATGCATAACTTTTCCTCCAATATAATTCTAACCCTAACCCAACCTTCTTACCATTTCACACACACACACACATGCACAAACACACACAAACACAGACACACACACACTCACCTATACTGCGTCCTCATAGTATTTTTCAGGTATAAAGCAATTACGCTCTGGGCAACTCGTATTGATTCCAGGAAAACACTGCCACTTAGACCCGCTAAGCAAATAGATGGGGATAATATTGAATGGAGTGACTCAATTTGCAGATTGAATTAAGCATGAGGACAAGAGGAGACAAGGGCTGGAGTCTTTTTATGCTGTTGTAATGGTGTAATGACTTCGCTGAAAGAGGAGAGGACGGCTCATATGGTAGAGATGGCAGGGAGAGTCCAGTGTGGTTCTCTACTGCTGTTCTGACTGGAATGGGACATGGAGTCACGTGCGACATGTGTGTGTGTGTGTGTGTGTGTTTGTGTGTGTCTTTTTCTCTATCTGCTCTATACGCCCAGTGTGTTTTCATTCTTTTGCAACAGCACTGTGATTAATCCAATTCTTTGCATTTTCACAAAGGACGAGGTGGGCAGTGAGCACACACATCGCTATCAGACTATTCACTGCCAGCACACCTAGCTGCTAACACGTTCACTTTGTGTGTTTACGTGTGCATGGCTAACAGATGAGTCCTCGCTAGACAAACAGTGTGATGGGGGTCTGTGGTAGATCAACCTGCTTCTAGAGGAAAAGTGCAGTCACACAGACATGCTCACCACATTACTCACAGCACCTGTGCTACCCAGGACCGAGTTAATTATACACGGTTAGCTTCTAACAGGTCACATCCATATCAGAATGCAAAACTAGGGCTGGGCGATATTCACAAAATCAAATATCATAATATTCTAGACCGAATACCTTGATATCGATAATGTGATATTTTGGAGATGAGTGCTTTCATCAGATATTTACAAGGAAATTTTGAAAATTGGTAATGATCATTAGTAATCAGTTATAAGTAATGTGGATATGATGAGCAGGTAAAGCCAATCATTGTTCATTTTACTCAGCCAGAACAGGCTGATAAGTTCAAAATATTGTGTCACTTTACTGTAACGCAGCCTTTAAGAAGGAAGGTGTAACATTGAAGTTATTTCACAATATTACGATAACCAAAATCCCAGACGATATCTAGTCTCATATAACAATATCAATATTATACGATATATCACACAGCCCTATGCAAAACTGAGGCAATAAAACCTGCTATTTTGAATCAAATCCCTCTGTATCACTGTCAGATGCTGTAGATCATTAACAAGGCAAATAATGAATGGTGGTTAGTGCTGAACCATGGGCACACCTGCCGAACTATATGCAGACAGGTCAATTTTCACAAAAACACTAGAATCTACCTCATAGGATACAGTCAGAGCCACTACATTTCAAGCTCTTTTCTGTCAGTGCTGCAGAAGTGCGTTACACAGGCAGAGCACGCTGAACTAAAAACGTCTATTTTTCAGTTACATTTCTTCAAGCTCACTGACTGCCACTGAAGTTCAGAGCTGAGGGGGGAGAGAGCGTGCGAGCTTTTGTTTGCTTTGTCCTCTCACCTCTCCTGTCAATCTTCCGAGGCTGCTTTCACACTACAGGGCCGCTCAGGCGCCGGAGCTGTTCACAGCGGTGTCACAGATTTCCGATGGCCAAGCGCTTTCATTATGCATACAAATGGGGAATAGAGCAAATGTAATGCAGACATCACTGGGATGAATGGTGAGTGAGCCGCAAGGGGAAAACATTCAGTTCAAGAGGAAATGAAATGTAATGAATATATTACTCTGTATCAAAAAGAGGAAATGGCATGGAACAATCGAATAGTACTGAACATGAAGCATCAGTCAGCACCTGCGTTCTACACACACTCACACACACACACTCACTCATCTATCTACCAGGGGTTTCTCAGCTGGACAAACATCCTGTTTGAAGACCACCATCTGCCAATGGTGAAACAGTGACAAGAAAGCAAACTCATTTAGACCCTGACAAATTAAACATGACAGGTCACCCCATGCTAATAAACTAGCCTACGGTAAATCACTTTTCATTTGCAACGAAGGAAACCTTGTCTGACAAGGACAATGTTATTTTGGTTTATGTGTCTAGGTTGGTCCACTACAGGCCCACCCAGAGGTGCTGTTCCTGGATGAATGATGTCAGAGCGTTGCTGAGGCTCCCCCGCCGCTGCAGATGCATGCGGCGCAGCACAGACCTGCCATGCGTGATTAGCACACGCACACAAACACGCTATCCACCAGTCTGACAGGGGGAAATACACACAAACACATGCGTACGAACACATCTATGCATGCACCCCCTCCCTCCCACACACACATGAACACACACACACACACACACACTCACAGCTGGGTGACCCAAGTCCAGTGGCTCCACACTGAGCAGACCAGGCCGATGCACTTCCATCCCACACACTTCACCCATGCAGCCATAAAGTAGTGGAATTTACAACAGACCTGCCCTGACATTATCCCAGCCCAGCCATCTTGACCCCTCTGTCGCTACATGTAGGTGTGTGTGTGTGTGTGTGTGTGTGTGGGAGGGGTGCAGGTGGACTAGCTCACAGGGGCTTTAATGGAGCTGACAGCAACAATGTTAGCAACATTAGCGTGTCTGGTTAGAGCCCTAATTTGCATTAAGAGCATTATTATTCAGCTTTTGGGGCAAACATAGAGCAGGTGTCTGTATGAAACCTCAGTATTTTCCTGTTGTGACTTGCACAGCTTCCCCTCTTAAGCCCACTGCTCAAAAAACTTCCTGTTCAGACCACTGAGGCAGACATTTTATCATTATTTTATGATCTGTTTTATTTTATTAATTTATTATGCAGTTTTGATTTGCAGAAGCACATCCACACAGCATATTTTCATTATTATGGACAGACTGCAAGCTGCCTCATAGATAGTCTTCCACAGTCACATACCAAGTGTAAACCAACACTTCAGTATCATATGCCCTTCAAGGATGAAAAATAGCATGAAGAGAGAAAGGTATTGAAGCATGTAGCTTTACTAGCTACAGGTAACCCACTTTAACCCTGAGGCCAACCAGGCTAGCTTCTCCATGCTGTTTCAATGCGTTTGTACAACCAGGGGACACAAAAGGATCTGTTACAGTTTTGTTGGGATGGAAACAGTCTTCACTGCAGGTATTTTCCAATGAAAGCCCCACCAGAGAGATTGTCCTGTGTGGAGGTTAGCAGGAGGCCTGGGGTCCCGCTGGGGTCCATTTCAATATGTTATTAGAACCCGTCATTCATTCTGGTGCTGCACAGGCTAGCATGTCATGCCATTACCAACTGATTGGATACAGGCTTAAATACCATAAAGATTATGGCCAATCACCATGGACAAACGAGGATTTACGCAAACTTTTGTGAGACCTTATAAAGTTGCATTGGCTTGGCTTAGACTCCAATAAAATATTATTAAAAAACAACATTTTAAAAAGACATAGTTTCATGACGAGCCATATCATTGTCAAAGCCACAACAATGTCCCATATATTTTTCTCCCTTGTTCACCTCCATTTTCTTTAGTTATTTATCTTTGTGTCTGTTTGCTATTTGATTTTTTTTTTTCCAGTTGTTTTTTTTATCTCATGGTTTTTATTGTCATTTCTATATTGCTATGAGTCATTTTATCTTTCTGTTTTCTTTTTCTGACACTGTTCTTTGCTGTTAAGCGTCACTGAGTTCCTTGAAAAATGCTATACAAATAAAATGTATTACTATTGTTAAAAATGTACTTACATAGGCCTATGACCAAGGAGGGCTGAGCAATGAGTATTACATAATATTTCGTGGAGCTTAGCAAACAAATATGTTCTACAAATATATCTATAAGCTATAGATTAGAGCTAGAGCTAGAGATAATACTTTACAGCATGCATAAGGAATGAAGCAAAGCTAAGCTAATGCAGTGAGAATAGTTAATTAATCAATTATTAATAATTGATATGGACTAGATCCAGCTGGCTACAGTACAGTGCGTTAGCACATAAGGACATTAACATTTTGTAATTCTTTCAGAAGCTATGAATGCAAATGAAGCATTGTTGCTGAAATGATTCTATAATGAAAGGAAGCTCGCAGTGCCTCCTTTTCACTGGGACTCATCAATGATAACTGTGTGCTGGTTGTCATGTTATACATGTGTGTGTGAGGGTCTAATGGACACCACAGGATTCTTATCACAAAGTGTTGTCATTGTAGCATGACACTAGTGCTCTGACGGGCCTACTTCACAGACAAAGACCACTACCATTTCTATGACAAGGAATGTTGGACCACAGCCAACTTCAACATACCCATCTTCCTCATTTACATTAGGCCATGCTGCAGCACTTCATATGACACATATTCCTTCACTCAGTTAATGTGCGGCATTAACTGACAGACTTCAGGCTTAGGTTGAAGTTTAATACTAGAAGAAAAGACTATTCAGAACGTTTCTACCACATATCATCCTCATCTGTTGCATTACATCAACTTGCAAGGCAGTGACGTGACTTGGGAATTAGATATTTGCCTGTGTCAAATAAAAGAGGCTTGGAGAAGGAGCAGCATATTGCTCTGTGCGTGTTCAAACAGAATATCAGGCTGCGTTTGTCTATAAACCCTGCGTCAACCGCTCTAATCTGCACCTCGCAGGAGAAAGGGGAAGGCCCCGTCAAATTAAATGGCTGACTTTCATTGCCTCGGGCCACGGCTGTCAGACAGAGATGAGCTGGAAAAGCAAGAAGCACCTCAGCTCTGATTAAATATTCCTGAGTTTGAGGAATGATAGCCATTGATTTGCCCTCTCGAGATCTCAGAGATTCTTATTGATAAAATGATGAAGTCTGTCTGCTGAAGAGTGTGAACAGAATGATTTTAAGCTTGGGTTTAATCTTGGAGGGGTGCATGTGCATGTGTGTGTGTGTGTGTTCCCCAATTGTCCCTAAACTCCTCATTTTCAGCCCTGTCCTGTCCCAACCTGCAACCTGGCAGGTCGCGAGTGTGCAGAGAAGGGTGAAACATTCCAGGCATACCGAGGGGTCAGGGGCCTGGAAGAGCCAATA
Organism: Centroberyx gerrardi; assembly: GCF_048128805.1. Classification (NCBI taxonomy): domain Eukaryota; kingdom Metazoa; phylum Chordata; class Actinopteri; order Beryciformes; family Berycidae; genus Centroberyx; species Centroberyx gerrardi. The sequence goes on from NC_136016.1 coordinate 18,808,687, forward strand.
GGTGGCCAGCTGACAGCCTGGTCCCTCCTCCCAGCTACAACAGGAGAACAAAAAAAAGCCCTCGCAGGAAAAAATCTATCGCAGACCTTAAATGGGTGATACGAAGAAAAGGGGGAGGAGAGGAGAGGCACGCCGTACAAATTGGCCTCAGGTAGATTCTGGATGAGCAAGGTGCAGCCCTTCCCCAACAAGAAGCAATGGCGATTTACGAATTGGTCGTATACCCCCCCTCCATTCCACATACATTTTTCACATTGCTTCAGCTGAGTCAAGATACACTTCTGGGATCATCAGACGAATTGGATAATAGCCTACATCTTAAGAGGTTAAGGGAAAAAAACGTCTTTATTGTGCTCATTTTATTGCAGAACTGGGAGTGGAAAGCCTCTGTCTCGAGTTCCTTTATACTAACCTCTGTCTGACTCACGCATGCACAAAGAATGCCCACTTTAAACACTGTACATGTCACGACTGGTTTATATCCCCACTTCTTGCATTTTTCAAATATCCACACTCTAGCTCCCTCCAATAATGGGGAAACACATGTAATGAACAGCTTTGTGGTTCGCCCTTGCTGTGGTGAAGGGAGACAGATCCGCGGCTGTATACCAGAAAACCCAGACAACACAGATAAAACAGACAGTACTGTAAAATCCCCCCCAGCTCAAACATGGGAGACACCATCAGCACATTCTCATGTGTCTTTAAAGAGTCACAGAGAACACACACTATATCTCATGGTGTGCTGGAAGACATTTTCAGTGAATCTTGGAGGCTCCGCTGACTACAAATAAGCTGAACAGGCTGTTAGAGAGGATAGTGTTGAAGAAGAGGGTCCTGTTGAAAACATTAACAAACTTTTAAAAGTACTTTGACCTCAAAACAAAACACATTTCATAAGAGTAGAGTAAAAGTGTAACCTATCATGTAACAATCTTTTCCCCCTTCTACTCAAAAAACAACAACCTCTGATTCTACAAAAACGTATTCCTATTGAAGGCTTAGCTGATGAAGACTGTGATATACAGTCGGTTTGACTACTGTTGACAAAATGCACTTATTGTAACTCGCTTTGGACAAAAGCATCTGCTATATGTCTTAATGTAATGTAATGTAAGAGTAGACAATAATCTTTCTCATCCAATGATATGAATAAGGCATTTCCCCCTTGGAAACTGACACAAGTGAGAGATTCTGGCTGCAGGTGCATTTAGGCTCCCACTCCCCTTAACAGTCACAGGCTACATTCACACTTGCAGCTTAACATGCTGAAATTCTTATTTTTGTCCTTCACATGTGACACAGATCTGATGTTTTCTAATCAACGCCGCAAAAAGCTACATGGAGTCGCATTTTTATAAATTACGATCTGGACTGCATGGATGTGTGGTACCAAATCGGATGCCGGGGCAACCTACTGTACATGTATTTTACATGTGACACGTATTTGAACGCTTACGTCATCCACCTGAGACAACTGCCATCATTTTGGTGCCACAGCAGCTTGGCTGACCCAGAGTTAGCATGGAGGACAATGAGACACAATAATGGAAAGAAAGCCAAATAGTTGACTTGATTGGTAGATTTCAGTCAAAACTGAAAACTGAAATGTGTTACGAAAGTGGATGTAACATCTTTTGTTATTGTTACTTTCTGATATTGCTGCCAGTTAATATATTGGACATGGGTTACATCCAGGAGCAGATATGAACAGTCATCCAAGAAACATCAGATATAAGCAGCAATTCAGAATTGAGCGTGAAGACCTGCGGTGTGAACGCAGCCATAGATTTGCCTAAACTCTTCAGCTTCCAGCAGAGCGATGAGTCCTTTCACAGCCTCCGTGTCCCTGGGCCTCCAGGCTCATTACCATGGCCATGTGGTCCCCTTCTTAGGTTGCAGCCTGTGGACGGTGACTCCATCCCTCTGGGGACGGGGCCAAGATGCCACATTGATCATGTGTCAGCTGGACATTGCTATCCATTCTACTAACTGGGGAAAACTCTGTAAGGCACATCAATCCGCCACTTAGCAGAGATAAGGCTGATAGGCTGTGTACTCAGAGACAAATGGGGGACTCATTGCTTCCCTGCTGACATCACACAGGAAGTGGGCCAGGGTTTGCAATGTTCTTTCCCGCCTTGCTCTTCAAAGCACGTTCGAGGACAATTTTCATGAAAGAGACAGATAAGAGCAAGTTATGAACAAACTGTGTGATCACGGATGCGGAAGGATGAGGGGGGCGCTGTAATTAGCCAAGGGAAATCCTACACTAAACAATGATACAGTTTGAGGATCTTTCATTAAGGAAGCTATGGAAGACAAGGAGGACTTGTGTCACGAGCATGCGTGTCCTTGAACATCATTCCTTTTGAAATGAAAGCATTTGTTCACTCTGCTTTCATGCAATCGCTGTTAACTCCACATGAGCATTTGTGTCTCGGTAATGACAACCTGCGTGTGTTACAGGCCAATGAACACCTTTATTGCGAAACACAAGCCCATTTCTGTCTCAGTTGAATGCAATAGCCTCGGGACATGTGGAAAGAAAGTGGAGTAGGCTACGTCAGAGCTTTCTGTGCATTCCACAATAGATCTATAAGAACACAGACGTCCAAAATGCCCAGAAAGGACAAACATTTAGGAACCCATTATCTTGTAGTAAGATTGGTCTGAAATTTGATATTTTTTTCAGAAATAGTGGTTAGTTCTCCTCATGCCGATAGCCCTAGAAGATACCTATTCTCTCTGTTTACGCCTTTAAGAGCCCGCACCACAGACGAGCTGCAAGCTGTAATACAGTTCACCTGGCCCACCTGTTTCACCCGCAGCAAAAGACAGTTCTCCTCACAGGCGTGGACCAAGAATCACTGCATGTCTTACTCAGCCATTTGTGCCTTTAGTTTTTTTTTTTTCTTGCACTTGTTGGCATTAAGCGGGGCAGGATAGCCTAGAGCAAAGGGTGGGAGATGATTGCTGCAGTGTGACGCCAGCAGTCACTGTAAGGCTTGGGTGAAGGTTTGGGACTGACATGCCAGCCAGAAGAAGCAACAAATAAAATGGAGATTTTGTGTGGGGAGCTGATATGGGAGCATCCATGTAGAAATGCATGCAAACGCCCTTTTTGTGTTATAATCTAAGAGGACAAATTATAGAAATGTTAGTACAGCAGTAGATGGCTGTTTGGCTCATTATGTGACTGCATTTCACACAGGGACTGAACAGCACCACACACTCCTTTTTTTAATAGCCCAGGGACACAGGTAACGACTTCCGCACATCTACATGAGATAGTAGAGCTATCAAATCTTATTTCATCAACTGCACAGACACACGCGAGGACACAGAGGACACTTAGAAAACCTTTTTGGGGTCTTTTCGAGATAATGGAAATTGGCTTTGGAGGCAAATCTGTTTCAAATGCTCCAATGCGTAGTAACAGGTGGTTGACTTTGGAGGAATTGTTTTATGCAAAGAAAAAAATAATTTTCTCATGCAAAGAAAAAACTTGAAAGCGTGTAACAAGCGTGTAAGGCGCTGTTTATACATGGGGGACAGGTGTTAAGGGCAATACAGGCTGCTGGCTAAATGCTTCATTTTTTTTGCGCAGTGAGCAGGTACAGGCGCTTATAAGCTGTTATGAGGTGGATACAGTTGGCTGTTTTTCGTTACACCTACTAGACTAAAGCAGGTGCGTAGCCTATTTGAATGCGGGCATTAAAACAAGAAACAAGTGCTGCAGATGCACCGCTGACAACTTACAGGTATTTCTTGGAGCCCTCCGTCTGTTTGTGCAGAGCCACCGAAAATCCAAAGAAGCTTCCTTTGGTTTTTCCTTCTTTGATCACAGGGAAACGCTCATCTATATTAAATCCACCGCAGGTTTGCGTCCCACACCAGACAGTCAAAACAACAAAGAGTGACAGACTTGGAGCCATGTTTGGGCTGTTTTGTCCCTCGCAGTGCAGTTGCCTCCCCGCAGATCCGCGATCAGCGTGGGACTGTCACGGCAGCGCGAGCTCCAACAGGTAGGCTGTGTTTCAAAATAAGCTCCCCATTGAAAACCGTGTTCCCCCTCTCGCGCTGTGAGCGTCACTGCCTAGGTATCGGTGTCTGCCTCCCTCTCCCTCTCCCCGCTCCCCTCCCCTCCCCTCCCCTCCCTTCCTTCCTCTCCCCTCCACACCCATCTGAACAAGTGTACTCACACACTGACTGGCACACCGCACTCAAACCTGTCGTTGCACCAGGCGAGGTCTTCCGGGGCGGGTGGGATGCATTAAGGCTAGATGAGACATTACTGTACCTTAGTAATGCAGTAAATGTGGTTAGCTGTGTGAAATCTCTGCCCCCCCCCCCCCCTCCATCTCTCTCTCTCTCTCTCTCTCTCTCTCTCTCTCTCTCTCTCTCTCTCTCTCTCTCTCTCTCTCTCACACACACACACACACACACACACACACATACACTCTCATAACATTATGCATCCCCACCTGTTGGGCCTGCAACAAACACTGCACAGTGAAAAAAGGAGAAAAAAAAACATGTATTTCATTTCTAGTTTAAAAGAACATTAAAAACTGTGGCCTTCATGCAGTTTGGTGTGCATGACACACTTAGCCATGAAAAAAAGGGTAATTCTATAATTGTGGGACATTTAATGTCTGTGGGACGTTGGGACATATATCATTATTACAACTTTTTTAAATGCTTTTTTTTTTTTTTTCATCCATGATCATGTTGGAGTAAATATCATCATTATGTATTATAGCAACTGTCATTTATCTATATAAAAAAAAAAAAGCTGGATATCACTGAAAACCCTGTTTTTCTAATAAAATGAGCTTACTTATGAATTCATTTCATCATTTCCCTTTAATGAACATGAGATAATCATGACAGATAGGCATTCACTGCCAATACACCAAACATTAGGTGTGAAATAACATCTTATGTTACTGCATCCTGTTATTCCGAAACATACAGCTGGACCTTTTTGCACTTGTCTTGTAGATTACACCAATCTCACAGAATGCTTTAGAGAGAAGAGACACTGCATCTAAACAGAATGGGCTGGTAAAACTGATTAATCACTTCAGTCAGGTTGTCTGTGTGAATATTTGAGTAAGCTTAGTGCAGGACATTCTGTAAAGGAGGGACTGTCTTGTGAGAGCCAGGCCTCCTGACCAGCTCGTCCAGGCCACCTGACAGACTCTAGCCCCGCCCTCACATGAGTAGGCTACTCTTGTAAGCACCGCCCTCCGCCTTGCTCCACTGCCTATCGCTCAAACCTCTGCCCTCCAATAGGCAGTTCATTAAACCCTTAATCCCCTTAGAGAGTTCAAGGAACAGGCCAGAGGTTTTTTAGAAGTATCCCTTCCTTTTCTTGAACCCCCCCCCCCCCCCCCCACTCCCCTTCTTTGGGACCCCTAGTGTCGAGAGACCAATCCCAGCTCCATCACCCACCTCCCCCCCCCTCTCCAATTTACTTGTATCTCCACAGCAATGTGTGATCTTTCATCATGTCTGCTTTACTGGCTGACTTACTGGTTGAGATCTGGCATCGCTGACCTCCTGCTAATTGATGAGTTGAGCTCCCACTCTGCATCTCCTCACGCTCGAGGGGTTTCTCTCGCCCCGGAGGTAATCTCTCCTCTATCCCCAATGAAATAATGCCCTTTGGAGATTGCAGTTCATCGTGCGCATTCCACAGGTCGACTGCTAAAACATTCCTTTTGCTCCTAGATACATCGCTTTAGCTATTTCCAAGTAGAGCTGCAGATATTGTTGAGCTATGTGCTGCAGAGTTGTTACTATTTTATTGTGTCTGCCTTGCTGTTCACGGTTCCTTATTTTATTTGTGTGCATGCTGTGTGTGATGCAGTAAGATTGTAACATGATATGAGGAACACTTTCATATGTAACTTAACTTTTTCAGTCAGGGAGGAACAAGTCAGCGTATAGCAAAAATACAGAATAAAACGTTGCATTGCAGAGGTTTCCTGACAGGCTAAGATTCATATTATGTACTTGTGATGTTGTAGTTCAAATCTGCCTCACAATCTTTGTTGGATGTTATCTACTTTCTTCCTCTCTCGGCTGTTCTTCCTGTCACGCTATATTATATAATATAGAGCATATGGCATTTTTGCTTTATTTGAATGGTATATAGTATATACCATTCAAATAAAGCAAAAATGCCATAGTAACCCTAAATAAAATAACCCTAATCCACATTTTTGGAATACTTTATCGCAGTTAACCCATGCTTTAACTTTGCGTTTGCGTTTTCATATTATCTATCAAGTGAATGGTATTCAACCCAAAGGTGAGTGCACAACATGCCAGTGTATACAGTGTCAACATCCTGTCGCTGACTTATCAAGGCCTGCATCTGGTTCAGCAGTGATGTTGAACAGATCCACGAGATCGTGCAAACAAAGACACAGCGTGACCCCCCCTGACTCAGCACAAGACGAACATCCTGAGAGACATCAGCGAGGAGGAATTTAGAGCAACCAAGCCACAATGGATGAGCAATTTGACCTCACCTTTTATTTTGCTCTATGTGATCGATTCCCATGCATTCTGTGTGAGAGGGGTGGAGCGTACCTGATCCTTTCACCCCTCTGGGTCTTGTTCCCACCCTTTTACATCTGAACAGTGTCGCTCTGGAAGACTGACAGCTGATACTGACAAACTGCATCTCTTCTTTATTGGCAGAAAAAGATACGTTCCCTTGCATAAGGTGTATGATTACACGGACATGTACTGCATGTACACTACCAGTCAAAAGTTTGGACACACATTTTTCTTTATTTTTACTATTTTCCACATTTTAGAATAATAGTAAAGACATCAAAACTATGAAATAACACAAATGGAATTATGTAGCGACCAAAAAAGTGTTAAACAAATCAAAACTATCTTATATTTTAGATTCTTTTAAAGCAGCCGCCCTTTGCCTTGATGGAAAGGCAAAGGCTTTGGAAAGAAATTCATACATAGGCATCAACTTCACTATTTATATTTGTCTAAAAAACAAATTTCAAGCATTTAAGCATAAGCCTTTAGTTCAAAATGGCTTTAAGAGAATGAAAAACATAGAACATTCAATCAGGTGTGTCCAAACTTTTGACTGGCAGTGTACAGTATGTATGATCTGTTGTACTGCCTTGCCCACCAGCCAACTCTGGTACATAATCACTGTTTGGGTTATTATATTCATACTACAGTTGCATGTGGACAAACTTTGTACTTGATCATTTTTTTGTGCAGCAGCAGTGAGTACACTCTCGGCCCCTTCCCACCATTACAGTAGAGAAACAATGAGTTCTGGCTTTTAACTGTGCATTCCCCAGACCCCACTGTAAGCCAACACCAGCCTGTCTGAACCGTGGGGACAAAGGCCCGAACGCAGCCGCCGCCGCCCCCACAGACCCCTGCCCTAGAACCCTCCAGCCTTAGCCCACACAACACACAAGGAATGCAATTTGCAATTTATCTCCCAGTTTCCTGTTTTTTCCCCTCCTCAAACCCACCAACATCCTCCCCCATCACTATACTGTCCCGGAAAAACAGAAATCCCCCCCCCCTCCATCTCATTATTCCTGTGTTTTTCCCTCTCCCTCATAATATCCATTTAATTGAGGAGGTTAAGCCTACATACTTTAAACATCTTCCTGCTGAACTTTGGTGCTGCTCTTGTGGTTTGTCCTATATCCCGAATGGCTCCACAGAGTCCTCTCCATGGCATCCTTTGAAACAGGGCTGAGGGTGGATGGGACGGGTGGGAGGGTGGATGGGACGGGTGGGAGGGTGGGATGCTATCTGGACTGGACTGGACTGATGTGAATATGTGATAGTAGAAGAGGACCAGCTATTGTATCTATGCAGAGCGCTGTGGGCAGGCCAGGACAAAATGCATAGAGTGGGTGGAGTGCACTGCATCAATATGCTTCATAATAGTTCCATTTTACATATCCAACTGACTTGTTACTGTACCTACTCAATAGGCTTTGTGTAATGTGTTTAGGCAGAATAGATTGAAAAAATGAGAACTAAAACCATCTTCTCCAAAATGGAACTGTATGAAGCCATCCTAAAAATATCTACTGTGGACAGAATATACAGTGGAGCCTTGAAAGCACCAAAATAACCCAGATGAATAGAAGGACAGTAGTCTCAAAACAACTGGATGCTGGCCTTATGTAGAAGTTCCATGAATATGAATCCCGATTAGCCAGACGGGCGAACACAACACACTGAGCAGGACATTGGCTGAATATGAAACACAGCACGCTCTCACACCGAGTCCTCGCTACACGGCGACGGCAGAGCCGGCCGTTGCCATGGAGCCGCGAGTTGCTATGAACCCAGTATGCTGTGAGCAGCGGTAGTGTCTGAGGAGGAAGACAGTGTGGTCTATTTAAACTCCAGCCAAGTCTCTCGCTGCGCTCAGATGACCTTTCACAGGCGTAAAACATGATCCACTCTGTTCTGAATCCTGTCCAATAAGCATGCATTTACTTCACTTTGTACAGAAACATGCACACGCATTCATGCAGATGCACACACACACACACAGTACCACAACGTGTAAAACCAAACAATATGCAGCTAAATAACAATGCACATTAATGGCCTGCTGTGAGGATAGCAACCTCACATGCTTTGGCTCTTCTTTGCACTTGGCTATTGCAGAATATCAGTGTGAATGTTTGCACTCCCTGGGGAGACAAAAGACAATGAATTTCTCCAAAGCCTCCTGCTGAAACATGAGCTGTCTGGCACACATAAAGTCTATTTTTAGAACAAAATATATTCTAAATAATGAATGGGCAGAATCTAGTAATTTTGGCAGTGTTTCTTATACCAAGCTGTTGCCTGAACATGCCAGTCGCCTCTCTTTCCATTGCTGACAGATGCAGATTACAGTATAGGTACTGTATAAATACATGGCTATCCACAGTGTGGGGACAATCATTTTAGCACTGCATCCATTTGTTCAATCTCTCCCAACAAATGTTTGCACCAGTGGGGAAACAAATGAGCCTGGCTTATCTACCAATCACTTTTGGTATGGAGGGAGGGATGATGCACTTTGTAAAAATAGCTTTGTAATTTCAATCATCTAGTCTTTACCCTCCCAAAACCAGAGTGTATCAAGTTCATGTATCAGGTTTTTGTGAGTTATGAACATTTATTATCAGATCGTGGGACTCCAGATAATATAATAGAGCGGATGGAATTGCCATCATCACAGCTCTCTATTGGGTCACATATGGATGTTCTATAGATCAAATATGGAGCAAATGGTCTATTGTTATATGATACTTCTCTGTACAATTTCCCTGCATGTGAAAATTGTGTTTTACGACTTCTCTGGGTTTCTGAGGTTTCCCTCTTCCCTCGTTTCCCTCTCTTGCTTGTAAAATCTTCATATGAGGGTGGCAGTGGGGAGGTTTTGTGTGTATGTGTGTGTGTAAACATATGTTCACTTTTGTCCATGTGGGTGTGGGGGCCGTATGTCAGCATCCACATGTGCGTTTTCTTTGAGTGTTTGGTGTATGTGTGTGTGCGTGTGCGGCAGGAAGGAAATGCAGCAGGGGTTTGGGACCCACACAAGGTCTTGTTGTTCCTCAGGTCTCCAATCCGTGCTAAGTGGAGGAATGTATAGCCTGAGGAGGAAGGCGTGGCTCCAAACACTCTCCCACTGTCCAAGGGCACCTGTTTTTCAGCTTAGCTTTCAGGCAGACAGATAGAGAGATGGGAGACAGCGGGGCATGCTCGCTCTGTTATGGAAACAAAACAGCTGTTGCTCAAACTCATGTTATACATACAATAAGAATCCAGGCAAAACACACTGTACAGTTTTTCTTACTTTCTTGTGAGATAAAGTTAGAGCCAAAGCTTGGTATGCCAGCAAGTAATGCACAAATACCACCTTTCACATTATCAGTCTGTTTTAAAATGCTGGAGGTGGGACGGTGTATTTAAGTGGATTTATAACTTGCTAAAAATGCACTCTGAGCTGAGTAATTCATCTATCTGCAGCCCCATGCCAGCTCCAAAGCACTCTGAAGCAAGAGGATGGGTCACTGGCAGCAATCACAATCAATATCAATAAAGTGCCCTTTCAAAACCTTTCCTCCCCTCTCCTGAAACGTTGCATTAATGCTGTAGGAATGTGTGATGGGGTTAATGATTTGTTGGAGGAAAATGAAATTGAAAAACTTGCTGTACAATGGCACACTTTGAGTAATGCTTAATCATTAAAGAGGGAGTCACTCCAAGCAGCATTCCTCTCTCCTCCCCTTAGAAACAGTTGTTAAAATGAAATGGCTCCAGTGAATAAAGTAGATTATGTGCACAGTAGTCATAGATAAAAAAAAAATGAAAACCTGTTTGAGGGGAGGCTGTGTTTGATCTGGCTCTGGGCCCAGAGGACTGATAACCTTGGGCACAAGATCTCACTTTGAAAGATATAGAGAAATGCTGAGAAATAATAAATAACTGCTGCAAAAATGCCTGAAAAATATGCTTATCATCTATCTAGTGTGGTCTGGCCATGTGTCGGCTAGAAAATATAGAAGTTTGAGGGAGTGGGCGGGTCAAGGGGGCTATCTCTCTAGGGAACGACATCTGCTTGAACTTTAGCCAGAGGCCAATCATAACAAGCCTCTGGTTAACTGTGCTTTTCCTTCAGACCGCAGTAGTTATTGGGATTAGCTGTTTGCATGGAGACAAAAAGGAGAACAGGCCACTGCATATTACTTAAGTCAAGATTTTACCTTATTCTCATGGGACACATGAACTCAGAACTTGATCCTTAACAGCCTTGTGAAGTCCATACCATCACTTGTCTGCCATGTTTACCGAAGGAGCAGCTATCTGTCCGTGGGACCTAAACAGTCCCCCCATTCATTCAGGCATCGTTGAACAGAGGAAGTGCCGCATTAGCTTCATGGGTAGCAGAGGAGACACAAATATATGTCTGTAGCTTCCTAGTTAACACGGTACTTTTATCTCTGTGGACATGAAATATTACAGAAAGAACAAAGAACACTTGGCCTACAATTGTCCTTGTTGGCTTAAACCGGATAATTATATTCCTATCAACGTCCACTTAATCCAATTTTTAACGGGTCCACTATTCTTCACCCTGGATATTAGGTGGATATATAGGGCAGTAAAGGTGATGCATGGATGCTGTGACCAGGCCTAATGTAATCTCCTGGACAGACCAGTGAATAATGACACAATTTGAAGGGGAACGGCAGTGAATCCGACCAGCAAACACAATGCTAGCTCACTCCCACATCGCTAGTCCTCCCTCCTGTGCTAAAGTGAGTTGCTATGATTTACAAGGTTCCTTATAAAGCCTCCTTCCTGTCTGCGCAGCATATAAGCTGTCTAGTTGTCTGCGAACGTCCCGTAGTCCTCTTATAAACACTCCGAGGACTTCTCCTTGTCTGTCTTCCTTTGATAGGCCGTTTCCAGTGGATCCTCGTTGACCACATGGTGCCATTTTGTTTATAGCTCGGCTCATTTGACCTGCAAATAAATACTGGAACATAAAAGGATGGGTTTATATTGAACACATATGGCTTTCAATAACCAAACCTTTTTGGCGATGTCCATTGTTTATTGTGAGTGGGCTGAGATTGGCAGATGGTTCAGATTGGATTGGTGGTGTTACTGCTGTAATGTTAATAAACGTCTGAGGATGTAAATATAAAATCTGTGTGTTCAGCTGATTGAGTTTTCTGATGAAAAAGCAGTAGATACAGTTATTGTAGGTGCACAATGCGAAACAAAACTTTGTAAGCTAGTCACTACATTTTGAAATACACTTGCATGTTAATTCCAATTAGAAAGACTTTTTAGACAATAAAATAGTTTCAATGGCTTTGAAAGGTACGCAGCGCACCCTTATATCTTTGAAAAAAAAAAAAACATTATCCAATGTGGCAGCGTCGATGTCTTTTAATGAAGGTTCTCGTTGTGAGGAATTTGTACCAAAGTGTGTGAAGTACCATCTAGGCCCTGAATACTGTGTGTGTGTGTGTGTGTGTGTGTGTGTGTGTGTGTCCAGCCTCCTCTTGACCCAGTGTGTGAATCCCGTCTCTCCCTCTCCGCTGTGTGTGTGAATGCAGAGCCTGGCCCTTTGTTTCCTATGACAAGTGGAGCTGTACTCTACAGACCTGCACATTTTCCACTCAATTGAATGGCCCTCTCAGATCATTAAATGTCCATTCATTAGCGGGGGGGACACAGGCAGGGACTCAGCAGCAAGACAAACACAGGGAGGCCTTTCTGGGGGGCAGCGTCCCTCACACTCTGCTCTGTGGCCTGCTCCACTGTGGGTGGCAGTGGTCGCCTTTATGTAGTACCTTAGATAACCCTGTCATGATAAACCATGTGCTCAAAGGTAGCTGTGCTTTCCTGTATGCATGAACCAAACTGTAACTTTTAACTGCTCATATTAATTTTGAGATGTAAGTGTTTGAACATTTTAAACTTGAATACCCAGAAATCATGTTTACCTACCCGGCAGGTCCGTGATGCTTTACACCAAGGGAAACCAAAGAGATGAGAGAGGAAAAGATCTAACATTGGTGAGTCCAGCTTTCTCTGAATGGGCTACTGCTCACTGCTGTTTAGGACAGTGGTTCTCAACGTGGGGTCCGGGGACCACCAGGGGTCCTTGAGGGGGTTCCAGGGGGCCCCCAGCAAACTGATGAATTGTTAAACTTCAGCATTATTTCATTTATAAGAAGTTAACACAATTAGAGAATGTAGAAGAATGACTGTTTTGATCATAGTTTCACTGTTATCTCTCTACCTACAATACAGATAGTCGTGGAATTCTGGACAAAATCATATCTAACAATAAAAATATTCTCAGATTTGGGCCCGAGAGACAAAATCTCATCAAATGGGGGTCTGTGGCTCTAATGTGGACTAAATTAGGGGTCCTTGATATGAACAAGGTTTGGATTTCACTCTTAAGATTCAATTCGTCACTTACTGTGGGTGGAGAAGTGTCCATACCTGGCACAGGAATTTCATTTGGACAAATAGGGCGAATCTATGGCCTCTCAATTAGGGGGGATGGGACCGTTTTCTCTGTTGCAGCTTCGCTTTGTGATTCAGACTGATAAGACAGTTGTATTTTTACATAAAATCCTTGCCTAGTGTAGCTTTAATGTCTGTAAGTTGTAGTGTAGATAGACATACACCATCGCTATTTCATTGAATGTTTTTTGATACTGATCATAGTCACAGAAAATAGTGGGGTTATATTACCTCTCCAGCTATGAAGCAATAGTTTCAGTACAGCAGATGCCGAGAATTTCATAAATTCACTCCACACAGCGGAGCTACAGTACATGCTTGCCTATGTACTGATACAATATGTGATCTATACTGTAGATCTCATTAGGATAGCTCAATCAACCAAAAGGCAGTGTGAATTCTGTGTAAATGTACAGTAGATGGGGTACATCCGTTGTTCCCTGGCTAGACTTTCACATCATCACCCGCCTGAGGATACCAGTCCCAGTACAAGACTGCACAGGAGAGAAGGGAGGGGAGGCAGGAGGGAGAGCGCTCACCTCCAGGGGCCAAATATTTATCCAACAACTTACTCATGGTTGGATGGATTAGCATGGCTGTTGACTGACGCACTTTGTTTCAACCTAACTTACTGACCTGATTGGCTCAGCCTAACCCCCCTGACTGAAGGGGTAAGTCTGAAAGTTTATATTTTGGAGATGGACGACTATGGCGGAGTTTTGTGCAAGCTGAGGAGGAAAAGGGGCAGAACGGGAACACCCAAAATCTGCCGTGTTCAGGCATGCCTAGAAAAATGACAGCTCTCTACACTGTGTTAACAAGCCCACCAAATAACTAGGTGGATGTCTCCCACAAGGCTTTACTTTTCCTCCCTGCTACAGATTTCTCTTAAAAAGCTTTTGAGTACAGTTGGATCTTGGTGACTAAAATTGACACAAAGTCACTAGTTGTCAATTTTACGTGTTTCACTGTGATTTGGCAATTCAAACCATGCTGAATACTTGAATAGTTCATTAATAATAGATCACCTTTACACCTGAGGTTAAAATGTGGTTTGGGCATTTGAATTTTAACCAGACAGAGTTTAACTACATGGAAATCCAGGTGTTAGACACATGTAAAACAGATTGATTTGCCTAATTGTCAGAAGGTGGCCAGACATAAATTTGGCAAAATTGATATCTAAGTGCAATTCACATGCAACAACTACATAAGTTGAAATAAATCTTCATACAAAGTCTTTCTGCTGTATACTAAACTCAACAATAATGAACATGTGTGGTGGTAACTTGCTTAATAGCATTGAAATAATGCATGGAGATCCAGATTTGCATTAGATTACATTAGAGCCTGCAAGGTTAGGCTTTTAATTAATATTTTTTAATTTAATGCAAGAGAGAATTCTCGCTCTGGCAATGCATATGTCTTTGTGAGGGAAAGAGCAATGCAATCCTGTATGGATAGCTGTGATGCATTTCTAATGCAAGGTATAAAATGTGTATAAACGCTGTCACGTGTGTTTACTGTCTGGAAATTAGACGGATGGAAAGTGCAAATGTGTCCCAAGCTTCATTGTAGACATTTATGCACAGCTTAAAAGGACGTGGTACCATGTGTGCTACTGTGCTAAAACACAGTGAAACACATCCAGCACTTGCTCTGCTGAGAGGAGAACTCGTGTCACCCAACCTGCTGATGTAGTAGAGATAATCAGGCAGATAGGAGGGAGCGGTTTCATCTAGTCCTCTATGCGTTTCAATCCCAGCCAAAACAAACAGGCTGGGATCAGGGTGGAGCTTCCTGCTGGAGTCCTGAGAGAGGGCATCTCAACCCTGAAGACTCAAGGAGAGGGTAGCTGTAACCAAGGCTACACATTCACTATTCTGTGATAAGCAATAAAAGAAGTTGGAACAAAGGGGTGAAGGGTCAAGATGGACCGTAAAATACTGGGGACTCCATTAGAGCCATGGAGCATTGAGACAGTTGCAGATAAGTTTAAATGCTTAAATGCTTAAATGACTCTTGGATGGTTAGTGATGTTTGGAATTTTGCTTCGGCAATTGGCTTTAATATACAAATGGGAACAAACATTACTCAGTTCCAATAAGTATACTATTGCCTTGTGCGTTCACCCTGCTTGGCAGCCCACTCAGAAAGTGGCCTCAGCGAATAAGAGAGCTGGAGTGGATGAGGGAACAAAGAGGTAGTACTAAAAGAAGTCTCTCTCTTTCTTTTGATCACTCCCTGAACAGCTGTTTCTGGAGGCCAGTCTTACTCATCCACTCCGGGCGAAGTGGGGCTGGAGAATAGACGCATTCTTGTCGATGGGCCTGGGGTTGCCAGGACGGGGATGCTTGCCCAGTGGCTTCCGTGCAGTGTGTGGTGCGCTGCTGCCAGCTGAGGGCAAAAGATGGTGAAAGACAGAGAGAGAACAGAATGATAGAAGAGAGAAATACATCAGAGAGAAAAAAACAGGGAGTGAGAGATGATAGGGACTTTCTTGTGTCCTTCATGATAAGTTAGACACAATATCTAATCTATGTACAGTTCCAAAACAAGAACGGAATACCGGAATAAAGATCCCAGAAGTTCACTTGTCAGTTGAGGATGCATCAGACGGATGGAGACGAATGGGAAGCCCCAAGATTCATTGCGAGAATGAGTGCGTTTATATGCACATTCATATTTGATCTTTGGGATATTCAAATATTCCATTTACTGTATGAGTTGACGCATATCCCGTTACCAATAACCAGGATAAACCCATATCCCGAATATGAAAAACTTGAATATGCTAGCCAGGATATGCCAATATTAACCCATATATTCTGGCATGTAAACACTGTATCCCACTTATTGTTTGGTGCTGTTTCCATGGAGTCACAAGCATCAAAATAACATGCCACTAATGAACTCAAAACTAGAACGTCTATAGTTTATAGTACTATCTCCATGTGTACAGGTATATGAAAAAACTGTTTACTTATCGTTCCATGTAAACGGCATATTCTCAGACCTTAGCTGGGATAAGACTCATATTTGGAATATTAATGTGCATGTAAACACACTCAATGACACATCATGTCCAAACTGCAACACTCTATAGCACAGAGTCAGTTGAAACAGCAGGGAAACTCAACTGCTGAGCGTTGTAATTGATCATGCACGATTCATGTCTGTGAATCCCATTACATTCACCTCCTGGAAAACAACATATTTTTAGTTTTTAGTGCTTACTTACCAGTAGGCATACATAAAAATTTCAACCAATAAAACCATCAAGGATTTTTGAACAATCCCCCCACCAAACAAAGGATCCTCACTTTGAAAGACTTTCTTTATCTTTCTATTCTTGTGAGGACATTTGATCCTCATAAGTATAGAAATACAAGAACACACGCACACACATACGCGCACACACACGCACACACACAGGCACACACACTACTGGATTGTCAGCGAGGGGTACCACTGTGGCAGAGTGCCATTGTCCAGCTCACTGGGGCTGGCACTGCTCACAGCCAGTTGGACCGGGACACTCAATTAGTGCAGTGCAGTGTTACAAATACTGATTGACATGGAATGCTGTCCGGGTCAGAGGCCTGCTGTCTCTATCCAGGAGGCTGTTTGTTTACATCCATGCATTGTAAACATGCTACAAAGTGAAAACTTGTTGAAGTATGCACTCACATTGGGAGGTCCGATTACAATAAACCTATTAAAGCTGTGGAACACAAATTTGTTGCCCAAAATCTCAGCACTGAGCTCATCTTGTCTAACACAGTAACAATAAGTCAGGACAGCTTCATATCAATAATCTTCTGGTTTGCTACTCTCTATCGGTGACTGATATAAGCCTATAGGGATTCAACTAAACCCAGTTTGTGAAAACTTTTACATTTGCTGTTCTAAACTCCTCGAGTCTGGTAGGTCTTTCCTGGGGAAAATCTTATGGCGCAAGTGATGAGTTTTATGTTTACAACAGAGGTTTGTTCGGAATAAATAGAAGAAGAACTGGCATGAGCAGTGAGAGAGACAAAAAGAAGAATGCCACCTACAGAAACTCAAACTGGACTGGAGTGCAGAAACACCACAGTAATGACCGCTTGGCACCAAAAAAAATGAGGATCTCAGTGTACATAATGCACAGTAATTCTCCTGGTTTAAGTGTGAAATGTGCCTGATTCAGATTGAAGGGCAGCAACAGGAGCTGCTCCTATTGACGGTGGAAAACCGAAGCTAAAAACACAGAGAGAAGAAAGACACTAACAGCCTTGGCATGAGCGTGCACACACACACACACACACACACGTACTCACAAACACACACACACACAGACAGTAACCCAGGGTGCAAAAGGAGCCATGCAGGCAGACTGACGTAGACGGACGCGAAACGGAAGTGTTTTAACTCTTGAGCCTGACTACAGGGAGACGAATGTCATTAGAGCTGCATTACAGGCAGCAGATGGCCAATAGCAGTCAGCCTCCTCAGCCAGTGTGGGTGGAAGGAGCTCTGCAGGGGGGGGGGTGGCTTTGGGAGGTGTTTTGGATATATTTGTCTGTGTGTTCAAATGTGTGTGTGTGTTTGGGGAAGAGGTCCTGCCCTCTCACATCTGGCCACATGTGTCTTCCATTAGCTTTTTGACTCCTTTGGCAGCTGTGGACTCCTGGGAACACATTACCCTGGCCTTACCTGGGCTCTTTCCTCTGGTCCCCTTCAGCGTACAACACACACACACACACACACACACACACACACACACATAGTACACCAGGCTCTGAACCGCCCACAGTCCTGGTGTGAAACAGCCTGTCAACAGTGGGGCCTCGATTCCATGTAGCCGAGCCTTGGACGGTTTACAGCACCACTGGGAGGCTGGGACGACCATTGTTCTGGACCAATCCCAGATCAAGTCCAGTCCCTTTAGTTTTAGGGAGTGTTGAACTTCAGGCCAGTTTCAAGGAAAGCCCACGCCAATTACTGTAGTTTTCCTGAAGGCCTTGAGTTTGACTCTGTTGTACTTTTGACCGGTGTTGAGTCAGTGTTGTTGGGTTATGCATTTCACAGCTCATGTATTCCATAGATTTCTGGAAACATTTCGAGAATAGACTGATGATACAAAACTCGTCGCCAGCAGCTTTTCCGAGAATTTAGCCACGGAAGAGGAGCACAAGTTAAGGCGGACTTGCGTTGACTCAAATGACTCAAAGTCCTTGAGTCATTGCCATTTTCTTTTTTCTTGTTTTGATCTCTAATCAGCACTAAAGAAGGAGAGAGACGGTGGGGGGAGAGAGAGAAAGTTAGTAGTTAATAGTCTTCCAGGTCTCCCACTCATGAGAACGCCCTGACTCCCTAAGCCGGCCGACCATTCAATCAGATCAGCACAAACTAGCCAGTGGCGCTTCATTATCTGAAGGAGCTCCATGCAGCCTTGAAGTTTTTAAAGGGAAATGAAATTGCGTTGATGGTTGCGGGGGCGTAGGAAGCAACGAGCCGGGTTTGTTGTTGCGGTGTCACCGTCCCCTCGTAATTAAATCCTAAACATCCTTTGCAGCGTAGGTGTGTGTGTGTGGGGGTTACATGCACATTAGTGTATTGGTCGGGGTCATTTTGTGTGTTTGTGTGTGTGTGTGTGTGTGTGTAGGGGGACTAAATATACCACTCAGTGTCACTAAACAAGTTCTAACAGTGCAAATGCTCGGTTGGGGAAGTTGTGTGTGTGTTGATAAGTGTGTGTGTGTGTGTGTGAGTACATATCGGCATATATGGCATATATGTGTGTTTCCCTTCCTCAATCCTGTACTAATGCACAAGCTGCAGGCATTTCTGCATGTTGGTTCAAGCCTAGAAACACTTGCCTTGCCACCCTATAATAATCTGCCGTTTTTATAATTCTCACTATGTAATTCTCCTCTCTTGCAGCACTTCAACCATACTTTCAGAAAGCATTCACTAGGGCATAGGAGAGCAGACTGGATTTCTCTTGAGGGCTTAATAACACAGCGTGCCCCTCTGCGGGAGAATACAAATAAAAGTGGAATGCTGAAACGGGTATTTTGAATTGAAAAAAAAAAGGAACAGAAGAGCTGGGAGTAGAGATAAAAGAAGAGGTACAACTCCGACTTGAAGTAAAAGCTCATTTTGATAACTATAACCATTGTCATCAAGGTCCTGTGATAATTGCTAACCCCCCTTTCCATTTTCTCTCTGATACTCCCACATACTAATAGCGGTGTCTTTGGGTCACTGCTATTAGTGTCACCCTGTTTGGCCTGACGGGGGTTTCTTTAATCACGCAGATGGCTCTCAGTAAGATTTGAGAAGTTTTGAGGGGAAGAAAATTACTTTCTTGGAGGGAAAATGCCTCCATTTGTAATGTTCAGGACAAAAGGTACAAGGCTTTTCTACCCAGACAGCGATCAGACCCAACCCCAGTTAGCTGGTAATTGCTGGGTTTTTGCCGTGCAATGCCTGAGCTTTTGTCCGACTCTGGAAACCAGCCAGCTGTTCCACTTTTACACATTGCATTAGGGAAGTACAAAACATTTCCCCAAAAGCCGTCTCATGTTACTGTGGCATTAGAGAGCCGTGAGGGGTTTGACTGGTGGATTCTCCAGGAGGTTTAGAGAGTTCATTTGAGCATGTTTAGGATAGATCTCGTTCTCAGGGTTCCCACCCCAGGACAAATGTGAAATTCCCTGACTGAAAATTGATTTAAACCAAGGGCTGAGGAGTGATGTCCATACAGAACACACACTGCACACACACACACACACACACACACACACACACACACACACATCCATATCTTGTAGAGGCATCCACATCAGCCTATGACATAAAAATGCAATATCTATGGGTTTACTGGTTGCATATTGCTGAGTCTGAGATGGTTGGTATATTCTCAGATAGGAATTATATTTATGGATCAAAGACAAATGGCAAGTTGCCAGATTATTAGGTACGGCCTCTGCTATAACCTGAAGGCTTTTCACAAGCATAAGTTGAGTCTTGGTAGATGACTGAGCTGTTGTGAAAAACAGATTGATCTGAAAACAGTCTCTCTATAATGTCTGTGACACTTTTATGTGTGCTTCTAATAGAGCAGCAGTTGTATATGATGGTAAACTCAATTTGATAATTTGAGTTCAGAGACGAAAGAAGCAAAGGTCAATTCAAACAATGATGGAGCCTGTATTAAAATACCTACATCTTTCTTTTATAAAAAGGTAGGGACTATAAAATCTCATAAAAAATCTCTCATAATAAATACTATTAGCGTTAGCAGTACTAACACTAATGTTTCATTGGGATGCATAGACCAAACCCATGATAGCAAACAACAACTACAGAGCCACCAGAATCCTGTGACAGTGGAAACTTGTTGAAGTGTGTTTCTTTTATTTTCCCATTTCCAGGTGATATTTTGACCAGATTTTGTGTTGCAAACATCCTTTGTTGTGTGTTTGTTGGTAGGGGTACATGTTACATGTGTGTGTGTGTGTGTGTGTGTGTGTGTGTGTGTGTCTGGTGTAATACAGTAGAAAGGGCATGGTGGTCTTCTCAATATTACTCTACCACATATAAATGTAAGACCTTTGCACCATCTACTGGATGGTTTGTTATACTACAATGACCTGATACAGCAATATGTCTGCTCTTTATACACAGCATCATGTAGGTGTGTTGACCCGGGGACATGTTCCTTGGTCAATATGGTCAGATAAACAAATGATGTCCCCAGGTCAACATTAGGCATGATGTTCCCGGGTCAAAAAGTATGAAATCCTTGCTTGCTAGCTAAGTGGTAAGCAGGCTAAGAGATCCTGATCATGTTTTTGTCAGAATAATTTACTTCCAACTATCGATGGAAGCAATGACAATAGACTATGTGGCATCTAATCAAGAGTGTATGCGGAAGCAGATATTTTGAAGAAAGTGGAAGATTTCTGTTTGCATCACTGTGTAAAACAATTGCTCCTTGACATGAAAGTTATGTTGGATAAAATTAACCATCTTGAAGTAAATTTGAATTATACTGTGGAAACAGTTCAGTGAAAAAGTTGTAAAAGGCTCATTATTCCATGCTGCAAGACATCTATGAGAATCACTGGGTAACACATAAAGCTGACATGCTGAGAAAACCCCAGATTGGAAAACCTGTAGCCAGACCCACAAGCGATAGGATTGTGCATATTTCTTTTGGACTGAATGATGATAAATCCAGTTGATAGCAAGATCAGACACCACTGATATTGTGCTGTTACAGCTTTCTAAGAGGACAACACCTCCCAGGCGTCCACGAGCATCTGTTCCACAAACCGTGGATCAAACACACTTTTACTGTATTGTTCTACAAAGTCACTTTCACATATTTATTGGGAATTTTTTTGGCTGGGTTCAAAGCAAAGTGAAAGTGGAAAGGAAGGTATTGAAATGTAATGTAATGTAAATGAAATTTTTGGAAGTTTAAAATTCAAATAACAGAAATCAAATAGAATTCACTCCCTTTGTGTGTTTCCAATTAAAGCTGCACTAGGCAACTTTACATGTTGGTGCCCCCAAATGGCAGCAAGATGTAACTGTTTAACTTCGTGGCCCAGAAATCATGTAATGTGATGTCAGTAAACTGCACACAGCTCACTCACGTTTACTAACCCGGCCGGTCTGTGATGCTTTATACCAAAGGAAACCAAAGAGAAGAGAGAGGAAAAGATCTAATGTTGGAGGGTCCAGCTTTCTCTGGACGGAGCACTGCTCACTGCTGTTTAGGACACAGTTTGGATTTTACTCCTATGTTTCGATTTGTGTCTCCAGAATTTAATTTGGGTAAATAAGGTGAATCTACAGGGGGGATGGGACGGTTTTCTCTGTTGCAGCCCCGCTTTTTGATTTAGGCTGATAAAACAGGTGTAATTTTACATAAAAATCTTGCCTAGTGCAGCTTTGACATGCCACATTGGCAAAAATATGTTCAACATTTCATACTTAGACTTCATCTTTTGATTGGCTTTGGAAGTTATATTATTATATTTTCATTTTAAAATGTGTCCCTCTCTGTCTTTCTTGCTTAAAGGTCTCATAACAGATTTTGATTCCCAAAGTTTCAAAGAAACAAAATCATCCCCCTGCAGATACCTTGTTTGAAAATAAAGAGGTGTGCTATGTGTGCTATGCAGTGAGCTTCTCCTGATTTTGGCATTTGCCAGTGTCTTCCATCATAAAATGAAACAACAAAGAGTGCAGTCAAAGTGGATTATCTGCATTTCCCCATTGTTATGAGAAATGAATAATACAGGCCTGATTACATTAAGATCATAGTACTGGTGTTCACAGTCACTGTCCTGAACACAGATCCCTCTAACGCTGTAGTGTAGACAGACAGTATACTTTTATAGTATTGTGAAATAAAAGGTTTCCACAGAGCTGAGCCCAAATGCTGCAGATTGCTTTTTATACATTGTTGAATATTGTTAGCTTTCTTGGACAGGTCCACTTGAAAAATGTCTAAATGGAGTTGGTTAAATAAATAATGAAAATAAATTAAAAGTATTGAACTGGAGTAAGAAGAGCTTCACAGAGCTTAAAGCAGAGAAAATCAACTAGGTGCTTTGATTCTGCTTTCATGGCGCCTCCTGTGCTACAGAAACAAACCAGTAGAGGGCAGTAGATCATCAGATATGCACTGCAGAGCTCACTGTATTGTATCAGAAATGTCATTTGAATACTTACGATAGTATTCTGTACAAAAGATATATTCGACTGTGGATGGCACGGGGAAGAATCGTTTAAAGTAGCCAACAAAAGGCGATTTGCACGCATTTATTAAAGTGAAGCTTCATTTGTCTATTCTTGTACCCAGAAAACTCTTAAATCACAGTGCCGCAGGCGTACAGCAGGGGGCGCTGTGCACCGTGCTTTCAGCTGCAAAGGAGTTGGAGAAAAACCAAACCCATAAACCCTACAGACACAAAACGATGTCGCCGTGCCTAAATCCTGAGCAAAAACGATATTAATATTAATATTCTTAACACTGATTTAGACTGGAAACTGTCACAAATCTTGCCAGAATACATGCGCACTAGCCTAAATAAAATGATTCACTTTCAAGACTCTTTCCCCCCCCAATATGGACTACTCAGAAGGAATAGATAGAATTCCTTCTTTTGCTGGCTGTGTTGATCAAATTTGCATTTACACACACACACACACACACACACACACGCACACACACACACACACACACACACACACACACACACACACACACACACACACACACACACACACACACACACACACAATGGACACTGCAGAAGAATTTACCCAAAGGCAATATCAATGGAACGAGTCCTTTATCGCTTCAATCTCTTTCACCAAACTTCACTGTCCGACGACACCTTTGAATGACAATGCGTGTCTATGGGAGGCAGGCTGGCAGTCTTTGAATAGGGTGAATAAGTGTGATTTCTAGCCCTTGTTAAGAAAACATTGCATAAGAAACATTAGGGAGACGCTGTGGCTGCATAGTGATTAAGCCAGAGGAAAGTTCTGTTCCAGTTCTGCTTTTACTGGAACATCTTGGTGCCAATGATCTTGGTGCTTTAGATACGGATGCTGCAAAAAAAAAGTGTATCATTGGACTTGTAGGTGGGTGTATTGCTGGACAGACAGTCAGTAAAGGCCTATAGACCTGTGCGCCGGGTGAACAGGTAAATGCAAATCTAAAGAAAAAAAAAAACAGTGGCGCTGTGAGGCATGCGTGCATAGGCTGAAGGCTGGGTTTCACCACCATTTCGCCTGGAGCGCAAGAGGGGGGAAAAAAAACTCCAGTGGAGCCAATGGGAAGGCGGCATCCAGCCCAGCTCTCTATAACTCTGTCTCGCAGGGGCTGAGCGATGCCACAACCAAGTTTCTACAGCTGGGAGAGTTTCAGTGGACTATAGGCTCTCCTTTGGACGCGCGTCTACACCGCGCACACCAGCTGTTTATCGCGATTTTCCTTTGCGCACTCCAAATCAAAAGAATCCAGCCGTGGACTTTCTTTCCTCTGGAGGGCTGCTATCCACGATGAGCGCCGGACAGACTTATGAGAAGAAGATTGCGAGTATTTTGACCGACCTTCCCGGATCTATGAGTTGCCACCCGAACTCCAAGGACTCTCCTACTCTCCCCGAGTCTTCGGTGACGGACATGGGGTACTACAGCGGACAGACGGCGCACGGCCATCACGAATATTACCAGGGCCAAGCCTACGGGCAGCCCATGAACTCCTACCATCACCAGTTTAATCTGAACGGAATGGGGGCAGCGGGAGCTTACCCCACCAAATCTGAATACCCCTACACAAATAGCTACAGACAGTACGGACATTACAACAGAGATCATCTGCAGGCGTCGCCTCCAAGCTCAGGTAAATGTTGAAATCATGAACCTGTTATTTTAATTTTACTGTGTTCATATTTGTCTCCAGAGGGCATGCTGTCTGTGCGTAAAGTTCAAGTAAACTGATTTATTTGGGCCCAGACAAGCCATAGTCGTGTGCCTGCACTTAAGCAAAAGATTACTGATTGCATATGAAAAAATACCACGAACTGTTTTAGTTTAAAAAAATTTCCATTATTTTCTGGGAATCATTTGTGTTTGAAAAGTAATGGGGCATGATGAATAGGCAGTGACATGCTGACTAAAGACAAAGCAAATGCCTCCTTTAGGTTTCCAGGTTTCCATATCGCACATCTTACTGGGCAAGAGCCAATTAATTTGACAGAATATTTGATTTATTATACATCTATTTACAGGTAAAAACTAACTTTAGGCCAGTGAAACTGGCTTGTGTTAATGTCATGATTTAACACTCTGCCGAGGAATGAGCCAGCCATTAACAGCTGGTCATAAAGCAATGATGGTTTGATTAAAGCTAGTAATAATCACGTTGTCATTTCGCAAATATGTTAAGTTAGGCCAGCCACATTGGAAATTACAGGGACTGAAATTATCCTTATCCTGTGGTTTGGTCTGTGTTTTGGTTTTGTAACATTTCTGTATTTGTAAGTCTTGTACATTGCCATATTTCAGTTTTCAGTGTTGCTATAATAATATGAATAAGCTACAAAAAATATTAATAGTTATCAGGGTGTTATGTCTGGTCAACAGCCACATTTCCCATCTCATCTCTTTTTTGGTGGGGAATTAAACTTTTATTGAATTTTGTTCATTGTTTTAGACTTCGAAGCTACTGAATCTTAATGGTCCATTTTTTTGCTGTCATTTTTTTTTTTTAGTGAAAGAAGAACCAGAGCCTGAGGTCCGCATGGTGAACGGAAAGCCGAAAAAGATCCGCAAGCCGAGGACGATCTACTCCAGCTACCAGCTCGCCGCCCTGCAGAGGCGCTTCCAGAAGGCGCAGTACCTCGCTCTCCCCGAGAGAGCGGAGCTGGCGGCTCAGCTCGGCCTGACTCAGACACAGGTAGGCATAAACACCGCGAGACCCAGTGTTGACACCTGACATTTTCAAATTCATCAATATTTTATAACTGGGGTCACGTGAGTCATTGCTTTTGAATGTGGCTAATAACTTGCACGGCCCCCCTCATTACTCACTGACGTGTAATTACGCACAAAAGACATTTGGTTTAAATGGATTATACACTTTTTTGGCTGTTATAAATACGTTATACAATTAGAAATGCTCTATATTCTCTTCATAAATATGGAAAAAACAGAGCTTTTTATGTTAATTTTACATACAAGGTTGCATTTATGACAGAATTTGTATAGCACTTTATCTTTGTATTTGCTGTTCCATCACACTGACTTTACACACTGACTCCCATAGGTCAAGATCTGGTTCCAGAACCGGAGGTCCAAATTCAAGAAGCTGTACAAGAACGGCGAGGTTCCCCTGGAGCACAGTCCCAACGCCAGCGACTCCATGGCCTGCAACTCCCCGCCCTCCCCCGCGGTCTGGGACAACAGCACCCCGCAGAGCACCCCGATCAGCAGGCCTCAGGTCCCGCAGACGACACACAGCTCGTCGCCCCCCTACCTGGAGGATTATAACAACCACTGGTACCAGCAGGGATCACATCTACAGCACCCGGGCACCGTGCACCACCCAGTCCCGCAGCAAAGTGTGGGAGCTGTTTATTAACAATGACTCAAGAGCAGATTTTTTTTTTTTAAACCGAGGCCTCTCCACAATGACTCTGCAGAGCAAAAGTTGACTGGACCTGGAGAAAAGGCCTGAGGTGAAACAGTGGTTTTGGTTCTGGATGTTCAGCGCAGTGCGTCCCTGAGACTCTGGGTAGACCTGCACACAAGAATGTTTCAGAACTCGGTTTGCGATTCACAAAGCACATAAGGGATTTCTAATCACTTGTGGCAGCATATTTAAAGGACGTCTGGCGTGGTTTTTAAATTATTTATAGCTTCTGTTGTATTTCTTTAAATTTCTTTTGTAAATGAATATGCAAAGTTTTTTTTTTAACAAGTAGTCTAACCAGAAACCGAATAATGACAAAAACTGTGCAGTTGATCCATGCTACATTCAATTCATGTATATGGGTTTGTAGAGAGCGCGTCAAAAACTCAGGTCATATTTATATGGATTTGTACAAAACGTCGAAGGCTGTAAATATGTGTTTATATGCAGAACCACTATGATCATATGTGTTTGAAACGGAAAGACTGCGCAGTGGTGCTTCCAAAACGTTTTTTATATTCATGTAATTAGTACACTTGTTGCCTTCCTGTCATTTGAATAAAGGTGTTAATTGAATATTGTGTGTGTAGCCGCCTTTTTTGAAATACAGGACCAGGCCTTTAACCGACCGTGCAGACAGTGAACTGAAGGCTGTGAGGTCTGCTAAAGCCCAACCACCACCTTATGATAACTTACACACTGCAGGTAATTTCACTTTGTTTCCAATGCTGTTTCACTTGTTTCAGTAACTGTCGTGAATCAAGAGAAAATATCTTGAAACAATGTTACATGATTCAAGAAAATTCTCGATGCAAGTCTTTTTGCATTGGAAGAAAATAACCATCTCGCCCCGTTGACAGATTTTTCCACTTGGTTTAAGAAAAATAAGATGTGTCAACTGTGCGATGTTAACTCAGTCAAAAGCGTCTGGAATACTTACAGCAGCCCACGCATCTTTAAATGATTTATGTTTGCTCAGCCATTCATGCTGTCCAAGAAGATTTTTTTTTTTTTTTTTTGCTCCACTTGAAAGAATAGTAATCTTTCTTCATGTCGTACTGAGTAATGGATTAGTTTCATGGTTTGGGTGACACTACAGCCTGTGTTTCTGGAGCTTGGAGAAGTAGCATAGCATCCATGGTTATGACAAGGTACAGGCGCTCGCCATGTTTCAGCATAAGTGAGTCCATATTTGATCTTATAGGATAATTTTTAACATGATAATGGGGAGCAGAGATCCAGCAGAAATGCCCAGAATCTATGTGGAAACCATATCGAAAACAAATGTAAACCAGGACAGGAGAGTCTAAGCTGTATAATAATAATTTATCACACAGACCAAATAATCAGCAATTGCCTCCCCTGGTTTAGCACTGTGAGCTGCGTGCAAAGCGCTGCAGTAGGAGGCGACACGCAAGCAGACATGTTGGAGTCACTCGGTTTTATTACTATTCTGTTGCCAGATAACAAGAGAGAATACAGCTCAGAGAGAGAGAGAGAGAGAGAGAGAGAGAGGGGGGGGGGGGGGGGGGGTAAGTCTCTAGCCTTAGGGGATCTCACACGCACGCGCGCGCGCACACGCTCACAGCAGGATATACATACATATAAAAAACTGCCAAAATCGTATCAGAAAGCACAACCCCTCATTATTTGTTTATTCGACATTTACAGCTTAAATATCTTAACACGGTTTGTTTGAGCTACTTCATTGATTTCTTTCTGTTTCCTTTGGTGGATGGCTATGTTTACGCGGGACTCCAGATAAGAAACTATTATGTCCAGTGGTCATTCATCTAATTACAGACACTTTGTCCAATTTAGGGAAATGTCATTCCACAATTTATGATAAAACGTAAGGCTACAAATTTCTGAATTTCAACAAAAGGTTGACATTCTATAGGCCAACGGTGATAAAACAGCCCCACGGGAGCGACTGTGGCACATGTAAAGTCTGGGGAATAAAGTCATATTAATTAGCTGATAATAGAGGTAGATGCTAGATAAACACAACAACTACCCCGATAATGACTGTTATGTCAGCGCCGCGGAGTCAGTCATAGGCCTTCAGAAAAATAACAACAGGATTCTGTCGCATCACTTGCTGCGTCCTCACAACTAAAAAGAAATTACACAGGACACGGACTTGCCCCTAAGCCTGGCCACACAAACCATGGATTATTAAGTATGTTGCTGAAATTATACCATAGAGAAACCGCTGATGCCGAACTTCATATATCCAGATGGACCACCAAGGCGCCATTACGCGCCGGGAGAGAATTTACGCACGGGGTTTGCTCGTTTTTATAACCTCCTCTACTGCTTTTAGTAACCTGAAAGGTATGCACTTACTCAGGACTGTAGCTGTTCCTGTATGAAACCTCATTGCACATTGTGTCATTTTACGCTGGAAGACAGATTCTAAGGACTTCACAGAAAATGGCCATCTTAACAAGTCACTCGGTCTTATACTCAGGTTTTAAAAATCTGTGTATGGGTAATTTAACTTGTTTCGATAAATGTCTTAAATCAAGAATAAATATCTTGACATAACTCAGATCACTAGTGTCAAGATAATGTTGCTTTATTATGTAACTTAATTTTGGAGTCAAAATAAAATAAATGACTTGTTAAGATGGATATTTTGTGCAGGATTTCTCTGTTTGGCTAGAAGCAGCATTGGTTTCCTGCTATTGCCATTTGAAATCCTTTGACCGTCTTTACTGATATAATTTTCTATGTGTGCACAAACAAATGTGTTTAACAAAAAAAGCATACAGAATCTGAAACTTAAATGTGAATTAGCCTATAGCCCATGTGTTTGCTTTTATTTTGGGGGCTTTGAGTCATTATGCAACATAATCTAATTGCATATTAATTGAAACATTTTCAAATGATTATGCTCATTTTAAGCAGCTTTAAATTTGAGCTTTTTTTTTTTTTCATTGCAGTCATGCATTCTATTATTAGAAACATTTTCCACTGAATTTCTTTCAGTTCATAGCTGTTTTCCCAGTCAACAAAACTTAAAGTTTTCTGATTTCAATCATTTGAAATTGACATTGATCCACAATCTAAGGATTTTTGGAGACCCAAACGAAGATATTTCACTCATGAATTCATCATAAATGTTTTCATTGCAGTTTTGTTATCTTTGATTTTACATGACTGAACAGCTGTAATTTCCATGTATTCAAGTTCACTGACATCTGCTTTATTCCAAAAAGGAATGTGGACATCTCTAGCAAACTTCATACACACTTCTTTCATCATTTTGCCATAAAAAAAACAAAAAAACAAACAAAAAAATGTGTTGGAACGCCTAATCCTTTTCCCCCAATGCCTTCCCTTTATTTTATCTCCCTGAACCCAACACCAGTTGTCTACAATATCACTCATCATTTCAGCACACAGTGTTTCAACATGCTGATCTGACAAAACTACCATGATGACTATTGGCTTTTGATATCAATGAAATCTCATCAAGAGGACATTTGACCTTCCCTCGGTGGCTCCCTCAGCATGTGTGGCCCTTGGCCGCGCTTGGCTGCCTATACGTCGTCAGGGGAAACATTTGTGCCGAAGACAAATGTGTGTTAGCTATACAGGCTGCACTTGTGTGTCTTGTGTGTGTGGGCTGTGGAGGTCAGACGTGTCCATATATGTAATCTCTAAACATTAACAAGTGTAAGTAGCCACAGTGCGGGGGGGTGAACTGTTGAACTCAAAATGTGATACTGCATGGCACCACATCACAACACCCTAAATAGAGTCGGTGCCCGGGCTTCTATAAGCCCTTCTCCCCCCCTCCCCCCCCCCCCCCCTGCACCAGGCAGCAGGGTGGTGTCAGCACTTGTCTCTGGGGTGCAGCGATACGGGTTGAGATGGAGGTCGGCAGCTCGTCAGCACGGCAAATGCAGCCATGGAAAGACTTCCAGCAGCTGTCCGGCGCTTAGTCCAAGCCAGGCCGACCCTTCCCCGCATTAGCATCACTCAGTATCGCCATTTTGCTGCAAACTGGGATGAAATGAAGAGAGAAAGGCATTCTTGACAGCTGTGCACTTGTGAACCCAGGCTGACCTCAGGGCCTGGGCTGGGCCGGGCCGGGCCGGGCTGGCCTGGGCTAGGCCTGGCCGGGCTGGGTCGGGCTGGGCTGGGCCGGGCTGGGCTGGGCTGATGCTCCAGAACCAGTCAAGCTTGTCACATCCCTTCCCATGGTATGGGCTCGGTGCTGCTCCAGCTTGAGTTCAACTGCATGTTCAAACTGAAGTGACCCATAAGGGAAATTGAGGTTGCAGACAAGGCTTGCAGTAAAAACACAGAGTAAAAACAGACAATAAAAACAAAAAAACACAGTAAAATAATAGTGAATCAATAATAAAGCCTTATGCTGTAGGGCACATTGATGACAGTAATTGTTACACATATTTTTGTTTCACGGCTTGTGTGTTTACAGTTTGCCTGGCCTGCGTAAATCCAGTGTTTACCTTTTGAATCTCAGTGTGTGTGTGTGTGTGTGTGTGTGTGTGTGTGTGTGTGTGTGTGTAGGCACTCATGCGTGCCCTTCTGTCTGCCAAGTTGTATTCCATCTTTTAATCCCTCCAAAGCGTGCATCATGCCCTCCACTAAGTCAACCCTTCCTTCAGATGAAACCAAATCGTGCATTCTCTCTAACAGGGAAGCTGCACACAATTACCCGAGATGTCAGATCGCTCAAGTTAATAACAATAATCACCCAAGAGACCGGCTTTGCCATTCGTCCCCACGAAGCAACTGGGATTTACTGTAATAACAACCTATTTTCCCTCTCATTGCTATCCTGCAATTAAAACCCACCAGACACCTCGGATCTGATAAGCCTAACCCTCCGCAGCATTGATACAGTCAGACTTGCCTTTATCATCACCCTTCAACCCATCTCCCAACCTTCCTTCCCCTCCTCTTAGCCTGTCTATTACATGAGGAGCCTTTTCACTTTCCGCTCAATCTGCCTGCATGATAATTGGCCTCGTTTGAAAGGTCCTACTCTGTCTGTCCAACTCCACCAGCCATTATTCTAATCTGGAGATGTAAAATTGCCTATAATTTTCGCTGATGCCCCGTCACTTCATTCAGCAACGCTCGCCTCTTCTTCCCTGGGCCCGCATGTTAACAAGGCACATAATCATCAGGGATGGGGAACGGGTACGAGGGTGTATATATAAAGAAGGAGATGTTAATGAAACACAATGGCTTGTCTTTATCTGAGAAAATCAGCTCGGAGGAGTGAAAACACAGGACTCTGATATGGCTTTGTTCTTTCTAGCGGCAGCACCGCCAGCTTTCCACCTCCTGCACAAAGCTTCAGCTCCCTGACTAAGGTAAGACAGGAGCGTGTGTGTGTGACTGACCGTACTGTTGAGGTGCTGCTGATAGCACCGAGAAACAAAAACTGCTTGACAGTTGTTATAAGAGTCATGGCATGTTATTTTTGAATACAATCTTAGCACGAAAGGAGACATGATAAAGCAGCTTTGTGTGAGTATTTAAAATGCCTTTGATGTAATTAATGTGTATCTTTTCAATTTAAAATAATCCAGCTGCATCAAATATGGTGAAATTAGAAAATTGCATAGTCAGAGTTCAGTAAAGCACAAATACCTTGATATTCATAGTTGACATGGTTAATAATAGCTATGTTTGGTATGCATAATGCAAAGAAAGACTAGACTGAAGCATGAAGTGTGAAAAAACCCTGAAAGGTCATTGGATCTCATGACCCTTAAAATGACATCACATTGGAACAGGTTGCACCCTTAATAGAAAAGTATTTCAATGGATGAAAGTATCAGTAATTGTATCAGTAACTATTGTGGGGAGAAAAAATAACCATAAAAATTGCATTACACAGTTTTTTAATATCCCTGTGTTTTATATAGTTCGTGTGAATTGCTAAAGATCATGAACATTTTATATTTTCTAATGTTTGCCAGGCAGCCTACAGAGCGGGGTGATAAATGAAAAAGATACAAGAAGTGATTGGATGTTTTCTTAAAAGCACTATTCGGCTTCATTAATCAGCGCCACCACCACGCAAACTGAACCACACTCAAATGAGCATCAGCCCACATAGCCGCACGCTGTTTGTAGTGATGTAAATAACTGCTCCTCAATGTTTAAACAGTTAAAACGCCACAATGCGCAAATCAGTACAAGCGACTATAAATCAGGCGCAGTTTCGTGAAAGAATAGTACAGTCATTTATCATTTTACTATGACATGGACCGTTGGCATGCGTGTCTCCTCTCTTCTCCTCACGGCATGTGTCCCTGTCCAGTGACAAAAGGAAAAATCGCAAAGTGTGGGAACTTGCCTCAGAGATTCTTACATCCTTTTAAAACGCAGACGAGAGAGGCTCCTTTTTCGCTTTAAAGAAATTTAAGATGAAGCACTTGGTCGCTATCGTCCCTGGGCTTTCTTTCAAATGATATGTCGCCTTGGCATATAAATAATAATTGCTAGATTATTGTTCTGTAAATAGTTCATATTCCAACATCTACGATCTTTTGGTGAAGTAGCAATTTTCTGTTCAAAACCATAGAAGCCAACTCGAAAGGGGCTTGTCATAAACCAGCTGGCACCAACAACTGTCCAGTGCGTAAACGTGGCACACTAAACCCAAACCCTGTGCGTAAAAGTGGCACACTAAACACATACCCGACGCGTAAAGGTGGCACCATAAACCCAACCCAGCGCGTAAAAGTGGCACGCTAAACCTAAACCCGGTGCGTAAAGATGGCACACAAAATGTCCCACGACCCGCAGCCACTTGATACGTCATTCCTTCTGGACATTAGTAGTCCTTTCTTCCTCTAAGGACAGAACATTCTGCTGGCTTTGAATTTCAGATAATTATCCTGCGCAAATGAAAGCTTAATTTAACAGTGTGGAGTCTTATTAGGTGCACGAGGCTCTTTCCAACAGCAATTTATCTCCAGGTGTTTTGAAAAGGTTTTGACCTCTTTAATTGTCGAAATTCAAGCAAAAGTTCAGGTTTTATTTCCATCCGAGCTCAGCACAGTTGATGGGCCAAAGGGAAGTAATTAACAATATGCAAACTATAGGTTAGGCTGTGACTTGGTTAAAACTTTTTCAGGAAAAACATTCAATATTACAGGCGTCCCAAGTTATATATTTTATCTACAGATTAAGAAAGGCTTTGTTAGAAAAAGTCTTTGTTCATGAGGCTTTAACTGTCTGACTGTCTGGTTGCTGTTAATCTGAAGCCATATTATTGAAGGGTTTGAACTGTCATCGGGCCCTTCTACACTTACTGGCTGTAAATGTGATCACACACTCTCTTCACCAGTATTTGCATTAAGTTATCGCCTTAACATTTTGACAATTTGAAAACATTTGACTGAGCAGCCACCTACACAATAATGCCACACAATAAATGAATCATAACGTCGATCCAACAGCTGTTTATTTGCATAATGCTCATAGCATTTGCCAAGTTGGACCATGCAGCCTAAAGTCGTGGTGGACCACAACTCTTCTGCTAATAAAGTCGACCTACACAATGGTCAAAACATGCCCTTATCCGGAATCACTTAAATTGCACACACTAAGCCTACACCTCAGTTAGTTTAGGCCGTGCACTAGATGTTGCAGTGACAAAACCAAAAACCAAATCTAAAAAAGTCATCTGATTCCCGGCTGCAGCTGGGTGAATTTTGCCTTTTGATAGTCAGTGAAAAATGCATCCAAAACGCACACGGAATAAAATGAATATGAACAAATTATTTTCAACACACATTTAAACACAAGTCAACTTTGCTGGCTTTGGCTGAGAAGTGGCCTAGAGAGAAATCACCGAGTTCATTGTAGCATGAAGGCCGAGCACCTTGCCTGCACGACAGCAAAACAGTCCACTCACATCATCTGAGGCCTGGGCATCGCGTCCTGATGGGGGTGGTGGTGGTTTGGGTACCAGTGACCAAAATTGTTCATGTAATTGTTTGGGTGCATTTGGGCTCCTTTATTTGCCATCGACACCTCCCAGAGTTGGGGCAAGCCAGGCGAGCAGGGAGAGATGGAGCTCGTGCTGTGAAGATGTTCTCCCTCTGATCCGCTGCCATGCTTCATGATCTTTTTATACTTGGACCGCTTATTCTGAAACCATATTTTCACCTAAAAAAAGAGAGAAAACGCATAAAATTGTCATCGCGGTTAACAATCAACAGTAATCTAAGAAAATTATGCTGCAATGGGCTTTTTTATGAGCATATTTCCCCAATAAAACGCAGCACACATTTCAGTATTGGCCTGCATTGGATACTGTCGTCAGTAAAAGGGAAAATAGCAGTGGGTCTTTAAAGTCCTCATAACTCACACATCTTTTCTGTGTCGTTTTTGCAAATCCCGAGCCAATCCTCGGCCTATATGGGGTTTTGTTAGCCTATTCAGAGAGATGGCTGAGTGGCACTTGTAATCCATTAAAATTGAGCTCTCTCATTGTTCAGTGTTTTATGAGTCCAGTCTGACGGCAACAAGCCGAGACTAAGAGTATTGTGAAATAAAAACAGCCCAAACACAGCCCGGCTAACACGCCCACGCTGTGGTAGGTCAGTGAAATTTCTGCTGACTCAAAATAAAATGGCTATTTTTATGGGCGCACAATGGTGTAAATATTCAGAAAATGCATGAAAGAGCCCGAGGGAGTCCAAGCAAAAAGATCCCATGAGCAGCAGCACGACAGACAGCAGAACTGGAACAACGATGCGTTTTTAGGGATTTAGAGAAAGTTTGCAGGAGGAGCTCACATGACAGAGTGGATTCATCTGTTCATCTGCTATTTTGAAAATATAAATTACACCTCAGACAATTCTATCGTGTTGAAAGCATAGAAATGTACAGAGCAAAGCAACATGAAGACCTCATTTTTGATCCCATAAGAAAACGATGTGTGGACTGGAACATGTGCACCTGTTTATTTGTCTCCAATTACAGTTACAGATCTATGTGAAATTGTTCCCATACTGCCGATGTCATCCTTACTTTCCCATAGTAATTTCACATAATGCGTGACGGTGTATATATACAGTATGTTTGTGCGTGAGCTGTATGTGTGCGAATGTAAAGACACAATCTTTGCAAGTACGGCTACCGCAGGCTTGCACGTTAATTTATTATACCTCTACAAACAGAACACCAACACTAACAAACTAACCCTAACAATTAATTAATAAAATAAATAAATAAATAAATAAATAAATAAATAAATAAATAAATAAATAAATAAATAAATAAATTATATTAAGCCTACAATTAAATGTTGGAGTCCCTTATCAAAGAGTAAAACTGTATTAATTTATTTAATTGCAGGAGGTGTCATGAATAATTGCCCTATTGCAAATCACTGTAAAAATGAGTGTTAATAAAGACTAATAAAGCTTGCTCCCTTCATTTTTCAGACACGCCTTGCTGCTTTTCTCATTTACCAATTTGTATTGATAATTTTGTAATTACAGTTGTGCTCCGCTCACAGAGAAGGTGGGTTGACTCCCAGTGAAATTATAATGCTGAATTCAAGCATGGTAAATACGGCTGTATTAAAAGATTGACTTACAAATCACTACCATTAGGTTTTTCATTTGATCTCCAGAAGTGCTGTGAGCCTTAATAACAGTGAACAAACAAGAGGTTTCCTATTCAAACGTTGCAGGCTAATAACTAACAGCTTTGTACAAATCACTAATACAAATAATATTTTTTGTCTTCAGTTTCTTATCAGTTGGCCCAAAGTAAGGCATTTAAATGTAAAATATTAGCTTTGACTATACGTTCCTAGTAATCCTATATTAAAACAAGCCACTATATGTTAACATTTGCAGGCTTGCCATTTTAGGCCGGGAGGTTGTGCTAAATAATTTACCTGCAAAATAAATGTTAATTAGTAATAGGCATATATTAAACTATGCAGAGCTTGGCCTCGGTCCTACATTCTGCATAATGCCTGCTATCCATCCAGGGTGTCTGGGTCACGTGAAGGCCCACCTGAGTCTGGGTGAGGCCCAGCTTGGCCGCCAGGTCGGCCCGCTCCGGTAAGGCCAGGTACTGGGTCTGCTGGAAGCGCTGGTGCAGCGCCTGCAGCTGCAGACTGGAGTAGATGGTCCGAGGCTTCCGGATTTTCTTTCCTTTGCCATTCAGGCGAATGTCCCCGTTTTCAATCACTGTGGACTTCTCGCGATCTTTTGGATGGAACAAAGAGCAGAAGGTGATGTGAACTAAAGGAGTTTTGATTTATAACTTTTCCTCTTTACGTCAAGATAACTGGTGATTCACGGTGAGGCGTTAGAGAGTTCAGGTCTCCTTTAGATGATGGATCACTGACCAAATGCTACCATCTAACACAAAATAAGAGCATTAATGAGTGGTATAATTTTAGAAACTAATCCCAACAGTGAAAACATAGTGCCTGGATGTTTTGACCCACAGGCCTTGGACTGCAGGCTATCCACACAGCCTCAAGGCCTGAAGGCCTAAACACACGAGTGTAAAAACAATAACAAATCAGCGTATACTATTATTTGACAATCATTATTGATTTAGTTTTAAAGCATTGCCAGATCTCATGCTCACAAATGCATATGCCTATAACCTATATAGATATATATATTTTTTATTTCTCGACTTTTCAGTCCACGTAAATTAAGCTTGTTTCTGTAGTGTTTCCAGTGGAGGGTTCACCTGTGACAGTGGTAACTGTTAGAAACGCGCCAAATTTCTGCACAGACTGGATCAGACTGATAACAAAAGCGCAAAATACAGGGAAAATTGTTTTTAAAGTGGCAAACGACGAGCACCCCCACCACTCCACAGAGATTAAAGGACTCCTATTTTCTGGAATCGTTTTGTTAATCTGCACTAACAATGGGGGTAAAAACCGAGTTCCTGAGGTAGGCCCAGGCTACACGGTCCATAATTGGACTTACCCACAGAAAATTATGGTCAATAAAATTAATGGCGCCATCTGCCTTCATTATATAACATGAGTGGTAAAGAGAGAGTATCCCTGCCAGAGGCATGGTGGAAGAAGAGGCCTCGTTTTGACGTTTAGCCTCTTAAATAGCAGAGGTGACAATAGACCTACTTTTGTCAAAGCCTTAATTAAATTGTATTTCAATACATGACATAATATGTGCAGCAAATTGACTTGCCTATTGCACCTTCAAGTGAACTATTATTCTCACCAGGCGAAGTGTAACCTCCTCTAGATAATTGCGCGGCCTGTGCGTAATTACACCTATGCACAATGGCAATCTAACAGTAAAAATTATATAAGCTCTAATATGATATGATACAGTAATTTAGCCAGGCACGGCTCGATTTACAGGACTTTCTCACATACCTGTCTGCTCTAATCTGGTGTGGCCCAGACTGCTGCTGTTGCTGTGATTGCTGTGCGGGTAGGGCATGTAAGCAGACGGGGGATGAGTGTTCACCGCGCCGGGGTAGGCGTAGCCCAGAGAGCGGCCATACGACGCGCTGGGAGGAAAAGGACTTTCGTGCTGAGAATGCCCGGCAGCATGCAAGCCGTGAACGGGGTAGATGTGAGAGAGTCCGGGGGAGTGCTGCTGGTGCGCCGGGTGTCCGTGGCCAAACTCTAGAAAGGCCGATTTGGAGGGATCTGCGGCATTCAGACTGTCAGGCATAAAACCCATAGACATCATTAGCTAATACGCAAGTCCATAAACCCGTCGCTCTGAAGAGGGTTTCATGAGTTCTGTCGGACAACGAGGAAAAGATGGAACAAATCCACACTCAAGTCCAGCGCATTGCTCATGGAAAAAAAAGTATTCCAGAAGAAAAAAATGGATATGTTCACGACTGTTTGGGTGAAAAAAACGAATAAAAGCGAAAGGGATCCTTCTTTACATCATTGTTGAGCTGACATGGTTCTCAGACACCTCCTGCCTGCAGAGCCTCAGACATACTGCCTTCCATCAGCGCGCTCTCTGATTGGTCTCCAGCAGCCAGCTGTCACTGGAGCTCCACATTAACTTCATTAACATATCACACTGGATGCAGCTCCGCGGCCACAGGGACTCCTTTGATTGAGCATTTGACAATCCATAATTTGTTTATAGGTATAAAATATTCTTTTATCATTTCATCGATCATATCATTCCATAAAGATTTCAATAGGCTATCGTCAAATCGAAATATGTTAAGGTGCAGAGTTAATATTGCTGTATTTTTCTCAAAATAAGCCGCTTTCAGGCGATTCAATATAGAAATATTTCACAAAATTATTAACATATAATATAATATAATATTATTATTTTATATTATTATATAAACAGCTATTATTTCACTTTTCAAGACACAATTTTGATTATGCTGATAGACATGCTTTGTTAATTATACAGAAATCAGGGTTTGCTAATTAGATACATGGTTTATGGATATGCTGCAAAAGACTTTGGTAAGGGCAATCGCTGATGCAAGAGCATAGGATACAAAAAAATAAATGGTAGGCTTATAACCTTTTCTGGTATTAATAGATAACCTGAATAAAATATGACATTGTTTCATTGTAATGCCCTGTGCACAATTCACGGCAAAAACAAGCTATATTTCTCTATCTGTCTTAATAGTTTACTGTAATAATTCGCCCAATGTATTGGCAATTCGGGTTAAAGCAGTTTAACTGAAAGTGAATCGAGTGGGTGACGAACAGCCTGATCTTGTTGGATTTTAACTCTGGACGAGAGCAGTCGTCAGGAGGCTGATGTCTCTCTGGAGAGGCGACCTGTCCTCTTTAATTCCCGCAGTGGCGCCGGTTTAAAACTAGAAAACAACTATCTTATCTTATTAGAAACACTTTTCCTAACTTCATCGTGAAACCGAAAACTTCATGATTATTATGAAAATATTTTCTGATATTTGGCATATTGCTCCTTGTATTCCGCAGCATGTAGGCCGAATATTCACAGTTTTACTGCCTGGTAGAAATAATGGCACGTAAGTGTAAAATTAATCACAAAACAAAGAAATTTCTCTATGAAAAGTATCTGGAAAAATATCTGGAAATACAAAATAAAATCTATTTCATTATCTACAGACAGCAGGTTGGTGTTTCCATGTCTACTCACCTTCCTAACGGCTAGCTGCTGGCTGCTGCCGCTGCGGCCTGAGTCAGGCTTCATCCGGGAGGAATACACTTCTATAAATTATATACTGCTCATTCAGCACTCTTCAGTCTCAGCTTCATCTTATAAAATAGCCAAGCTCGCCTACTACAAATACTGCTCCAAAACAATTAGTTAATTTCCATAATTATTAGGGTAATTCATGCGCAGTAACCTAAATCAAAATACTTGAGTGCAGCAGAGTATAAAAGACATACAGTGACATCACACAATGAAAAAGCAGTTGGGTGAAGTGTTTTGATGCCAGTGCAGATAATTTAGTTTATTTGTGTGCTTGCTCTAAGAATGGATGAAGAATGAATATTTATTTATCAATAGATTTTCATCCCTAATAACCTGAAGCAAGAGAAGAGGAAAGAATGAGGAACTCTGAGTGCAAGGGATCACAATCCAAGAGGATGTTTATTGTCAATTCAGTA
This sequence comes from Centroberyx gerrardi, assembly GCF_048128805.1. Lineage (NCBI taxonomy): Eukaryota > Metazoa > Chordata > Actinopteri > Beryciformes > Berycidae > Centroberyx > Centroberyx gerrardi. The sequence goes on from NC_136016.1 coordinate 18,848,580, forward strand.
TGAAACAAAAATATGAAGCCCACAGCATGTCACTCATTTTATTTTTGACCCGCTGTCAGGGAAATCAGGAAAAAGGTGTGAAAACATACCTGCCAAGAGAGGAATGGAGGGATTGTAAGGCAGACTGCACAGTCAGCAAAAACCACAAGGTGCATAAAGATATACTGTGGGAATGGAGAGAAAATGGTGACCACAGGCTTAAAGAGCAACCCTGTCTCCATATTCCAGCCAATATTGACTCACTCTCAACCAGAATAAATCCACAGGTGGAGAAAAACACTGTGGGAGCAGAAGCAGTCTTGATATCCTGCTGCCTTTACTGTATTTTCAACATAGTTTGCCATTATTCAAGAGAAAACCTGACGGAGCCACCGTGTGTCACACTGTGGCATCATCCCGCTGCAGTGGATTTCACCTTTGCCTCGGCTAAATCACATGTAAGCTCGAGTCAAATTATAAACAGAGTGTTTGGTGGGTTGAGCGCGGTGTTGAGCTGCTGTCCAACCCAGTCATTTTGGTCATGTCCTGCCCTGCCTGCAACTACTGGGAACCCAGCAGCGCCGGGCCTGCTGGGGGCTGGACCGCTTCCCAATCCCCACAGGCCTCAGCCAGCCCGCCAGCCAGAACAAAGCCACAAATTATTATCATAGTAAAATTTCAGTCACAATAAAACGCTGCTGAGAGGCCAGTTTCATATTGTGGGCGCAGGCTGCTGACTTCACACATAAAGGCCTTGCAGCTGTAGAGAGAGAAATTACTTAGCTAGATTGGGAGAGAGAATGTGATATCCATGGCTGCATGTCTAAAAATTGACCCTATTATGGATTTATTGCAACATTAGTGGGGTAACCTGCTTCTTGGAGTTGGGATCATGGTAGCAGTAAGGTATTTCCAGTTGGCACCCAGTGACTGTAGCATTGCTATTGCTATATATGAGCAGGTGTTGCTTTCAGAGCCCAGTTTTATCATGGGGAAAACAAGTTTTATGGCCGTTAGTTCACAGGGAAGTCGCCGTTTGACAGATGAATGGGATCAATAGGACTAAATGAAGAGAAACAGGAAAACACGGGGCTTTGGAGACTGAGGCCTATGGGCAAACAAGCACAGCTCTCTTGTGAGGCACTTCAGCGGCTGAATGCAGAGGATTGAACCCTGCATGTGAATATCTGTCATAACCTCGCAGGGTGAGGGCCAGGGTGTGGGCAAGAGGTGTGTGAGAGTGAGAGAGAGAGAGAAAGCGAGGTAGAGAGGAGGCTCTTTAAGGCTTGTAATTATGTCTGCATTACGGGTGAAGAACAAAGGCGAGCCCCGCAGTCATAGGGCTGGGATGGGTCCTCGCCGTGGCTGTCTTAATACACGCAAAGGGAAAATGTTAATAACAATACTCCTGAACACGGCCCAGACTCACTGGCGTCTGCTATCCCACATGGTGCGCATGGGCATACAGTACGTGTGCAGATGTGTGTGTGTGTAGGCGTGTAGGTGTGTTTAGTCTGCGTAACGCTCTCTCTCTCTCTCACACACACACATATACACACACACACACATCAGTCGGATTCGTCCATCATGCGGCTCTGATGCAGAGTGACAGCATTCCTTGTGTACAAACCAAGTGCACATTCTCATGCGACTGCTGGGGCTGTGATCTCCCCCACTGGCACGTCATGTTTTACAAGCAGACCTCTGTTGGGGCTGAGCTGAGGCCGACTTGTGTTGGAGTGACAGTCCACAACCCTGACAGGATGCCAGAATTTATTATCATAGGCTCAGCTCACCACATAATAGACAAGAGTAAAGACCCAAACCCCCAAATGTCCCTTCTCTGTTGAGCTGAGGCGATGGATCTGGAGCTGAGGTGTGGTTTGATGGGTATTATCCCCACAAAAATGCATAATTCAGTCAGATTGGGTAAATCAAAGTATAAACAAGCCGTGGGAAACATGAAAATATCTCAAATAACAATATAGGCCCTACTGGAGTTTTCTTGCTGGTAAAATATCAATATCCAAAAGTGTAAACACATTAGATTTCAAGTCAATGGAAGAGGTGTTTTTGTTCATTTGACCCTGATTAAGAGGTCAAATGTGTTTTTTAATGCCACTTTAATAAAGGCTTTTAAATTACTTTTGTAGCAGCAGTTGGAGAGCCTTGGGGTTTTTCCACTGATTGGAGATCTCTGTTTTTACATTTTCGGGTATTGACATTTTACCAGGAAGAAATTTCCATATGCACCCGCCCCCAAAGAGCACCTGTCCTGCTTTCATATAGTGCAAATCCAGACACCCCTTCTCTCCTCTGTTTTAATATGAAAATATCTGTCTGATGTGACATGCCTTTGCATTTTTCCCACTTTAGGCAGGGGCATACCATCGGCTCCTGGTATTAAAACATCTACCAAACCTACTGCCTCAAGCCGATGCAAACAATAGGATTTACATTTTTTTTTTTCTCTCTTCATGCTCTCGCCTCAGGAGAGAGAAGGAGGGAACAGACGAGGAGCCGGAGCGGTGGAGGAGGATGGACGGCCTAATCTTTCCTCCAGGCAGCATCAGAGGAGAACACTCATATCTGCCCCGGCCAGCGTCTCATTCCTCAAGTGCAGCCATGTTGCTGCTGATGTGTGTTGTGCCTGCTGGGAGCCTCCGAGGGCCGCAGAGTTCACTGGTGTTAAAAGATCAACATCACTCAAGTGTAAACTGCTTGGCTCAGACAAATCAAACATTTACACATTGATCCCTATGACTAATATCCTGCTGATGGAAAAAAAACAACAGCCCTGTTATTTTGGACTATTTTCTTATGAAGTAAGTTGGTGTATTTATGAATTTGCCTAGTTTCAAATTCCGCCTTTAAAACAGACCACTGATTTATTATAGTTATACATGCTCGAATGGTGTTTATGATGTGGTTTAGATGCTTTATGATTTGGTTTAGTAAAAGGCCAGCATTAAAGTGAACTGTTCATATCTTGTTTTCAGTATTTTGATTTATTTGTGGAGAGGATTTGTCCAGTTTCAAATTCTGAACCTAAAGAACAGGCCATATATTTCTCCCATTTTTATTGTTTTGTTAAAATGTGACATGGACCTGGTTTCTGTTAACCTTTATGAACTTTTTTTTATTAAAATCAAAGTTCTTTATGATTTTTGAGGTGAGGTCTGATCCAGTTTCCATTTCTGTCTGTAAAAAATAAGACTCAAACTACTCAAACAAACTTTCTGGTTTGCAATTTACATATTCTACTGTATCTTAATCCAGAAAATCTAAATTTTATGAGCTTTATTGATTTTTATTGAGCCAACAATAGTATAAAAATAAAATATGATGAATAAAAAATGTTGTGTCATCAATAATCTTGAGTAGCTACAGGTCGACATGAAAAATAAAAACAAAAAAAATCAGCACTTTAATTATTAATTTAAATTGAGGACAAAATTGATGTGTCTCTCTCTGCTATATGTTTTCCAACATGATAAAAATGTCATGCATATTTTTTTTCCCACACTGCACTTCAGACTCAATATTGTTTTGGAACAATTTACCGATTTTATTACAATGTCTGAAAACTGGGACAAACTCTTTAGTTTTTCTCTATTTTGATAATTTAGCGTGTACGAAATATTTATATCTATGGTCAAGAATTATGAGAATCTTTGATCATTCACTATAATTGCCCACCATTCACTAATATTATTTCGGGATGAATTGACTAATATCGTCATTGCATAGTTTAATTTACCAATTGATTGAAAGTCAAATTATAGATTAATCTAAAATTAAATCGAATTAATTAATCAGGTACTGTAGCCACAAATTAATCACCATTTGTGCGCTTTTTGGCCCCATTTTGCGCAAGTCAGTTCCGTGCTCTTTATCATCATCAGCGGGACCTCTGATCAAGCACCTGCAGCTATCCACCGGGGAAAAAAACACAAAAAAACAACAGCAAAATAGACCTACAATTAGCCCCCAAAACTAAAGTGACTCAAAGTGAATACCACTGCGTGGGAAATGCCAGAGTGTGTCTGGTCTTTGGCTCAAGCTTTGAATTCATCATTGGCATAATTGTTGCCAGAGAGCAGATGACAGCAACATCGCACACTGCTGCTGACTGTTAGATTTAAACTTTTAATTGATTGGTTGAATATAGAGGCCTTGGCAACTCGGAAAAAAACGTCTGGAATCCGTTAACCGTAATACGCGTATAAGCCATTCTTGTGCAACCTGAGCTCAGTGTCATATGGGGGCATCTGATTTAAATGGCTTCATTTGGGAGAGAGCGGTGGTCATATGTCAAAATTATAGTCTGCTGATTTCTTCCTAACGTGATCCGCCGTCTGGCCGCAGATCAGACGCGCACGCGAGAGCTTTTGGCACCAATTCTCACATGAGCAGGGTGTGCGCACACGCACACACACACACGCGCACGCACACACGCACACACACACACACACACACACACACACACACACACACACACACACGCACACACACACACGCACACACACACACACTTACTTGGCTTTAGTTTACTGTATAATATTGAATATTGCACAAATCACCCAGCTGACCTGTCCATATGAGTCCAGGGTGTTCAGTACTGAGTGAGAGCCCAGCTGATGGACAGCCAGTGTGACAGTAGTGACTGTGGATTGAGTTACAGCCTTCGCTCTAACAGCTCAGCTTGGCTGTAGCTCCTAACAGTCTGTGCCTGCTCCACATCTGGAACAAAGAAGCCAGTCTGGGTCTACCCTTGGTGTTTACAACTCTGTTGTTTTCTCACACTCCTCGCAAAATGGTGCCCAAACACACATTCCAGACTCACCAGCTCAACATGGGGGGAAAAATATACTATATTTTTCCACTGTAAATCTTACCCCCAGTGCCAGGGAGGCTAGTAGAAAAACAAAAGCTGGAAGCTGGCATGGATCAGCAGGGCGACAGAGGGTGGCAGCGGCTTGGAGCGGCGGAGAGACAGACAGTTGTCTGTCTGAGAATCCCGCCTGGCTCGGTGGCTGAGATGGCACGAGTTCAGCTGAGGTCACCACAGCTGGGGGAGTGGCATCACGGGCTGCCATGGCTCGGTTTGTTAACTGTCTATTTACGAGCATCTGAGGAGACATCTGAGGAGGCATCTGAGGATACATGCTAGCAGGGACATCTGAGGAGCCTTTTGTGAGGCAACTGTGGAGACTGAAGTCCACAGACAATATGTTCAGCCCATCATTCTCCTCTAGAAACAATAAAAAGATTCATGACGCTCATAAAGTCAGTAGAAAGGCCTATAGGTTTAACATGCTGCAGATGTTGACACAGCAGCAGCATATGAAGTATTGTGGAGGTTTTATGTTTTGTTTTTCTTTCTCCTGTTTGCACCTCTGCAGAGAAACCAGATGAGATGACAGACGGAGGTGGAAATAGTCAACACACAGAACAATGATTTGCCCAGGGGAGCCGCACATGCACACCCAATCAACACACAATGACACACGGCTTGGGGTTGCCAGGTTTAGACAGTAGGCCCTGTAAAAGACCGGTTTACCAGGTCCAAGGATTATCCATCTGAAGTTACCTGCCCCTCTGGTAACGTGAACCCCCTTTTGTGGTCTGCAGGGCAACAGTGTGCTAGATAAGCGTCAGTTTGAAATGCCGGAGGTGATGGGGGTGACAGGCCTTGGAGGATGGGACATCTGTCTGGGCGGCGGGACGGTCAACCTGTCACTCTTCTGGCCGGGGTTGCCAGGCTTAGAGACAGCTCTAAAGAACAGCGGCCATGTAATCCTCCACTTTATATATCCTTTTATAATGACATATCGAATGTTTTTTGTGAGAAGTATAAAAGTACAAAGTTTATACATGACCTACATGTCAAAACAGGTTTCCAGCAAAGTGCAGAGGCCTACAGCAGGTTTTCTATTATATGTGTCCATCCTTTGAATAGAGAATTAATATTTGGTTTGATATGGAGCCTGGCAGCCGTGGGGTCAAATCCCTCTCTTTATGGCTCTTCAATGGGAACAACTTGACAGGATCAAGTTCAGCTCCTGACAACAAGCCCCGGCTCTGTCAAGTGTTAAGTTCCATTGTGACCTACAATGGGACACAAAGGCCCCCACAGCACCCAGCCTGTCCCATGCTGCCTATCGGATAACACAGCGTCTCTCGAGAGAACAAACTGATATTAAGATATATGTGTGTCATTCATGTGGTAGTTTTTTTTTTTTAAATGATGCAGCATGACGTATGTTGAGAATTTCACTGCACTGTGCATGCAAATATTCAGGGTCCGGATTCACAAAAGTCCACTTAAGATAAATTGTAAGAAGTTACCTAAGAAGAAATTTTAGGATGTTGTTAAGAAGGCTCTTAAATGCAATTCCCCAATTGTTTTCTTAAGATTAATCTCATCTCTTACAAACTTCTCAAATAGGGCCTGCCTTGCAACCGCAATGTAAACAAGCATAAAAGGAGGATTTTCCTCTTGAGCTGCAACCCATAGCGCTGCCTTCTAGAAAACAATTTGCAACAGTTCCTTGGGGTGGCTATGGTTTACTTAAATAAATAACTTTTAACTGTAGGAAAATGGCTCTGACGCTTGTTACTGCCTTTTGGCTTAAGGCCTGTGTAATTTGCTAGCTTCTTTTAATGAGACATGAGACATAAGATATATGCCAAATAAAACCTGTTACAAGCTACGCTTAACAATAAAATGTTAAGCTTAAAATGTAAGAGTACAGTCAGTAAAACTATTAATACTTTAAAATACAAGTGTGAAATATGTTTAAATTAATTAATTTAGAGGCTTATCTTTTCACTGCCACAATTTTAAGTGGAAGATTATATTAATGTTAAGAAAAAAAATTAAAACAAATTTAAGAACTTTGCTTTCAAGAATCCGATTTAAGTTTTCTAAGAAGAAAGTTAAGAAAATACTAGGATAAATCTTAACTTTTCTCAACTTTTTTCTTCAGCTAAATTATGAAAAAAAGTAGCAAGAAGATGTTTTTTTTCAAGAGGGTTTTGTGATATTCCCCACATAGTTAAAAAGAGAAACCTTTTGTGACTAATGACCATGAAAATGTGAACTACTAAGCAGCCTGGCGTTTAAAGTTGCTCTCCTGACCCTTGCTTCGTCGCGACCATTTTCCTGCGGTGCTTCAGGTGTTTAACCTTGTCATATTAAAGCGTTTGTCACTGGAGGGCTAGACGACTGGGGCCAGGACGGGCCAGGGATTTAAAAGGCCTGCGCTCCCAGATCATCAGATTGTCTATGGCTGTCTGAAGTCTGCCAAGAAACATCAAAGACTCAGGGACTTGCTCATATCATCTTTGAACCTCACCAAAACACGCCCTCTTCTCTCCCTTTGTGCATTCTTGCCCTACATTGCTGGTAGTTCCTTATAATATTTTGTTCCAAAACTCTAAATAGAAATGTATTAAATAGAAGAACAAAAACACACCCAGGGGAAAATTAAAAGATCTTCTGTGCCCAGGAACATCTTTTGAGGATTTGTTGGGGGTTTCTGGCTGTGCGTGGGAGTATGACATGTCATGCCAGCGCTCTGTCAGCCTCGGTCTGAGCAAGCCCGGCCTCAGAGGGAGCAGCCTCCCAGCAGCTCCTGGCCAAGATTGATGGCTATGAAAGAGCTACCTGAGGGAGAGATCAAAGTCAGACAGGATACATACGCCTCACCGTTTAACTCTTTCATCTCTAGGCTTTTCTATGTGAGTCACGACCCTTCACCTGTCTATCTGTTTGACCTCTGCTTGATGACTGGATGAATGGTATTGGCACTTGGTAAGAATGCCATTTTTTAGTATATCAGTTTATTCACCCCCCCCCAAAAAAAAAAAAAGGCAAACCATGGAATGTAAAATGAAAATATGAAACATTTTTCGATTGCTAAAATTGACAATTTTGACAAAAGGACCAGATAGAAAGTAGTTGGTAGGTGATTCCATGTGCTGTAATACATCACAGTTTTTGCTGTTCACTGCAACAAAAAGGACATTTCAGGTTTCTCAACGTGGGGCTCTCCTCACAGTGGAGGCCAACGATGGAGGGCTATTTGCATTCCAGCAGCGAGAGTGAGGACAATTAAGCCATTTCCCCTCCAATCTATCTCCCTCCAGCCAGCCATCCAGGCAGCCCAGTAGATCAATGGGAACTGCAGCTGCACAGCCCATGTGTGCCAGGCTGAGACAGGAGAGAAGATTGGGGTTAAAACCCTCCTGGCCCTCAGATTGGCTCCATACCTGAGTCAAAGCTTAGACTAACCAACAGCTGTCGCTAGGCAGAACAAGGAAACAGAGGTTCTCACCCCATCTGTAAAAGCATTACATGGTTTCTGGCTTCAGCCCACTATTTATTTTGTTAACGATTCGAGCAAAGATGCCTGTATTTCGTATCAATACATTGAAAGCCAGACCCTCAGTAAGCATCTTTTTTGGACCTGAAAAGAGAAAACAGCTGGTAGAAGAAGCTTCATCTTGCTACCTGTATTGCTATGGGTAAATGAAACCATGGCAGCAGCCCCAGCTTCCATCACAATCCGCCCCTGAGCGTTTCCCCAGGCACTCTAGACCGGCCACTCCAAAGTCAATTAGCCAAATCACGTTTCACAAAAGTAGCTGAGCTCTGCTTCCAGTGGCCAGCCCCTTCAGGTGTCAAAGAGTCGGCTTTTAGGTGTGAGCCGTGGGCCTTGGCTCAAGAATTGTGTGGGATTAGGCCGAACAAAGAGCCACAGATATCTATTCACACCTGTGCAACTTGCTCCTGGAGGACCACTAATAGGGAGAGTCTTTGGTCCAAATGGTGGGTGCTCAGAACTTAATCTCTGGGCTCTCGGGACATTGCAGGTATCTGTTTCCCTGTTCCCGGCAGCAGCAACTGTCCTGAACTTGGACATAACCGCACAGCCATCATGTGACAGGGACTTCCATCTCCGCTCCCCTGCCAAGACCAGGTGATCAATCATTTACATGTGTAATTAGGAACGGGTGTCAAAACAGAAACTGTACACTCGCTCGGGGACTCTGTGTGCAGTGGGGCTGACATCAGACTTGGCAAGTGCTGGGTAAACAGGGCCAGTGAGAGAGAGAGAGAGAGAGAGAGAGAGAGAGACAGAGAGAGAAAGATGAGATGCTGAGATGTGCAGGTTTTTTGTGAGACTTTCAGCTTCTTACCACCCAAGGGGTAAACTGCTCATCAACATATCAAATGATGTAAGAGCATATCTTTGTTTATATAGTGAGTTAAATAATACTTTGGGGTAATCTTCTTCATGTCTTCGGCGTTACTACACATTTAGTCCCGTATAAAAAAAATACAATGCTTTTTAAGGATGAAAACATTTTAAGTCAAGCCAAGTCAAGTTTATTTGCTTAGCCCTTAATCACAGTTACAGTCTCAAAGGGCTTCACAACGGCCACATTATGAAAACATTAACATGAAAACGACTATCTGCATCCGAGTGTTGAGCGAAAACTCAAACAAGACAATAAATATTGAAGTTACGCGCAAAAAGCATTGTGTTATGGATTGACAACACAAACAAACACTTTGTAATTGACCCCCTCTCCCAAACAGTCACTTTAGCCCAGTTTTGTCCCCCCACCATTACTCAAGTGGCTCAACGGTCTCCTTAACGCCCAACCAGCCATTCACTCCACTTGAGGCCATAACAAGGGATTACACACAGCAACAACAAACACATCCCAGTGCAAAGTGATGCTGTGAATATACAAAATAAATGGATGCTACGTTCAGGGCTGCGTTACCTATGATACTGCTGGCCTTTGATCTACAGCTATGCTTTAATTTATTCCTGCAAGTTATCATATTCCATACAACTTTCATCCTTTTCATCATGTGACCTCAGAATTAGCATGATTTAACATTTCACTACCTCCCCGTAAACCCAGAAATCACTTGATAATAACAACAATAATTTGACAACACACCACTTTTGCAGAAAATACTCTGTAACACTCTGCTAATCTTGCGTGACATTTTCCTGTGGTTAGTGGGCGTGCTTATAGATGGGCAAGAGAATGCAGAAATACCATGAATGCCCAATAATCCACCCGTCACCTGAGGGGGATAGGTGTGGTGCTGCAGGGCTGAGGGGGGGGGATATGTGCAGGCTACCGTGACTTATGTGGACTCATCCAGCCACCACCTCAGTGCCCAGGGGGTGAGTGGGTGTTTAAAAGGGCCTGTCTGGGACCTACGTTTAGAGTTTCCCAGCACACAGGGACTGAACTTTGAAGAGGCAGGTCCAGTAATGAATTAGAGTATTGTCTGCCGGGAGGGAGAAGCCTCTGGGTGGGACATCAGATCAAAGGAGGTCCTTCGTTATTACCTGCAGCGTCGGTTCAGGTATGCAACTGGACAGAGCAGAGGGCAGACACACTGACCCTTAAAAAGGACTGGGAGCGACTGTCCTGATGTACGCTTAGGTGGAAGGTTTGTTATTGCAATCCACATCAAAACAAGACCTGGAGGAATACACCCTTTACAGGCTCAGTGGTAAAGCCTTTGGCCAATAAAAGACTTGTTGTACACACTTAAAGTAATAACTTGTGACATTTTCATATAAGTAAATGTCCATTTTCCTACTCTCTATTGCTCTATAATGCTCCATAACACAATAATTCTACACCCAGTTGATGAAAGCTATTTGCGGTTCTAAACACAGGGTGTCAGGTAGCTCTTTCCTAGGAAAAATCCTCTGCCGCATAGGAAGTGATTTTACATTTCCAGCAGCAGCAACAGCGGTTTGTTTGGAATAAACAGAGGAAGAACTGGGTAGTTAGCATGAGCAGCGATAGCCACCATGGCTGAACAGACAGAGAAGAGAGCGCCACCTACAGAAACTCAAACCTCACCAACAGAAAATCCAAGGAAAAAGACGTCTCAGTCCCGCCCACACTGTTGTGACAAATAAAGACGGGTTTGTCCGTCCTCTTTCTGTTTCTGTTTCTGTTTCTGTTTCTGTTTCTGTTTCTGTTTCTGTTTCTGTTTGATTGACAGGTGATCTTTGGGAAGTGCAGTGCAGAAACATCACAGCAATGAGTGCTGAGCACCAAAGATGTTGTGAAAAACTACTTTACACATGATTTTTCTTCCCATTTTGGACAGTTTTGGTGAGAACACATTTCCAGTCACAGGGGTCTCATGACACGGTGCATGCTACCACCTGCTTCAGCCCCGTTCCCCCGACCCGGCACACCCAGCCACGGTCTGCAGCTCAGGTGTGACCGTGAAACGAGTTCTCCCTCAGACACGCGGTGGCTTTGTCCGATGCGTAGGGCCGGTCGGTCTTTACAGTGGAGAGACACCGAGGAATGCGCTGACCGCTCCTCTCAGGTGGCTCCACAGCGTCCCGGGGCTGGACCGGCCTCTCGCAGGTCATTCTCCCATGACATTCTCTCCCGTCTTGAGAGGGAACAACCCCGCCCCCCTTTGCTTTGATGTCGAAGTGGCCACCTTTGGAGGATGAGGCACTGACGCGAGAGATTCAAACTGGGCGATACACCTGGATAGAGTGGAAGTAAAAGGGTGCAGGGGGGGTGCAGAATGCTGCTTAGAGGGTAGAGGAACTGATGTCATACCTGCAATTAAAAGATATAGATGTTCCCCAGGAATGCACACAATATATTTCAGAAATATGTATTGTAACTGAATCAACAGAGCTGGTACCCAGGTAGCCCCCGAAAACTCATAAGCTATGTTTAGACAGGCAGCTAAAATTTTGACATGTCCGCTATGAGTCAGATGTTTCTTCTACAGTCTGAACAGCAAAAAAAAAAACATGGAGCTTCATCATTTCAGATCACATTTATAGGTGGTTTGAAATGCAATTTCAATTGCATCTCTGATAATTAAACTCAGTCTGACCACTTAGTTAAGATTTTAAGTTTCATTTTCCGTCACTCCCTATATGTGACACATAGTTGACGTCACAAGACAAGCAGAGAACAACGAAAATGGATGACAGCCATTAAGAGAATGCTGTTTTTGGACAAATGAAGAGATTTCATGCCTCCACTCGCTCTACACCGCGATTAGAAAATACTATTATTAAAACAGACATGAAAAAGCAGCGGTGAAACTTTCATGTTACTAGCTTGCAGCACCCACAGTTGTTGGACAGAAAAAGCACCCTTAAAGTCAGCGTGTGCACACCTGCGCTGTTACTATGACAACAATGGTTGCAGACGGTCAGCCTTAAAGGATGGTACCAGTGTTTTTTTGTGCCAATCATCTAGGTTGCCCCTCTCTTTTACATTCAGCCTGCTGGTGTCTGCACACAGTCAGCATAGTTGGAGATATCAGGGATCGTTTTCTTCCCTTCATAAGAAGCCATTTGCTGCCATTCAAGTACCATAAATTTGAAGACTTAGACTTGAAAAGTGGCCGCACTAGATAATCCATCACAGTAAACATGCAGCCTTAATTTGGTTTTGTCAAAGTTTCTGTTTTATCGTTATGTCATTGTTCCAGAGTTTTAATATCAGCGCTGCATTACGTTATACTCTGCTTACTGTCAATCACCTGACACCCACAGGAAGAAACGTCTCTGCCAGGAAATAATCCCTCAAAAACATGTTGCCTTACAAACTTTATTGTCAGATCCATGTCTTCTTATTTGGGCCGTCTTTGTTAGCCGAGACAGCAGTTAATTTCGAGCGAGGTTTGACACCATAAATTCTGTGGACAAAAAATGAGTGAATGTTAAAAAAATATAATTACATGCATTGGAAAATGATTGGAGGAAATGTAAACTAGACAGAAGTAAACGGGCTTTAACACTAAATGACACCAGTGTTCTCCTTTGAAGATCAGATTTGCCTGCTGTCTGAACATAATAGCTTTGTATTTTTGCACAATACATAGACATGAACAGAACAGATTGCAGCGTACATCAGTAAACAGCCTCCAACAGAGCGGTCCAGTATCAGAGACACCCTGACAGAACATAGTCTCTCTATGTGCTGGATTGCTTTCCTGTGGGAACGGACTCTCCCTGCGTGCCCATTCCTCCCCTCTGTTTCTCACCAGCTGGGACGGCTGCTCAGCCACCCAGTCCTAATGTCATAATTGTCCTGCTCTGCTGTTCCTCTGCTCCTCTGCAGCCACCAGGGCACAATGGGTGACAGCTTATGCAGAGTGTGAATAGGGGCCCGGGCGAACTGGGTGGGTCCCAGATTATTCCCACACCTGCTGCTCTCACCTTGGCACTGTGAATGGCAGTCTGTGACTTGTGCCACAAGGAGAAGAGCAGGTAGATGTGCTTTAGCTGTGCGACTGGGACTTTGTGTTTATCATGCAAACACAATCAAATATTGTCAGTCTAATTAGAACACAGAGGCTTTATAACATGGGTGTCCAGCACTGTAATAGTCCCTTAGAAATTGTGCAAAAGTCATGTTATCATCAAACATCGCCACTGATAAAACATTCTGCAATGACCCCACGATGCACCACAGCATCAAACCACTTAAAAACCAGCAGTGTGTCCTGCAGTCGAGCTCCCCAGGTCTCAATTAGCCCTGATGACTTACCTAGAGGGAGCTAGTGTTGAAACCACCCAAGGAAATTATTGTTGGGGAGGAATAATAATAGATTCTGGGCCCCAGAACCACAAAACAATTACTGATTACTTATTTGTGTTTGTCAGCTATGACAACAGGGGTTTCAATAAAGCGAGCAGGTGGGGAAAACAAGAGTGCACACAGGGGACACCGGCTCTGCACTGGAGAAACTGGAATGGTAATCAGTTTTCCAATGCATTGCATAGAGAATTTATGAATTTGAAGGACAATTTAGATTTTTGTCATTTATTCTGCTAGCATAGCAGAATAAAATAGTTGACAAAACTTAGAACTGAATAATTTGCATTTAATTACTGCAATCATCCCTTGTGAATAACATACACAGTCTTGTTAAAACAAAGAAAACAAAAAGACTGAAAAAACTGAAAAAAACAAAAAAACATAATTGGAGAACACACAGGGGACCAGGGAACAGGTGTGCTGTATATGTATAGTTTCATCATTTAAGGTAAATGAAACCACACAAAGTCATCTGCCATAACCAGGTAACTTGTATCACCACTCAGTTGTTGGTATATTGAAAGAAAAAACTTTGCAGAAGCATGTGCAGTTATTTGAGTGTGTCCATAACACTCAAAAGCTACGCTGAAATGATTTGATTACTGAAAGTATTTTTCTGAATAACCAAATCAATGTGAACCCAAACCACTTGTCTTCTGCAACATTTCCTTATAAGTCACTGTGGCTCACTATGGTTCGTGGCGGACGTGACCGGCGTCGGCAGTGATGCACTTCCTGTGGGTTTGTCCCTCAGTCTGGCCCATGCAGTGAGAGATCTCATGATAAAGGGTAAGTCCAGGGCCCGCTTCTCGCCAGCTGCCTCCTCTGGTCACGTTAACTTGGCCCCATTAGTCATAATCTGGTCCCAAGGGCCAGCCTTGAAAACTCCCTGCCTGGCAACTGCATAGAAATGCTCCAAGCAAAAAAGCTCCTCTTGTGTGCCTGACCCAAAGACGAAAACAGAAAATCCCTTATCTGATGGACTGAGTTTTGGCAGTTCTCCTGGTGGAATGGGGCAGAAAGGAAAGTCTCTCTCTCAAAGTGGAACCTCAGATAACAGAAATAGCTACCTAAAATCTGCATGTGTAGACAAATATGCCTTATATGCCTTATGGCGGGTAGGTGGGTGTGTAGCTGCACTGTTTCTGATAACTGTGCATCCCTCTTGTGAAAGCGTGTGTTTACGAGAGTTCAGTTTACTCATGAATAACCACAAGACCAGCCAAAAACACGCGTACAACAACAACAACAGTTCTATCATTCGCATGTTTCTTTGTGTGCTCTTATACACTGCACAAGCATTTTGAGAGAAGGCAGTGAGAAACCGAGGACCGAGCAGTGACCTGAGGATAGTAATCTTGTGCCGAGGAATTTGGTCGAGCTTTGGCAGACATGACGAACTGATAACGCCGGCAGAATGACTGATCCCGCTCATACCCCAAACATGTAACCTCTTCATCGGCTGTGTAGGGGCTAGCACTTCAAACACATTCATATTTTAGTGACAGAAGGCTCCGGGGTAAAACAACCCATTTACCTGTAATCTGCTTTAAAAGCAGC
Organism: Centroberyx gerrardi; assembly: GCF_048128805.1. NCBI lineage: Eukaryota > Metazoa > Chordata > Actinopteri > Beryciformes > Berycidae > Centroberyx > Centroberyx gerrardi. The sequence continues at coordinate 18,863,760 of NC_136016.1, forward strand.
CTGGGAGGACTAAAGGAGGCCTGCAACTATGAGGAAGCTGTCTGAGCTGATCTGCCTTGGGAGAACGTGTCAAGAGCTGAAAAATACAAGGATGAGGAGGTAGGTGAAGCTTCAATTGACCAGAGCTTGACCCCGCGGCTCTGGCTAAGTCACTTCAGGCAAACTGATGGATTTTCGTGGATGTACGTAATTTGAAGGGAGGATTTTAAAGGATCCCAGGTACCTGCAACCCCAGGAAGACTAGCTGTGCTTTAGGGCAAAGCTAATGGGGATCCTAACAAATAAACAAATAAACAAACCAATGGACGACAGTGGATAGAAAAGGGATGAGCAGACAATAAATTTGTTGTAAACCAAAGAGTGTGCACACATTACTTTCCTGTCAGTACCTTTTTTGTCCCATGATACTTTTGTGACGCTCTCTTCTTTACAAAAAGGACTCAACTCTCCCAGTTTGTTAACAGATAAGAATGTAAGAAAATCGTTTGAACAATAGGAAGATCATGGTACACTGGACAAACAATGCAAAATATGCAAATAACACTAGTCGTGCAAGGCGTCTCTTATACAGTAGGTGAACTCTGTGAAAATATTTAGCTTGTATTTCACCATTTGCTCTAAAAACCAATCAAGGTGCTGTCATTGGTTGCAGAGATAAATATCTAGTAAATCTTTCCTCAGGTGACTCTCCTCAGGCCGCTCACGTCTCCTCTGCCTCTTTACTGACTGTGTCATTGTCATGCAGTGTTGTGCTCGAGGCCCCGGAGGCCCCGGAGGCCCCACATGGCTCAGGGGGGTCACCTTCTATTGTTTCCCTGAAGATTTAAAAACCCTTCTGCTTCGTCGTCTTTCCCCCCTTCGCTGCCACCTTTCTCCAGTAGACACTCACACAGTAGAGCCAGAAGGAATGCTGTATTAAGCCTGGACAACAATGACAACAAAAAACATCAACAAAAGCCAAAAGGGCCAAGCCCAACTTAGTTACCGCCCCTGGACATACAATGCCGCTGCTTACCTCAATGCTCGCCCTGCCCTTCCACTCCAGCCCAACCCTTGCCCCCCTGCCAAGCCGGGAATGCTGGGGGACAGTGACCTTTTTCCCCCCAAGAGTCCCACCTTCGTTTCTCAGGAAGATTAGGAGGTGGAAGAGGAATTGGGAGCGTCCGATGAAGCTCGCTGGAGAGGATTCCAGAGGGTAGTTTGAGAGATTTTGGAGGAGGACCAGATACTAGTTTTGGAACACAGAGGTCTTAAATTTCATGCTGCATTGCAAGAACCTTGTAGGGTTTTTTACATTTCACTGGTCTGGCTATTATTCAAGCATGCGAAACCATGCAGCAGCGACACAGCAGTTTTCTATTACCGGGGCCTTCCATTATGAATATCTGAACACAGCCTCATTAAAGGGCTTCTACTCCGTGGTAGCAGACTGTCAGCGAACATAAAAGTGTGATTGGTGATTTTATTAGCCTTGCTTTCAAACTCGGTTTCCGTTGACTTCCATGTTGTTGTTGGAACGCTGCCCGAAACCGATGTTCCCGTCATCTGCAAAGGCTCCCGAGAGCGCAGAACCGCAGGGAGGGCCATCAGGTGTGTTCATCATGGTTAGGTGCTCGTCAGGCGGCCTGGCGCTCTGCAGCAGCTGTCTGGGTGGCAACAGTGACCCACCAACTGGTGACATCACACTGCACCCACAGGACCAGTGATACAGGGAGCATCAACTGTTGGCATGACAGCAAACCCACAGCTCTATAGGAAAGCCTCTGGAGCCTTTATATAGCATATGAAAATGTACACACACACACAAACTACACACACAAATTATAAATGAATGCACGCCTTTGGCATAATGCCATTACATGAATGTTGTAAAAATCGCTTCCGTAAATTTAATAACTCTCAATTCTTATAAGATCCCTTCCCTTCCTTTTATAAGCTCATAAAATGATTGGTAAATGTTCTTAACAAGATTTTTCTTTTATGTGATTATGAATTACAAAAAGGCATATTACTGTATGCCTATGATCCAATAAACTATCAACATATTGTTAAAACTAACAAATTTATGTCAGGAGAAGTGACGCATGCCAAAACAAAACGTCTTAAAGCAAAAGAGTGAAATGGTGGTGTAAGGAAATCTACTGTAGGTACATCTGCACAGCATATTTTAAGGATTACCTCAAGCATATAAAGTCAAACCACGTTACAAAGAAAAGAAAAACAACAGCAAAAGTGGCAACAAAGAGCCCCTGATAGACAAATACGCAGGAAATTAAAGTCTGCGTAACACTTGGGTGTTACTTCAACAGACCAAACCCAAAAACTCTGAATTTTCCACAATTAAGGCTTTCACAAAGCAGAAAGTTTGAAATTCCAGCGCTGAGATAAAAGAGTAATCCAGAGTGCTCAGTCCTGATAACCAGGGTTAGCAACCATTATTTCAAAGTGCTACCAGATGCTGCCACAGCATGGTCACTGGTCCAGGTTATCGTATCTTTGCTCTTGATTTTCCTCATATCACATTTCCCTCATGCTCCATTGCATCCAATTGGCATCTATGTCAATTTGGTCTGAGTGTATTGTTGTTTTTCTCGCACTTATATCCTCAGGTTGGTGTGACACATACAGACCCTGCATCTTTTAAATAATATCTACATACACAAAAATAAAACTGAAAGCACCTATCACTCAAACTGAGGTATAGAAACAGTCATAGCAGACAAATAGGTTTAGAAATCTAGCCTTGACACAGGGGACATCTTAGTCACAGCCAGTTGAGAGCATAAGTAAATGACTAGCGATGGTGGGAGAGAGGGTCTTGGCTCTATCAAGATGACTGGCGGGGTGGCGGTGGAATAACAGAGTAGTAACAGGGTAATAACTAGCCTTAAGCTTCCTATCAAGCTCCAAATACAGCCAGCAGGCCAGGTCTTACACTGTCAGGAAGGAGGTAACGAGTGAACAATTGAACAAGGCTGTGGCTGCATCATATGTGGTTAAACGTACTGTATCTGCTACAGTAGACAATGAACAGTTAGTTGACATTAGGCTTTAACCAAGACATCAGGTTGATATTGGTCTTGGATATTGGCCAGTCAGTGTCTTAGATGGAGGCTCCTCCCTGACCACAGCTACATATAAACAGTCTGTAAAACCTGCAACAATGTTTTAGTTTCTTTGCATATTTCATTTATTCATTTAATTGTTCAATTATGTTTTTTGTAATTAATTCTTAATTGAAAGCCCTAATATATCATAGAATGTCACCTACCATTGGATAGGTGGGGTGGGTCACCCTGCCATAAGGTGGTATCTCTAAAACAATTTCATTAGTCTGGGATTAGTCAATGGAGAGTTTTAGTGTCCCATTTTTTTGGCATGAAAAAGGTAATATTTAAAAATATGGAATATTGGTCTCTGGTTCGTCTAGTTTGTATAGACCAGACCTAAATTTCAGGGTGTACAAAGTGTATATTTCCCCTTTTCTTACATGTGTTTAACCTATAGAGAAACATATTATAGTGGCCAAACAAATTAGTATTTCTACAGCATAAACCTCATTATGCAAATGATTTGCCAGTCATAATCAATACCTCTCGAAATTGCCAGATCCAAGCCAGCCTCATGTTAAGGCGTTTGTTTTGGATATTGACCATGAACAGGACTGCCTTTGAGTTGGCTTTGACATTTCAAAGGTCATTTATTTGCTCAGAAAACACACAGCCCCATCACAGCTAACTTATTGCCTTAAGCAGTATAATGCATTGCTCTCTAGCGAATATCTATTTTCTCCAAGTCAATGATTCATTTCTGCAGGAAGTTGCAGGTTTGTGTGCATCTAGGTGGGGCGGAAACCCAATCCATCGAGGCGGGTGGGCCTGTGCTGTCTGACAGTATCCAGACACGTCCCTGACAGCTCCGGCTGCTCCACTGACACACACATTACCAGCAACATAAGCTGGCACCGAGGGAGAGACTAGAGAGCGGTGAAAAGCAAGTAGCAACATATCAGAACCTCAAAAGGTCTTGAAATGAAAGGGCTGGTTTGTTGTCACATAATTTGTCGAGCGGTAATTCTACCGTTACCGCACATAGACCGATGAATATATCAATACATAAAATGTTGGTGATTAAGCCATAAACACAGAAGACTTACACATTAGCAAGTGTTGAGTGCTGTTCCTGCATATCAATACCACATTCAGTGTCTCTGCAGTGAAAATGGGGGATCATGTGAATTATGCAAATGAAGAGCTACAGTATTCATTTTGAAAAAAAAGAAAAGAAAAGATTATTACTTGAGTTCATCATTCAAATATAGAGGATCAAGCCAAGTAGCATTTTGTCAATGAAAGACTTAATTATCTACTGTCCTTGTTAAAAACTAGATTTGTTTAAATTTTGTGCTGTATCATTTTCTATAACTGGGTGTCATTGTTTTCAAATGGTGGATATCTCATTTTGGAACAAAACTGTTCAAATGTTTTAGGCTAATTCTCTAACAGATCTCTAATTGTCATATCAAATGTCTGTAACACCTGCAGCACTCTCTAAGACTAAACAGAAGCGTATCCTCTCTTTGTGCAGGCCCATCCGCTAATCCACACAACCAGCTTCCTACTGCAATCAAACCTTTGTAAACTTCACAACTTCAGCAAGATGGCCGCCTCTGCTGCTTTATTTCAACCTCCCTCTGACCACAAATAGGCCTAAATCGACCCAATTACTTACTGCTTCCTTAAACGCTCTCACCAGATTTACTGATACTCCCCAGCAATGGGTCTGTGATAACTATCTGCTTCATCTGTTGTCTTCCTGTGTATCCTGGGAGATTACAGTTAGTCTGCCTGCTAGCATCTCTGCTGTCACTTTTAGGAATTTCAAAGCATTGTGACAGACTGCATGAACTGAAGACTGGCAGTAGAAATCATTGCTCTGAGATACACTTCCTTCAGAGTCAAACACATCCAACAGATAGTGGTTTTTATGGTTATGCTAAAGCTAATTATCCTGTTTAGGAAGATAGCATTTTTTATCAACACTTCAACACAGATTTCAGAGGGCAAACAGCTCCTTATAGTATCTATTAACACAAACTTGCATGCAAAGTGCCATCCTGCAGTGTTGCATAAACAACAAAATGAGTGAGAGACAGTGAAGGTGACAGATGAGACTCTCCTTTCTGAGTGGGTTAGCATATGGTAGCAATCGGGGAAAGTGAGGGTCTGCTGGCCCAACAGTAATTAGCAGACGGCCTCATGTTCATGTTTCTTTTAATAGCTCAACACGGCCCAGTGTGGACTAAAAATAAACAGGGCAATTAGGGGCGGCAAGGAAGGCCGTCATTTGAGGGGCCTGACCCCTGAACCCGGGTCAGAACCTATATAGAGGTGTCCATGTGGACCACCTGCACCCCTCCAGGTCACTGGGGAAAGGAGCCATGTTGTGTTTATGTTAGGGGTCAGGGCACAGAGGTAGGCCATTGTAGGGCAAGCTAGCAAGTGTGAGTAAACAGTGTCTATTTATATCATAAAAGGAGCGCCATGCTTGGTCTGTTTGTACCCAAGATTCAGCATGAGTAAACAGGATCTGCAGGAGTTAAGCATTTAGTCAGTCATCCATCTGTGTGCCAACAAATGTCTTCCAAATAAAAAAAATGTTTCCTTTTAACATTTTGGTTGTTCTCCAAGAAGAAAGGGGTGGATCATTTCAGAAATGTTTCAGATAGTAGGTTGCTGGAGGAATGCAAAACCCTTGATGGATAGCACAGAGACATACAATTCCCAAACCCCTATCCCCACCCAAAAGTGTACTTTCTCTAAATTACCCTGTTTGAGGGGAATTCAAAGCCAGGTTCAGCATGAATCTGTTTCTCTGCGCTGGCTAGTAGTCCGACACAGATGTTCACATGGGCCCAAGAACAACAAGGGAAGCTTTTCACACCTGGCAACTCTCAAACAGAACTTGGCACCAAAGAACCTGCAAGGTTGTCCCAGATTGACCTTTCACCTCTGGTGATGTCAACGATCCTCTCGACCAATTAGATGCTGGAAGCTGCCCTTGGACTTGCCTGGCCCCAGACACAAAGACAAATGATTCTATCAGATTAAATGTTTTTTAATGGCAGGCAGAGAGGCCAAATGTGGGCCTTTCAGTTGAAGCCATATGTGCTTTTCTCTGGTTATCATTCCAAATGAGACTCATTTGTAACCAATCTGCTCTGGCTGAAATGTGGAGGAAATTTCTTGTTTGTTACCTCAGGGACAGCACACAAAAACAACACTGTAATAATTTATTTCCTTGTGTCAATATCACTCCGACATCAACATGTTCTAAAATTTGACTATGAGAATAACTGGCAAGCGTCAAGGACATGAAATCATATTATGTAGCTTTGCATATGAAGCGGATTATGAGCAATATGTTCTGACCTCAATCTTCCAAGAGAAACAGCGAGAGCAAGCCACACATCCAAAGGCCTCGCTATTTTTAAACGCCCAGTTGGACTCAGCGCTCGGTGCCTACCGCAGCAAAGGCTTTCTGAGCCGCCATCGAACCCAACACAAAGACTTCGTCCCTGGGACTGGAGCTTCAAAGCAACAACAACAAGGTCAAGTGCTGTATTTTTAGTTTCTGGTACAGGGCTACTCTGTCTTGCTCGCTGGACCTCATGTAGATCGGGTTCTCCGAGAGCAGCAAATGGTGTATCTTGATGATTCTCACATACATGGACACACACACACACACACACACACACACACACAGACACAGTGGCGGCACTTCCTATAGGCGACTTAGGCGGCCGCCTAGGGCGCCATCCCGAGGGGGGCGCCAAATCAGTGAGTGATCATCACAGTCAAAGTAATACTAAAAATTATAATAAATTAAATAAAAATAAAAAAAATTACACTACGTGAGTTGATTTAAGTGACATGAGACACAACTGGGGAGGATTTACTAAATTGCTTTGAATGTAACGTAATGTATTAACCAATCAAGGGCGATGTGTGTGTGTGTCTTGTAGGCCTATGTTGTGCTTCGGGTGAAGGTAAGATGCCTTGCAGGTTATTTTCATGACTTTTTGCTGGGCTGTGCTTTTTACATATTTACTGTGTTGTTTTCCTTTGTTTTAGGTTGCATATTTAGCAATTGGCAATGTGTGATGATGGTTAACGGGACATGCACGTTGCACATTTGGCACTGCGTAATGGTGAGAGGGACACATCGTTTTTGACATTTGGCATTGCGTAATGGTGACAGCATATGGCAATTTGGCAACAAAATACAGTCAGGAATGAAGTAAAGATTCACATTCACAAAAAATTTCATAGTAGATTATCCTATTTTTCTAGTTTTGCATGGTAACGTTGTGTGTGTGTGCGTGTGTGTGTGTGTTTGAGAGAGAGAGAGAGCGAGAGAGAGAGAGAGAGAGAGAACTGACTGATGCTATGGGTCATTGTGTGGCAATAACAATCATATATTTATATAAATTGTATAACCCCCCCCCCACCATTGAGTTGGCAACCCTACGTGAAATAATTGATAAAACGTGAGAACGTGCGGATGGGCGGCATTTATAGTTTTGCCCAGGGCGCCTGATTGGCACAGACACACACCTATGATCACTCAACCAGTGTCCTGTTATTCAGGGAAGGGGACGGTCAGGCAGTGGGGGATACAAGGGGCACCTTCACCTGGCTATGGGCTGACCTGGTCATTCCTATGCCCCTATCGGTGGACTACCCCGCCCCTTCCCCTTACACACACACACACACACACACACCCTCTCCTAAAAGAGAAGCAAGACCCCCGCACCACTTATGAAGCGTTTGTTCTTCCTGTCAGCCTTCAATTGAGGATAATTGTCTCTTTTAGATCTCGAGGGCCTGTGATCTGCCATCCATTGAACCCAAAGGAGGTTATGTTTCACTTCAGGTCGGGGGATAAGATGGTCCCAGATTCAACCAGACTGCCTTGATATTGATGTAAACACAGATTTAACATCAAAAGGTTAAAACTGGAGTCATAAGAGCAGCAGCTATATTACGTCGCGTTGTTTCGTAATGGCTGACGCTGAGTGACAGCATCTAAGACTTGCCGACATTTTAACACGGGGTTAAGAAGGGTTCATTCATGCCGGTACTCAGGTTGAGACATAATGTTATGTAATGTTGAACTTGAAATGATAATATGGAAATATGTGGTTTATAGCATTTAGTAGGGATTTTTTTTCTCAAGCACACACACACACACACACACACACACTTCATCCTTTCCGCTCCTCCCTCACATATACAAGACAGTTATCCTGCATAATAACGGCTTTGGTTTGAATTTGCATTTTGTATCCAGTGTTGCTGACATCAGTGGGCCAGAGAGGGTTTCCTTCCCTTCCTGCCTTCGCTCTCCTCTTCCACACCTGCAGTTGGTCGGGTCAGATAATCAACTCCCAATGGCAGTCCGTTAACTCGGCAGCTGTGCACCAATGAGAGCAGCATGGGGGAAATTAGCATTAGACAAGGCGCTCAATGGATTGGTATGGCTGCACAGTGGAGTCATGCATGCAAATGGGAACAACATAACAACATAATAATTTTCAAATTTCAAATACGGCGAGGATGTTGCCTCAGACCATAGACCATAAAAAAATGAGACAGACACACACACACACACCACTCTGCCTCTCTCCCTATCTCCCTCTCTCTCTCTCTCTCTCTCTCTCTCTCTCTCTCTCTCACACACACACACACACGCACACAGACTGAATTGTGTGTCAGTACCTCATGTGGTGACAATGTGTGCGCTGTGCTGTGGCGGTGGAGGCAGCAGTCAGTCTGTAAAAAGAGGAAGTGGTGCTGTATAGCCCGGAGGAGTAGGGTCCCGGGGAGGAATGTTTATCCTGTCCACCGCCTTTGATCTTTTACTGTTAATCACTTCCTGCACACTGTACATGAACTGAGCTGCTCTGCTGTGCTGTGGGCTGCTGGTGACACCGGGCGAGGAGGCTCAGAGGGCAGCCATTTTGGATTCTCACATAGCCTACCGGAGAGATGGATGAGCTCGAGGAGGCCTCCAGGAGTGAAATCAAACGCTCTCTGACTCTTTTTTCTTTGGCGTTTTTGTGCGATGAATCCTCTGACCGCGGTTTGAATACAACAAAATTACGCTGAAGTCCAACCTCCAAAAGGCTGAGGGCTGCTTCATTGTCTTCTGACGTGGAATAGCATTGGACATATTGTGTGGGACTTCCAGTAACACACAGCGCAGACGGTTACAGTAAAGCTGCCATGCTCAAGACTTATGAGACCCTAATATGCATCTACCATGCCCTGCGGTTCGAGTGGCGGTGACAGTTTGTGGCCGTCTTAATTGGAAATCCCTGCCAGTGTTACAAAAGCCTCCAAGCCTCAATGCCGCAGATCGTGGGAGAAGGGACTCGAAATTTCTCTCATGTACTCGGACCGGTTGGCTTGGTCAGCTCCTCTCTTGCTGTCTTTCTCTATCTGTCTTGCTCTCTCTCTCTCTCTCTCACACACACTGTCCCACACTGACGGCAAGACCTCGGGCAACACCCCCCCCAACCCCCCCCCCCTCCCCTTCCACCCGCCCATTTTAGCCCCGAGCATCTGAGAGCATTTATATAGGGTTGGAATTTAGAGGGTCTAAAGCCCACACCTGGCAGATGAAATACAGGTCTACAACCAAGGACGTTCAGGCTTAAATGAATAAGACCGAGCCTGCTGACCCCCACCCAGACCCCTCGATGCAATCTCTGGCCGTTATCACTACACAGGCAGAAAACACACACACACACACACACACACACACACACTCACACACATAAACACAAAAGTCTACCATGACAGGTTGATTCTGTGCTGAGTACAACAAAGAGCGCCCGTCGCCCGCTCAACGCCCAGCGCCCGCCCATACTGCAGCGTACATGCAGGCGGTGGCAGTTGGCACTTGGGAGGTTGTTGTGCGCCCGTGGGTGGATGCAACGTTCAAAGACAAAGCAAAAGCCTTTGTCTCCGTGTGATTGACTTGAATTATAGTTGCCGGATTACGTGTGTCATGAACTGCTTTGAGAGAAAAAAATTTGCAATCGCAAGACGAGCAGACAGGCGGGGAAAGGCATTGTGGAGATTTCGCCTTCTATTCATTTTGGTTTGTGTATGTGTGTGTGTGTGTCGGGGGGTGGCGGGTGGTGGGTGGGGGTGGGGGTGATGGAGGGGGGGTTGGTGTGTGGGGGTGGGTGGGAGTGTGTACCCATGTGATGTGCATGTGTGTGTGTCAGGAGCTTTGTTGTAAAGGTCTCTCCTATCAGTCACTCAGCGATGCCCTGCAGCTTATTCTCATGCAGACAGTCTGCTTGAATAGGCCCTCCTCTCTCTCTCTCTCTCTCTCTCTCTGTCTCTCTCTCTCTCTGTCTCTGTCTCTCTCTCACACACACACACACATGCACACACACACACTTAAAGTATGCAGCATGCTCACACGCTTGTGCTCCACCACATAAATAAGGTAGCATCACAACAGGGAGGGCGATTATTAGTTTACTTCTGTTTGTCTTTGTGTTTGTCCAGTATGAGTGTCAATTTGATGTCAGTGTTAGATTATATAGACTACCGAACTGTGAAGATCTTTGTTTGATGACTTTGAGGTTTCTTTATACTGCACCGGCGGACAGCCTCTCTCCACCTCTGTTGTCAAAGTCAGCATTGTTTGATTCTGTCACGCGAATGCAAACTCCAACTTCCCCATTGGTAGCGCACAGTTCTCACTGTTGCTCTAGGCTGAAAACATCCGAGCCACTGCTGGATAGAAAAATAAAACTGTCAAAAGTGATCAGGAATACGTTTTGGGCAAAACACTGCCTGCCTGACTCATATTCACAAGATGAAAACGGTAGAATTTCAAATAGCCACATAGACCGCAAGCACAGCCTTACACAACTTGAGAAATTACCCATTCTGAGGTGACTCACACTGTATGAGTGTGTTCGTTTTTTGTCTGTGTGTTTTCCTGTGTGTGTATGCACCTACCTCTGACAGGGGTTGCGTGACTAGTGAGGAGTGTGAGTAGAGAGTGGAATGGTTTCTCTCCTGCCTAAGGGAAATAGCAGCGTGCTGTGTGCATCTAACCTCTTTTAATCCCACAGAAACTTTTTAAAAGCCATGTAAAACAGCAAACCCCTCAGGTAGAGACACAGTACACAAAGAGATCACAATGCCGACGCAAGTGAGCACTACATTTCCCAGCAAACCTTCGAGCCACCTAGATTTATGGGTGAAGAAATTCAGTTAATATTCTATATCCGTTCATTTAGTTTCAGTGATTTAACATGAAGTCTCTTTGTGCAGGCGCCGTCCCGTCCCTCCCTCCCTCTCTTCACTCATCACAACAGCGTTCAGCGGCCGTCTGCTACTTTGTGGAGTCGGCATGAGTCAGACCGAATGCCATGCTGGGCAGCGGTGAGTCATTTCTTGCCCTCTCACCACCAAAACATTATTTATTATTTTACTTAACCTTTATTTATCCGGGGCAAGTTAACTGAGCATGCACGCTCTTTTCCAGCAACGCCCTGCTTCACATTCACACAGTTACACAAATTCACACCTAGAAGCTGCCCAGTGCGACCGCAGTCATCTGCTGTCGGTCGCCGAGCAGCGCCACGGAAGCAGTTTGGGGTTAAGTACCTTGCTCAAGGGCACTAGAAGGGAAGTTAGTGAGGGAAAGGAGAGAGTGTCCCATCTCCAAAGCTGGTTGGAGTATCTGAACCAGTGACCTTACAGCCACCAGCTTGCTTCTCTAATCTTTATGCTACGGCCACATTGGTAGACATAGCAGTGGTATTGATGAAGATGATGATAATGATGATGATGATGATGGGGAGCAGATATCAGCCAGTGCATATCCTTGCTCTCAGATGAAATCCTCATATAAAAACTCTTCTTTTCAGAAACCGAGAGAAGCTGGCCCTTTTCCCACCAATGCCCACTCAATTTCCCAAATTACAATGTGATACAATACAAAGAAACTTACTCAACTTATTGACAAGGTAAACCTTCAAATAAACCTTTAAAAATGAAAAAATAAATAAATAAATAGATACATTTCACTCAAGCTGAAGTGCCAAGTTGTTTGTGCAGCTGAAGAGACGCGCTACAATACCTGCTGAGTGATGGACTTGAGTCAGAGGTGAGATAATGACAAGGGAGCGGAATTAAACTGTCTGGCTTGTTCAGCAGATAATAAAACCTTTTTAGTGTTTTATTGTGATTAAACATTTCAGAAGTGATAAAACATTCACATTGTCCAATATGACCAACTAATTCCACAGTAACAATGCAGCATCTTTACTTGTTTGTTTTGGCGACATCTTTGGTGCTCATTGCTGTGAGTGTTTCTGCACTGCTCACCTGTCACCTGTCAATCAAACAGTGTGTCCAGTACTGTGACGTCTTTTTCCTTGGATTTTCTGTTGATCAAGTTTGAGTTTCTGTAGGCGGCGCTCTTTTCTTTGGTGGCTATCACTGCTCATAATAACTAACTACCCAGTTCTTCTACTTATTCCAAACAAACCGCTGTAGCTGCTGCTGGAAATGTAAAGGATTGGTGTTTAGAACAAGCAAATGGAAAATCTTTCATGAATTGGCTATAAGCTGAATCACTGTTGTGTTCAATCAGATAGAGAGTAACAAAACAGACATTTATTTCTATGAAAATGTCATTGATTATTGCTTTAATTTGCCAAAATCGCTAGTAATGAAGTATTACATTTCTACACAATTACTTTGAAAGAGGCTTAAGAACAGGTGAGAGATTACATTAAGGAGGTTAAAAGGGTGTCAGAGGAGGTACAGCAGCCTCAAGCTAGTGGGGTGGGAAGGATAGAAGGGGTGTAACAGAGATGGAGAGGGGGAAAGAGGGTGGGGGGGAGGAAGGGAGGGAGGAACCCTGCTGGTTCCCAGTCCAGGTGACAGAGTGACAGGTGGAGGGGGTTGGCCCGTGTGTGTGTGTGTGTGTGTGTGTGTGTGTGTGAGCGAGTGTGTGTGTGTGTGTGTGAGTGCGTGTGAAGTGGGCCTTGGGGACGGGGTTCACCTGTTCCACTCATGTCTGGACAGGTAGGACCTCCCTCTGCCAACTAACGCCCACCCCACCCACCACCCCACCCACCACCCACCACCCAACAGCTTCTTCTGTTCCATCCCATGGTTCAATCTGGCCCATCCAGCCCCTTATGCTCCCGTCCTGGGCGGATGTGTGGCAGCTTAAAGATTCCCATCTGCTGTCCTTGACTCGGTGCCAGAGGAAAATGGGAATGGCCGACTCCGCAGCAGGAAGTGCGGGGAATGTGTTTAGTGTCGAGGCGTCGCTTCCTTGTTGATTTCCATGCTCAGGGTTGGAGAGCATTACTTGATATTTGTGTTGGAAGCGGCGGCGAGTGTTGATATTGGCCGATGCTGCTGAAATGACAAACTCTATTTTCTCCATTTTCAGAGATGTTAATAAGATTTTCTCTTTGTGTGTTTGTACTGATTGGAAGATTTACTGTACAAATTGTCAATCTGCATGAAAATCTAACATGAAAAAAAAAATGTTTAGCTCCAGTTTCAGAGGGTTTTGATTATATTTGGGTTTATCATTCCCAAAACAAAACTTTGCACCCACAGAAATTTGTCAAATACATATTTTTTCTACAACTAATATCCTAGAGCTTTGAGTTATTATAAATAGTTCAAATATTTAATTATAAAATCAGGAACAAGTCCCTGAAGATCAATCAGTTCAGTTGGCTGTGATCTGTTTTATCCTCACTTTTATTCATTGTATTATGTCAGAAAAAAAAGTCAGAAAACAGACAGATAAATAAACAACTAATAAATAACAAACAGATATAGATAGATGGATAGATAGATAGATAGATAGATAGATAGATAGATAGATAGATAGATAGATAGATAGATAGATAAATATGAACAAATTAATAAATATATTAACAAATACATACATACATGCATAAATACATATATACACCAAAACAAGATATACGCACAAAATAACCAGTTCTTGGACATTATCTTGCTTTAGCCGATGAGAAACTCTCTCATGGTGCTGTTCCCCCACAGGAGACAGGGAAGTGGTGGCCTGGTGCCAGTAAACACAGAGCTTTTGTTTGTGGGAATCGGCCTCAGGTGCAGTTGACCCTTGACCTGTAAGCCTGCAGGTTGAACAAAGGGCCATTAAGGAGAGCTGGGCATGTCTCCACTACAGAACGATTGAGAGGGAGAGATTTACGGAGAGTGTGCAAAGGGTCACGACTTCAGCCAGAAGAAGAAAGGGACATATGAAATGTTCTTTTTAAAAATGTTTTAAAGAATAAGCTACACATTCACACTCATAGTATTTCATTGTTTCTCCTTAATACTTGAATCGCTTTCTAAAATCATGCAAAAATAATAATGAAACACCATGCATATAGCCAAAGGGCTTGCTCTGTCTCTGATTTCTAACGTATATCAATCCACTGGCTGTTTTGAGGGACAGTCACCCATCAGACAAGTGCTGATGGCAGCCATCGACACCAGTGAATCCAGACCGGGTCACTTCATCATCATCTGATCGCTGAAACAAGGCTCCCTTGGAAGTATCCTCTTGTCCCCTTGTCACTCCGATAACAAAGTGGAGATAGGGGCTTGTCCTTTGGGCTATAGCTGGTGACAGGCAAGTTCCTTGGATCCAGAACCGCCACACAATGCCTCCAGTCTCTTACAGGCCCCCTATTGGGAACAATGGGGTCACTCAGTCAGGAAAGGTCGGGGTGTGTGGGGCGCCCTGCATTCTGACTGCCTCTACACCTGAAACTGACAGGTGGGTGATGGTCAGGGAAAACTCTGTGACCAAACTTCCTTCCAGGCTCAACAACAAAATTCTGCACTGTTATGTATGACTTTGTTTTCATCAACAAAGCCAAAGAGACGCTTGTTGGTTGTCATGCTCATGTTTAACATGTTTAACCAGCCTGTGGTAGCCTGATACTGCGTGCATATAAAGTTGTCAATCCAGAATTCAGTCCTCCTCTCTCCTCTCTTCTCTCCTCCATCTTTCTTTCTGTCCATTCTGGCTCAACACTGCCACCCAGTGATCCCACCCAGTAAAAATATCATCAGCAAGTCAGTCGTCGGTCTTCAGGCCTCAAGCAGTGAGGCTGTGCTGTGGTTAGGCAGACAACATGACCTCACTGCCAGGGAAATACATAGGACAGGATGGGATGGGATTTTCCATTGCACCCTGGAAGGAGTATGCCTAGACCCTTCCTTACACCATGAGCTAACAAAGACAAGTGCTCCACATAGTCAGAAAAGTCTGCATTGGAAACCCATGAAAGCCCGAACATGCAATTTACGGTTCTATGTTTGCTTTCTCTCCTGAACTTGCTCCTATCTGACTTTCTCTCCTGGTTATTAAAATGGACTTTGGTCATCGCTGTGTTCATTTTTCCTCTTCCTAGTCTCTTCCCATTGCACACATCTTAAACTCATTCCTAAACATTGAGCGAGCGTTGTATATCTCTGCCAACTGCGATCTGTTTGAACAAAGTAGACGATCACAGACAGATCAGTGAATGGCGTAGACAGACAGCGAGTTTGTATTTGCCTCTTTGTTGTGGAAGAGAAGAGACTTTCAATGCCAAATATGTCAAGCCTCAGAGATTACTTCTCAAATAGCATTTTTCTGTGAAATCACTCATAAAATCACATTTACATCTAACTGACAGCATAGTAATAATATCATACCATAAAAAATCTAGTCATAGAAGTCTTATCAACACTAACGTTCGCATTTGGCCAGTGAACTAAACTAGGTGCTAGACCTCAGAGCCATTTGGGAGAGATTAGCAAAATGTTTCTGTCCCCAAAGTCTTTTAGTGCATCGTCCTCTGCTATTATCCTAATAGAAAGCGTTTCATTAGCCGGTTCTCCCGAGAAGACGAACGGCCCGTCAACATGCAGATGTAATTAGCAATGGGGAGGAAACAGGAGCTGAGGGGACCCATCACACCTCCTGGAGATCTGAGATAGGTGGAGGCGGTTGAATAATTCAAGCTGGACTACGGCAAAGCTGCTGTTTTCCCCTTTGGCTGAAAATAGGGTCTGAAATACACACGTGTCGTGGAGCACAATCACACACACACACACACACACACGAGTTGTAAGATTCCCACAGACAGTCAAGTATGCCATTGGGTGGACACATAACTGAAGCAGTACCATGAATATACATATTTAGCATTGGTGGCCCCAGTGGGAATCAAACGTCTAACCCTAGCATTGTTAATGCCATGCCTTATCCACTGAGCTATACGGAGCCAGATACACATACACACATGCAGGCACACACACAAAAAAACACACTCGGGTCTCGTCAGTCTGATCCCCGGCTCTCCTACACCTTGTAGGGATTACTGGTGTTGGTTTTCTTTCCACTGTGCAAGAGGAACCTGGGGAACTGCTCCGCTGTGCATGTGTGTGAGTATTTTTGTGTGCAGGAGAGCACAGGACACCCGATCGTATTCAATAATTCACGGCAACACCGAAACCCCTTCACCTCTCCCCATTAGTTTCTCTAAGACCTCTGGCCTAACACTACTTTGTAACTTCTTGAACACAAGAGAGCGTGTCTCCCATCCTGCCGAACGCCTATCACTGCTCTCTCCAGTCATTTATAAAACGATACGCTCTTGCCTCAGCTTTTACGCACGCTCCGATTCTGACTCCGGCTGACTCCTGTTCAGCTGCAGCCCCATGTATTGTGCATATACGATGATTTTAATTAGATAGGGAGAGACAACACCTAGTTAATACAGTGGTATTAAGTAGGTGTCAGTGCGGTCCGGCTGCACTTTGTCTCCATTTCCTTAATTAATGCGTGCCTCTGTGTTCTGCCCGCTACATCAGAGGTATAAATCCTGGCTGGCAGGGTGGATAGGTGTGGGGGTTGTGGGTGGTGACAAGGGAGCACGCTGATAAATAATGGACATGGGACACCTCAGAGCGTGACTAATCCAAACCTCTTGACACGAGATGGCCAAGGCTTAGCCACGACATTACCCTTGACACCTCCACGCTCTCCTCTTAGCTGTGTAGGTGCACGTGGGAAGTGTGTGTGTGTGTGTGTGTGTGTGTGTGTGTGTGAGAGAGAGAGAGAGAAAGAGAGAGAGAACAAACATGTAAAGCATGCATGTCAGCATCTCTGCATTCATATGTGTGCGTGCAACATCACTGTTAAACAAATCACAAGTTCAATTTGCTATGCTCATCTTCTATTAAAATATGATGCGAGTGAAAACCAGTTGAGTCCATCTTGAGGAAGAACTTGGCAGCACAACAAAGAAATAACACCAACTGGGACTTTGCCTTGAGCAGTCCATGAACTTAATGAGTTGAGTTCATGCTAGGTGAACATTTGATTACATTGTGTCAATGTGTTGGTTTTAATCCAGTGTTGGCACGGAACAGGGTGGCAGGGAACAGGGTGGCTCCACACCCAAAAACCCCTTCAGACACTTTATGAGGTGCCGCTCTGTTTATCCAAGGATGAAACCCATCCGCTTTATTAAAACAGACAACATCTGCACTTGTCGGTCAAAACTGTTAAGAATCTCATCTCAATCTTTAATTTTGCCCTCAGTTGCCTTGTGCACCGGAAAGGGTGGAATTGAGCTGCAATTATTTTTAGTCTCACGATCTAATGAGAAGATAATGACACAGTTAATGTCATAACACTCAGCGGCTCCCTGCTCACTCTACCACCCGCTGGAATGCAGGTTTCCCTTGATAACTGGGGCAATTAGAGATTCCCCTGCTTCACTATCCCTGGTCCGGGAGGAACCCTGCTATTACTATTACACAACTAGACCAGGAAGACTCACCTCAGGGTCTGCAGCCAGCTTATCTTAATTATCATATCAGCTTGCCTCAGTTAGGGTTTTGCCTGAGCCAATACGCATGTACTACAAATGCAGGACTAATGTAAATTATTGACAAGCGAAAGAGGGGTAATTACAACATAATGACTGCTATCATGAGGCCAATGAATATGTAGGGCCGTAACCTTATGCTAATTGACAAGATGTTCCCCACCACAATTAAACACGCACATAAAGACGTGTTAGTGCGTGCACACACACACACACATGCACACACACACACACACACACACACACACACACACACACACACACAAGCACTC
Source organism: Centroberyx gerrardi (assembly GCF_048128805.1). NCBI lineage: Eukaryota > Metazoa > Chordata > Actinopteri > Beryciformes > Berycidae > Centroberyx > Centroberyx gerrardi. The sequence goes on from NC_136016.1 coordinate 18,882,015, forward strand.
CATTTTCTTGTCTTTTTTTTTGATTGGCATCCTTTGACAGAGAAAATGTGCTTGTACCTCTCAGTTGTCACTTGAGTTCACAAAGGCAATAGTGACAAATGAGATCAAACGGAGCAGCTTCTTAGGTGTGGCGGTTGTAGAAATGCAGCGGTGGGAGTCACTTCTCTCTCTCACCCTCTTCATCTGTCTTGAGCAAGCGTTTCATCTTCTGCCTCCTGACAGCCGATGGCAATCATTTGCTATTGTTTGTCACGCAATGCCATCCTTCGCTTAAAGACCCCCCATACTCTCACACGCGAAGCCTTTCTTTTATCAGTTGGTCTAACCCTAACCCTTTTGTCTCCAAACTGACAGAGAGAGTGTGATTAATACCCTTCACACTCTCCCAACCTCACATTTAGGGCCACCTTGTTGTTGCTTGGGTTGGGAACCACTTCAGAGAGAAGCTAGCGCTGGAAGATGGCATACCAGTTCCATGGGAGAGAAAAAAAAAATACAAGAGGAATATTGTGAGTGATACAGTATCACTTCAACATTAGCAAAACCTAAAACAAACACAAGGTACGTAACAAAAAGCTCGGGCCTAGGTAGGAGCCCTGGGGTACCCCTCGGATACAGTGTCTCCACCAAAGCTCTTGTTTTCCAGTACACAGTGACGGAGACAGCAGACACAGTAGGTAAGTGTTTGTGTCGGGCCAGGCCTAAGCCCCTTAGACTCCCTTAGTCCCCTGACGTCTACTCAGGTTCCTCAGGTTCTCAGGGTTGGACCTGTGTTCTGTTCCCTGTGCGCTACCGTGACACTGGCCCTCGGTGGCCGCAAACACAAACAGTAATTGTGAGAGACGCACACACAAACGTGCAAACGCGCACATGAGCGCATGTAAGCAAGAGCGCGCACACATACACACACACACACACACACCCTCCGTGTTACACCCCTCCCTTTGCATAAAGAGCATCCCAATGGAATGCAGTGGTGTGTGTGTCTGACGCCACACTAAGCCACCTCAGTCCTGCTGAGGAGTCTACTTTTGCAAGCCCTGTCGTCTGCGTCTGGCCATCACAATCATGAGAAAATCACTAGGTGCCTCCGGGGCACATCTCCCAGGTTACAGGTATGCCTGTTGACACATGCCAAATCCCCCTCTTTCTCTCAGGTTGGTGGTGAACGCGCTGGAACGCCCTGTCTAAACCGCAGACATCACACAGGCCGCCGAGCAGAGCAAGACATGTTTGGTCACGTGATGGCACCACTGGCTGCGTCGGTGCCTTGTAAACATGCGTGAGTGCAAGTGCGCTGGTGTATGTGTGTGTGCGCCCGGAACCTGTGTGTGTTGAAGTACACTCACACCGCAAACACACGCACAAGCTTACGTGCGCGCCGCTAAGCCAATCCACCAGCCAGGCCCTCCTGCCTCGGGGCCGTTCTGGGGCCTGCAGTGGGCCACAGCTATGCCTGTTCTAGTCGAGCTGCTGATGGATGGGAGTTCTGGCACATTCCTCTGACAGGTGACGGGAGCAGCTCCTATTTGATCTGCTTCAGAGTGCCGAGAGAAGAGGAAGAGCTAGAGAAAATAAAATTGCCATGCGTATGTCTCTTGTGACAAATCTGCAAGGCAAATAGTGAGCGGTAAGGTACAGGCCCACAGAAGTTAGTGATGAAGATGTTGATGTATGTCGTGCAACATTTCTAATAAATGTCAATAATTAAATGAAAGATACTGTATTTTGAAGTAGTTTACAACATATAACTGGGGATCAGATAAATAATGTTCCACTGTATTGTATACAGGATGATAGTCTGGTCAAAGCTGGTTGGAGAAGAACATCGATACAATATAATACTAATGGAGTGGCTAAAAATGGACCAGCAACACTCATTTTTTCTTAAAAACACTTAGCTAGATGTGTGGGTATGGTTACAGTCTGCTCATATTACAATAAGTCATTCACTTGCTTGGCTAGCGGCATCTTCCCGTTTCACCATATCTCTGACATCACAACATGCTCCTATTTATTTTCAGTTATGCATAAAACCACACCGTGTATATTACAATGCACCCTGACTCCACCGACCGCAAATGCAAACAATGCCTACAAAGCATTCTATAGACCTTAATGCACTATTGTCTCCGTTCTGAAACCATGATATCCTTTAATGTGGGTAGAAAATACAGGTTTTGTGATTCAAATGCTACATTTGATGCAAGTATTTGTTTTGCCGCCATGGTGACTAAATCCAGGCGTAGGAGGAAACAAGAACAAGCTTGGAAACAAGAACAAGCGCGGTGGTAGGAGACTCTGATGGACAGGTTGCCATTACAAAGCAGGAAAATACCATTACCTTAGACAGCACATATGTAGTACCAGCTGTGCCAAAATAAAGTTTACACCACTGAGGAGATACATGCCAGTCCACTAAGAAGTATATAGATATGCCTATCAGCACTAGCTGCTCTTGTTTGTTTTCCATTTGCAGGTATCTGTCACTCAAGCATAGAGACACAACCAGCTCACTGCCGAGTGTTGAGGACGTTCACACCCCTACAGATGTATTACGTTTCAAAGCCCGGCTTGACATGAAGCTATATAGGCAGGCAAGAGCAAGTCTAAAGCAATATAAAGTGCAGTGGTGAGAAAACCAAAAATGGTAAATAGAGGTCTAAATCCTCATCAAAAGAATTACCTATTTGGTTTGCTGCAGTAGTTTGGCTATTACTGGAAACTGTTAAAGAGGTGTTTAATGAATTCTGGTCTTGTGGCACCAGTCGTTCTGGTGTGTGTAGCTGTTGCATCACGTGCTATCCTTGTAAACAAGGCCGTCTTGTATTTCCTGTTGCCTGTCTGGCACGCCACCCTCCTGGATGCACTGTACTAAGTGGATAGGGCTGAAGAAGAAAAGAAGAAAAGAGGAGAGGGAGGTGTGTGAGTTTGTGTGTGTGTCCCTGTGTGCCTGCACTCATATTTGTGTAATATAAGTGCCTATATGAACGTGTGTGTTCACATATACGTGTGTGTTTGGGGAGTGGGGTGGATGTCGGCTTGCGGAGGGAAGGTGGTTCAGCCACCGCCCTGACTGACTTCCAGGCTCCCCCACAGAACCACAAACCCCGCTTCCCCCCTCTGCTCGCCCCTGCAGAGGCCGATGCCAGATTCAACACAGCATCCAAGAAACAAACACAAACTCCCACTGTTCTCTTCTACGTGGCTCGCAGTGGTTGTGCAAGAACTTTGGGAGAAAATCCTTGTTTATATCACAACCATAATACAGTAGATCTACAAAGAGAGGCTCCGGCCCACGCCAGAACCACTCAAAACATTACCGACCACCTTCTAAACACTGAAATTGAGCCTTATTGCAATGTAAAGGTTTGGGGCTACGGAGGTTTGGCTCAACTGGGAAAAATTCTATTCATACTTCTAAATGCATAAAATGTATTTTCACCTTAAGACCTGGATTTAGACCCACAGTATTTTCCCAGGGCCATGTATGGCTCTGGAGATGCGTGCATATGATTGTGTGGCTCGTTTGATTTTCAGCAAATCTAAGTCTGCATGACTATGCCTGTGCTTGACTATGGAAGTGTGCGGGTATAAGTCATGTGTATGTATGAGTGTGTGGTATTTGAGTCTATATGTCAGGTTGTAAGAGGCGAAGGAGGGCTGGTCCCCTCATGTCCCCACTCAGTCCCCCTCCATAAACCTCCAGCACGCCTCCCAGTCTGAGCACTGCCACTCTGTAATTGTGGAGAAACCACAGCACACAGCCCCATATATAAATACCCTATTCTCCCAGCCTTGTCAAAATAAAGGTTGTGTGGGGAGAAAGAAATAGGGCTTTTTTGGTGGCCCTCTCCCCCACTTTGGAGCTATTTTGAGCTAGCTTGTACCTTTGGGTGAAGCTGCGAAGCTTTGAGTATGATACACGAAGACAACTTTGAGGAGTTCCTCGTTCCTCGTCAGTTTTTTCCCTAGCATAGAGCAACATCAAGAGAGCTAAAAATAAAACGGAGGTCCTTCCTTAAAGTTGTAAAACATACACAGCCAAGCGACAAAGGTTACTCCATGTCAGTATGTTGACACTGACACTGTAACATATTTGACATGCCACCTTTATTACAACATACAGGTGAGCTGGATGTGGTCGGGTTGAAAAATAGGTTTAAATCCTTTGACACAGTGGTAGAGAAAGAGTTAGCGAGATTTGTAAAGAGTTGCCTGAGCTGAGTACACACTGCAGCCTGTTGACGTGCAGCCCGCTTTGATCTGTGTTTTTAGCGTGTGGAGAAGCACCACACCTCGTTTTCTTTGCAGCCCACTCACCTGTCTCTGTCTGCAGCATGTCTCGCCTCCTGTGAACACACAAATATACGAAGATCTGGGCTAAAATTGCTTCCTCACCTGCTAGATGTACCTTGTGACCAGGGTTTCATAAGACTAAAACCTCATCACTCATATTTTATACTTTTGTGTCATCCATTGAGAGTGATATAACTTTCTCATACTGGAACCTAGGCTCATATAAATATAGTACTTGTTTTGCCATGTGGGGACCCACCAGAAGTAGGCCATTGACCCATATTGGGTACAGACACATAAGTATGCAATGTAGTACAACCTACAATTTAATTCCTCTCTCTGCCTGCATCTTCAGCTCCTCTCAACTCTCACTGCGATGCACAAGCAGTCCCACGCCTGTTCACACTGACATCAAAGAATAGACAATTTGCAAATTTGCCTTTTTGCACCGTTACCAATGTAGCTTACTTAATTGATCCTATGCAAAGAAGCTAATAAATCCTTCAGCTGCATAGAGGAGCAACTGTCAGCTAGCTTGCATGCAACATTGTAACATCTCTACCGCAAATGACATGTCTGATGTTAATTAAATTTGAAATATTGTTGCGAGAGATTTGCTAAAACCAATACTTTTACAATAAAAATCTAGACTAGACTCAAAATGGAATACCACTGAATTTTATCTTTAAAATATGCTGACTATAAATCAACATTCACTTCTGTCTGTTAAAACCAGCATGAGTTTGTCATGTCATACAGTTAGATAGAGAACAAACTGGAAAACATGGGAAAGATGATAGTGAGACCACTCAAATATGACCTTCTGGGCATGAGGGTGATTCTCTGTTTTGATAGTTCTTCCATAAAATAAGGTTCAGGTGGGTTCAGACAGAGTCAGTAGAGTCAACATTATGTGACGCAATATCAGTCTTCTATTTATTGTCAGTGCACAGCTCCATGATGCACACTGGTGGGGAATTACAGATTTTACATTGGTTCTCTGGATTCTGCCTTCAGGAAAGAGTTTTTCCAAGACAGAAGCAACATACTGTATATAAACTGTTAAACTGAGTGCTACTCTGCTTTAATCGAGTTTGTAAGATATCAGACCACTTATGCATCTCAAAAGCACTGAAGAATTACTTCATGTGCCAAGGGAATCTCTCTATTCACAAACAGTGATTTAGCTCCTTTCATCAAGGGCTTAGCTGTCCTACACACTCTCAGCCGAAGATATCATGACAGCTCGCTCGTCTTGGGATGGATTCTGCATTGATACTGTCCTGTATTTGAGCCTGGCTACACCATCCATGTAGCCAGGATATAAAACATGCACACACACACACACATGAACATGTACACACATTGCCTCTCTCACACATCTCTTTTCCTCTCGCTCTCTGTCTCACACACACATACATACACACACGCACACACACAGGCAGGCAGCCATGGGAGGAGGGAATGCGAGGAATGCTCCAAACCCCGGGCTGGTGTTCTGACTCGTCCCAGACTTCATGCCGTCACCACCGGGGTCTGTGGCCAGACCTCCCTGTGCCAGACCCACTGGCTCCAACACCCGCCCAGGCCAGCCGAGCTGCAGCTCGCGACCCATAATTAACCAGCAAGCCGCACTGCAGCGCACGTCCCCTCCCCCTCCCCACACTGCAGGGGCCCCTGGAAACACAGAGAAAGACTATATACACTTATACTGCTGCTACTAGATGAGGATGCACTGGAAGACGTAAGCAATGCATTGACTTCAAGAGGAGGAGGTGCTAATTGTCAATCAGTGTATTGATGATACGACGGTTCATGATGTATGTACGGGTATTAACAGCATCATGTGTCACCGCCGCCGCTCATCTGCTTTCAAGTGTAATGAATTGCCTGGTCGTAATTTAGCATGTGACATTTAACACGTAATTATAGCCGGCAAGGCCTTCTTGGCAGAGATCAAAGTCACGGTATAAAGCGGGATGGTTTTCTGAAGAGTTTATGAAGTTATAGCACGAGAGACAGCGAGAGAGAGGGAGGATAGTAGCATTTGACGAGGTAAGGGTGTGTTTGCATCTTGGTGTGTATCAGAAGTAATGCCAGGGTACCTGTAATTCCTCCAGACTGGCATAATTATGGCTGAGACGTCTGGAGGTACAAACACTTGAGGAGTAAGCAGTGATCATCTTCATTCTTCTACGGCTGCTCTCTTGTTGAGGCAGGAGAGACCTTTATTCAGGGTGAGGTTTCTTTAGATCAGCCAGAGGGTCTTATTCAGGAATCTTATACCAACCGAGTGCGGTATGCGTGAGCTTTATTGCTCTTCCAGTGCAACATAACAAACAGCGACAGAAACACCCAAGGTAAAGGATTCATCGGTAGTTTCTTTCAAATTCAAAGCATTTCTAACAATGACAAAGCGTTAACATGCAGTGAGATTCATATGACCCCTTCCAACTTCCGAATACCTGTCCTGATTAATAGACTCCCAATGCTCTCTGACTTCTCATACAGATAAATCTTAACAGTAATGACCTGAAAGGCCTAGAGCTCCATCAAGTGCTAGACATAAAGGCGTAAAAGCTCCATCCATGTCTCCTCTGCCCTGTCAGCGCAGCCCCCTTCCCGTTGATGTGGGGTCATTGGCCTGACCATAGGGCTTGTAAATTTAACAGGGCTTCCTCGAGGAATACCTCATCCTTTGAAAGAGAAACAGGAAAATTACACGGTGGACGGCCCACTCGGTTTTTCACCCCCTTCCTTGCACTGTAATTTGCTTCTGCAGCGGGTCAGCCTAAAATAACCATAACCTAATATTCACAACATAGAGAGACTTTGAGAGATGCTGGAGGTCTCCCCTTGGGTGGCGGTGGACTGTCTCGAGCCTGTAGGCGGTTAAGAGTTTGTTTACTTGCTTACCTCTCTTAGATACATCAGGAGCATGTAGGCGAGGTACTCATTTGAGCTCCTGTACATGAATCCAATGAAACCACAGCATGTCATATGGCTGTAAACATGTTTGACATAAACCTTGCAGATCCGGTCAACTGATATCCCGATTCCCAATAAACTGACCCATCTTTTTTCAGCAGACATGATGTGGGTTATCACTGAAATGACTACACAGCAGATCCTCCGCTTCTTGGCAAGTGGATCCACGGCCCTGTTTCAGCATTATTCCCCAAGTCTACAGAGCACAACCATATAACCACTAAACCCAATTGATGGGCATCGAAAGAGAAATGCCCATGATCTCACTTGAACCAAAGTTTCCTACAGGCAGGTTTCTCATTAATCTGAGGCTCCGCGCTTCTCCGTATCCTCATCGTATTTCCATGATCAGCAACCATGACGCCCCAAATGTTTATACAGGCGAGGCAAGAAAGGGCCGTCTCAATCTCTGCTAAGGTATGCACTCTGTAGATACAATATCCATAAATCTGACAGTGATTTATGCTTTGTGATTCATGGAATATGAGTTTGTGGTTTTATGTCCTTGTTATTGAACATATTGTGCAGCGGCATATGAATGAGCAGAAGCATGGCTGGTCTTTCATCTACGGCACATTAATAGCGAGTCAGTGTGTGTGAAGGTGTGAATACAGTTGCGTTACTAATTATTATTTTACCACATTGCAGGTTGGCGGCCAAGTAATAATGAGTAGTTTCTGATAATGGGATGTGATTGTATTTCATGAAACATTACACGCACATGTTTATACGCTTAAACATCTGAAGCTGAACAAAATGTCACATGTGAAGTTGTGATTATCATTTGAGCTTAATAAAAACAAAAGAAACATTACATGCACATGCATTTGTACGCATGGACACACTACACTCATGCTTGCACACACACACATAAAGCACGCACTTCCTTATAAAAGCACACACATGCTCACATTCCCATATAATGTCACACACACACACACAAGCGGACACACAGGCTCACCCCACCCCCATTCTCCCTTCTCCCCTCTTTTCCCCCCCTCGCCCCCCCCAACACTCACACACACCACACCACACCACACCACAGGCACCACACACACACTGGTTCTCATATGGAATATCGTGGGTGGCGCTGGACCGGTAGAGGGCTCTGTAAATAGCTCGGGAGCAACCCCTCCATTTGAGCGACCCAAATTTCCTTTTCTGAGGTCGGCTGCCTGGGCTGGAAGTGCTGTGCAGCAAGCCTCCAGTCGCCACGGGAGACCACAGCGGCCACGCTGACAGCACTTCACAGGGACCACGGCATGGCAAGGGTGACCAGATGGCCCTCCGCACACATCAGACACACACACACATCACGCATGCATGTACAGTACGGACAACAACCCGTACGCGTACACACGCATATAGCCACACGCTCATGTAGATGTGTGTCTACACATGTATGTGTGTATGTAGAAGTTTGTGCGCGTCCACGCCACTTTCACACGTATAAATGCTCAAAAACACTCATGGACCTAATGTATACTTGTGCATGCAAGGAAATACACAAGAACACACCACACATCCATCCACACAAACCAAGCAACTATATTCTGTCACAGACACTGTCAAGGAGCGAGACGCTGGGTGGGAGGAGGGGAGGATGTGTGTAGCGTGTGTTTGTGTGTGTGGTCAGTGTGTGAGTGTGTGTGTAGTTGTGTGTAGGAGGCTGAGTATTAGTACGCTTTACTGTTTGAGTTTGAGCATTTGTGACATTGGTTTACAATGTATGTGTGTGTTTGTGTGTTTGTTGGGAGGATAAAACTCCATAGATGGGGGATGGAAAAACATTGCAATGGAAAGAGGTCCGTACCGCTGCTGCCACATATCAGTTCAATTTCACGGCTAAGCATCCGCACTGCAGGTACACACTGGTTAAGTTTTAACTCTTCCATTTGCAATTGTTGTGAAACTGATTTCAGGGTTAGGGTTACTGGTACTGAAGTATTGAAGTGACATCCAGCAGTTTCACAATGTTTTGACGTTGTTTAGGAGATTCTCATAGTGCTGATAGTTTACTGCGCTAGCTATGGTGTTGAAACCGAAAGCATGACAAATTGATCCACGACCATTGCAATAAAATACAATGTTTTGACTTTGTTTGGGAGATTCTCATAGTGCTGATAGTTTACTATGCTACTTATGGTGTTGAAATAAAAAGCAGAACAGATTGATCCACGACCACTGCAGTAACATTGCAGAAAAAGAGTTTCAATTCAAAATGAGAAATCCTCCATTTTAAAGAGCGACTCTTACCCTCGCATTTTTTCACCTTTCTTTATCCAGGGAAAGTCGATTGAGCATGCATGCCCTTTTTCAACAATGCCTTGCTCCACTCACATACATTTCCACACTTTCAAATCTGGGAGCTTCCCACTACAAATAAAGTCTTCTGCTGCTGGCAACTGAGCAGCTCCACTGGAGCAGTTCAGAGGTTGAATGCTTTGCTCAAGGGAACCTCAGCAGTAATTGTTGTGAGCCGGGAGAACATTTATTGTTCTCTTTCTCTACCCAGATTTTCCCATCCTGTTCACGGATTTGAACCATGGGTGGACCTTCTAATCCCACTTATGTATCGATGATTGATAGCATAAAATTAAGTAAGGCTAAATTGTCTGTAACGTAAGTCTTTGGTTGACAAAATGACACTGACTTTAGAGATACTGAATGCTGATCTTAAGGTAAATATTTTTTTTCAAATGAATACGCAGGAATTTGGAAATAAGCTCTTCAGTTGTTTGAGCCACAGTGAAATAAGGCCAATGACAACACTGACAGTATTTAGTATACATCAGACAATGTTTCCATGTATTGTGGACCCATAATACAACTAGAGCAACATGCCTGCATGGTGCATGTAATTGTAGGTTGTTTATTTGTGTGACTTTATTTGTGTGACATACAGACTTCACTTTACAAACTTATATGACCACTGACTATGACAATAAACAGTTAAAGTACTGTTCTCAAATGGCTATTGCACCATATCATGCACCATATCTCTGCCAGGAAACACACAGCACTTACTAGAAACGCAAATGAACTATGAGAAACAGTAAAACACAAGAGTTTGGGCAGCGAAGGCAGCAAAAACAACAGTGACTACCCCACATCTCCCTTTCAAAGGCCTTTTGTTTGTAGTGGAGGGACTGAATGTTGCCATTCACGGCGGCCATTTTTACCCGGGACAATATTTTATAAGCCCTTCAGAGAGGGCCTTTCGCTTCCTTTTCCTGTGGTTTGGCCCGGGCTGAGCTGTCGGGAGAGGGGAACAGCCAAACCCAAATGTAGATGCTCAACTTGGCAGGCCCTCGACGGAGTGTCCTGACCAGACAAAAGCAGAGAGAGAAATACAGCCATTTATTTATATTCGCTGCGGTTTTGCGTGTTGCGTCCTAGACTTCCAGACCCCGGGAGGATATTCCGACTGAGGACGAAGACAGATGGATGGCTTTCCGTTGACATAAAGGAACCTTCGGGATTAATGTCAGATCCATATGTGTTAATCGAGTGTGAGGTTTTGATGTGTGGTCCACCCCCACCCTATTTCTTTTCTCTTTTTTTTAAAACATAATGCTCTAGGTCTATCTTTCAGAACAGGTTATGGCTGAAGACAGGCTGTCCTCCCTTTAAGTTTTGGCATTTTGTATGAAGGTCTATAATGACAGCTATAGTGAAGCTATGAAATTTGAGAGTTGTCAGAATCTCAAGCTCGGTATCATCAACTCAGGCCATTTTTCTATGGGGGATGACCTCACCACTGTCAGCCAAGGTATGGAACCAATTTAGAAGAGCTCCCCTCTATTCCTTGTGTGTGGATTTGTCAAACTGCAGCACATTTGGGCCCGCCTCCAGCTCAGTTACGAGCATAGTCTACTATCGGGGAGACGGGGTGTGTGTGTGTGTGTGTGTGTGTGTGTGTGTGTGTGTGTGTGGGGAGGGGGGCTTATTAAGAAAAACTGAAAACCCGCAAAACTCTCCCAACAGAAACTGTGCATGAGCCTCTCTGACTCACACCTAGGTACTGTTTGTGTGCAGGAAAGCCCATAAATGAGTCAACCAAGGCTATTTCTACATAGGTTTAGAAGTTGGGGGGAGGGAGCGGGGGTTATATATGTTCACACACAAACACACGCACACACACACTGGCTGTGGCTAGCTGGACCTCTCTGGTCAGGAGCCGATGCCAAGCCCAAGCCGAACAGTGGAACACTGGGAGTCTTGTGCCTGCTTTTGGAGCCTCTGGCTCTCTCCCGACCTTGCTTCAAAATACACTGCGGCTTCGAGGAACAGCACTCTCAGCAGTAGGGAGGCCAGGCCATGGAAAATTTAGACGCAACAAGAAAGACGAAGGAAAAAAGAGGCGGGCAAAATTTATGTGCTCATTCACATTTGCGGCAGTGGGCATTTTCTTGATGCCTTTAACACACTTACTGTGAAGGGGAGAGTTCTCAGAGAAATTTCAAATCTGAAAGTGAAAGAAAAAACTGTACTGTAACAGTAAAGTTGTGACTCTATTCAAACAATAGTGGGAGTAGATGCTGCAATGTTATGAAGTTACATAACCGGACATTTCAAAATACTGGTATATATTTGGTGTCCAGAATATTTTGCTTTGAAGTTGGAAACTTGTCCAGTGATGCTGATAAAATCAATAACCAAAATAGATGAAAGAATCGTATGACATGGCATTCAGAAAAGATGTAAATATGTGTCTGTGTGTCAGTGTGTTTGCTTTACTCTATCAGTTGTTACTGCAAGTAAGCCTGCTGATCTAGCGATTGTAGGAATGACACAGAGGCTAGTTGCTCTGACATCTCACCTGACACCAGAGGCATAATAACACCTTGTCTCACTAATGGTGTATGTAATGGCTGCTGTACCCTGTAATCTCTTCCCTTTCTGACGCTGGTAATGACTGAAATATCAAACTGGCCTACAATGATACAAAACACATGCACATGCAAACACGCATATAATGTCGTAAGGTGACACACACACACACAAACGCACACGCTTTTGTGCACAAACAGAGGCGCACACACACACACACACATGCACACACACACACATTACAGCATCCAGTGAGCTCACCTGAGCCAGCAAAGGAAGCTGCTTTGGTCAACAACAGTAGTCATTCTTAGAGTGACAGATCTATTGTTTTTATCTTCAGGGCAGGCTACACTTTGCCTGTGACTGGAAATGTTGATCTGAAAGTAGCAGAGTACGCCTCAAACAACACACACACACACACACTCATTTAGGATAAAAGTAAAAGTCGCTAAAGGTCTCTTTGGGTCTCGAGCGGCATGTGTAGCTGTCTCCACTTTGAAGAATACCAGTCTGAAAAGTCCCCATCCCTGTCTCGGAGGATGGTTTACAATGTGTTACTTATGTGTGTTGGCTTTTAAAAAGACCACAGGTGAAAATGTAGCCACATAAGAACAGGCAGGTATGGTTGAAGTACCATCAGAGAGGCACATATCAAAGTCAGTGGAAGCCTTTTTTTTTTTTTTTTTTTTTTTTTTTACCCCAGTGGAGACTTCCATTTTCCTTTCATCGTTTTATTTGCTTGACTGGGAGATATCAATGTGGGTGTCTATGTGTTGTGTTTCTTCTGTAACCCCCCCCCCCCCCCCCCCCCCATCCCATCCCTGCCCATACATTCAAGAGAGCATATCAGCGAGGATGTTTGATCATTTCAGTGTGGTCCCATCCTGTCTGCCTCCATGCTAATCCCAGCGCTCTGATTCACAACTTAGCACACTAACCCAGCATTCTTCCAGTGGAAAATATAAACAGTCAAACAGCTGAAAGAGCGCTCCGTGCTTCCTGGTATTTTATTGAGCTATGTCTGTGTTTATTTATTCATTGGGTGTTTGTACTAAACATGTGTTAACTTCTCCTTTGTTGCAATTTAATTTTAATGAATTATTTGGTTCAGTACCCACCTGACAAAGTGCCTGCACACTACACTACCAGTCAAAAGTTTGGACACCCCCGATTGAATGTTTTTCATTATCTTGAAGCCATTTTGATCTAAAGGCTTCTGCTTAAATGCTTGAAATGTGTTTCTTAGACAAATATAAATAGTGAAGTTGATGCCTATGTATGAGTTTCTTTCCAAAGCCTTTCCATCAAGGCAAAGAGCGGCTACTTTAAAGAATCTAAAATATAAGATAGTTTTGATTCGTTTAACACTTTTTTTGGTCATTGCATAATCCCACTGGTGTTACTTCATAGTTGAAATGTCTTTACTACTATTCTAAAATGTGGAAAATTGTGAAAATTAAGACAAATGCGTGTGTCCAAACTTTTGACTGCTGGTTGTGTATTGCGTGTGAAATCTACACACTGGAGGCGTGACACAAATAAACCAGGAACCTACACTTGCTGTAGAATTGGAAAAGTACTGCTGCTTTCCTCTCTCAGATGAGAGGGTGAGTAATGCCTGAGGATCTGGAATCAAACATGTTTTGTCTGCTACTCATTCGCAGCGTACACCTCAGCACACCCCAACACACCTCAACACACTTCAACACCGGGTGAGTTACGATGCACCTAGGCACGCCCACTGGAGAGCGAGACAGAAAAACAGATATAATAAAAAAGAAAAAAAGAACAGTTTTGCAACTTCAGAAATCACATTCACACGGCAGAAATTGGGCCCAGAACTGGCTGAGAGGGAAGGAGCATGAGTTTGAGTGGAGGAAGGAGGGAGGGGGGGGTGAGAGGGAAGGAGAGAGAGAGAGAGAGAGAGAGAGAGAGAGAGAGAGAGAGAGAAGGAAGGGGGGAAGGGGGTAGGAGAGTAGGAGAGCAGTGAGTGAGTGAGTGAGTGAGTGAGTGAAGGAGGGTAGGAGGGGATGGAGGGAGGAAGGAGGAGGGGGTTGGTTGCTTCCTGTCGCCATTCCTCCCTGCCCACATAGACAGCCAGAGAGAGAGAGAGAGAGAGAGAGACAGAGAGAGAGAATCTGGGCGGACTGCAGGCCACATGACATTCTCTCTGGGTCCCTCGCTTTCCTCCGCGCCGAGTGATGTGCTCCCTCCCTCCCCTCCCGTCCCTCCCCCTCTCCCTCCCTTCCCCTGCCCTTCAAAGCTTCGACATGTCATCTCCCACCACAAAAACAGAGGTGGGAAGACTCGCTGGCGCTACCGCTGCCTCAGGGTGTCTGGCACTAAAGCTGCCTGCAAATACAGCAGGGAGAGGAGGAGGAGGAGGAGGAGGAGGAGGAGGAGGCGGCGGAGGAGGAGGAGTGGAGAGACAGAGAGAAAAGACAGGGAGAGAAAGACGGAAGGAGGAAGAAGGAGATAGAGACAGAAAAATAAAGAGAGGGAGCGGGAAAGAGAGAGACTGTGTGCATTAAACAAGACTCGTAAAGCCCAGGGCATCAAAGTGTGTGTGGATAGGAGCTGTTATTAAGGTGGAGAGACCGAGGGAGACGAGTCCTGTCTGTCTTTTAAAGTGACACTGCCAAAACCTGCACGTCTGTCTCCTACCTCTCTCTCTCTCACTCACACACACACACACACACACACACACACACACACAAACAGACTTGCAGCAGCTGACTCAAGTTTATGAAGAGGGGTTGAGGGAGAAACTCTCAAACTATGGGGAAAACCTCCGGCGAATGCAGAGCCGGGACACAGTTCTAGCTGTGTGGCCCGGCCCAGTACCCCCACCATCAGAACCACAAAAACATGATGATACCCATAAAGGTTGAACAAATGGGATGGATTGTACAGATCCTAATGTGAAATGCATGTAAGCCAGTGGCCCATAATTGGCTGTATCTCCTCTGATTCAAATATAATTTTCTCCAAGACACTGTAGTATTTATTGTGACTCTAAACACATACCATAGGCAGCCATTCCTTGTGAATAGATGGTTCCAGGCCAACTGTTTGCAGCTCAGATACCACGAAATTTGCAGATTGATTTAAGGAGCAATTATGCACTTGGCTTTTGAACCCCTGAGGCTTTGGGAATGAATTGGTGATTGGCTCATGGACAAAGTAAGCACATCTGACCGAACGAGGCCTTGCCATAGGCTGAGAGTGTCGAAGAAGCCACAAGAGCCCAGCAAACAAGCACATCTCTAACAGGGCCAATTATGGGGCTCTAGGGACCCGAGGAGTCTGACCTAAGTGTTAGAAGAAATAGACGAATACTGTAGTGAGGCTGGGAAAAGACAAGGAGCAATCATACTGAGGCAGAGGGATCCAGCATATTGATGACTGACATAATAGATAAGGATTGGACCTCAACTTAACCGCTTCTTCCCTGCCGCCCACGCCACTGGGTCCATCATTACAAACGCAGGTTGCACACTCAAGCTTTGTTCAAACCCACAGAACTTTATTTTAAATTCTAGTCAAGATAACAAGTTTTCCAAAGACACCAAATGTGTCATGCTGAATTACAGGGAAATGTGTATAAAATGATGCACAAACATCTAGATTTTTTCCATTTGAATAATGATGCAGCCATAAAAACATGCCGTCTTAAGGGGAAATTTAAGGGTAAAGTCAGGTAAAGTCAGGGTACAAGGGCTTAACAAAACCTATAGATGTTTAGTTACTTCCACACGGAGAAATAGTTCACATTAATATGAGTAAAAAATTCCCATGAGCTGTATGCCTAAAGGTCATGTAACCATTCATAACCATTCAGTGATGACAAAATAATTACACAGTTAGCAACAAATGAAACTGATTTGTAATGGTACAAGTATGAAACAGTGAAAGGTCATGAGTCAGTTTCAATCCATACGTCAATGAAATAGAATTGTTATTCAGAACGATGCCAGAACAATAATAAAACCATAAGGATTTGGGTATTTTAGGGGGGTATTTTACTTAACAACTTCAAACAGCCATGAGTTAACATTCAAACAGAAGGCCTCCAAAAGGATTTTGAACAACTTCAAAGCCAAGAATCTGCTGCCTCTGACTGAGGGCTCTCCAGTCGACTCTGGCCTGCTGCTGTTTGTGTTTGGGGAAGCTCCAGTGAACCTCCGCCACCTGACATCACCTCCAAAAAGCGTAACCACAGCGATAAGGCACCTACACAACCTGCCGATGTCTGAGTGTGCAGCCGGGGGAATGCCTTTATCATCCGTTGGCGATGACATCCGCTCTTTACAGTGTGTTTACATTGGACCCAGCTCATTGTGTTAGTTGTATAAAATCGTGCCATCAAGCATGGCCAAGCACCTGCATTTCCTCAAGAGAAAGTCAACAACACACACACGCATGCACGCACACACACGCACACACACACCCACGCGCACACATTCACATACAAAGTGAGAGGCAGATATTATTCCAGATTGTTACTCTTAAGCCCCCTTCTTCATGGTCTGTGACTGGTGCAGCCCATCCCATGACACCAGCCTGTCTCTCACTGCCATATACATAGAAACAGAACCACCGCAGTACCAACCCAAAGCCCCTGGTCCAACCCAGCCTGCAAAGGCAGACAGTGGGACTTCACTCTCAGAGAGCCTTGAAGGACCAAATTTATGGCTCTCTGGAGAAACCACACTAAAGTGCCACAGGGCACCAAACGGGAAAAACAACTTGGGGAACAAGAGAGTAAGGCATTCAGACCAACTCCAGCAGTGAAAACTCCTATGATAATTTATAGCTACATGCAGACAAGGTTGTACCGCCTACCATTGTATAGATGGAGTCTTTTTCATGGAGTGTCTGCTCTGTTCTGGTGAGAGTTACTCTAATATGAAAGCGGCGGATGTCTGGTGATTGTATTGAAAGTAATAGACATATATATTGGTCTGTTTTTAAGTTATTATCATTTTGACTTATCACCTTGCCTTTGTTTCTTGTTTTAATGCTTCAACTGTTCAGTAAATAGACATTAAACAATAGGCACGATTCAAGAAACAGAAATTCACTATGAATACCTATGCTACAATTCACTGAATATGCAGGATAACATCATTTCACCATGAAAATCCTGTGTTTCCACTTTTGGTGCTTTTCAGTGTTTTCTCTTGAACCAAGTGTTTACATGGCTGTGTGTGTGCTGAGTGAATTTCATTACTCAAAGGCCCATGAAACCACTTGAAAACCTATTTTGTAATTCCAAAAAATTCAAAAATGCACGGGCAGCAAACTAAATATTAGGCTGTTTTTCTTTAATCCTGCAAAACTGGCATTTTGCAGTAACCAGATTTTCATCTTTCAAGTAGAGGTAACTTAATATAGTGAGAACAGAAGTTTAAAAATTCACTATGTGCAACAAATGTCAGATTTCTTTGTGGTTGTAAAAATATGCTGACACTTGAAAGTCATTATTTGTAAATTTACAAACAGAATAGAAACAGACTGCAAAAATCAAAAACAACTATTAATACATGTCACATTGCTACTGACCAAGACATTACTTGCACATTCCTTAATTTTTGGCTATTTCACCCAAGTGAAAAGAAAAATAAAGTAATGTGACATAAAACATTTGAGGTACATCAGCATATTTATTAAAATGCATGTTAGACATAAATGGAAACATAAAGGAGACATACATTCATCAGGAGGACTTATAAGTCTTGCAAAAATGACCATGAGATGGTGGCAATATATTGGCAGTGAGCCAGTAGTGATACAGATTTTGGTGCCTCTGAATTCAACTGTTAGAGAACACTGCCCCCTGCTGGATGACTACAGACATCTACAGTATTCAAAACAGTCAATAGATGTTCAAAGGGGCTACAGTTGAAAATTAGTGGAACAATATAATGAAAAAGTGTCACAAAACAAATAAGACAATTGGCACGCTTACTAAAAAGCAAAGATCAATTTCATAAACACTACATTTCATAGGCGTCAACTGATGCATCATATAATGCATGGTCATTGCTGCTGTCGCGTTAAAAAAAAGCGTGCAACTCCATGTTCTTCAATGTGAACATGTTCCTTTACGTACAGACAAGGTTTCAGAGAAACCCAAAAATGTCATATTTTTGAATGTTTTTTCTAAATCCATGAAAAGCTTTCTGCCGATGCAAGTTGTCAGCAGTATTATACAGAAAAATCATGGTAACATCAGGATCATACAATAATCAGAATCATACAGTAAAATACAGTAAAATAGGCGCATGTGTTGCAGGTGAGGTAGTGTGCAATGAAGAGGCGAAAGGCCTCAGTCCTCCACATCTGGCTTGGAGATGCAGCGGAATCAAAAGATTCTGCGGAAGAAACGAGCAATCCGGCTTTTTTTCTTGGGCTTGACCACAACGTCCGCATTAGCTGGAAACCAAACAGAGGAAATCCATATCATTATCTAAATGAACTGTATGAAGCTACAGGCTTCTACGTCGTGTGCAACAGATAGATAACTTACCAGACTGGAGCTCAGCTGTTGCTCGCCCCGCCTGAAAACAGAAGAGAAACAATACCTTTGCAATTAATAATTTCCAAATAGTGAAATTACAGCTTGTCTTTCTAGATTATAAGATCAAAGACCAGAATGAGAGGACAATGAGAGTTGAGGACACTGAAAATTACCTCAAATTTCTCCTGGTTTGTGCCCATCTGAGTTGCTTCATCATCAAACAGAGTAGCTGTCTTCCCCGTTTGCCATTTGTCAGCCTTGGCCCTTCCCCAGGATTCAGCAGTAGGTTTCAGCTCAAAGTGGGTGGTGGCGCGGGACAGCCGAGGCGGGACGTGACCCAGCAGCTTGTCAGCCAACATGTTGGCCACCAGAAGACTTTTCTCCCGGTCCCAAAAGGTCTCCAGGCTAAGCGCTAGGGGGGAGAAGCACCTGCTCATGTAGTCCCCATAGAGGGTGTCAGCCAGGGGAACGAGGCCACCGCGGATCTTTAGCTCTTCCAGCTTCTGAAACAACATGCTGGTCTTCCTCGCTCTATCTGTGATGCTGAGGACCATTGCGGAAATCAGAGCAGCCAAAGAAACACACTTCAGACGGTCTCCCATCCCATTTGTTACAGGAAGGAACTTCTCCAGGAACAAAATCAGGATGTACTTGAGGATGTCATCAGAGAAGTCGTCATCGTCCTCGTCATCGACATCTTCATAATACGCTGTTTCCCTGAGAGTGAGGATCTGCTGGACTACAACGTGAGCCATTGCTCTGGTCATTAAGTGAACTCTGGCAGAAAGGGCCATCTTCATGTTCAGCTTGCTGCCAAAGTAGCTGTGGATGTAGTTGTGGATTTGAGTCGCTATTTTGACGACGTCTTGTGTGTTCAGGTGCCAGTTGACCTTCTCCGCCTTCTTGGAGACCTTCAGATTATATACAGCAAGTTTGTTCTGAACCTCAACAATGACGGGCCAGTTCTGTAGGTCAACATGAGGCTCAATTTCTCCATCGTATATCTGGATAACTGCCAGACCGATGATGGTCCTGATGGTTTCAAGGTGCAGCACTAGTTCATGGGGGTTTTCCGGAAGGACGCAGATTTTTTCGGCTTTTGCCCCGTTCTTTGACAGCCAACTGAAGACTGTTTCAGCCAGGATGAAATCTGGAGGTTTTTCAACCAGTTTCTGGACCTGGGTGGTCACTGCTTGAGTCATGCTACTGATCAGGCTGGGGCTCCAGGAATATAGGTCGCTATTAAACTCCTCAATGTTGCAGAGTTTATGGATCCGCCTTAGGATAGTGCGGACCATGTAGATCCCAGTGGCTTTGGAGTACTGGACTTTGGGAGCTGGGCTCTGCAGAGTAGAAGGCAGCCTGTCCAACACCTCCAGCACCATGGTGACAGCCAGGTTACTCAGGGCCAAGAAGACGCTGTCATCCCAGGGAGTTTGAGCCGGCTGGTTGGTCAGGCTCAGCAGCAGCCGTGGCACCAGATCCACCAGCACATCGGCTGAGCAGGACAACCTGGAAACTGGCTGGAAGGCCACTGTGCGGGAAATGGTCCTCAGACCTCTGACCACCTCAGCTTTGACTCCATCAGCACTGGAATTAAACACAAACACACGACTGATGAGTGAACTGCACTGAGCTATTGACTCCCTGTCTGGTCTTGTCAACTGAGGTTTGTCTGTATGACATAAGCTGTGTGCGCTTTTAAGTTATACATTTTAATTGTTTTTGTTATATATTGTGTTTTTGTATTTGATTCACAAATATACTGTATAATATAATGTTTGAGATAACATATAGTTTTATATCAGGGGGTGTTATGAGGGTGTTAATGAATATTATTTATGAGACTCACAGGTAGGAGAGGTTGCTTGAATTCAAGTTCTGGTTGGTCTGACTGAGGTTGTCATTCAACTCTCCAGAGGCCTGCAGCTCCATGGTGCGCATCATGAGGTTGGTGTTCACCCACGATGTCTTCAGACAGAAAACAAGAGGTTACACCAGGGCAGTAGTGGAAATGCATCAGCATGAAACAGGATGATTCACAGTGACTAACATACTACACTCACACCTTTCCCTATGCAATTTCCTTATCTCCTATCTCTTACCAAGTGAGCAAGGTTGATCCCTTCCTCAGATGTTGCAACCCTGAGCCTTTAAATCAAACAGATACACTCAGCTTTCCTGCCTGTACACTACACTAGCACTTCTCACTCTACCATAAACTGACAGCATTCAGTATGATGCCTTTATCTGGACGCACAGCATTCAGTACATGAAACTGTATTTGAACTGACCGCTCTGGGATGAGTTTCCTCTGGGATATGAGCCAGTCGCTCATGTCCTCCAGTGTGATTCTGCCAGGCAGAAGCTCAGTATCACTGCTCTGGAGAACCAGAAACTGTTTCATCAGCTGCTTCTGCAGAGGGAAATGTGCACATAGACACACACGCACACACACGTGTGCACACACACACACACACACACACACACACACACACACACACACACACACACACACACAGAGTGAGATAAAATACAGCAGTTGCACAAAACGCTGTGTTTTAATGAGCAAAAACGTTTTAATGAAATGCAATATAACAGGAGCCTACCTGCTGATAGAAACAGCTCTTACTCCAGCACTGCTCTACAGTGTTCAGGTATTCAGCACTCTGAATGTACATCTGACAGAGGAAAATTGCATTGCAAACTGTTAAGTTTCACCAAAGACCAAGCTCGGATAATATTATACACTGTTGTTCATCTTACCTGAGCAGATGTAGTAGCAGGCGTACTCATGGTATAACGAAATTCCGCAAAACGATGATTTTTTTGGGAAACTGCACAATGGAATGGTAGCGATCGTTTGAAAATAAATGTAAACAATGCATTGTTTACATTTTTTTTCAAACGATCGCGATTCAGGACATAACTAATGCAGAATTACATATCCTGAATTAATGGCCCAAACGAATGTTACTTTATCATAACGCCTGTTGATAAAGAGTCAGTGAATCCTGATTAGACTACAGATTGAAATTTTTCAAAGAAATCATGGAAATTTACATAAAAATAAATATATGTTAAAAGCTCAGTCTACATAAACTAAGACTAGCCCTTCAAAGAAATCCAAATGCTAGTATTAAGAGCTTTTAATTTTAATTTTCAACTTGACTGAGATTTTGACACAAGGACAAAATAATGTTAGCGAGCCAATTTTAAAGGAATCTTCACGCACTGTAATCAATAACGTTTCACATATTAAAATAAAACATGGAAATACCACTGCCGTGCTGTTGTTGTGCTGCATGTGCTGTTTTAATGAAATATGTCACTGTATCACATTTTCATCATCTTGAAATACAACATGCAGGAAAACTCAGTGCAATTTAGTTAAACTAACTCATCATTAACTCAATGGATATAGATGTGTTTGTCGATTTCTTACAACTGCTATTTATCGGCTTCATAACCTATAATCATGAGTTTACGAGCTGACTTAAAATTATTACTAGAAAAAAACATCAGTCAACGGATTTATAGACTACTGATCATATAACAGTTTAACAAGGATCATAGCTATTTCTGAGAAAAATGACAATAATTCAACTACTAAACACTTGTCAACATGACAAGATATTTGTTGATTAAACTTATTGTCTTAAATTCAGTCTTTGAGATTTATTACATTAGAAAAACTGATGAACTTTCAAAGCAGCAAGGAAACTTATGTTTTTAAGTGGAAGCGCCTTAATATTTTTACAGTATACCTTAATGGTACAACATGTTTCCAGTGGCCACCTTTTGTCACTTCTCTTCCTCTGCTCACCTGACTGACCAGCTCCAGTAAACCCCACTTAGTCCCATGAATGGACTAATTTGTCTCTGTTAAGATGGATCCCAGATTGTGTGCAGATAAGCAGGCAGCAGGTCTAACTGCCGGCCTTAGGAGCCATTAAAGCAGCTCTGTCAGACCAGTAGGTGATGATAACAAGCCTCCACACTAAACTCACCACATTTCAGGATCTGTGGGGCCTGGCTCATCTGATAACACAGTATCTGTCAACAGGAGATTACAGGCCACGGCTCCAACTGTAACACTGTAACAAAGACTGAAACAATTGGGGTCTTGTTTTTGTCAGGCGGTGCCACCTTGTGTCCTGCATCTGTATTTACCTGCTTTGTATTTACCTCTAGACAAGGAATCAACATAACACGAACTTAAGAGTAATATAAGACTAGGCTAAGCAAAGCTGTGAGAACTGGTAACTGGCAATATGGTGATATTGAGAAATCGTCATATGACATTAGTTATTCACAATAGTCAGAAGAAGAGGAGAGATGATGGCTTTTATTAGTATAGACCACAAACAAATCATGCACAGATGAATCTGTCATGTACAATTTCCCTGATGATTATCAGTATCACACAGTAGGCTGTATTTCAGCGTCTATAACAGAAGTAATAGCTACAATCGAAATAATAATGTAGCTAAATATAAAAGGGCTGTCAAGCCAGTAAGTGTTGAGTAAATCAAAAGATGACTGTGTGTATGATACATGAAAGATGGGCATCATTTACTAATCTCTGAAATGAAGCAGAAGGATTCTCTGGGAAATCATCAGCCTGCAGTAATGCCTCCGATCAATGAGCTGGATAAATGGATTCCCATGGCCCACTTTGAAATAACTTGTTTCTTTGGTGCTGTCATTCAAGTCAACATTTCAAAAGAGAGCCTACTTAAAGCCAGGACCACATGTTCCCTGTTAGATTAAGAATTATATGAGAGTATGGGATAGTACATATTAAGCTCTGGCCATCCTCTTCACAGTCTATATTTCTTTCATACCCATCAGAGGACACCAAGAGAGGCAATTTCAAAGTCTCCCAAAGTCACAATAAAAACCATAAAAAATCACAGGATACAATCCAGATGGACAAGTCACTCGATAGAAATGAATCACAATTCACCCCTGCAGCAATGAATGCTCCAAATAGGAGTGAATAGAGTAGGAAGATCCATTTATACACTAAAATGGGGGTTCAATGCTGTTCTTACAGAAACCAGATTGGTAGCTTGCTGTACCGATGAACGATTCCCATGATGCACCTGTAAGAAGGTGATCTACAACGATGAAGATAACATGCATCTGATCTTATCAGCATAACCATGTCTACATTTGTTCTGCATACATCACTGTAAAAGCACAAATGACTCATAATTGAACAGAAAACACAATAAAATAATGCCCAAACACATATTTGAAGATTAAATGGATGTCACTAACACCAGACTCAACATCCGCAGTGAATCACCGACCGTGAACAGTGGAAATCCTGAAAAGGCCTGCTGAGCCGCTGCCATGTGTAACATGGAAATACAGAGTTCTGTCATTACGAGAGCTCTTTGTGAACGAACCATTTCAAATGCAAATTCTGGGCCTCCGATTTCTTTTGATTCACCACTCCACGTTAGCTGTGGGTTAGACTATGTGCACACAAGGGCTGTTCAGGTGTAATTGCCTTTCAGGCCAAATTGTCCCGGGCTTTTCTTGCTTTTAGAAGCACCTGTGCGGGGATCAAAGCATTTGATGTGTGTGTCAGCTTTGTTTCAAGAGGGTGTCCTTAGAGCACACAGATTGACAAGTAATTGCCTCTCCAGAAATTTCTATAGCCAGAGTGTGTTGGAAAAAACGACATCACATTTCATTAAAAACAGAGTATTTAAATGGCTAAGTAAGTAAAGATCATGAAAAGGTTTAATAATAACGTAATTACCCCAGGAGATGGAAAATAAATGACCTTACTGAACTATCGCTTTATGAACTTTATGAACTAATATTACTATTTTAGTAATACAGGTTATACTGTGCCATACAACTCACACATATTTGACAGCACTCCAAATGGTATATATCTATTTGCTGGCGCTTTTTGGCAATAATGAGCACTTTCTTTATCAACATCATCTACTGCATGAATCCCGTACATCTGTGCTCCAGGTTAACATACCAACAGGCTATATATACTTTGAGTATCTCATGCATCAGTATTTGGGGTTGAGCTGTCTCTATTCAAAGGTTTATCAAAGTCTCAGGAGTTCATTCCAAGTCAAGACACTCTAGCAACCAACCAAGGATGGATATTGGCAGACCTGCATATTGCCTATGGCAGTCAAGATATAAATAGGCGTGAACACACTTCTTCTCCATCTTCCTCACCGTGTGTGGGGGCAATATGCAAATGTGTCCTCTTCCAGTCAAATTTGCAACTGTTCCAGACTTCTGGAACAGTTTTTCTTCCTTCACTTTCTTCCTACACTTCTTCCAGACTTATTGCCCTGACTGTGGTTAGTGGTATTTTCAACTGTTTATGTCTTTTTTTTTTCTTTTTTATTATCCATAACCTGATTTGTGCAGGTCAACAGCCATCTGAGTTGAAAGCTCTTTGATTTTCCCCATGGTGATGGATGACAAAGGGGTTTTACAAGTGTGCAACCTCATATTTATACCCCAGTGAAACAGGGAATGGTGAAAGGCAGCAATACAGCTTCTGAAGACCAATTAAAAAGTAAAAGAATTGTATTTTTGAGTAAAATACTGTTACTTTTAGTTTAAGAATCATTTTTATTAGAGTGAAAGTAGTTTCCCCAAATGTTTGAGCAGAAATTTTGAATTGTTATGTTATATTTATACAATCATTTGTGCACATTTTAATTAAGGATGCCAGTAATTCTGGAGGTGACTGGATTTGACCTGAAAGGTCAAGTTTGGCCTGCGCTGCTTTAATTAATTTAGGAATAGTTCACCAAGTCAGTTGGCTAACTATTAAAGCTCTAACCTCAAAGCAGGTGGTTGTGTTTACAAAGCATTGTTCAAAGACCCGAGGCGACTGCTGTCCTGCTCTCTTCCACGGTGATATCAAAGAAGCATATGCACATCACAAGGTGACAAATGAGGCAACAGGAGGGATATTTTCAGACCAACGCTGTTCCGGATGTCTAATAAACATGAAAATGAAAGAAAAAAATGTAAATATTTACACTGTAATACCCTCTGTCTGTTACATGTGTGTGCTTTTCTGAGAATAAAACACTGCTTAAAGGAAATTTATGGATGGCTTTCCAGTTCCAGTTGGAACAAATGAGGAATTACAGTATACTATATTTGATATGCCAATGGCTGCAAAATACTAAAACTTGGTGAAGTGACAAAAGCTAGTCTGAAGAGATCTTATAAACCTGATACATATGAAAAATCTGGAAGTTTCTTAGTCTCTCTTTAGAGCAAACGCAATGGAAGCAAGTGCGTAATGATGTGAGCGGGGTGAGTTTGAAGGGGAGGGGACTGCAACATGGTGCATGGGGGTATAAAGGCAGCCTGCATACAGCTGGAGCAGACAGTATACAGACATCACCGCATCACATCTGCCCAAGATCATCTCAAAAAAAAATTCCTGGCTCATACAGCTGATAATAATAATTGCTTTGATTAAAAAGACGCGAAAACAAATATAATTTCTCTGTGACCTTACCAGCTCAACACCTAAATGGAGAACTGGAAGCTCCAACTTGTTGTCGTTGCTTTCTGTGCCTTGGTGCAAACCTATCAGGGACTGTCTTTGAGTGTGGAAGAGGAGAGAGGGCTAGCCAAAGACTGGCAGGTGAGCATCAATAATTTATGAGTCTGTTATTTGTTTTTATTTAAGGAAATGTTCACAAATCTCTGCTTCATGGATAATCACTTGAGGCATTGAACAGATTTCAAGGAATTCTGAAATACCAGCTCAGTTATTTGTTGACAAACTTAAAATGTTTAGTGTTTAGACTAAATGGAAATATAGTAAATGGTGTAATGATTTTTTTTAGTACACTAGGATGAGAAATAAAAGCTGTTATGGATTTCTCTGGCAGGATGAGTCAGTGAAGACGAGTCTGACCGGCCCGGTGGCCGATCTAATGAAGAGATCTAAAGCCCTTCGCTTCTATGGACTCATGGGCAAACGCTCAGGTAATTGTGTCAATTATTAAATGCATTCAACCTATTATGTATCTATCAACAGATGTCAAACAGGCGAGTTCAGTGAGCTCCTTCAAACGCCAGCTCAAAACCTCTTTTTAGCACTTTGATTTGCTTTTCTTTAATACTGTTTTAATTTCTGTCTTGGTTTTGCTTGAAAATTTTGCTTGCAATTGTTTTAATCCATTTACTTCATGTAAAGCACTTTGAGTTGCATTCTATGTATGAATGGTAAAGTTATTATGTGTTTGGTGATAGGTATTGATAGATTGATAGGCTATATATCTATAGATTTACCAGTAATAAGGTTTTCTGTCTCACAGGTGTAAGGCAACCTGTTCAAATGAATAGACGACGTAAGTATGTTGATGTGGTTTTACCCCATTACACTGTCGTACTCTTGGAAATTAGCAGTCTTATCTAAACAAAGCAATTAACTTGATACCTTTGAAAATGAGCAATTTTCTCAACGATTACCTTTGAGATACCATTAAAAATTATTTCTAAATCATTATAATTCCCTTTATAGCAGGGCTTGTTATACATTACCATGAAATTGCTATTTTTGCCAATATGCCTTTGTTTCATGCACCTTAAGGAAATAAAGGAGAGATGTTTGTGGGCCTGATGGGAAGAAGCATTTCTAGTGGTGGTAAGGACAAATAAAACCAGACAAAATCTCAAGGCAACTTTATTGATATAAAAAATAACAAATTGCTACTACACAATTAACACCTAGGATTAAAAGTACAATCAGGCTTAAACAATTCCATTAAAATGTCGAGATAAAATGTGTTTTGTTTATTGCAGAATCTTTAACCAGAATAATTCCATCTGCAACAAGCACTGCTCTTGATGTTTCGGAGGAATCACACAAGCAAGGTATGATTGTGTCGATACAAAAACCTGAGGTCGTTTTATTTCTGTGTGCATTTCTTTACAGTGATGTTGTGGTCAAATGTGTGATATTCTGAGGAAATTTAAAATATCTCAATGGTATTATTCTTTTATTTGGCAGATTCGCAAGAGGAATGGGCCCAACTCCGGTATTACTAGAGCTAGAAAAAGAATTACATATTATCATCTATACAATTTTATACCAACCAAAAAAAGACACTACAATACAAAACATCATACTCCTCAAAAAACACTCTGCTTATGGTTTCAAGTTCATGCCAATGATATTGTATTAATCCCAAACAAAAATATCAACCATCTTCAAAATGCACTTTTTCTTGAAAGAAATAAAAAGTAACAGCTAGTAAATGCTGCCAAAACAAGGTATGTATTTTTTTTTACGTGGGCAAAGCAGACATTCATGGCATCCACCACATTGGACCTTTTATCCATCTAATATACAAAGACATTCAAAGCGCAGCGGAAGCAGATCATTTTAAAACAAAAAGGAGAAACTCAGATTCTCTTAACTTTAATTGTTTGACAATATTTCAGTCAAGAATCCTTTGAATTGTGACGCATGGTAATTAAAACATAAATATGAGTCGAAGTGTAAAACAACAAGGTAATAAAGTCCATGACACAAAGGAGAAAGCTGCTGGGGAATAACCAGGGTAAAAACTGGAAAGAAAGATGGAAAGAAAGAAAGAACACTGATTTTTATTGGGAGTTGGTAGGTCTAGGCTACTTGTGGCTGGTGTGGCTGGTGGTCAGTTTATTCAGTAGCCTGGGGTTCTTAGTGTTTATGTCCCTTTGGGTGGGGTCCATTTTAGTGAGCTGGGGTCAATGGTCTTGTTGTTATTGCCTCGCTTCGTCTCCTTGGCCTTCCACTCATCAATCAGGTCCTAGGAGGAAGAGGAGAAGTGAGAAACTGGGCTATCAATCACAGGAATTAAGTTAGTTTAAGTGGACAGAGCAAAACTGCATACTCTTGTGAATGAATACAGGCTACACAGGCCAACAGGTTGGTATCTTACCTGTCTCTTCAAGACCAGGTGCTTCCCCTTCCAGTACTTGAGCATCTGAAGAGACTGCAGGGTGCTGACAATGTCCACCGGATTGACGGCAGTTTCCTGACTGATCTCTATAGACACCAAGCAAATATTCCAACAGTGAATGTTTTTGTATAGGTATGTGTGTATACTTTGTTCAAACGCTTGTAAGAGAACATTTCATGCGTTAAATAAGTATTTCCCAACCTGATCATGAGCTATATTTGAATGGTAATGTATGTTACATTCCCTTTTGTCAATTATCTCAATAGTAGTGGAGTATTGCACTATTCCCAGATGGGCAAGTTGCATTTCAGCTCTGTGTTCTCACTCACCTTTGATGGAGATCTCCTTGCCTTGGAAGTTGTACATGTATCTGAGCAGCACTTCCTTCCAGTAGCTACGGTAGCTGATGAGGCCCAGGTCAGACAGAGGCCTCTCTGGAGAGCCCACCTTCTCCTCCACCTTGGACAGCAGGTAGCCTACACACAGCATGGAGACCAGTCAGCAGGGGAGCAGTTAAAGGAGAATGCTCCATGTTATTCCTACGGTCGGCACACAGTCCAAACAATATCTGAAGGATGCTATATATATACATTTAAGGTATATATAAAACACTATGCCAAATTCAACAATATTTCAAAATCAAAACACAGATGACTCATCAATAACACAATTTTGTAAGCAAAAGACTTGCAACTTTAAACTAATAACTTTAAACAGCAACCCCCTAATGTGCTTTACTTTCATGCCAGCAATTATTTTGTAAAAGTGGGCGGTAATTTATTCAAATGGATGTTACAACAAAACTCTTAATTCGAATATGAACAACTCTGTCAGAAAGGAGAATCAAGACTCAAACTCATCAACATGTAACTCTGCAGCTGCTCCATCGACAATGAATGGAGGAGTGAGCTTGAGTGAGAAGCTTCAATTCAGAGTGTAAACAGTTCCAACTCTGAAAATGAACCGTTCTCACCAGAGACTTCCCCTGGGAACTCTCACCATCTCAATGACTTTATTTGTATAGCACTTTTCTAAAGCAAAGTTTACAAAGTGAACTTCAAATACAAGACAAAAGAGACAAAAACAAGTTTACACAAGAAAGGAGAGCAGTAAAACCAAAGACAAAAATGTGGAAAGAGAAACATAAAAACGCATCTGTAGAAATAGGTTTTAAAAAGGTCTTTAAAAGTTATTTAAAAGATGAAAACAATTTTGCCTTCAGAAGACTAGGTGCCCTGATGACAAAGGCCCGGTCTTCTTTAGTCTGAAATCTAGATTTAGGGATGACCAGATGGTAGTGGTTGTGCACAGACTCATGAAGAGTTAAGAAGTCAGATAACTGCGGGCCAAACCTATCCGTGCTTAAAAAGATGAGTATGTTATCAGTACATAATATTTAAGGTGATCTGTGGGAAAATAAGGTCATGGATGAATAAAGTTTCAGTTTATCTTATTAAAATCTATAAAATCCTAAAGTCAGGTAACCAGTGAAGGATACCAGAAATGGAATGATGAGACACTTTATGTAAGCAAGGCATTTTTAAGAGTGGCAAGACAATCTGAATTCTTATCTTTCCAAATCATTGTCTATGGAGCAGCTCGAGATTCAACTTTTTCCATGTTCACAAATATTGACCGGTCTGTTCCTTGCCCATGGGAATAACATAAAATCATAAATTGAGTGGTGTTCCTCTTTAAGTGATTAAGCCTGCTGTTACGGCAGCCGACAGTTATTCCAACAAGCTTTTGCACTCCCTATCTTATTACCACATCAATAACCAACTGACAAAGTAAGAAGAAGTCAATGAAGATATACATACTGAAGTCAATGAGCATCTTGCCAAAGCCCTGCCTCATGTACTGTGGCATGGTCAGGATACAGGAGACGTTATAGTTGAGGAAGGAGTTCTTCTCCTGGAGACCGGAAAAAAAACACATTTTAGTTGCTTCATAATTATATCACTACTAAATATAATGTTTCGAGGACATGCAGCATACCTACAATTGTTCTGTACTTACCTTGGAGAAGTATCCCACTAGGTGACAGCCAGTGTTGTCGGCCTCAGTCATGACATAGAAGAGAAAAGGCTCCACGTCGTAGTACAGCGTCTTGTGGTCCAGGAAGAGCTTGGCAAGTAAACACAGGTTCTGGCAGTAGATCTGGGGACAAAATCCAATTTCCTGACTTCACTCATTCAATTATTTGATTTTCTAAAGGACTCAAGGTCACGGTGGAGTCTGCTCTGCATGTGTGTAAGGCAAATCACAAAGCAGTGTCTAAAAAAACTCAGGAACTAAATGTACTTGTTGATGACACCAGAATTAATCTAGCATTCATGTAATGAGCAAACTGAAAGCAGAAAAGACACGGTTCTCTACCTTATTTTTTTTGCCATCGACTTCAAACACAGATATAGCCCCTTTTCTGTAGACCTCGTCTCCTGGTGGATGCTTCCACACACACTTGGCCTGGAAACACACAGATTAAAAACATCAATGTTACTCCCAATAACTCATTGGGTATAATGTAAAAAATAGATAGGGGTACATAGATATATCTAAAGACGTCTCACCATGTGTCGCCTGAGGATAGTCTGGCTCTTCATGTACTTGAGGCAGAACTCGCAGACGTAGAGGCGCCCCAGGCGGGCGTACTCCTCGGGGTAGGGCGAGTGGTACCAGGTGTCCAGCTCGTAGCGGCCGAACAGGATGGTCTTGATCATGTTACTGCCCTCCGTGATCTGGCCCTGGATACGCAGCTTCTCCTGCGGGAGGGGTGACAGGAGGAAAACATGTCGTCACTGCTGGTCTTACTGTCAACCTGTGTGATACGGTCATCTGCTGAAAATCAGTGTGATTATAAGATAAGATGAACTTCACTGATACCCTGAGGGACAAGGGGGTCAATGCAACAGCAAAATGGGATAAAGATAAAAATGCAACAATAAAGCATATTGAAGATAAAAGATAGCGCCTTCATCATGCAAATAAAGTTCATATTGGCTGTAAAGAGTTCTGACAGACTATTCTGACTACAGATTTTCAGAGTTGCAGTTTACCGATTTACAAAATTAGTGGAAAAGGAAATATGCAGTGTGTGTAAATGTGCATAGTTGGCTATTCAGATGATCAGCTTTACAGAGCAGATGTGCAGATGAGGAGATACATAGCATGATCGGTGTGTGTGTGTGTCTAATATCAAAGTAGGTGACATTTCATAGGTGAGCACCACAGCTTATTGCCTTAGCTACCATTTCCACTTTAGTTGATCGTTGCTAGGATCCTTCGAAATATTCAGTTCTGCAATACAAAGGCTACTTCTGACACATTTACTGGTCTGTATACTATAAGAACAAATTGGCAGAGTGTGATATTGATGGAGATTTGAAAAAGGCCGTTACCAGGTCTTCAGATGCACGGGCCTGGGCTTTCCTGAAAAGCTCCAGGTCATATTCACTGGTGATGTTCTCCAGCAGCGGCTCTCTGGTGTTGCCATGGGTCTGACGATGCTCCTACAGGCCAAACACAAAGAGGAACAGGGATGAGACAACCTACCAGCCATGTGATGGAGCACCAACTGTGACAGCAGAACACGGGATGACAGCCAAAGTGCACTATGCCAAGGTTTTGTCCTAATGAACTACTACAGGGTGCTGGACTGTGTATCTCGTACCATGTGCTTTTCTTTCTGATCCTTTTGCAGTCCGGAGTTTCTCCCTTTCCTCATCTCAGCCACCTGCTCTTTGTATCTGCTCTGTTTCGACGTAGGGGTCTGAAAAACACAAGAGAATTACAACCACTAATTTTTATTATATAATATTAGAACTGCACAATTACGGACAAAAAGATAATCCAGATGAGTTTACTATTGTGATATTTGAGGACCAACTCAACTCTTTCTTTTTTGGAATCATATATCAACATCTTGACATTTTCAACCACAGAGAACATTTTAAATGAAATATGAACTGCAATTATTTCAATATGGCCGATATGCCAATATTCTACAATACCTGTGATTTACGATTATACACCATTTATTGTGTATCCCTACATAATATTCATATCTCCCCGATCAGAAAGTAAACCCAATTGATTTGATGGCAGCTACAGCAAAATGAGATTACCTGGTGACGTGTGGCGTGGCGTGTGTTGCTCTCGTCTTGTCCCTTCACATCCTCTTCCTGTTTCTCACGGCTGATGGCTTTCACCTGCCAATGGTGAGCAATGGATGGATTACAGTCTGAGTAAGAAACTTAAATGCTATGGGCGGGCTGAATGGGCCAGACTGTAGTTAAATACTGCTTTCATTAGCCTAACTACATGTTTCTTCTGCATGATCCTGATTCCTGTTTTGGAAAGACACGGATAAACAGCAACACACACAAGGAGCAGAAAACACACCAGCGCACTGCTTTCTATCTATCTCAGTTCTCTCCTTACTCCCTTTCGAAGTGTTAAAGGGCTGATACACCTCAAACTTTCAAATTTGTTTTAAAATTGTATTCTTTTTACAAGGAAAATGCACGTTAATCCACATTATTGTAAATGTGCCAGTGTTGGCAAACCGGCTAGTTTTCAACTGCTGTCCCTGTGCACGATGTTAAATATTCATTAAAAACAATAAAACAGAATATCATGCAAAACAATGTAGATAAATTGAGAAGATATCACAAAACAATACAGAAGTAGCATAAAAAGCAGGAAGATTGCATTATGAACGCAAAATAAACCGTGGCAGATACAGAAGGACAGACAGCCATGCACAATAAAGTAAACACTGACATACAAGTAACACTTGCAACATCAAGACAATGCGATAAGCAGACGAACATACTGTACTGGCCATGCACCAGGCCAAGCAGACAATGCAAATATCCACTAATTAAATGAATTACTGTAGCCTGTGGATAGGCTGTAAAGCAAAACAGTATGTTTAAACTTTTGGCATACTGAGCAGCGTTTGTCTTTCCCAACCAGCAAATGACAGAATACCGAAAACAAGCCTAAACTGTAACATTGTTTGGAGGGCAGAACAATGCAACTTGTCATATTTCAATGCAAATAATCCATGTAAGCATTCCTCTTAATTAATTTGGGTTTTACTCTGTCCATCATCCATTCATACCAAGCCTCTACACTCTTATTGGAAGACACCGGCTATGCTAACGCTTCAGTTTTTCATACCGCAATGATCTGATGACTGTCAGGACCACTTGTATGGAATTGGTAGAAATGTCAACTATAGCATGATCAACACACACCTTGTAAATTAGTTCATTACATCATTCCACAACTCATGCTCTACAAAGATATCTCAGTGGAGTTTTCAGATACTCACCTTGCACTCATCTGCAGAGAGGTTGTGGTAGAGAGGGCATCCAGATACAGCAAAGTGACGTTCATGTTTCCCTGTCAAGTGACCTGGGCAAAAAAAAAAAAGTCATTCAGATCAACATGACCAAATAATGACATGACAGGATGGTGCTGAATGTAAATCACATTTAGTATATCCAAATAAAGAGTCAGGGGAAGCCTTGTTGAGTCTATGTAAAAGACTGCCACTTTCCAAAAGGACACAGGATTTTATTTACCAAGGGAGTTGCATCCTGGCGTGGGGCATTTCATGTTGAAGTTGTAGGTCTCATGGCAGCGGCGGCGCTTGGGGCGGTGGGAGAGGTCCTTGTCTGAGTCTCTGTTGGCTGGGTCTTTGGCCTGGCTCTCATCATGGGAGGCATTGGGGCTGGAGATATCCAGCTCAGACTCAGAGGAGGGGGCATTCCCCGTGGGCGTCAACGGTGGAGATTCATCGTGGTCCCCAGCCCGCTTCAGGTCTGGGGTATCTGAAGTGGGAAAGGGCCAAATGCCATGTTGATTAAATGGCTGATACATGTAAAATTGTAAAGGCTAGAGATTACATTTCATGGATGTTTTGGCTAACCCTGTGAGCTTTGGCTAAGGCGAGTGGAGGCTCTGGTGAGGCGTTGTCTCTTGGGCATGTTCCCGTCACTTTCTGAGCTGTTGGTCTGCTCTCTTTCTGCAGAGGAGTCCGAGTCTTCGGTCCCATCTGAACCACTCCCAGCCACATGCCTCTGTCAGGGAAACACAACTGAATGAGCAGCACCCTAATACACATTTCACAAATCATCTTGTCATAATCTACCTGCCCAGCTAGCTAACAGCTGTTGGCCATTTCAAGTGATGTAAATAGGCAGCTGATAGCTAACTAGCTAACGCCGGCAATCAGTTTCCAGCAGACTTCATAATGACCAATGTCTGTGGCTCATGTTATATTTAAACCATAATTAAGTAGTGAAAATGCTGCAGATGTGACTTAAAGAATAGCAAGCCAAATACCGTTGATAGTTAACCAACAGCAGTGGCTGCACAGCAAAGTAGCTAGCAAGGCTAGCAGCTCAGCAACCTATTATTAGCTTAGCGTCTAGCTACGCTAACCTCGATACGTTCCGTTCCCTCGTATGGAGAGGACAACACACCAAACCCCATTGAGAAATCTGGCAGTTTAAATTGGCGGTGCTTAGTGGCAAACGTAAACGCCTGACAGACCATGATTTAAGACATTTTATTAATCAATACGGTCTTGTGATAAGTTCGGCATACATCTGATGCACCAAGCAGCCGTTCATTTCAATAAAACTTCAACTTTTAGATTTTGTTCACACTGCTCGCTACCGCCCACCCCGGTGTATTTTGGTGGATGGTTATGGCAATAAATAGGCAAACCTATTGTAAAAGTTGAAATTTCACTGAAATAAGTGCTGCTCGACGGACTGGAGGCATTGTCAAATTGAAGAGTGGACCCTAACGATTCATAAAAGGTCTTTAGTCACGCTCTACCGGGTATGAACCGTTGCCAGGGACACATTAAACTGTCGGATTATTGAATGGAACGTATCGGTGCTAAGCTAACTATCTGCGGCGCGACCTACATTTTTCTTACCTGCCGTCTCCGAGGCATATTCACGTGTGCGAGAGTCGCTTTCTGTGCGTTTGACTTCGTTAACAGTAAAAAATCCCAAAAATGTGTAC
Organism: Centroberyx gerrardi; assembly: GCF_048128805.1. NCBI lineage: Eukaryota > Metazoa > Chordata > Actinopteri > Beryciformes > Berycidae > Centroberyx > Centroberyx gerrardi. The sequence goes on from NC_136016.1 coordinate 18,917,679, forward strand.
GAAACGACAAAATAAAAAATCTTTTTGGATTGCTTTCTCTTCAAAAGTTTGGTTTGTATGTACACAGCTTCGGCTAGGTCTCCCGCGCCGCATTTTCCGCACAGAACATTGCACTTCCGGAGAGCCTTGAATGGAACCTGATCCTGCACGAGGCACGAGGGGGCGCCAGTGTGCCGCAAAGTACAGACTCACCTTTTGGCAGGAGACCCAGAGGATTCATGTGCCAACGCACTAGCACTATTTAGCTAGTGTAGGGTTAGGGTTAGGGCTAGGATTGGGGTTAGGTTAGGTTAGGTTAGGTTAGTTAGGGGAGTAGTTTCATCACATGTAATTAAACTAGCAGTTTAACTAACTGTTTAACTACATGTTGCAGTATCTTAATGATAGATTGAATAAATTCAAATTTTAATAGTGATTTTAGTGGTTTATTACCTGTTTGTCATTTGAAGAGTAATTACTGTAGGCTATCCACCATACCAACTATGTTTGCCTGTAAAAAAAAGAAAAATAAGACATTCTGCTCTGACAAGTTCACAAATTCAGTTGACTGTTCAGACATTATAAGTTAGTAAGAACTCAAAATGCTTTAAGGTTCAGGAAAAACAAATTGATTTATTATTTACTCCTTTAATTGTTAAGGTTGTACATGGATTGTGTATGGAACAAGGACCGCTTTATTTATTTTAAGTGTAGGCTACATGCAACAGGTTTGTTATATAGCTATGGGTTTGGGTTTAGGTTTAGGTTTAGGCTTAGTTTCTGGCAGACGTGTGTGAATGAAAATGCAGGAGTGATGGACATTACATAGCCAAGAAAAGAAAGTTAATATTCCTTACATTTCTTTCTGTGATGAACCCAGATGGGCTATTTGATTTGCCTTTTTGTTTCTTGCAGGCAGCTGTCTGAGTGGGCATTCAATGGACATTCCTAGAACCTTATTTAAAATAAAATCCAAATTTTATTATACTAGCATTCTAATATGTGGTATTTTTTTGGAGTCATGTGATTTTGTTATATTATATTATATACATATTATGATACTTTTCTTGAGGATAGCTTTGCCTCTTCCATTGTGAAGTAACTGGGAACTTGTAAAACTATACTTTCAAAGCAGCTTCCCCTTCCCCAACACTATGTAGCCTACAACTAAAGGTAAAAAAAAACAAGCAATTTGCTATTCATGCTCAACAAACACTTTAATGTGTTCAAACTTTCACTTGAGTTTTAGAGGAAAAATATTACCTGATGTCCAATGATCAATATTTCAAGAAGGCCTATAGCCTACATTCTCTTAAATGTTACCATTTTTGTAAGCAAGGGCCTGCTGTGTTCTTATTTACCGTGTGTTGTAAATCAAGTAGGCTATGTGTGAGATTCAGCTGTTTATGAAATGTGTTGTATGAATGAAACCAAAGGCTGTTTTAATTTTTTTTTTTTTTTTTCAGATCCAACATTTTGGATCACACTGTGTGCCATTTGTTGGCTTGTGTTCCTCTGTGTTTTGAGTCTCCCTGCCCCCTCTCAGCACCCAGCTGGGGGTGGTGGAGGTGTTGGAGAAAATGCCTCTGTTTTCTCGAGAGTTCCTCAGACAGCCTATAAAGGGCAGGGGAAGGGGCTGTGGTAGGCATTTCCCCCCCAGCAGCTGATACCAGCTGCTCTAAAAATAGTGTGTCAGGGCCTGGCCACTGCATTAGAGCAACCAGCCTGCAACCAGCAACCTTCGAACTTCTTTCAGGTCTTCCACTCTCTAAAGGAATACTACATACACAATAGTTTCTGCTCTATTTTTGAGCAAGAATCAAGAGAGAATGAACAAGCCAAAAATTGTCAGACCAGAGGAGAGGTAAGCACTGACACTTTCTCTTTACGTGACACTAGGTTGGCGTCTCGGAGCAAACCACATGTGCTTTTTGCCTAAGTAAATCCCTTTGAGTAAGCATGCCAGATTTCACTCTTGAATAAACTAATGTAAAGTTATCATTACTGACTTAACGCATATTTGTGACTGCAACTATAACAGTTTCTCTGTTTCTCTGTTAACAGTCAACCAGCACGGGCGCTGTGGTTTGACAGAAAAAAATATGTCACAATCAACTTCATGGTTCAGAGACCTAAGAATGTCCAGGTTGATATCCAGCAGGACAAAATGATTTTATGGTGAGGTTACAACATGTGTAGGATGTTTTTTTCATCTGTTTTTCCAAATTCTTTCTCTCTCTCTCTCTCTCACTCACTCACACACACACACACACACACACACACACACACACACGTGCAACTAAGAGAGAGATAATGAATTTTAGTTTGTAAAAAGATTCTTAACTGGAGCTTTTATTCTTAGATGATTAAATGATGATATGTGCAGTTATTGAACATACTAATGTGACACAATATCTATACAAAACAGTGCAAGTGGTGTCTATGTTGTGGTATACTGTATCCTCTATAACCCTCTTCTGTGTGTATCTACAACAGTTGCAAGAATGATGAAGATGACATGATCTACAACGAGTTCTACTTCTACGACAAAGTGATGATCCATGTAAGCATCCAGTTTTGTGGCTTGATGTGACCCATGGAAGATACTTGTATAATACATCATGTTAAAATATATATTGGATGTGAAGTTACATACAGTATGTCATAAGAGTGTATTTTTACCTTTTCATCCCTTTTTAGTACAGAATTTACATAATAGACAGTATACAGATAAACAATACCAGATTGACAGACACTGATCACAAATGACAAAAGAAAGAGAAGGAAAGAAGAGAACGAGTAAAGGAGTAAATAATAATAAAATGAGTAAAAAACAAACAAACAAAAACCTTTTCATCCCTTATTTAAAAGGACTCCAGGGAGAGAGTGTATGACCGCTCCATCAACTTCTTGCTCAGGAAGTTGACGCCTGATGTTGCATGGCCTCGTCTCCAGAAAGATCTTGCTAAGGTACATCTGTGTGTGTGTGTGTGTGTGTGTGTGTGTGTGTGTGTGTGTGTGTGTGTGTGTGTGTGTTTTGAAGCTAATTTGTCAGTCATAAGGTTTTAATGGCCCACACACTGTTGCTGCCTCAAACTACAACAAACAGTCAACTCAGAGAAGTGGGCTTGTCACCAGAGGGTTGCTGGTTCAAGTCCCCAGTGGTGGAAAGAGTATTAGAATTTTAAACTCAAGTAGAAGTACTGTTACTTTACTGATATTTTACTTAAGTAGAAGTAAAAGTACTGGTGTAAAAATCTACTTAAGTAAAAGTGAAAAGTAGCTCATTTAAAATGTTCTCAGACTGAAAGTTACTGAGTTACTTTTTAGAAAAAGAACTGTTAGATGTGATGTTTCCCATGTAATTCTAAAAGGACAAGAGGACAGAGTGCAAACTAGATTCTTTAATTAGAAAATTACAAAATAAATTGCACAAACACAGTAAAGCCAGATTACTCTTCTTTTCTGACTGATTGTTTACTGTGAATGGCTCCACAATTGGCCAATTTACGATTGTCCAGTTTCTGATGTTTATGGAGAGCTGCTGAATTTGTACTCTTGTACTCTGCAATGGATGTGATTTAAAATGTAGAGAGGTACAATACTTCAGTAAAACATACTTAAGTAAAAGTAAAGAAAAGTAAAAGTGAAAAGTAAAAAAAATACTGACAAAAAAGTTGAAGTAGGCCTACACAAAAAAGCCACTCAATTACAGTAACAAGAGTAAATGTAATTACTTACTTCCACCCTTGCAAATCACTATAGTGGCTGGGAAAATCTGGGTGGCGAAAGTGAATAAAAAACACTCTTCCGTCCCTCCACAACTACTGTCGAGGTGCTCTTGAGCAAGACACTGAAGCACCAACAGTGTCAACATGAGGAGACTGAGGTTGTACTGAGCAGCTCCCAGGCGTCAAAGTGTGGACCTGTATGAATGAGAAGTAAGGTGCTGCTGAAACAGAGAACGTCATGCCAAGTCAACTTTCCCTGGATAAATATAGATTAAATATATATTCTTTCTCCTTATTTTTGCAGCCCAGTTGGATGGCTGTGGACTTTGATAACTGGAGGGACTGGGAGCATGAAGAGGACGAGGGAAAGGAAGAGTATGATCACTATATGGATGTGAGTCAAGCTAAAGTGATCTTGATGTTGTTTGAGAATGTGGGAAATAGTGTATGCACTTTGTAACGTTCACATTATTTCTCAGATTTTGTTTGGATTGAGATGGGTGTTGAACAAATACTTGGCTTTCTTTTTCAGATGATCCATGACATGGCTAATGATAGAAAAGGAATGACACCAGATATGGGTGATCTGAGTGATGTAAGTGCAGTATTCTTAGCCTTGCTATATCAATCATATCACAGTATAGACTAGATCTACACTACTGACTACCTTACCTGATCAATAATATGATCCTCTGGAATACTAAGACTCAACGATTCATAGGCTGTAATTTGAATGGTGCTGTTATAAGATTAATCATTTGCAATTGTTATTTCAAGATGTCTATAATCCCACAAATACATTTATTTTCCATTTCAAGCATTAAGTAATTTTAATTATATGTGATCTAATTACTGTACGCCAACTGGACCTATAGCAGATTAAGTAAAATTTTCTGTAATGTAATCTTGTTAAGTGTTTCCGTTATGCTCCAACTCTGCTTGCAATACTGTACTTTCTCAGTTACTATGACTCACATCTGATCATATTGGCATGTTGTGATGTATGACTTATTGGAATATAGCCTATAGGCTATATACTATCCTGAATTGACCAGTTTCTTCTTTTCTCCCCTACAGTCTGACTGAGACTTATATTCTTGGATCCAGTGTTGGAGACCATTAGCAGTGCTTCAATACTTGCCCTGGAGATACTTAAGATCTTATCATGTTTGCTAAATGCTGTAATTATGTGCTGATGATCTGAAGAAGCATGATGTCTCCAAACTAGGCTACTGTTTTTACTTATGTGAAATTTTCTATGACATTATTTATTGACAAGTTGTTCTCCGCTGTATTTTAATAAAAGTGACTTTTCATCAACCATGGTGTGATAAAATAATGTCTTGGTGTGTGGAAGTTGCCTAAAATACTTATTAATGGCTGGTAAATAGGCTACTGGGTCTCAGTTGGTCATACTATACCAAACGGTTTTTGGTACAAACTAAGTTTGGACCACTGTGCTATCCGTACTACGCCATTGACAGCTGTAGTTGCATTATCTAGTGTGGTGTGCAAGTAAGAGTGGTCTTCACTCAAAACACTCCAACATGGCTTTTCAGTGTCAACGGGACTGCTATATGAAAGAGGTATGAAAGTGTTTCAAACTATTTGTCAACTTCGAAGTGTTTAAAACCCTGAGAAACTAACTGACGGTAAATTAACAGCTTCTTTCTCTGCACAAGCTAACGGTTAGCATGCTAGCAAATGCCTGCCAGTAACAGAGTTAGCTAACTACCTGCACTTTTACGAAACCAAAGGCATAAGTTTAGCATATGTCTTTCCAGTGTCATACATTATGCAAGTTATGACAAAAATCAATAGCAGAACAGCCTAATACCTCTACTCGCATTCATGTAGTTAACCAGCCTTTATAGCTAGCTACAGATGGCAGTAATGCTATGAAAATCATTAACTTTTCTGTTTATGGACACAGACATATTCAGTAACTTAACCTTTAAAATAAACGCAGTAAACTTCACCCTTGTACCTACTAGGCCTGTCAGAGTCTAATTCTGTACAAAAGCCAGAGCCAAATAAAGTGTTTAAAATGAATTTCTCAACCCACTTCAACAGCTGCATGTCAGCCTCTGTCTGTTATTGGTAGATGCAAGTTTTCAGTGATTATTATTCCTTTTAGTTTGTCACGTCTGTAGTGTCCTGCTGCCCTGCTGAACTGAAACAAGAAATCAATGGGAAGAAGGAAACTGTCAAGGGTTTCAACGTCAAGCTCCAAGACACCATCTTGTTTCCTGAGGGAGGTGGCCAAGTAAGTTGGGTTTTCAAATTCTTATGTGTATTTAATTAATTATAAGTCTACCAGTTATTGAAAAAAAGACATATAAAGACATTAATTCTCATAGTTTTCATGTCCTGTTTTGTCGTCCTTCAGCCGGATGACCATGGGCTGATCGGAGAGGTGCCAGTGTTGCGGGTGACGCGGCAGGGTGCTGAGGCCGTTCATTTTGTGGGCTCACCTGTGGAGGCGGGTCAGGAGGTGCAGCTGAAGGTGGACTGGGAGAGGAGGTTTGACCACATGCAGCAACACTCAGGTGAGGACCGCTGAACGCAGCGAGCCAAAGCTGAATGTTGGAGGTTACTCATGAATGCAGGGTCAGAAGTGTGTGTGTGTGTGTGTGTGTGTGTATGTGTGTGTTAGTGCTGAAACGATTAGCTGATTAATTGATTTGGTAAAAATACCAAAGATTTGCTGGTTGTAGCTTTTCTCTGTTTCATATCATTATAAAATTAATTCTTTGGGTTTTTTTGGCTGCTGGTGAGGCTAAATAAGCAATTTGTATGTGTACATGTATGCAAAATCAAAATAAATTAAATTCATGTTCATCCCATTGAATCGAATGGTAATGTTAGGTGTGATGTCAAACAAAACTGAAATTTTCAAATAATATTCCTTAAAATATTTCATACCTCGTTTTGGCAGAGAGCTTTTTAAATAAAGTTTGCTTGTTTTCATCAGTTTAGACAGCAGTATTGTGCCTCACAGTATCCCAAAATCACCATATCATGATGATATGATTCCACTGAGCAATGATAAATGACAATATTGAATTATCGCCCAGCTTTACCTGTTTCCCATATAGAGCTATTAATGCTCAAATGTTTTCTGACCATGGGCACATCTGCATCACATGTATCGCACTTGACAACTAACTGTTGTTTTGGCTGTTATCACACACTTGATGTAACCTTTCTTACCTTGTAATGATTATTCCTTTCTTTACTCTTAGGTCAACACCTGATCACAGCCTTGGCAGATACGATGTTTGGATACAAGACCACATCCTGGTAAATCCCCTTACCACGGAGTTAACACTTTCACCTTACTGAAATGATTTCCCCTTCCTCAGTCACTATAAAGACTTGTGTTTTTCTCTCTCTGCAGGGACTTGGGGCGTCAGAGAAGCACCATAGAGCTGGACACTCCCTGTGTGAAGCCCGCCCAGATCCAGGAGCTGGAGGAAGCCGTGAACGAGAAGATCAGAGCGCACGTTCCTGTCATTGTACAGCTTCTCTCTATAGACGATCCTGCTGTGGAAAAGGTGTGTATACAGATGTTATACATACAAGTGCAGGAAAAAATAACACTCCTCATGCTGTCTGACTGACTTCTAAGGTTATGATGCTATTTTAACAAATAATAATAACTTCATTTACGTAGTACTTTTCTAAACAAAGTTACAAACTGCTTTACATAAAAAAATAAAGGACATGAAAAATAACGATTACAAAAAACACAAGGGATAAGCAAAGCAACAATATATCAAATAAAAGTAAAATCAATAAAAACAAAGATAAAACGGGTAAAAGGGTATAGAGAAAAAAATTGTAATCAATAAAACTATGAGAAAGCCTTCATATAAAAGTGAGTTTTAAGAAGTGATTTAAAAGACGACACTAATTTTGCTGATTTTTACTGATATCTTCTGTTTGATATACAGTATTTATTGAGTTGACCATGAATACATTAAGTTGCTACATGTACAGTGTGTTGAATGGATTGTGTGTGTGTGAACCAGGTGAGGAGCCGAGGGCTGCCAGATGACCATGCAGGACCCATTCGGATCATTGATATCGAGGGAGTTGATGCCAACATGTGCTGTGGAACACACGTGTCTAACCTCAGTCACTTACAGGTGAAACTCCAGACCACACACACACACACACACACACACACACACACACACACACACACACACACACACACACACATATGTCACTTACATGGTTCCTACAAGACTAGGAAGTTTGGAAATGTATGGAAATTGAATTTGATCATTTCCAGGTCTTGAAAAGTTTTGAATTCACACACACACATAATGAAAAAGTATAGGGAAACATCTGCTGTTCAGTCCCGATACACATTTCATATTGTGTCATTTCACACATAGTAATATTGTTGTTGTGAAGAATAAGTTTCATTTATTACTTTGTATTAGTTATTATTTTTAGTGTATGGCTTAGTTGACAGCCATACTGCCCAGCAACTAACAGAATACATCATTTTGACCACTGACAAAAATCTTCAAATCCAGTCAAAAAATGACAATCTGGAAAATATGTAATGGAAACTGTGCAGGAAGCCTGAATTTCAGATGAAAAATCAACATTGATAGTAAAAATATATGAGTGGAAATGTTTATCAGCAGTTTTAGTTCAGTGTCTTTCAAATGATTCTGAATGATGATTTCAGCTATATTTAATCAACTGTATTTTAGGTAATAAAGCTACTGGGGACTGAGAAAGGAAAGAAGAACAAAACCAACCTGATCTTCCTGACAGGGAACAGAGTACTGAAGTACGCTGAGAAAAGCTACAGCACAGAGCGGTCGCTGGTGTCTCTTCTGAAGTGAGTTCTTAACACGTCTCTGAATGATCAGAATCCCGACTGTGGGATTTGAAAACGTATTCAGAAAGCTTGAACTGAGAAAACTCTTTGCTTGTCATCGTTCAACAGGACTGGAGCTGATGAGCACGTTGAGGCAGTGGACAAGATCCAGAAGTCTGTGAAGCTGCTACAGAAAGTAAGCAAATATAATATCCTCTGTCACTGTCAAGTTCTTCACTGTGACGTGTTTTTTACATGCAGTAGTCTTGGATTAGGCTGGAATCACAGTTAATGTGCTGAATGGGTTGGTCTCTGATTGAAGTTCATTCATTTAAAGGGGTATTGCATATCATTTTTACCGCCCCACAGCACAAAATGACCATATATGTGAGGGTTTGACAGGGTTATTGATCAATACCAATGACTCAACACTTACTTCGCCCAGTGCTGAGATTTCTGGCTTTCAAAACTCACTTTTCGGCCAATATTCTCTGTTTTGTGCCAGAGACGTGTGGAGGAGATAAGTCTATGTTTTTTGCAGTTCTGACTGGTGGCCAATAGAGGGCATCAATTACTTAATGCCCATTTTAAATGAGAGAATTTGTTTCTGTTGATTATGAATGCACATACCAAAATTAATGATCTGCTCTGATTTTATTTTCTCTCTGTGAAGTTTTTGTGATGGAAACACTTCACTGAATCCAAGTTGCAACAGAAATTAGTTGTAAGATTACAATCAATAGCCATGTCTTATGAGTTTCACTCCAGTAAATTTGAACCACAGGATCCTTATGCAGCCCTGTATCTAGTTGACTTCAACATACAGATTATGCGTAATCCAGGTTTCACACTTCATCCTAAGCATCATAAAAATGCATTCCTTTGGCAGAGTAACCTGAGCCTGCTGCGAGACATGGCCGTCCTCATTGCCCAGAACTTCAAGACCAACCCACAGAGAGGCAACTTCTTCAGCTTGCACAAGTGAGAGACTCTTCTTGAAGTTGATGGCCTGGACCGTACTGTAGCTACAGCACCATACATCTCCCTGATGTTAAACATTTTGAAGTGCACGGGCATGGAGGCGTGGCTCATACACCGGCCCAGCCATCATTAGAGACACCTAGGCTTGTTTAGAGTACAAAACTACAGCATCCCAATTTGTTTTGGAAAGAAAATGAGGTTAGTTTTTTTCCTTCTCCCTACAGAAAAGAGGGTGACAATGAGTTCATGAATATCATTGCCAATGAAATAGGCACAGAGGTAAGATGATAAAATAACTGCCTAGTTGTGTATTATCTATAAAACCTTTTTGCCAAGCCCAACCTCTTATCGTCTGCTTTTAGGAAACGTTGGTTTTCCTGACTGTTGGAGAGGAGAAGGGGCCGGGCTTGTTTCTACTGACCGGACCCAGCGGACCGGTGACGGAGATGGGACCACGGTAAGATAGACAACACCATATACTTAATCAAACTACAGTATATCATCTGTAATATTTAATCTAGGTTTGTAACTATGTAATTGTGTCCTCTGCAGGGTGCTAGAGATGCTCCAGGGGAAGGGAGCGGGAAAGAACGGACGTTTCCAGGGCAAAGCCAACAGCCTGGCGCGGAGAGCGGAGCTGGAGGCTCTGCTGCAGCAGCACTGCAAACATCACGCTTCAGAGGAAGAATGAACTCAGTGACAGCTAAATACATTCAACAAGCTGCAGGAATATTTTATATCAAGGCGGAACAATACAATTGGAAGCGAACATGGTTACCTTACCTCACTGCCTGAGTGTTAAATATCCGTCCTTTTTTTTGTGGTGAACCCTAAATGTTCCGTTTTAGCACACACATGTACAGAAGGAGCTGAACAATGTGGAAAGTTTGTTTAATGTCATGAAAATATATTTAGACTTCTGCACAATACAACATGTACTGTACATATGTGAATGTAACTTAAATTTCATGTACTGATTTTAGTCATTTAAAATACAAGAAATCTTATATTTTCTGTGGTCAGACCTTTATTTAAAACCCTTTTAAAACAATTTTTTCGAGCAACATCCTGTTTTACATTCATACAGTTGAGCACAGTCACACCTGGGAGCTGTTGTATTAAGTGCCTTGCTCAAGGGCACCTTGGCAGTTGTTGTTGATTGGGGCAGTGAGTGTTACTCATTCACTTTGCCAGCAGATACTTTTCCAGCTTGTCCTTGAACTAAATTTGGTGACCTGAAATGATCCAGAGAAAGTCATGTATAATCCTCAGAAGGAGAGCACAGGACCTCAGACAGCAAAGAAGGCACAGACAATGAAAAGATAATTCTAATTGATGAAGAAAATTGGAGAAAAAGAGAAAATCGGAAATCACTCAGGCTCCTGCTACTCGTATAGTTCCCTGTTGATTAACAGATTACACATAAACATGTATTTTATAAACATTTGGTACTATATCATCAAAGGGAAGTAAGCATCCGTTGAGTGAAGTTTAATATGTTCCATATAAAAGATCTGTGAAAATGTAACACAAAAGATCAGCTCTTTTAATATGATTGTTGATAAACTATCTTAACTGGAGATTTGGAAAGATAAATCACAGACATACAGTTGGTAATTTATTGCTGTATACTCACAAGTCTATCACAGTTTAGCGGTGTGAAAAGAGTGTACAAGATAAAGCAAGGTAAATCTGATGTAGTGCAAAAGTGCAAGCCCCACCCCACCCTTTCCAGTCAGTGAAGCCTTGTCCAAAAATACTACAGGCAGTAAACGAAGTCCTTATTCAGGCGGTTTGGCAGTAGTCGTCCAGTTGGAGTGGTTTTGTGGATGTTTTGAATTGTTTTTAGTTCCATTGCTTCTCACCGTTGATGAGTTATCGTAGTGGCTTCACAATCTTCATTGAGATGTAGTTCTGGAATAAGCAAAAGAGAACAATAATCATGTATCTGTAAGTGCACAAACATGCATTTGACAACAATTTAGACTGTAAAATGTGTTTCTGGCATGTAGATGCATACACTATCAGTCAAAAGTTTGGACACATCTGATCGAATGTACTATGTTTTTTATTATCTTAAAGGCATTTTGATCTAAAGGCTTATGCTTAAATGCATGAAAGTTGTTTTGTAGACAAATATAAATAGTGAAGTTGATGCCTATGTATGAATTTCTTTCCAAAACCTTTGCCTTTCCATCAAAGCAAAGGGCGGCTGCTTTAAAGAATCTAAAATATAAGATAGTTTTGATTTGTTTAACACTGTTTTGGTCACTGCATAATTCCATTTGTGTTATTTCATAGTTTTGATGTCTTAACTATTATTTTAAAATGTGGAAAATAGTAAAAATAAAGAAAACTGTGGTGTGTCCAAACTTTTGACTGGTAGTGTAGATGCTTCTTATTTAAAATTGGCCTGATCTGAAATATCAAGTTCCACTGTCCCCCCTCCCGCCTGTCCTTACCGGTAAAGAGTACAGCAGGATGGCGACGAAGAGGAGCACTATGAACAGAATGATGAGTCCGATGAAGAGGCACCTGAACCTTCGCCACACGATGAACTTCATGGTCTTGCAGGGGTTGGTGAACCAAAAGAAGGAGGTGTCTGGACGTCTGTTGGTAAAGGAGGAAGGAAAGGGAGAAGGTGTATTGGTTAGACATTTACATTTAGATGTGTTAACTATATGTGTAAAAATGTCATGTTTTTACATATTGATCTCCCAACTAATGGAAGAGCAATATGCGTGGGACAAAGCTTTCAGAGGCCAAATGTGCATAATACAAAGCATGTTTCACAGACATTTCCCTGGATGAAAGTGTGTGTGAATGTGTGTGTTTGCATGGAGCTTTCTTACTTGGGAGGGTCCAGTTTTGGGTTCATGTTGGGTTCGTCTCTTCCTTTCCCTGCAGGTTTCTCATCTGCATCTTTTTCACTTACAATCTCTAGTGTCATCTCCACCTTCCCCTATATAGACAGGACAACAAGGCATAATACATACACACACATTTAATTTAGTTTAGTATATTTATATAGCCCTTAATCACAGTCAAGTCTCAAAGGGCTTTACATCATACATATATGTACTTCATATACTGTATATACACATCCTATACTAGGTCATATAAATACTTCATATACATCATTTTACTACATCATATACATGCTATACATCATATACTAGATCATATACATAACATATACATAACAATATGGATGCGTTATGATGGTTTTGGAAAAACTACTAAAGTAAGGAAGCAATTTTGCTACTGTAAAAATCACCTCTCTTTAGGTTTCTAACAGCCTTTATTTTCTTCCCTGCCTTGTGGCATTTGATCATTTGTTCAGCAGTACAGGTTTGAACAAGCCAAGCCAAAAAAAAAAAAAGCAAGAATCTGTTATCCACACTTACGCCCAGGACCTTCTTCCCATCCTGCTCGATGGCACAGGGCCACCAGCCTCTGACTGACTGCTGGGCAAACAGAGACTTGGCGTGCTCCGACTTGTGTGGCGCTCCCATGTCCAGAACATCCATCATGTCCAGGCTGCACTTCTCTGGGGTCTTGGCAGGAGGTATCAGGTTACGCAAATCCAGCTCCAAGGTGCCTGGGATGTGTAGAGACAGCAGATTAGTCAGAACCAATTTGCAGCCGAGTGTTTATCAAGACATTGTAGGAACGTTGCCACAGTTTAGATTTGGAATATGATGCTTTTTGTATTGGTGTGGGAAATGTGTGCAGCTCAGGTAGGTAAATAAAATACTTGAAGCTAGTTAAGTGTGCTTGGTTGACCTTTAAATGAAGTCTCTTACCTAAGTAATCATCCAATGAGAACTTGTCATTATCCCATACTTGTACAATCAGCTTGGGAGGAATCCTGAACTCTGTTTTGTCAAGACTCCAGAAGTGCTCCTGTTGAAGAGAGAATATATGAAAATAATAAGTTTTAGATGTAATTTACACAGTGCTGGCCTCTAATTTTGTTCCTATTGATCATTATGTGGATGGCCTGCCTCTTCAATTCTCTATATTCTCCTAATATAATGGTAGATGTTTACAGAGGCATGCAGGGAACACTGCATAATGTATATACACACTGCTTACATATTGCTTGGTAGTATTTCTGAATGAATGTTTCATCTCTGTTTTACGCTAACAGAAGATAATAGAAGATGACTGCAGAGCTTCTCATCGCTTGTTGGAAACCCAGTCCAGCCAAGACTCACCTTCTTCGACACCAGGCAGAGCTGTTCGGCAGGCAGGTAGTCGAAGTCAAAGACGAACCTCCAGTTGAAGTTGCCGTCTCCGTCCAGAGACCTGTAGTGGACATCAGTCTTCTGCTTGTTCTGCTCCATACCTGGCATCCAGCTGGCAGAGAGAATAACAGGTTTGATCATTCTACGATTCAGAGATCGTCCTGGGCACAGCACCCCAAAGGCTCCGTAATAAGATGAAGCCAAACCAAGCTTTGCCCTTAAAAGTAATTAGTAACGTCTTAAAATCAATTCTAAAATCACCAACACACCAATGTAAGACAGCTAAAATAAGAGATTTATATTCTCTCTCCTCTTAGTTGCTGCATTCTGAACTAGTTACAGATGAGAAAGTCAATATGGGAAAAAAAAAAAAGGTATAAACACTGAATCGGTCATTAACTTGGCTTACAATGAAACCAAAATAATGTTAGGCCAGATCGAAGCTTTTGGGAAACCAGGTAGTCCCACTGAATTTAAAATCGCATTTTGAAGGCCAAGAAAGGAGCCTCAAGTCAAAGTTTGTTCATCCAACAGTGAACAAAGCCATATACATATTCGTAGCTATAGAAAATGTATAGAAATCCACCCTGTAACATGATGTGAATATGCTGTGTGTTCATCATACCCTTTGACATAGATGTCACTCATGTGTTCTCCAGTGATGCTGGTCTCATCCAGAGTCACGTCTGTGGTGTTCCAGATGACGGCGCGCAGCAGATACCTGAAAAGTCAGACAGGATTTAGTTGATTCGGTGGCATTTGAAGTGACGGGTTCATGTGAAGCACCGAAGAGAAACACGGCACATACTGCTTGGCCTTGCGTGGTGTGATGTCAAAGGGAGCTCCAGGCACGCCAATGCTTTTGGGGAAAACATCCACCCACATCTGGAGACTTCCCTAAATCGAGACAATGTAGAGGTTACACAGCAGACAGTAGCTCAGTCCAGGTGGATGTGGACATGCGATGTACAGGTGTTATGTGTGTGTGTGTGTGTGTGAGTCATGACCTCTAACCTGTGAGAGTGTGGGCTGGAAGCTGCTGTAAAGGGTCCTGGTCTCCACATGTTCTGGGACCAGTCCGTGTGTTCTGAGCACGTGCAGACTGATTCGTTCTCGGGCCGGACCCAAGTGCTGATGGACCTCCTTGTTGCCCTCTGGGTGTGACAAGATGGTACATGTACACCTTAATTAGTCCTCAGTTATACCATAGCACATTATTCTGAACTGTGTGCTGTTAGAAACAACCGTCAGAATGAAGAATCATTGTTTTATTCAAATCAGTCATGATCAGTATTCTATTATTACATTTAAAAGGTGTAATAAGTACGATTTTTACCGCCCCATAGCACAAAATGACCATAATATATCTGTGAAGGTTTGATAGGGTTGTTGATCAATACCAATAACTCAATGATCACTTCGCTAGGCGCTAAAATTTCTGGTTTTGTAAATCCTTAATTGTCAATAGAGTTCATAGATTATCTCATGTCCCTCTAATTGTAAATGAGAGTTTTGAGAAGAGTTTTATAATAATCCCATTGACTTTACCAAACTGAGCCAGTGTGTAGTCTTTGCCGTTGAAGGTGAGTGAGGTGCCGTTGTCCTCGGTTCTGGGTTTGGACAGGCCCTTCAGACGGGCCAGGTTCTCCAGGATCTGAGACGGCTTCAACTGGTCCCGCCACTGGTTGATACCAGAACTAAGAGCAATGAAGACACATTTCTGGAGTTCAGATTTCTTTCACCTTTTTGGAAGAGATTTGTTTTCTTGAGGCAGATTAGGTGTGAGATTAACAAACTCTTCTACATAATTAGTCTGGCAGATGAAGAGGAGACCAGATTGTCTCTTTCATTTTGTCAGCTATCCAGTTAAATCTGACATAGGGGAGTGAATCAATAAAATCTTAAAACAGGCAAAGGGAGCAAGGGCAGAATGCAGGAGGACTAACAGTCCAAATGCAGTCTGCTATAATGCAAAATTGTGAGAAATTGAGAGCAATGATGCACTTTGACCAATGACAATATTTCTGAAAAAGAATGCTGAATAAGGCCCATATGCTGAAACATAACTTTTAATGTCTAAAGTGCCATTAGTAATGGAATAACCTAAAAATATGGATCCTGACAGTTTTTTTCCAGGATTATTTCTGCATATTTCTTCACCACTCCAACACATTTTTTCCTCAGTCTTTAAACGTCCCGCCCCCAGTTTGTTTCCTCACACGCAGTAGCTCTGCGGCAGGCCGCAGTAGGAGTTGTATCGGGACAAGAAGCGGTTCTCCAGGTCGATCACCGTCTCGCCGACTTTCTCGTCACGGCTCAGAAGATCGTAGTCGTATACAGAGATCTTCAGGTCTTTGTCCTGGGGCAGGAAACACGTCATCTCAAACATCCTAAACAAGACAAAAAGAAAAGTGTTCAAAGTGTGTGATGGTAACTATGTGTTCCCTGTTATCTTAACATAGTGTTGTCCTTGGGTCAAAAATTACCCGTTTCTGAGTTTAACAGCAGTGAAAACCTCCTAAATTATTTTTTTTCTGCATGAAATTCGATGACTTCTCCTGGAGTCATCTTATAATTAGAAAAAGTGAAACATTTACCTTTTTTATATTTTTATGTAAGCTGTACACTATCAGGGTACAGGTAGATTGTCTTCGGGCCAGACTATAGCCTAAATAAAATTGTATAAAAAATGTATAAATTATTTGTAGTAACTATGAAGCACTCTTTTTCTTGCGAGAAAAATGGTTTTCTCGTTGTAACTGCGCTGAAAATATCTCATTGTAACGTCTACGTTTGACCAGTTATCTGAAGGAATAATAAAAATACACCACCAAACAACAAAATGGGACAGAAATGTTAAGTGTTTTAGGGGTGGATTTTTCCTTTAAAAGATGGTATGGTCTGCATTTCATTCATTCATTCATTCATTCATTCATTCATTCACTCATCCATTCAGAGTACATACCTTCCAAACACAGGGTTGGTGGTGTTGGGTATGTAATGGTCTCTGTCTTCAATCGTATTCTTTCCCAGTGATATCTTTATGTACGGATCACACTGTGAGGGGGAGAGAGAGAACAAAAGTTCAAACCAAACCTGTTGGTTGGTCTCTGTGTGGATAATGCTGGCTTTATTGCTGGTATACAGCCATGTGTGCGCTCCTCACCCTGCCGTTGTTGTCTTTGGGCTGCAGGTCTAAAGCCCGGACCACGTAAAGCCTGACCAGACACGCCTGAGGCCCGCTTTCCGGCAGCTCTCTGAACTGACGGGGAGGAGGGGTGACGCCCGGGTCGTCCGGCAGAGGGTACACCTTGAATGAACCCTGCACACACACACACGTTTTTTTTTTTAACTTGAGTGTTTTGTGCAGAGCGGATTGGACTTTAAGAACTGGGCCTGGGTCCAAGCCGAGAAGATTCAGCTCATTTCAAGGCTTTATCACCTATTCGGTTAATTCCTCCTGTCTGAATAAAGTATATTATATGCAAACAAATATGAAGTATCAAATAACACCTGTTGTTTCTATGTCAACAAATGGAATGTTAGATTTATGAAAATATTAAACATCTATATGTTTGATAGTATCTAATCAAATGATAGTGCTTTGAGGGGAGGGGTGAAACTTTACCTTGAGCTCTCCGACCACAGTGGGGTCATCGTCCCCGTTTTCGTTCTTGCCTCGCTGCAGTTTGAAGGTGCTGCAGAAGTCAATCAGCCCTTGGAATTCTGGGATATCCTCCAGTTCAGTGTCATACACCTGCGAACGCACGGTTATGTTCAAGTTATGCACAGCTGCAGAGAGAGAGGCTTCTCGCACAGTTTGCAACATCTAATCCTGATAAAATATGGAAACATTTTGGACAAAGTGTGTATGGTGATCAGAATTTAATTTCAAACAAAGCAAACTCACCTTCAGGGTGTCATATCCTTTCTTGAGGTAAGGACCACATTTCTCCTGGTCTCCGATGGAAGCGTAGAATTTACTCCACCAATCAACTGTCTCTTTTTCCTATGATGATTGAATCGCATCATTTTGATCTTCATACACACAGTTCTTTCAATTGTTGCATTTGATATATGATAATTTAATTTTTATGTCACAATTTTTATTAATTCTCACCTTCTCTGCCTGCTTTGGAGAGGGATGATGCGTTGCGATACAAAACATAAGATGTCACAAGTAATTATCACAAACATGGAGCAATAGCATAAATACAAATGCACATATAAGTTAATATTAGCAGAAAGACAGTGAAACAGAAAATCTGGTGAACTATAGGTTGATAAAGAGATCCCAGCTGCATTTTCATGATTGACAACAAATCTGTGAAATTGCAAAGTAAATTTAAAACAATCACGGTGGCAGTGACAATTTCCAGGTGAATTAATAAATTGTTAAGTGTATTAATAACAATCACAGTGGCTGTGACAATTTACAGGTGAATTAATTGCATTGTGGAACTATTATGAAGCCGTTGTGGAGCGGTCATAGCGCTGTGAATCAAGCAATCTTTTGTTTATTGGGAGTGGATATTTTCATTAGTGTTCATTAGTGAGCCCTCGGGTGTCATTGGTGCCCAGCCTTGTGAATTAGAAAGCTATAATAAGTAATCATACATACAAAGTGGGAGGTAGGGGATGCCATTTTGTTGACAGCAGTTGACATAGTGTACATAAACTGCAAGCCAGAGTAACAAAGTGTGTCAAATTTGACCAGAGAGTCAAATTCTGCCGTTCTTAGTGCAAGACAGTTAACTTCATTTAATTTTTTAGAGAAAGTCCTATACAGATATAGTTACTAGTTATGATCTACATGAGGAATTAGTGATTTAGGAGAAGAGAAAGACTTTACCTGAGCTTCCAGCAGCGGTCTGGTCTCACCCATGTCAATAGAGACATGCTGGATAGGGGAAGCCATCATCAGAGACACTGTCAACGGTGGGAAGACAACATGAGAACAAGACCTTTGTGTGTGTGTGTGTGTGTGTTCATGTGAGCTTGTTTTTGTCCTTACTTTTGGAAGCCATGGCTCCCTCTGCGGTGATGACGTACGGGTCACATCTGAACTCCTCCAGAGAAGTGATGGTGCACTGACCCACCACCGGCTTCCTGCCGAACGGCCGGTGGTCGATCACCTTCAGCACGATGGGAGGCGTGTACATCTCATCCTTGGGAAGGAGCTGGAGATTGAGAGGATGGCAGAAAAAATTAGATGTAAATGTTTGAATTGACTCAGAAAGAGAACATGAAAATGATTCTTTTAAGTAACAATCTGCAACATTTGCACATAAATGTCCGTTTTGCCTACAGAAACTCAAACTGCATCAACAGAAAATCCAAGGAAAAAGACGTTACAGTCCCGCCCACACTGTTTGATTGACAGGTGATCTCTGGGAAGTGCAGTGCAGAAACACCACAGTGATGAGTGGCAAAATCTTGCAGATTACCACTTTAATGCTCTTAAGATTGATGACTGTCATCAGAAGTCCTCTCTCTTTCCGGCTCTGTCTTGCTCAAGCACACACACACACACACACACACACACACACACACAATCGCGCCCAGCCCCTCCCATATATTACCACTTTGATAAAGAGGACAGAGCCGGGGAAGTTGGGGCTCTTCTTCATGTTCTTGATGACGGCCGACTCCACCCTCTGCCCCCCGCACTCCACCACCAGGCTGGGAGAAGACACTGAGGCCAGCTGGTACGACTTCATGTTCCGCAGACCCCATGCTAGGATCTGGACACACACACACACACACACATACACATATGAGGTGTGAGAAACATATGGATATCAATTCAGAGGCACAGTGTGTGTGGGTGTGACTGTGTGTTACCTCCACAGCAGTGAGCTGCACCACGGGCCGAATGCCCTGAGGAACCATGTAGAGGTTCTCTGCTCTCTTTGGGGGAACCAGGGGAAGATCTGACTCACCTGACTAGAAAGAGGGGAAGACAGACAGAAGGATAGGAGGGTATGGTTTACATCCCTATTTTTGTTCCCCCCCCCCCGCCCCAAGTCAATTTACATTTAATTACACAAGAGCAGACACCAAATGAGCAGCTGAAAAAATGCCTCTCCTGCTCTCTCTGCTCTCTTTTTGTCAATTACTACCATCATTCTCTCTTTCTCAAGCAATACCTATCATTGTTATCCTCTGCTCTTCATAACACTGACCCTGTAAAATAATATATTATCTGGGGCTGTAGTACTTGAGTCTCGGGCTTAGTGGTTTGGTCTCAAGACCACTTTGTTGACGTTTTAGACATCAATAAAGTCGACATTAGACGTTTAGAGTATCGTGCCCAATCTTGTCTCAACATTTTCCTGCCTATGCAAAAAAGGGTTATTTTATTTAAATTTTATTCATGTTAGTTTTTTTTTCCCCCCAACAATTTCAGGGATTTCAACCTGTTTTCAACCATGTAATGGTCCTCAAACTTCTATGCATTAATTAGGCAATTTCTATACATTGATTAGTTGTTGAATGGTATAGCACAGAGTGGATTTACAGATAGATCTACATCTTTGTTCATCCTTAAGAAACTCCTCAATCATTATTTTTGCATTTGGAAAGACCTGCACACTGTTTATTGCCTATTTTGCTCTTGGTCTTGAATAGGACTCGATACGCTCTGGTCTCGGTCCTAACTTGGACTCGACTAAGGTGGTCTTGACTACAGCGCTGACATTAGCCTTACAACAGTGCCTCATCTGCCCTCTGGTCTCTCTCCTTCCCTTGCCATCTTACAAATATTATAATAAAAAGTATCCTCCCATCCTTTGCTACTGGGGCAAACCTTGTCTTTAAGGATGAGCTCAGCAGCCACCAGTGCATCTCCTGCCCTCTGGCCTCTCTGGATGATGGGGTGCCACAGCAGCTTAGGCGTCTCATCCATGCCCGGGTTCAGCTTCACCAGCGGGGTGCAAACGCTCCGGCCCAGCAGCTCGTCCTTCCCCTGGGCACAGAATTACATTTTGGATTTACATCTTAAAGCTTTAGCTGATACTCTCATCTGGAGAAAATTAAAATGAGTGATAGTGCAAATATTCCTGTGTCCCCAGAATATTCATGTGAACTAGAGAAGTGATAGGTAAAGAAATAAGAGCCAAGCAAAATTGTTTTTTTTAAACAAGACAGGGTCAAGTTTAGGTGCAACTAGGAGGAGGAAATTAGTATAATAAACTTGAGGTTTGAGACCAATTGAGTTTCCAATGGACATTTTCCGCCTGTATTAGGGATATTCTCTGATAAATTTATTCCAGTAGTAAACTTTTAAATTACCCCAATTACAGATATTTGTTTTGAGATAAATCATAGAAACACTGCAGTCATTTTGCTTTTTTCATATATAGCAATTATCTGCATTTACTGAGAAAATCCAACAAGTGAGGCCACAGTGAAATATTTCAAAGCAGACTTCATTAAGCATAATTTGGTCATACAAATGCTTTGAGTACCTGTTCCTCTATATACTGTATATATATATATATATATATATATATATATATATATATATATATATATATATATATATATATATATATATGTATGTATATTTGCCACAACCTACCACTTGGTCGCTGTCGTAGAACTCCAGGACAACATCAGGCGGGTGGTCCGCGAGGTTCTGGGGGTCTCCGTAAATCTCCACATCATTGAAAATCAGAGTCTGGTCCCAGGTTGGATTCAGCGTCGCTCGCAGCCTCTCTGTCGTCTTACTGACATGCAGGAAGGAGACGTGTGCATATGGATCTGTGGCAGAAAAACAGATGGTTTTAAGTTTGTTGTTTTCCCATCCAGAGCAAACAACAATTTCTTGCAATGTCACTTATCTCCAATATTATCATCTCATCTGAATGGTGAAATTCAGAAACCATCGGCAGTCTTGATCAATACTTGGTATATTTAAACGCATTTGAAGAAGCATTTGACCACAAAATAACATCTTACCAGAAAAGCTGTCTTTGTCCATAGACATCATGTTCCTCGCCTGATACACATAGACACGGAGATGGTAGATATACGACCCTAGAGAGAAAAAACAGACTTTAGAAACATGTCTAACTGATAAATATACCAATATATGACCCTAGAGAGAAAAAAACAGACCTTAGAAATATGTCTAACAGATAAATATACGCTTGTGCCGAACTTTTTGCAAATAGCGCAATATTTTCTGCAATATCTAATAACATGGCTTCTAGGCTATAATTCTAGACTATTATTTATAGCCTAGAAATTTGATGTAATGTAGAAGAAATAAAATAAAATATTGTATATCGTGATATTTTGGCAGGACAGCATCGCGATATTACATTTTGGATATCGCCTAAGCCTAACATATACCATTATGACAGTTGCATACCGTCTCCAGTTACCTACATTGAAACGTGTTATCTTTTTTTGTCCATGCATGTATTTCTGCGTGCGTGTAGTGCATATTCACTCGTGTGTGTGTGTGTGTGTGTCAGTGTGTGCCACCCTGTGTGTTTGCATGCCTTACTGTCAAAAGAGCAGGACACAGTGGGTGTGTTGGCACCAAACAGCTTGGTGGCGTCGGCCTTGGAGCCTTTCTCCTTCTCGTCTGTATCGACGCCCTGCAGAGAGAACCAGCAGCACATCAGGGAGCTTTAACCACCGGGTCATGCGTCACACACTGCCAAATGAAACAGGCCTCGATACTGCGGATGCGCTTGAATACCTGAGTAAATATTTGAAAATATTTGACGTATGATGGCTCAACGGGGCTCAGATCCGGCTCATTCCTTCATCTAATCCCTCTCTCTCTCTCCCGCTGTATTTTCTACCTACCTAGTAAAGTAGATCTTTGTAATGGCTGCTCTAAAGTCTAGATTAAAAACAAGAGGTGATCGAGACTTTGTCATCAAGGCTCTTACAGTTTGGAACATGCTGAGAATATTAAGATGGCTAGATCTGGATCATTTTAAAATCATTTCTTAAAACTCACTTTTATAGACTTGCTTTTATGGAATGATCTTTTATTAATTGCTCTTCACCTCCTTTTTAGGTGTTGCTTTTATGTTCTTACTTTGCTTTTATGTCTCTTGCTTTGCTTATGTTATCTTATAGGATAGAATAGGGCTGGATTTACTCTACACTGGCATCCTAATTTTAGATTTTTTTCTTTTTTCATCCAAGGCACAGAGTTGATGTTTTCATTGTCGTCTATACAAATCAACATCAGATTTTCTACATTTACACAGCAATAGAAAATATGAGATTTGTGTCTCACAGATAACACTAATCACATTTGAGCCAGCAGTGTAAATCAGGCCAAAGCTATTTCTATGTTCTCTCCTCACCAGCGCCCCCTCCAGCTGGAAGATGGCGGCTGCTCCCAGGCGATCCTCTGGCGCCATCTTCCTCCTCCAGCGCCTCCGACGGAACGAGTCCGATGTACGCTCCTTCCTGTGGAACTTCCAGCCAATCAGAGAGGAGAACTCCCAGCCCTGCGGGTCACCTTGGTCCCGCCTCTGTGAGACAAAGATAAACATGCACCCAGAATGCACTGCCAGTTAATGACTCTTTACTCAGAGCAACTGAATGAATGAATGAATGAATGAATGAATGAATGTGCTGTTGAGCATCTCTCACTTATCTAAATCACAAAACGCAGTATTCTCCTATCAAATAAATTCCGCCCACAGCAAACCACTGATAAACATTTAATAATGCTTTTTGATCTGTCTCTAATCTAACATCTCTGTTACATCTTCATCGGAAATGTATCTTGCATCTCCAGCCTCAATAAACTTGAGATTGAACTTTACATTTTTTTTAACGACATGTAAATATGAATGTTGCCACATTATTCAACAGTACGGCCATATTGCCCCATGTGCCGACCTCCATAGCGACTCCAGCAGGGGGCGCAGCTCTCTTGCGAGGCCGGACCAGCCTCCTCCTGCGGTGGACGTGGTAAACCTTCTCCGCAGGAACCCAGGACCGAGGCTTGTCATCTGGAGGGATGGTCACCCCGTACTCCCAGCCTGGAGGACACGCATGCACACACACACACACAAATGCACATAAGCATAAATACAGTCACAGGGAAGACAGACACACTGATTGTAAGACATGCATTTGCATACTCAGAGACACACACACACACACACACACACACACACAGTCACTCACATAAATCATCAATTGTACACAATAATTACTGACTGAACAGCTTATTAAGTTACACAAGAACACATGACATGGCAACCACAGCCCTTGGAAATAGACACACATGCAGTGTACATACTGTAAATGTAAATGTAGTATTTGCACATAAGATAAGATAGCAGTAATATTGAGAATATTTAGGAGGAAGAAAAATTCATTTGCAATTGTTTCATTATGTTTTGGATGTAAGAACATTTGGGAATTTATTTTCAGTTTCAGTTTTGAGAATCTACCTTGTGAATTTACTAAATTTTAAGGAGGAGTGTCAGTCAGGAACCCAGGAAAACCAGGGAAAATCAGGAGTTGCAAATGTTTGATAAAATTTCATAAACTTCAATCCCATACTCCCCCATTTCTAAATTAACCAGATAAACTGGGAACCAAACTGCTTGAAAGACTTCTATGGCTCTAGCCTGTAGCGGTTTAGATGAACGGCCGGACCTTGATCATCCACGGCTCGGTTGTCGTCCACGGTCCACTCGTCCTCCCAGCTCCACCCTGGAGGACAGTCAAACTCTCCGGGGCTCTGGCTCTTCTCCCCGTTCTGAACAACAACACCTCAGTTAGCTGCACACATTCACTCATGTTCTTTACCTGATTATTCATATCCATACATCAGGCGGGGGGCAGAGAAACACACCAGACAGGTCTATGAAACCAAACCCCATAATGTTATCTCTGAAATATCCTTTATTTCTCCATTACATAAACATTAATTATCCATTAAAAATAACATAACTTCAAATAAGTAAGGGTTAGTATCATGGGTTTTTAAGGAATTTATTCATGGAAGGTTGATTCATGAACACTAGTAATTATGGGATTTTTCATACCTTTTGTGCATGGGTTTAAAGGGTTATTAATGAGTTATTAATGGAAAGTTCCTGTCTCCCTGTCTTTTTCATTATATTAGCAAGTAAGCAGTCAAAAATTAAGGGGGTGTTTAAGGGGGTTCAATGGGGTCTCTTCCATTAATAACTCCCTTAACTAATTTTATGGGGTTTTGCATGAATTAAGGGGTGAATTCATGTAAATTCATGTAAATGTAAGGTTATTTTAAACCCAGGCGAACACAGGGAGAACATGCAAACTCCACACAGAAAGGGCCGGAAATCAAAACCGTGTCCCTGTTACTGTAAGGCAAGAGTGCTAATCACTGACCCACCATGCCAGTTCCTTACATTAATGTTTAGGAATTGTGGGAGAATAAGTAAATGAGTAACTGAGATGAGCGAATGTGAAAGTATGCATGTGGGTGTGTTATATTTCTGTATGTGCGTGTGAAAAGGACAAAGAAAAAGAGAGACTGTGTTTGTGTGTGTGTGTGTGTGTGTGTCTGATGTGTTTACACTGTCCTCTATTTGCATGCGAGTGTGTTGCTCTCACCACATCGGTGAAGGGCTCGGAGGCCGCCTTCCACTCTCCACCAGGGAAGCGAGTCTCGTTTTGGAACACCTCGTCCATGAATTCAGTGTGTCCCGCGTCTGCCTCTGTCAACAGACTGAAACACAGGGGCAGACATAGTATCTGTGTGTGAAATATGGAAACACATATTTTCCAAAGAGGTTAAGTAGAGGTTCTGTGTGACAGTGGTGTAGTGAGTAGGGAGGCTGCCCTTCAACTAAAGGTCTATTATAGGTTGGGAAAATAGAATTTCCTTATGGGGATCAATTTATTATTACATTATTGAACGTGGCAGACGTTAGGGCAGTGTGAGAGAGAAGGGAAGGGTTGCATGTTTTTACAATAACTATGTTTACATGCAGGGAGTAACCTGTCTATTAGCCATGCTACTGATTAACCTGTTTATATTCAACTTTAATATCCTTGTTAGCCAATCAATAGAACACTCCTGTCACTTGATGCTTCTCCCTCTTCGACTGATCAATAGTAGCTTTACTTCTCATGAATGTGAAAGAAATGATGACCCCACTAGTACAATATTTTCCATATGACTCATGGACGTTGTTGAGGAAGAAATGGAAAAATACCTATAAACAGAACTGTGAGAAACACAAAGATGTTACTTTTAGAGTTTAGTCTTATAATAAAGCAGATTCAGTATTCTTGAATTTTAGGCACTTAAAGTGTAGATATGGGTCAAAGGTTACATATTAAGTCAGCATATAGGAATGTTGCTTCATATAGGTACTTTTCCATTTCTTCCTCAACAATGTCAGGGAACGGCTTCTGTAGTTGCTGCTTGAGAAGCGTTCTGCTGATGCCAGTACAGAATACCCAACGATTATGCATGAAAGTTGGACTGACGGAAGGCAGTGGCAGTGCTTCAGTTTACAGATGTAGACTGGAAAGAAAACATTTGCATGTCACAGGCCTTATTTGTCAAGTTGTGCAGCATTATGGAGCCTATAATGAAGCCTGGCCATCCCACTGTGTACTGAACAGCACTTGCTATGGGAGTCCTATATAACTAAGGGAGCTGCAGGGATTGTTGTGTTGAGTTTGCACAGACAGTGAAAACCAACCATGAAAGGAGTAAGATGTGTTACATGCAGCAGTAACCTGTTTAATATTGTAATAGAGTCATGACATTTACATTTGTCAACCCAAAACCAGGTTACTTGAGGTGAGGGAGCGTCGTTTGGTGAACAAGCTATGGAGGCACAACTCAACAACTGTCAGGCACTAGCAGTGAGGAGGCAGTCACTGTATAAAATGCATCATTCCACTTGGTGATCGGATCAGTGATCAGATGATCAAACTGTTAAACTAGTTAGCCAAAGATTGGCTCCTCTCATCAGCATCTGAAATCTGGGAGAAGGCCAGGCTGCACATGAATAGAGCAGTAGGGGGAGACCACCAATCAGATGATCATCTTGCTGAATAAAAGTAAGGAACTTACTTCAGCCTTAATTAGATTTGCAAACTGAATTTGGCCCCAGCTGTTGCCCATGTTTTGTTTTGTGGGAAAAGTGTTGCTCCAAGGGTAAATAATTTCAGCTAGCTGGCGCACACTGGTATTTTGTCATTAAATCATGGTCAGTGGCATGAGAGGAATGTAAACAGTAGACTTAGCCCACTTCCTCTGCTTCAGTCCACACAGGCAGAATCATGTGTGTTCAGTGCAAAACACATTCAACCAATATCACCACCATCAGTCCAATTTAATACCTTCCCATAGCCTTATCAGAAGCCAGGTTCTTGTACACAAAATACAGCAGCCAGTAAGACAAGCAAAGTTCACCTTTCCAGTCTTTTCCATTTTCTTGGGGCAGTAACACAGTCTAGATTTAAAACAAACTCATGCTTTCTTCTGGTATATTAAACCCGAAACGAAACGTCACCATCAAATCCAAAGCACTTTGTCCTGGTCAAATGGTGTATATTTTAGAAAAGACTATAGTCGCAGACTGGTTCAATCATCCTCAATCTTACTCACCCTCTCTCTGGGTCGATGAACCAGTCGGCCTCCCACTCCCATCCTCTGGGGGGCAGGAAGTACTCCTGCTTCAGCTTCAGCTTGCCCGTCACATCTGAGTACTTGTGGCGCCCCACCAGCCCTGTGGTCCCCCACTTCCCAAACACCTGGGCCTGGTTCTCATACTGCAATGCAAAGGAATGCATGTGTTTGGTTTTAGGTGGTGCCTTGGTTGCTGGCTCTGAATAAATGTCTAATTAAACACAAGTTACATTATGTACCTTAGAACATCTGTAAAATAAACAATCATCAGGAATTATCTACCTCATGGCTTCATTATCTACTTCAGAAATTACTACGTCAAAGATTCAAAAACATACTTGTGAGCTTTACAAAACCTTCACCATTTCCCTGCAATACTTTATAAGCATAATGAAGAAGTAAAATGTTTAATTCTGTCAGTAAGAAATAGAAAACAGACTCCTGCTCTGTTATGGCTGTTCTCTTTGAGAGCAACGTACCAGCTCAGCAAAGACGCTGAACGTTCCTTCGGAGAAGGAGTTGAACTTCTTCTCATGTGCAGAGAGACCGAGCCACATGTTGACTCTGATCTGCACCGGCACCTTCAAGCCCTTGTTCTTGTCCATGGGGTACTGAGGGGGAACATAAAAATCATGATTTCAGACAAACGGAGGCTAGTGCTACCTTTCAGCAGAATCTAATAACAAAATATTGGACTGCTAAATCTGAATGCAAAATACAAAGACAAAAAGCTAATTTCCACCACTTTCTTGGACTGTTATGACTTGACGACTGTTGTATACCTGCATGAAGATGGTCTGTGTCTTGCCACAGTGCTGTCCACAGGCCTGATCACTGTACGTGGAGTAGAGGACCTGGTGCGCTGGGATGCGACTGTATGCCACCCTCTTCTCACCTCTCAGCATCCAGATGATCACATCCGGCATGCTGTTCTGGGGCTGGAAACACAGACGTTAACATATGATACATGCAATGTGACTGAATGCAGTGCTACTAAGCAAGAAAAATGAACATAATGCAAGTAACACAAAGCACCACAGTGAAATATTACAGTTCAATGCTACCGCGTTTCCAAACAGCATGTGAATACCACACAACCTCAATACAATAACTGACTGTATTATAATGCAATAATAATCACTATCTAATCTAAATCCTCTTCTAAATCTCTAAATCCAAAACCTCTTTAAAAATAAAGTCATGCTAGTTTAAGTCTAAGCTTAACCCTGAAACTGGCTCAGAATGTTCCATCTTTACAGCAAAATCGTTAATGTTAATTTAATTCAGAGTGTAAAAATTAACAATATGCTAGCAGAGTTAATTTCGCACTTTTAGATAGTTTTGAACTGCCGCCCCAGAGCCATATCAGCTCTGTGAGTGGACAGACAACTCTGCAATCAACACTTGTCAACTCCAAATAATTACCACTGAAAAATCAATACTATAACGCTGGAAGATTTGCTTGCTGTGTTCGTACCTCCTCAGCCAGCAGCTTCAGTTTGTCCAGCCATGCCTCCAAGTCTGGCAGAGTGTCTCTGACCTCTCTGGCCTCCTCCCTCATGCGTCTGGCTCCCTCCCTGATGGTGGCCATGGCGCTGTCCCGCAGCTTCTTGATCTGGATGTCCAAGGCCGTCAGGTTGGGCCGGCCCTCCAGCTCGGGGGTCGGGAGACTGGAGGACAGCGGAGAGACGAGGTGGGGGTCAGTTCAGTCGAATCAAAATGAAAACTGGGATTATGCATCTGATAAACCCTCTCCTGTCTGTGCCGCTGTTTCACAAGTTTCGTTAAAATCAGACCAGTGGATTCTGAGGTATCATGTTTGGTGTAATGGGGGCGGTATAATGAAAAGTCAACATTTTTAACTCAATCAGTGTAATTTTTTAAACGCTGGAAAACAGTGCCAAGACACATCATCCCTCCAAATTTCACCAAAATCAGACCAGTGGTGTGAAAAGATTTTTTTTTTAATTGATAAAGTAATAAATCTGACAATATTATCAAGCTGGGGCATTTGCTATATTATCTGTCCAACCAATATTTCCTAGAACTATTATAATTTTCATCAATTTCCCCTCTTTGCTCAATAGAGCTCATGTTGCATTATTATAAGAGAACCATATCCTCTTCTTACCTTTCTAGATCTTCAATGAGCTGATTGAGCAACTTCAGCCACACCTCATCTAGCTGCTTGTCCGTGACTTTAGCCAAGATGGCGGTTTTAAATGTTTCCAGGTTAGCTTGCTGTGATAGGAACAGAACATGGGTGGGGATTTAAACAGATGCAGAGTACATGCAGCACCCCACCAGTCCTGATGTCGTCATCTCACAACTATGAGCCTGGCTCCCACACTGGCACAAGCACGCACATGCATCAAACATCAATACCAACGATTTAACTCCCGGCAGTAGATTGTAAACTCTGATTCAAACCCAGCCCAACTCTCAGAGAAAAGTCTCACTTTTGTAAGTAACAAAGGATGAAGCTGTCTGTCTTACCAGGTGATGAGTGATGTAGAGGACGATGTTGACAGCGTTCAGGCGATGGCTGATGTCTTCCCAGAATGAAGTGACCACAACCACTGGCTTAGTGTCAGCCCAGGGCAGGTAGTAGTAGTGGTTACCTAATCAAATTATACACAAATAAATAAGCCAAATCTGTTATTTTAAATGGATGATCTGGTCCTACCTATAGCAAGAGACAAATTCCTGTGTCGCTCTAATGCAGCCAACACTGCCATGGATAGAGGATCAATTCATCAACTCATGGTTCTGTAAGGCGTGTCGGATAGAAGAGTCTGTAAATTGGCGTGTTTATTTTTGCACTCCTTGAAAAATGTGCTGGATTAAAGTGTCAGCAAATACCTAAACCATGTAAACCTTTTGGCTAGGAGAGTAGCTTGTAAAATTATCTTTAGTGAGATTTGAAAAGAGAACAGAACAAAAAGAACATTGTAGATCTTGTTTTCAGTGATAAGTTGTATGCCAAAGTAATTGATTTCAGTGTATAACCTAGCACTAGGTTTCCTCAATATAAAACACACATAAATATAACACAGTTTCTTAGATTCTCCAACACACCCTGTCTTACTCCCCCCCCCCCCCCCCCGAAAATAAGTTATCCTAAAAGTTTCCCAAGACTGATTGTAGTTTTATTACTCACCATCGAATACAGCACAGCTGTACTGGGTGGTGGAGGCCAACGGCTTGCAGGTGGTATCCAGTTTGTTGCCATAGTTACCGATGCTGACCTCAAACTGGATTGGTTCGCCCGGTTCCTGGATCATGCTGGCGCTGTGGAAGACGGCACACAGGCAGTACTTCCTCCTCCGCTGGTACTTCTGATGTAGGGAAGGAAACAAGGATGGAGGAAGAGAAGAAGGGAGAGAGAGAAGGGGATGAGTGGAAATCAATCTTTTAACAGCTGGAATTCAATAGCACTCCTCATACAAGGCTGTTATTAAAATTCATGATGAAAGTTTGGGGGGGAAAGGAAAGTTGGACACACCCAGTCATCCAATCACTGCACTCTCATTCGGTTACATCACCAACTGTGCAGCTCTCCACTTCAATTCCCTTGCCTTTTGCATCCCACCATGTCCCCAATCTCTTCCCAAGTCACATCAGTATCTCCTCTCCATTCTCCTCTCCAGTTACATCACATACAGAGCAGTGGGAGTGTTTTGGCACAACCTCAAACTGCATTTTGTCTGGGCTGACTTCACCTTTTTGAGTCACAGCCAAAGAAGTTGCACAATCATTCTGTGTCATAGTGCCATACGTCATTCTTCTCACTCCTGACACCCGATGAAAAAAATCAGCGGGTGACAGGTCCTTCTCCTTTCTATATTTTGTTACAGCTTGCCAAGCCCCATTAGGGAATCTGAAACTATTTTCAAGCAAAGACCCAAGACCCATCTCTACATTTTGTCATATGCCAAGCCCCTGATCCTCTCCCATCGAAACAACCACAACCAAAACGGTGCTCTTATGTTGTTGTCTGTACCTTGTCTATTCTTTTCACTTATCTTTCTTTTATTTTACCCTCTGAGAAGTCTGTTGAGAGCACGATGTAAACACTTTGAACACCCCACTGAGCTTGAACTTAACCGCACTTGTCAGGCATGACTCGGTAAAGCAATAGTCACTGTACCTGGGCCACCAGGATGTCATCACTGGAGATGCCGTCTACTGTCTTGTCCGCTTTGCCCTCCAGCTTAGTGGACAGCTCGACCAGGATCCTGCCCCTGTACGCCACCCCCTGCCCCTGTGCAAAGACAACACAGCGATCAGCAGGTTAGCATTAGTGTGAGACGCTGAAAAGCCATTAAAGGAGATACAGAAGTGAACTAGAGGGGAGAAAACAGCCAAAAAAGGGGAGGTACAGGGGAAGTTTGGACACAGCTGATTGAATGTACTATGTTTTTCATTATCTTAAAGGCATTTTGATCTAAAGGCTTATGCTTAAATGCTTGAAATTTGTTTCTTAGACAAATATAAATAGTGAAGTTGATCCTATGTATGAATTTCTTTCCAAAGCCTTTGCCTTTCCATCAAGGCAAAGTAAAACAATTGTTTTACTTAAAAGAATCTAAAATATAAGATAGTTTTGATTTGTTTAACACTTTTTTTGGTCACTGCATAATTCATTTCATAGTTTTGATGTCTTTACTATTATTATA
This sequence comes from Centroberyx gerrardi, assembly GCF_048128805.1. Taxonomy (NCBI): domain Eukaryota; kingdom Metazoa; phylum Chordata; class Actinopteri; order Beryciformes; family Berycidae; genus Centroberyx; species Centroberyx gerrardi. Next base: position 18,949,769 of record NC_136016.1, read on the forward strand.
AAATGTGGAAAATAGTAAAAATAAAGAAAAATGTGGTGTGTCCAAACTTTTGACTGGTAGCGTAAGTTTAAATTTTAAGTGACTGATAAGACACTGACCGCTAAATTTGCACCGCTCCACAGTGCTTTTGCTTAAGTTCACAAAGCAGGGATCGTAGATTAGAAGAAAGTAAAACATGCAAATCTAATCTAGAACAAGTATAAAACCAATACCTTGCCGTAGTTGAGATCCTCATAAGGGTCTGGCAGGCCGGTGAACTCTCTGGGGCTGCCGTACAGGTTGACGTAGCAGGGCCCAAAGGCCGGCAGGAAACCCACCTCTGACTCCCCTGTGTTAGCTGGGGGGGGGGGGGATTGATGGTTACAGATTTAGCCTCTTTATGATTAGACTCGAGCTAAGCTGAGCAAAGCTATAATGTTAGTAGGTCAGTGTTGCTGTATTTGGGGAGGAGGTGATGGACGGACTGAGGCGTAACAGTGAATGCGGGTCACAGGATGGGTAAGCAAGTGGCGGACACGACGACAACGACACAATTAGGCATTAAACATTTAAAATCTAGGTAATACTGACATCAAAACAGAGCACAACGCAGCTTGTACGCAGCAACGCACACACACACAGTATTAGACTTGTACACAGTGGTCTGGCGCACACAGCATGCTTATTGCGTCACATCCCATGCACATGCTACACAGAGCAAAAAAGAGCACAGGTGAACCTTCGTATGACGCCATTTCCCCATTTCCCGCATGTTCCTCTATTCCAGGAGAAAAAGGACAAGGCAAGTACCATTTAGTGGTCAGTAGAAATAGGCACACAAGTGTTAACAATATTGTTTTCAATTGTAAAATCTAGTTTTTCCACACATAAAGTCATACACCGCTGAATATCTCAGGTTATATATCTTGGTGAAATGCAGATTATCAACTCAAAAAAAAGAGTTGGACATAAACATATGGATACATACTTTTCAGTTTTTCACAAGTGATCCAGCATTATTAGGCATTTGATTCCAAGACAAATTACAATTTTCAGTTATTCCTCATTCTGGTACTTAAAAAACACAATGCAGCAACTTTATTACTTGTGATTTCGTTGTTTGTTTTTAACAGTTTCGTTCGCTGAATTCCACTCCTGCCCCAGTAAGCATATATACCTTCTATCTCTCCACCGGAGGAGGCTATCTTGGCCAGGTTCAGGTATGTGGTGCCAATAGCATCATTTCTGGTCAAACGATCCCTGCAATCACACATGCAAACATTAGACTTAGCATACACACTGAGATAGCACTACTCATATTCTTAACTGTTAAATAACATGCAAATTCCATTATGTGTGGGTGAAATGTTATACCCTAAATTTTCACTGGCTCTGTTCACTGTTCATTGCTGTTCATGCTTTAACTTTTTAGGTTTCAACAGTGCAGCGAGTGGCTCCAGGATCTGAGTGAGGTTTCAACACCTTCTGAGGGACACCTAGTTTTTCTAACCTTTCCACTGCCCTTATTTCCCCTTAGCCTTCCTGGACACGAGTTATTATGACTGTTCGCTCGCTCACAAACACACACACACAATACTGAAATGAGTTCAGGATAAGTTGGTGCCAACAGGATCCCAGAGCGTGTTATGGAGGGGAAGGGAGCGGCCAGTACAGCCTGAGTCATAGGCTACGACAGTATTCTCATGTGGTTGGTAATGGGGCATGGGAACACACACACACACACACAAACACACACATGCACACACACACACACAAACACACACATGCACACACACACACACAAACACACACACACACACATGCACACACTCTACTGACCACACTCCAGAGATATTGTGGGACAACCCTAAATAACTCTTCTATAGTTGCAGAGAACAGAATAACTTTGCTTCTTTGCATTCCTTCCTTCTCGAATACAAAATGCGACAGGCTAAAGTTGTACAGCTAAATGAGTTTCTTGTTTGACTTACCAATCAAAGACTGTCAGTTTGATGCGCTCACACATGGAGGGGAACTACAGCAGAGGATGAAAGAATCAGGTTAACCCTTTGCACCCTGAGTTTCCCCTTAAATTTCCTCTTAAGTAGCGTCCAAGTTAGAAACTGTATGACAATATCAAATATTCTGTATCTGCTCGTTCCAACATTTCATTGAAGCTATAGCTGCTTATATTGACTGAAATATTCAAACCCAAGGTGCCATTTTTATATGGCTTACATCAAATGGAAAAAATCTAGATGTCTTGTGCATCATTTTATTCAGCATGACATGTTTGGGATCTTTGGAAACCTTGGCATCTTGACAATAATTTAAAGTAAAGTTCTTTGGGTTTGAACAAAGCTTGGCTGCGAAACATGTGTTTCTAATGATGGTCCTGCATGCGGGACCGGTGGGTAGATTAAGACTAGACTGAAAATGTATTTGTTGATTCCTGTCATTCCTTGGTGCCAATTCAGAATACAGCTATCTGTAACTTGGGACTTCTTACCTTGACTTGAAGGTTCAGCACTTGGTTCCACTCGGGGTTAGCGTTCTTCTCAATGGTCTGGGTACACAGCTGCAGAGACGGCAAAACCACACATCAGCTTCACTGCATAAATGTTAGATAATATAACGTTCAGCTTAATAATCTACACTGTTGCTACAGCGGGAGAGTTCAACAGGAACCTTTTTGCCGGCGAAGCGAGCTTCTAGGAAGGGATCCACCAGGTTCTTCTTGTTTTGGTCTCCTCCAAATATTTCTTTCACCGACTGGACAAACGCATCGTCCACTGAAATGAGAAATCAACGGAGGAACGCAGCCCTTTAGCGATTTCATTAACAATTGACAGTATGAGAATACAGAAGCACAACATGGGTGTATTTTTCTGATTTTAACAGTTCTGACAGCGATGAAATGTGAATAATTAAGTTTCAACGAACCAAACACTAAATTGGCCAAACTGTACTGCTGCCAGCCTGCAAATTACTGTTATTTTTTGTGTGTGTATCTATGATTTTGTGTGTACTGTGCCAGTTAAATGACCATTTCCTTCCATAACTATTGATTGACTATTGACTCGTCTTACTCTGGGGAATGTCCTCAGCCCTGAACACCTTGAGTGACAGAGTGGCCCATCGCAGAGTCACACCGGTGGGCAGAAGCAGGTTACTCTCTATGTCATCCTGGTCGTCATTAGGCTCCCTCTTCTCCACCTATGGGAGACAGAAAGAGAGAGAGAAAGAGAGAAGCATTACCCACATATTTACATGAGAAAAGAGGAAGCAGCTGAGCTCGAGCCAGTAAAGGTCATCAGCTTTCGGTCGGTCGTACCGGTGGCTCGTCCCCGGTCCCCACTAAGAAGAGGCTGACTTTGAGGTAACCCCTCGCCCCGGAGCTGGAGTCATCCGGGTCATTCAGCAGGAGCCACTTCCTCGTGATGCTGTGGGCTGCAATAGGACACACACATACACACACACACACACACACAAATACACACAGAGTCCATAAAAACACAGACAACACAACCAGGTGGTACGTACAGGTAAACAGACAGCAAAGGCTTTCACAAAAACAGACACATGACACCTTTCTACACATCTGCACGCATGTGTGCACATATGTATGTGCACACACAGACACACCCACACACACACACACACACACACACACACAATCCTCTCCCAAGGTTATCATAAACTAAAACTAAATTGAAAACCAGGTGTTAAAAATTGTTCTAAATTGAAATAAAAATAAAAACAAGACAGTGAAATATAGTAAAACTGAATTAAAACTATCTTGTGTAGTCTATGTTTTTAGTTTAGTAACTATAATAACCCTGTCCCCACACATAAACAAACACAACAATAGCCTCCTTTGAGCAAATGAAAATGACACACAGAGCATGCAAATCCAGTTTGTGGTTCTGCGACAAGCTTACCAGGTTCATCATAGACATAACCAACGTCCAGCTGTGAGAGAGAGGACAGGAACAGATCAGACGGATTGATATGAACACATTCACTGCATTATGTGCCACTATGTCGAATGGTTAAAAGAGATAAAGTACCTTGAATTCCCCCATGAGACTGTCTGCTCTCAGAGAAAAGGAATTATACACCTGCAGAGAAGAGTCAATGTAAGAGTCAATGTACTGAGATATAGGCAACATCTTTATAGAGTGGATAGGAATACAAAAGACAGATCTACTTACTCGAATGCTGATGTATTGATCAAACAGATCCGATGGTAGCATGTGTACGTTGTAAAAGAACATCTGCAAAAACAGAAGATTATTCAAAGTTTGTATGAGGATAGAGAACAGCAATAGCGCCTCAAACACAAACTGACACTGTACTTTTGAATAGCTGAACCCTAAACTTGGTCAAATTCTTTTAGTGTGCATCTATTGAAATCTGAAGGAACACATTTTGATCTGATCCCAGGTCTGTGTAGTCTGTGGTCTAAGCTGAACACAGTGATGACTGAGTAAAGTGAGAGTATACCTCATCAAAGAAGGGGTTGTTTCCCCTCTTGATCCTCGTCCTGTGGGTCTGCCCGCACACGTTCACCTTCACCACTGGTTTGATGTTGTTGCCAGGCAACTGACGAGCCTCGATGATCCGGACTCGGATCTGAAACACGGAAAGCATGAATCTGTATGAATGAATGTATGTTTTTCATCAGAGAGTGAAAATCTGTACGAGAGAACTTGACTTGGACCAAGAGCACCTCCGTTTTTTTAAATTTGTACTGTAGCCTTAGAGATACTGCATTTAGCTAAACTTAACTGTTGTGCCAAAACCTTTTCCCCCTAAAAATGTCTTTCCCCTGGCACTGTGTCTTCACCTTAATTTCATGTTGGGGAAAAAAACAACAAAATCATTTCAATTTTTGTGGATTGTTTTCCGATCGTTGGCTTTTCAAACGGTAAAACAAAACAAAACATTTCCCAGCATTACAAAGAATGAAAGCAGCCTACATAGTTGCTTTGTAATGAATAGAGATCAGGCTTGTTTGTCATCTTTTCATCATTAATTCTACAAGGAAGTGGTCAGGCTAAACATTAGGCTATTTGTCATTTATTAAGTCATTTATTACCTTGTGCAGTGGCAAAACAACACCACCGAGGACACACCGTCTGGGGAAAATAACTTTTTTTATGGGATAAATATTGCGGCACAACACTAAGACACTCACCTGGAAGTCCTGAGGCTTGTTGGCTAGCGGGTGCCGACTTTTTGCCCTCCTGGCCAGCCGCTGGTTGAGGTGAGCAGCCTGGCCGGTGGGGGAGGGGCCCCCTGCAGAGCCACTTTGGCCCCCATCCGTCACGTTCTCGTCCCCCTCCTCGCCACCTCCAGGTAACAAACAGAAGGGCCAAATTATTAGAGTTTAAATACTTGATAAAACACCAAATGGTACTAGGAGTTTCCCTCACTCTAAAGAGTTTGAACCATATCCTGCTTGATCAAACTACTGTACAAGTGATTTTGAGAGCATGGTATGATGACATGAACTAATCTGATAAACCTCTACCAGTAAATCTTCACTGCATGCTACTTTATCATTAAGGATCGCATAAACATACCGGCATCCCCTGTGGCATCTCCTCCCTGAGGGTCATTTGGGTTCAGATTGGCATTGGCTGGAGGATCGTAGCCAATCACAAGGTTGATTGTAGCCTGGAAGGAAAATGATTGGCTGGTCTATCATTTCATGATATTGTGCTTATCACACTGGCATTTATCCACATTAAAATCCACAATAGGGACAATATCTGGAAATGTATATTGGTAGAAGAAACTTACTCCAATATTCTGACCGCTTTCACTGACCAAAGGAACATTTTTGGACGGCAGTGACCTCACTTGACCTGTGGCAAGGTCTCTCAAAGGGATTTTGGTCGATCCAAGGAATCTGCCAGGGAAACATGACAAGGAAACATTAGATAGAGGAATAGATCCATATTTAATGTCAGAAAGATGACTGACTGGGTTATGCACTGGGGTGAAATTCCTTTGAGAATTACATTTCTGCAGAGATTTCCTAATTTGATCAGGAAAAACTTCACGCTGCCACTCTAGTTAACCAACATATCAGCAAGTGGACCCTGAATTTATGGGCCGCACAGAGGGAAAATGCCCCGTGTATGCTGAGTGAAGTCACATCCACAAAAGAGGCATGAGGACGGGACTCCACCCAGAGCTAACAAACCCTGCCCGCTCAGACAAACTGAACACACCCATGGACCAGGACTCAGTCAACACTGCACAGAAGCTACCAGCCACAGATTTGTATTCTGTTGACATCACCTGCGATGTGACCGTCCTCACTGAAGGGAAGAGAAGAGAACATGTCCTTTCAGGGTTCATTTGGGGCTCACTTGAATCCCAGCTGGAGGGGTTCAAATTGGCCCCCTGCTATTTTTCTATGGGTCAATGAGGGGTGAACAGAAAACACTGATCTGGGGAATGCATGACTCACACCGTTGCCTGGGGAAATGTACTGCATTACCACCTGGAATTAATGAATTAAGGAGTTTTCTGCAATAGGCAATGAATACACTGCCTTCATACCAGATGGAAAACAACACATTGACTTCAGCTAGGACTGAGAATTGCTGGGAAATTTCGGATACCAACAGTGCGATCTGTACCTTGAATTCAATACCCAATACCCAATATTTTTAATCCAAACATTGGGTAAATGAAAGCATTTCAACCCATTTTTCTATAAAGCCGTTTACCTTTGCAAATGAATGCATGCCAAACATTTTCCTAAGTAAATTACGCCATTGCCTTCTCTGTAAAATCTAGTAATCATTAAGGTTTTAAGTACCATCTAATGAATCAAATGGTTGTTGAGAAGATGCTGTGATGCAGTTCAGGATGCGGTGCTGCCTGGGCGGCGGCGTTATCACATGGAGAGAGTGGAGGAGGATGGACTAGCTTTGGTAGAGGAGGCTGAAATATAAACGACCACATTTCCTTTGTTTGTTCTTTCTAAAATAACACACTGATAAAATGTGGGAAAGTGTACGTCTACGTGTCGCCTGACTAATATTAATACTCTCTGAAGCAGCTGGTAGTAATGAGATATTGTGGCCAGAGCTGAATGTGTTTGAGTTGGACTTATTATCGCATTGCATTATTTCAACTTTACTTTCATTATAAAGTATAACCTTATCTCCGGCAGTCTTTTCTAGCATTATGGAATCAGTGCAAGTTGAAATGTGTTGGATGTTGGAGTGGTTATGAGTTGAACAGCAATGGTCAGTGCAAACTGTACTGAAGTTTCTGTTGCTGTGATTTTGAAGCGAACTGACCAAATTCCAGGGAGGCATTTTATATTTAAGGGAGTCCTTGGCAAAATTTTGCAGCCTGGAAACACTATTAGAAGCCTGGATATTTCAAATGTCAGCTATGTTTTGGCTAGATAAGATCATGAACATTGAATTGTGTCCAAGGTCATAAAGTGTAGCTAATGGAATGTAGAGCACATCATGTAAAATTTATCATCCTGGGTCATTCTTTGGGCGGACGGAGTAATAATGTCTTGGCAGCGTTCCTGAGAGAGGGATTCTCCAAACATATCGACTCACACAGTCACTCAGTATCGACCCTCTGCCCAATATCAACCACTGAAAGTTTAGATACAACCAGGACTGTCCGGAAATTAAAGCCTTGAGTTTCAGGTTTAATGTGCAGTAAATGGTAACATGTTATTCGGACAGTCCAATGTTGATACTCAACTATCATGTGATAAAAAGTAAATGTTCAAAGTGACACTTGCCTATTTGCTGCATCTCTACAGACTATAGTAACCCTAACTTGATCCTATTTCTAACATTAACCCCAAGATTAACCTGTTTGGCGGCATGTTTATGCTTCAAGGCTGTTAGACAACATTTAGGTCTATATCACACACACACACACACACACACCTAAGAAGCATGTGACATCCAATTGCACATACATTTTGACTTATTTTACATACATTAATCTTGAAAAGTTTGACTTGTAAATGCATGGGTTAGGGTTAGTTAGGGTTAGGTACAAGCTTACTCCAAATAGAAATAAAGTTCTACGTAATAGGCTAAATATCATTTCTAATAATCCAAACTCATTTTTGGCATTCAATCAGCAGATTGGCCCGCTGTTTCTCCTCCACCAATCAGAACAGGGCTTCACTTCGCCATTCTAACCGATTATGACATTACTGGATGGAGCTGGACAATCAGAGCCTGTCTCAGCTGCACTGATGACATCACAATCAGCAGCAGCATAAACAGCCCAGCTCGAGGTGTTCAGCTTCATACCTCACTACACGCTGTGTGGTAAGGTATGAAGCTGGCACAGCTGTTGCTTGGACCGTGGAAAGAGGCTCTCTTTGGGAACTTTTTACATGCTCCTCCTTTCAGACCAGTAGCTTTTTTCACTGAAATCTGTTTCTGAGAGAAATTTGGACGCTGTGAAAACCGGCAGTTTGCGTCCCGCTGAAGCTAACCTGCCGGCCACTCCAAAGGTGTGGTCTGGCGATTAGCGACGGCGGTTTATTAAAAGCTGGTGGTTGATGCGAAGAGACACCGTTCGCCTCCCACTGAAGCAATCCTGCCAGCCGGTCCAAATGTTGGTCTGGCTGTCGCAGTTGAGATGCGACTCGCCTCCCACTGAAGCCAACCTGCCACCCAGTCCAAACAGTTTGTGCTGCTCCTGTCTGTCTCGCAGGAGATGGGGTTCAATTCCCCAAACTGCTAATTAAAGATATCTCTAATTACAATATGACCTGTCAAAATGCTAATTGAAGATATTTCTCATTTCATTATGACCAGTCGAAGTGCTAATTTAAGATATCTTTTATTACATTATGACTAGTAAAAATGCTAATTTAAGGTATCTTTTATTACATTATGACTTGTCAAAATGCTAATTTAAGATATCTCTCATTACATTAGGACTAGTCAAAATGTTAATTTTGAATAAATAATAATTTTTAAAAAAGTAAATTGCACTTCACATCACTCCTTTACTTAGTCAATGGTAATACCCAGTTTGAACAAATAACAGAGGCTAAATATTATAGGCCTGCATATGGCTTTGAACATGAGATTGATTGTTAGAAGTTGAATGGAGTTGATATGGGGACTATTCCCCATTTAATTTACATTGCATTAGCGTCATTTAGCAGACGCTTTTGTCCAAAGCGACTTACATTTTACATACATTTTGTTACTTGCTCAAACATACAACAACATGATTTATCTGAAATGAAGAGAAGGTACAGTGCGCTCCTCAAATCAACCCAGTGCTGGATGAGGCTGCCAGATAAAAAGAGTGCCTTGATTGTATACTGACATGGAAATGCCAATAAATGTTTTTGTTGATCTTATGGAGGCTGGATGACGTAACTGCTCGGTCTGCGTTGGAGCATGTAAAATTGACTGAAAAAAACGCCTCCTTCACAACTTTAAGAGTTAATATCTTCAAAACTACAGCAGATATCAACAATCTATGATCAAAATTTAAAGAGCGTAGGACCATAGATGCTACTGACCGATTTTGGTGGTAATCAGTCAAACGGTGTAGGAGGAGATGTTAAAAATGTGTTTTTCAAATAATTCAAAATATCTCAAAAATTTTCCAGGCGGACCTTGAGGGTCCCTATGGCAAATTCAGTACGTTTAGGTGGATATGTGTACCAAGTGTCATGTAAATCGGACAAACGGTGTGGGAGATACAGCCCTTTAAACTTTTTATTTTTGACCTTTAATTATAGCGCCACCATCAGGCCGATTATAATCTTAATACATCAAAATCAATAGAGTTCTTCCTCTAGGGGTCATCAATGTCCATACCAAATTTTAAAAGATTGTTATAAAAACTGTTCAAGTTATCGCGTTCACACGATGGATCTGCGGCGGACGAGACGGCGGATGTGGCGGCGGGTGGGGTGAAAATATTGCTGGGAGGACAAGGGATGGAGTATTATTGTCTTGGCAGCGTTCAGAGCCGTGCACCAGCTGAGGCAGGGATTCTCCAAAGATTCAGTGACTGTATAAACGTGGTATGCAGCCTCATAAATCTGTTGGGATGCCCAGAAATCTGTAGCCTTGTTTCCCCAAGGGCATCTTAGCAATAATGTGATCTTTTTCCATTCTCATATTATACGGGACTTTGACTTCAGGGAAGGCTAGGTCATTTTAAAAGGGGGTGTGGATGGTTTTTCATGGTTTAAGTTTGGCTCCAGACTTTTCAATGGCAATCCATTAGGTATAGGAAGGTTGGTTGTTAAGTTAGTTGACCTGATGTATTCTGACATGTTTTAATTTTGCATTACATCTCTAGTTTAACTGTATAATGAATTCAAATGCTCGAAGTGCATGACTGTATATTGTTGTAACCTGACTTGCAATGATACTGCGCCAAACAGCAAACTTGTGAGACTAATTATGGCCCAGAACTGTATATGTTGTGACCGAAGTAGGAAGGATCTTGCTCCTGTTTGACCAAAACACAGACAGCCTTCACATTGTTCCAAAGGAGGAAAAATGGCCCTCCAACAACCCTCCACGCAAACAGCAGCAGGACAGACCCAAAACAGACTGTGTGACTATTGTCAAGGCCTGGTGAGTCACCGAGAAACATCCCTCCACTGATGAGCAAGTCCCCACGTCCAAGCGGAGCGGAAACATTCACCCACAGGAATGGTAATATCATGTGTGTGGCGTTATTATTTTTTTCTATAGCCAGTGTAACAGAATCCGATGCTCCCAATGTGTCACCAAAGAGTGTCATCGCATGCAAACAAGTTTACCCTTTAACTTATTGTTCTTTCCAAATCAACTGTTTCCTGGTATGAAGAAATGTTGGCAAGTCCCAGCCAAGTAACTAGGATCACCCATCTGTGAAGGGAGGGAACGACTTTCAGCGCAAGCAGCCTCGATTTCCTTGGCTGCATTTCAGTTCAGAAAGTTGCTCCCTCCCCCTGTCATCATCGCTCATTTCCTTTCACAGATCTGTTAAGATGGAGGAGTGTGATGAGATCAGTGTCGTCTCAGATCTGTGAAGAGGGTGTGAACAGGGACGGAGGCGTGGTGCAGCTTTATCAGCGATGGTGCGCTTCCCTGATCATCGCTGTTACATCCTATTTATCTGAACGGTTTTCAGCACCTCGAGGCAATAAAGCACACGATTATTTCATTAGTCAACGTGTATTTGAGCGTTACTCTTTCACAGCAACATTAAACCAAAGCTATACTGCTACACAGATGCAACAAGCTCAATGTTCTGACTCACTGATGTTTTTTATTACTTAAGATGAGAAATGACAGATATTATTAGATTTAAAGTGAAGGTATTTTCTGCCATATCCAATGAAGATCTTCAGCCCCCAAAAATGTGTGTACAGAATAAGATTATATTTAATGAAGTGGTCATTTGACTGGCATTTCAGGGTCATCCAAAATATTACCATGCAAAAAGTCTGCAGCCTTGTAAAACTTTTTTCCTCCCTAGATTTTTTCCCCCCGTAGTCATTTTTCCAGAGTTTACTTCAATAGGAAAACTAGTCGGTTGGTAGTTCTTTACCTCTTCATCTCATGTCTGAAAAAACCTTCAAATTAAAGCAGACAGTCTGAACCTTAACCTCAGTCAATGTGTCATTTCCCATCCAGAGAATAAGAGTAAGGAAAGGAAACATCATTTTGTCCCAGTTTAAACACTTGAGGCTCACTGTGGTCAGGAATCAGATTTTCTGGAAAGTAGAAGTAAAATCTTATGATCAAGACTGCGCTGTCATTAACACAGAGGCCTTTCTTAAGTCCTTCTCTGGGCCGGTCAAGGCAATTTCTTCCTAAAATTCAATCAGTCCAGAAGGCAGAGGCTCCAACTTTTTCTCCCTCTTCAGTTGCCACGACGACAGCGAGTACCACAACAGCGCCTGGAAAACTATTTGAGGGAGAGAGGAGAAGTCCCTCTCTGCTCCCCATGTTCAGATCATTAGGGAGTGTGTCAGCCGGGCCAGCCCAGTGGAAAACTTTACTCAATTTACATAGCCTGCACTCGTGGGCTGGAGACACACACACACACACACACACACACACACACACACACACATTTGACAAGCACCGCCCTCAGTTATGACTCTGCCATGCGCTAGAGAAACTTTAACTAGGTAAAGCATTCACACTTTAACAGAAAAACGTATGTAGTCCGCTTGACATATTTCATAAGAAAGATCTGGTGTCGTATGCTTTGTTTTCTCAGTGTAGACAAGACTTTGATCGCTATAATTAGTGAAGCCTTGGAAACATTCTCAGTGGTTTTGTCTAGATTGGTCCCATATGTGATTCTGGCTTTATTTGGAAGTAAACACTAACCCATCGTCTTTGAATCGGTCTGGAGCAACACAGCAACTCTTTGCATTACAACATCACTGTCGCGCTTTCCCATTACATAATATTAGAATAATTCATACCTATGTTAATCGCAATTTAACAACAAGAGCCATGATGCTGAAGTCTCCCACCGTTTCCCTTAAGGACTGAGGAAACTGCAATATAGAGTTTGGCAAGTAACCTCCACATATCATATTTCCAAGACCCTCTCAGGCAGATTTTTTCCCTTTCCTCCGTCAAGACAGAGTGCCATGCAACTCCCACAGAGAGAAAACAAACAGCGATTCATCCCTCCATTGTTGCCCAACCAGGATCACTCGTCCTACACAAGCCATGCAAGTCCCAGCATGGCGAGCGAGCTGGGTGTGGAGGAGAGAGAGACAAGCAGCTGTTGTATTAGCAACAGCTCAAATACTGGGTTACTGTGCTTATATCTGACTTATCATTTCCTTGTATATTACTGTGTCAACGTCGATAACAATGTGTATCATAATCAGTGGGTGGCGGCCTTTGGCATGTGCTAATGGTTATTTTGCAGCAAGGTACTGCACTTTACAAAGAGACTTGTCTTAACAGCAGCTTGTGTTGGACTGCCTGTGCTGTAGATGCATCACTCTTGAAATAAATCAAGACATGACAGATCCATGCAAATGAAAAATGCTCTTTTAGGATTGCTGATTGCTGGTTTACTGTAACACACACATGCTCACACGTGCACACACACACACACACACACACAGAGACAAACAGACACACACATCTCAGCTACATTCTCCTCTGATTGAAGATAACGCAGCCCTAAATCCGGTCTCCGTTTGGACAAGAAAAAGTTTGCACTGTGATTCAGTGAGGTGGGGCAGACAGCCTCTCTCTTTCGTCACTGCAATCCCTCTGTTGCGCAGCGTAAAGACAAAGCTAACAGGGAGCCGGGGTTTGTGCATGGGGCCACACTTACTTATCTTTCCCAAGAGTTTCATAGTCTTTCACAATCACGTCTATGTAGGAGGAAGAGTCCAGCGCCGTGCCCTTCAAGTCAAACTCGAGCACCTGGAAGGCGATGGGATGGGAGAGACACAGACCGTCAGTTATGGAAACTAATTATAATGTTGCCAAGAAAGAGATATTTCATCCAGCCAATGAGATGAGAGTCTTTAATTAAATGTAACCTGTGTGAGTGAGACGAATAGTGATTTGCCAACTCAAGCATGTACAACACAGCATATCACATATCTGTGTAAGCACTCTCCTTTGTGTGTGTGTGTGTGTGTGTGTGTGTGTGTGTGTAAACAAGAGAAGGTTTACCTCATTCCATACAGGATTCAGCTCACTGTCAATTGATTTTGTCTTCTTCTTCTCATCTGAAAGTGAAGTTGATTTTGGTGAAAATTCATTGGAAAGCGTTTTCAGTTTCTCATTGGCTCACTGAGTTGCCATTTAACTTCAGAAAAAAAACATAAGAAGACTCCCACTTCCTCTTCACAATGAAACAACTCAGGTGTTTGATTTCTAGCAAGGTGGGATAAAGCCTACATCATACTAAGTAGTATCAAACTGTTGTACATTATATGGGGATAGGCTTTTTAGGAGAAAAAATAATAAATTAATGCTTTTTTATATTTGTGGCTGTTTGCCTCACCAAACTGGAGGTTACAGCTTACTCATCTCTTTATTTACCACTACACCAATGGTTATTGAATTCATGTTTTTATCTAAACTGGCACATTTCTGCATGATGGTAAATGGGATCTTGGTGTCAGCGGGCTGCAGTTCCTGCCTTTGCAACATAAAGGAAAAGAGCAAAGGAAAACAGCCACACCTGAAGCTGAGGAGACTCTGGCATAAAGTTACAGCTGAGAGCAACTAGGGCTGATTGCCAGCATCATCAAACCTGCTCATTCAGGAGGAAATACCATGCTGACAGGACAGCGTGTCTCTTCTCACAGTTATGTCATTTCATTTGAGCTACTTATCCCTCAAATTCCTAAAGTCTCTTTGCATTTCCATTATACTTACTCCTTTCTTTTCTTTTAGCCTGTATTCCTGCTTATTTCTACTTCCGTACAGAAGCCTACAGATCCCACCCAGGTCCCTACCTTGCTTGCCTCCAGCTGTCCTTTGCATTTGGAAATGTGTTTAGAAGGAGGCAATTATGATAATTATTATTCTCATTTTCTGAAAGTGATGCCTAAAGTGTACAGCCTTGAGATGGACTATACTGACTAAAACATGGATAGCCTAACATTCCTGAAAGCTGTGTGGACTATGTAGGATAATGGTTATCTTACCAGTTAATGCAATAGGCAAGAGATGAAAAAGAACCACAGCAACCCCATAACAGTTTTTTGAATGATACTATAAATACCACAGCAAAACTACAAATCCCTTATTAAAGTGACACCACGAGATAAAAAAAATACCATCAAGTACAATAAGGTCACTATAAACTCACTTTTGAAGACACAGACACACTTTGAGTCACTTTAGGAATATTATAAGTGAATTTTCCTTATAGGGAAGTTGGAGTTGAAGCTCTGAACTTCATGTCTTACCTTTAAAAATTACAGATGCAATCGGATCAGGACTTCCAACCCTCTTCTTAGGGAGGCCTGTAGCGGATTCTACTACAACCCGCAACATTGTAAAAAAAAACAAATCAGTGAAGTTTCAGAATGGAAGTGATAAGTCTAGACTAAACCTGGACCGTCGTGCTGTAGCATCCTCACCGCCCCATCACTGAAGCCAGCGGGGCAGAGCGAAGGAAATATATTCCCCAGTTCCCTGTGTGAGAATGAAGGGAAGTGAGGGCGGATCACGGGTGTGTAATTATCCCGACTGGCAGCGAGCTGCTGCTGCTGCTGCTGCCATCCTGTGAGAGGCTGACCCGAGCTGGACAAACACACACTCCAGCAGACAGGAGAGGAAACGAGTTCACAGCAAAATGCCTCTTTTAAAGTGAATAAATCAGATAGTGGGGGAAAAGAACTATAGCAAAGAGGATACCATACAAAGGATACCATAAAAATCTCAGCAAAACAATAAACTACCTAAAATGTCCTCTAGGAATGCTATAGGAATAGTGATACTATTCGAGATAAATATACCACAAAGTAGCCTATAATAAGGTCACTATAAACCCGTTCCTATAACTATCTATTGTGGTGATTTTTCGTGAGGGAAGACTTAATCTAGAGAAAAAAAACTACCAACATGCCTTTCTAGTAAGCAGTTAGTAGTAAGTTTCAGGTTGTCCACTGATTTTTACATTTAATCAAACTCTCAACATGTCCTGTATTTTAATTATAGCCAAGACAATCCACCCGAGTTCCCAAATCTAAAATAAACCACTCATTGGGTTTCAGTTTACCGTTTCGCCACACGGGTCAAATGTCTTGCTTTGGCTCCATCTAGTGGCTCTTTAGAGCAACAACATGTCGCATCGCCCTGATGGGACCGTTCACGTTAAATGTACTGAGGACTGCAAAGCTCATTGGATTAAAGCGTCCACTAAATGGCATAATGGCACAGCTAAAGCGAAAGAAAAAATATATATATATATGGAGGAAATGTATGCCAATATTACAAAAATGGCCACAATCAATTCATTTACATACCTGGTACAGAAATAAATTTGACATATATTTAGATATGCCTTATATCATCCAAGAGTGTATTCTGAAATATGAGTTTATCCTCAGATATATTATTTATTAATATATTGACATTACACCGATATTTATATTGTCTGCATGATGCAATCTTGCTGTCTTTGAGGATACTTGCTGCTGTCTTTGTTTTCCTTTATATTGCTTTATAGTTCTCAATCCTTGTCTTTAGCACCCAGAGTCCTGCTGGTTTTCTCTGTAGCATCTAATCAGGGACTGAATTACACCTGGGACACCTAACCAGCTGGTAGGACAGAAAAAGCACAGGAATAGAGCAGTACTCTGGTATCAGGACTGAAGATCACTGATTTATATACTTCTCAATCTGTCTACATTGCTTTGCATTATATTGTATTTTCAAAGACTATTTCATCCCCTCATCTTCCCCTGGGACAGCAGCTGAAAACTAGCCAGATGGCCAACACTGGCACATTTACAGTAATGCTGGTTAGTTTGAATTGTCTCAGCAAAGCATATTTTAAAATATATTATTATCCACTTTGGTACACCAGTTCTTAAGGTGCTGGAAGTGTCCCACAGCGATCCATGCTGAGTCGACAAGGTGAGTTCTTCCCGGGGGGAGGGGTCCTTAAGGCCACACGTGAAGGTCAGAAACCAAAGCACACACACCAAAAGGTGACGTGAGGTAACACAAGCATGCAGGTGACTAGGAATGGGACTGCCTGTACCGGTCCCAACAGAGCTGACACCCCCACCACCACCAGCCCCCACCACCTCCACCACCACCAGCCCCCACCTCCAGCTCCTGACTCGGCCCAGTCTGCAGCCACAGAAACACACACAGACACACACACGCACACACACAAACACACTATTTAACAACAAATACACAGGGTTAAAAATACAGTGCCAATACAATTTTAGCCAATCAGACAATTTAGATTTAGCTCAAAATGAAAGAAAGTGGTGAATCATCTCCCATCAAATACATCTTGAAATCATGTTTTAACACAGAAATATGCCCAAAAAAAAGCAAGATGTCTTTTTTTGTACAGCTTTTTATGTAAATCTGTATGGGACATTGAGTTTTCTTAGACACAAAATGTGCTGGCACAGACCAGTTTGTTAACTGTTAACACACACACACACACACACTCACACACACACACACACACACACTCCGTGGGGTAGTTACTCATAAACAGATAAAGTAGCTTGGGTTCTGCAGGATAATTGCTTTGGGTCAGTGGTTCAGTGTCTCTTGGCCATTACTGGCCATTGCATCATAGCCAAAGAGCCACCTGCAGCCAACTGTACAGTTCACTGGTGTGATTAGGTCTAATATTAGATATGGCTCTATAAGGTGCAAGGAATTGCCCAGTAGACCATGTTTCACTGGGACTGGGTTACCTCCAATAAACATACTGGGAGGCCACTCTGGATAGCTCACACTCGTCATCGAAGCGGTGTGTGAAACTAACGTGGGTTGCCTGGCAATCATTAAGCTACATTAGATAGGAAGGTCTGAATTAAAGGGTGAAAGAATATGACAAAGCTGCATCACTTTGTTGTTGTTATTCTTTTTGACCTGAGATTATCTATTTGCACAGGGGAAATAAGGGCTAATTCTTCAAGGACTGCTGCATGGTCATTATCAGTTAGGTGTAACAGCCGAAATGTCCATGTGTGAAACTTAATGATCTAACTCTCCCGGGCTCGGACTAACTTAGCCACTTTAAATGATTAACCCACAGAGGATTCGTCTGCTGGGCTTGTGGCTCCGTGACCCCCCGGCAGACTTGCAACTATTGTGGAAACTCCCGTCTCTCCACGGTCCTCTCATCAGTGACGTGCTGACTTTCTTCTCTCGGTGTGGTCAAACACTTGTGACGGATGGCTTATTGATCTGTGGACCTGGACATTCCTTCCCCCGTCTGGAGACAAGGAGCTTTGTTTGAGCAAATTGGGTTTGTCTGAAAAGAGAGAGAGGAGGGGATGGAAACAAAAGCCCTGGATGCTTGGACTCAGAGGATGGCGAGGATCTCAGATTGGTCTCTAAGATTTTGAGAGGAGCTTGTGGTTGCGGCATCTTCCCTTCTCAGCCGTATTTGGACCTGAAGATGTAACACAGATAAACCTAGTATAACACACTGGATAGTTTGCTCTAATTAAACAGTGAACAGATCTGGAGCAGGCAGCCAAACTAAGTATCTGAACTATGTTTTCTATTTGGAAGAATTTGACCAGAGATTCAGACAGTTAGGTTCAGTTTAACAGTATGGCTGCTTTAAGAAACAGAAGAACTAATCCATGGACTGTTTATAAAAAAGAGATCCCCCACAGCAGGACTTGGTGAGTTTCTTTTAGCTTGTTTCTATCTTATTGATCCTTATAAAGTTAATTAATCCACATTGACAGTGTATCACCTGTTGCTGTTTCATACAAAAGCCTATTTTTCAGTGTTTAACCTACTACTGTGTTTGTTCCTCAATTTGCAAAACCGTCATAAATGCAGACAACAGTATGTATCCCTCATACAATTACTGTCTCAATTCTCCATTTGTAATTGATAGTGGATACCATAGGTGAATGCAACCATGCACTAAACATGGAGGTCACCATCACCACTGGACACCAGTCCATGGTCCCACATGGTGATCACCTTAATTTCCAATTTCCTCAATTTCTCAATTATAAATCTGCAATCCTCTTGAAAAAGATGTGTTGGCTTCAATCTTCATTCACACAGCTTGGTTCATTAGTTGAAGCTGAGTGTATGAGACTGTATTATTATATTATGTAGTAGTAGTAGTAATAGTAGTAGTATTTTAAACTGCCAAATCCTAAAGAGAACCATATGCTGTTGCTATAGGGCCAACCTCACCTTATGATCTTTAGTAAGATCAATAACATTAAAACAAGTTATAGGTCAAGTTTGACTTCCACACACTTATTTTGACTCAGCTTCACTTTGACATAAGACCCTGACCTAAATGTTTCCATCCTCCCCATACAGCTTCACCACACACTCTTTGTTCTTTTTTCAGCAAACTAACACACTTTTTATTACTTTATCATTTTGTGGCCCCATTGGCAGAATGTATGAATGATTAGCTAGGGGTGGGTGGCTGTGAGAAATGTCCCGTCCGATGTAAAAGACCGCTCATGCACGGCCTGATGGACCTGGAAGAGCGCTCACAATGCCCAGACATGTGACGCATTGTTCCAGTCTGCAGTTTCCCTGAGCAACAGGGCCACACAAGAGCTGCTGGTGGTCCTCCTCTGCTAAAGTGGGGGCACTGAGGCCACTTCTCATCTTTTAAACACAACCCACAAACCTAATTTCTACCACCCCTCCCTCCCCCATCTCACACACACACTCATTAAATCCCCCATATCAATCACATGGGTTCCCAACTGCTTTTTAACCCCTTGTTCCCTGACTTTAGCCGACTTAAATTTCCCCTTAAGCAGCTTCAAAGTTAGAAAAAAGAAACTGTACGACAACATCACATCCATATTCTGTATGTGCTCGTTCCAACGCTTTCTTGAAGCTCTAGCTGCTTATATTGAATGATATTAAAATACAAGACGCCATGTTTTTATGGCTGCACCATTACATCAAATGGAAAAAAAATTAGATGTTTGTGGATCATTTTCTACACATTTCTCTGTAATTCAGCATGACACATTTGGTGTCTTTGGAAAACTTGTTATCTTGACTAGAATTTAAAATAAAGTTCTGTGGGTTTGAACTAAGCTTGGCCGTGCAACCTGCGTTTGTAATGATGGACCCAGTGGCGGGGGCGGTAGGGAAGAAGAGTTAAGGAATTGTGTTTTCATTTTGTCCTGTGTTTCAGCTTCATATGCATTATGTAACCCCACATCTAGTGTGTGCGTTGTTACTAGATGTTAAACTTCTCTCTCTTTATGTACTGTAAGTGTGTTGACCCACTGCCGCCACTGGGGAGTGCTGCATTCATTCTGCAGCGAGCCTTTCACCAGAAGCTAGAGAATGGATAGACCTAGAACTCTTTACAAGATGCAAATGATGTATACAGGACCTTCCTCCAAACTTAAAGGAATACACCAAGTTTTTTTGGGAGATTGGTCTACGTATTCATTAAGTGATGAGAGCATAGACACCAAAGTCATCCATGTGTCCCTGGTCATTCACTCCAGTGCTCCATGCTAACACTTTAGCATACAGTGTGTTGAGTGATAGTAGGTGACTAGCATCCAAATAAGAAATATCTAGCATCCAAAGTAAGAAGACTGACAATTAAGTAATAAAAGTTTCAAGTCGTGTTTATTATATTGCCTGTAGATTTAGAATTTTAAAAATGAACTATCATTAACTAGCTATATTTCTTGTAGCCAGATTTATTTTTGGAACTATTTCATGTGATCAATCATGTATTCATCCGCCGCAAAGTGATTTTTAGTGGTGCACAGTTTCCCAACACCTTCACTTCCTATGATAGTCCCTGATTGTTCAAAACATTATTTTTATTTCCTGTAAATTTCACCAATCTACACCAAACTTTCAGACATGGCCACATATCATTTAAGATTACTTAACATTTAGCTTTAGAGCTACTAAGTTCATATTTTCTCACTTTTGAGCTAACGCTAGTCGCCTAGTCACTAAACATAGTGTCACTGCAAATCTAGTTGCAAGTCTGCTGGGGATCACTTAACGAGTAAGTTGACCAACGGGCCAGTCTCCCAAAAACTTAACGTATTATTTTAACTGATCATTGCTCTGGTCCTCTCTGCAGCGATCCAGCCTGTGGAGTCAGTCCTGCAGAGAAACTTAGCCTGGAGCACCTGCAGCTCCTGAGAGACGCATTTACCTGTCACACCCCGTCGGACAGGGCGTCCCGTCCAAGAGCTGCTGGACTACAGACAGGAGAAAACAGACAGAATGGATGGAGTGGAAGGAACAGAGGAGCAAGTGGAGAACATGGGATGAATTTTGAGGAGTTCCGGGAGGCTCTGAGCTCTGTGATCGGGCCAGATGTTGAAGCCACATGGGTGGAGAGGTTCTTCAGCGAGGTGAAGAGAAATATAGAGATGTGTTTGTGAAAGCAGTGATAAAGATATCAATATATATCACAATATGGCTCACGTATGCAAAATCACATGTTAAATAATCAAATTAATATTGATCCCATTGAATCGAATGGTAATGTTAGGTGTGATGTCAAACAAAACTGAAATTTTCAAATAATATTCCTACCATACCTCTTTTTCTCAGGGTTTTTAAGTAAAATTTGCTTATCATCAATTCAGATAGCAGAATTATGCGTCACGATATCCCAAAATCACCACATCATCACAATATGATTCCACTGAAAGACGATAAACGATAATATTGAATTATCGCCCAGCCCTACTGAGTATCCTATCAGTCGAGTCCTTGTGTGAACCCACCGTGCCGGTAAAGTAAATACAGATGATGATCCCCGGCTACCGTGACTCATACCACCTCTTCGTAACCAGGTAGATATCGACTGTGTGGGCCGGGTGGACTGGCAGCGGCTGTGCTCCTACCTGTTTCTGGAGTTCACAGAGAGAGACCGCGCCTCCAACCCCAGAGCCGCTCTGCTGGACACCGAGCCGCAGATCAGACACTGCTCTCACAACAAGGTGGGGAGCTCATATCTCAGACGCCACCCGTCTGATTTTGGTGAAATGTGGAGGAATGAAGCATCTTTGCACCGTGTTTCAGCGTTTAAAAAATGACACTGATTGGCCTGATGAGGTCAAAATTTATCATACATTTCTAACTTTAAAATCCTTAACTCCCACACTGTAAGTCCAATTGACACAAAACCTGCTATAAATACCCAGCAATCCTCACAAATATGTTTTTTGGCCTAATGAGGGCAGTATAATTAAAGGTCAAAATTTCAAGGCTGTCAAGGCTATAACTGCTACACCACTGGTCTGATTTTGGGATGATGCATCTTGTTACCGATTGGCCAAAGGTGCTTGCATCATTTGTGTGAGACGACATGTTTACTTGTTCTTACCTCACACTCTCGTCTTTCTGCTCTCTGTTTTGTCCAACCGTCCTTTCTTTCCTTTCCTTTTCTATTTCTTTTTCTAAAATTAGTACTTTAATTCCTCCAATGTCTTTTGTATTGATTGTTCTTGTATTCATTGCTCTGCAGCGGGAGCCAACGGTGCGTGTGGTCGCTGTTCCCCATCCTCCCCCACTCCGCTATATTAGTGTCAGCAAGGGGGGGCAGCTCACTGTCTGGAACAGCGGCCTACACATCCTCAAGACGCTCGGGGTGAGTGAGCTGATGCTACTTGTACATGCACTCAGAAGTATGCACAACACACACACAACACACACACACTTTTTACATTTAATCCTCAGCTTGCCGGGGATCCTGCAGAGGAATGGGCTAACAAGAGGAGATTCAGAGGCTGGACCACTGATGCCGTCTACATGGGAAACGTCCACAAGGTTGCCATAGCAACCGACTGCAGGGACATCCACTTTGTCAATGTGTCCACAGCCAGTATCTTTGAGGATGTCCACCTGTTTGGTAGGCTTGGATACTACGAGTATACCTTTATATTGTTTACAGTCCCCATGAAATGAACTCCCATTTCTTTTACCTCCCGGAAAATGTTGACCTCATGCTGCACTAGTAGGTGTAAATATTAATTTCTAATCAATAAAACCATCAGATTTTTGAACAATCCCGCCCTTCCGCACTCCTCCCATCAAATAAAACTAATTCCATTGGTTTAGACTGTTGAATGATCCCTCACTGCATTATGTCCCGCCCCAACACCCTGTTTCAACATGGCTCACTAACTGAAAATAAGTTACTTTACCGAAATGGCATCTTCAAACTTTTAATTTTCTCTGTGAATTTTTTCCTCATCTTCCCTCCAAGGGTTTCGTAATGTCCCAACTGCTCTTTGTTACTGGCACGATGTCCAGGTAAGCCTATTATTATTATTCCTTCATCCGACTGAATTCATTTTGAAAGCAGTGAGTTCATCAGTTTCATCGCTGTATTTGTCCCTCCAAGTCTCCAGAGCAGCCCTCTCTGCTGCTGTGGGGAGACGACAGGGGAGGAGTCCACCTCATGCGGTTTCTGAACCCCTCTAAGGGCCTGTTTGAGAATCCCTTCAGGAAAGACAAAGGCCCGCAGAGGATCTATTTCCCCGTAGGTCTGACCTGTGTAATAACATGCACCTGTTGATTATATGTTGCACTTGTATCTCACAAATCACATCTCAACTCACACGGTGTACTGATATCCACTCTTCACAACAGGACCTTGGTGAACACAGCCTCCTGGTCTCTTACCGTCACATCCCCAACATCCACCAGGAGCCAATCAACAGAGTGATGTTGGAGTCCCACACTGACCTCATCATGACATCATCAGAAAGCAACGCCACCTCTGTGGTCATCATGGACGTGTCGCTCAAGCAGGAGCCTTACATTTGGAAGATTGAGCAGGTAATTCACTTCACTGTGTTGGTTTTTACCTAATCTGATGTTATATTGTACTATGTGTTGTGGTATTGTATTTTTCGTAGTCAGTACTAGTTTATTATGTTGCTTATTCAGGTGAGATGAGACTTGGATAATGATGATGTAATTGTTAAGACCCCGAATTTCAGAAACACATATGCCCACTAAGGTCTGGAGTCAAGCCTTTGGTGTTTTTAGTCCCTCCATAGCCTCAAAATGAAGGATATGTATTTATTATTTGTTATTATATATTTTTAAGTATGTATTTTCCTTTGTTGATTTTAGCTACATTATATAGACCTTTATTCCCATAAAAACAATAGTATGCAAAAGAAAATCTGTAAAAAGAGACTGTAAAAAGGGTGAAGAGTAGTGATGTCATTCTGACTGAGCCATGACAGCAACGCCAGAATAAAGAGCAAAAAAGTCTTTTTTGATTGGACCGAGACAGCAACACCCAGAATGTGTTTAGAGGTTGTTTTGACGGAGAAGATGGCGGTCAGACGGACATGTGCGGGTCACAGTCCTCTGGTCTGGGTGACAGTGACCCAGCAGACTGGGTCAAGGTCGACTCTCACTCCATTAGACTCTGCCTGCTCTTGTGGTAGATCTCACAAAAATGGTCCGACGGCAGTGAATGTCCTCACATGGTAAATGTTACATTACATAATTTACTAATTGAATTACCCCGAGTTAAAGATTTTATCTGCAAGACCAGATATCAGATGTGAGCCAAGTTTATTATTTTAAAAGGTTCACTCCCACCCACCATGCACTGGTAGACACAGTGTCACTGGCTGTGGAGAAAAGGGGTAATGCTGTTGTACAAAACAATATTAAACTGGGTGGTGATGTTTCCTATTAGTCACAATGGCTTTTTTTCGAAAGAGTACACTGATTTTATGCTCCAATAAACTGTCTGGCCAATTTAACAATGAAACTGCCCTCGACAATTTCCCAGTGCAAACTAATGAGACTGGCTAACTTGATTTGTATTATTAGAAGGGGTCATGCTACACTTTCCGAAGCGCACAGAACTATGAAACACCAAGTTATGAAAAGGTCCTTTCTGTCTCACAAAGCATCGCATTCTCCCGTGACTCCTGCATGCCAGCTTTGTCTCATTTTATCCCACTCTCTCCCCCTTCCCTCCCTTCTTGTCTGCTTCACAGGGAGCCAGATGTTTTGACTACTGCAGGCCTCTGCAGGTGGTGGTGACAGGAGGCTTCGACCGCACAGTCAGGCTGTGGACTCGATTTGTGACCTCCAGGCCTGTAGCTACTCTGCCGGGTCACCGCACCACTGTATTGGATGTTGCTATCTACCAACCCTTCGGACAGATCTTCAGCTACTCCAAAGATGCTGTGAGTCTTTCAAACGAAGCTGAAAAGGAGGGGAACTGGCCTGACAATGGATCTGTGTGGAGCTATCTAATTTTAAATTGTGCTTTTATCATTTTGACAACGAACCAAAACATTTTGAGTCTGTTCAGAGCTAGATGTCAACCAAGAGATTATTTTTATTACTATGGTGTGATGCACAGTGCCATGGCCATCAAGAGGCAAATTCAGGCCAATCAGACAGGGTTGAGACACTTCACTCCTCTTTACCTGTTACACCTTTGTCACGGTGTAAAGAATTTGGGAGAATCGTTTTCTACAAATCATGTCTGTTCTTTATTGAGCAGTATCTAGTTAAAAAATGAAGAAAAAGTTATATTATTGTGAAAATTCTAGTCAAAAAGGAAGGAGAAGTTGTATTATTGTTAAAATTCTAGTTAAAAAAAGGAGTAAAAGTTGTAATATTGTGAACATTTCACTTAAACGATACTCCTCACACTTACAACTTTTCACACAACTCCCACAATCCTCTTCTTGTATTCTGAAAGAAGTACCCATCATTGCCACAGTTGTGCCATGGAACTGCAGAGAACCTGTAATTGCTTGTATAATACTTTGTTATAATGGTGTGAGGTTTGCTCTTCCATCAGGAGCTGAGGGTGTGGGACATCTCCACCCATCACTGTCTGAGGAGCGTCCACCTGCAGTTCCCCTGCCTGCAGCCGGGGCGCATCCCAGAGCACGGCAGCTTCCCCCTCCTGTTGTTGAGCCCTCTTCTTCCCGGACAGACACAGCCTCACCTGCTGGTGGGCTGCAAAGATTACCTGGCGCTGCTGAATCTGGCCGAAAGCAAAGTGAAAAATGAGAGCGGTGCGGCCCTCTCCTGCGCTCTGTACAACCCCACCCTGAGGCAGGTGGTGACGGGACACGCTGACTCCTCCGTGTCCATGTGGGACGTGGAGACAGGGAGGAGGCGGCTTACTGTCTCCAATGCTCATGGAGAAGAAGAGCTCACCTGCATGGCGTTAGACTCCTCCCACAGAAGGCTGATCACCGGGGCTCGCAACGGCACCGTCAAGGTGTGGAACCTACTGAACGGCCTCAACCTGCACAAGCTGGAGCCCGTCACCCACTCTGAAGTCACAGGGGTCGTCTGTCTCCATGGCAACCAGCTCCTGGCCGTGGGGTGGAGCCGGCGGATAGCTCAGTATGACATCACAGGTGCCAAGGTAAAATCAAAGATACTTTATTACAGTAAAGTCCCCATGAAATGAACTCCCATCACTTTTACTTACTGGAAAACAGAGTATCTTTCATGGTGACCTCATGCTGCACTATTAGGTGTAAATATACATTTCTAACCAATGAAACCATCAGATTTTTGAACAGTCCCGCCCCTCCGCACCCCTCCCATCACATAAAACTGCCTTCCTCTCCTGACTCGTATTCCATTGGTTTAGACTTTTGAATGATCCCTCACTGCATTATGTCCCGCCCCTCACTGCATTATGTATTTTCATTTCCCGCAGCAGCGACAGCAGTTGGTTTGGAATAAATAGAAGAAGAAATGGGTAGACGCCACATAGTCCCGGTGACACCGTTTGATTGACAGGTGATCTCTGGGAAGTGCAGAGCAGAAACACCACAGGCCCATGGCCGCTTAGCACCAAAGATGGCGCCAAAATGAATAAAAAAATTTAAAAAAACTAGGAATTTGAGGATTACCACTTTATTATGTAAAGATGTTGAACTCTGTAGTGAAAAAAACTGGTCCTACATCCAGAGTCTCAAACCTCACACATTCACTTTTCCACACAAGCTCTTCCCCAGATGTTGAATGTGGGCAGATGAGTCTGTCCCACACACACGGTTGTCACCATAGCGACTAATCTGGTGCAGACTTCAAACACAGTGTTTTTCTTAAAAACTGTCACAAAAACATAATTCTAGCTTAGAATGCTGACAACACTTTAGGCTTATGGAGAATTAGTCTCAAATTAGTCTCAGATGTTGTGAACAAAATATTACCTGCAGTATTGGCCAATATCTTTCAACTTTTCTCATTATATCCAATAGATTGAGAGCTGAATCTGTGAGTGAGATATCTTGCCTCTTCCTCTCTCTGGTAAAAGGTTCTTTTAGATTATAGATAGATAAACTCATGTCCACCCACATATTTATACACACTGACACATACTGTAGGTCTCAAGAATTGAGGAAAAAGTATTTGCCAATATAAACACATGAACTGCAATGTGAGACAAAAGTCTGGGTTTGCAGACGTGCACATGTTCACGCCTCAAACTCTAGTGTTACCTTTCACCTCAACCTTTAAACACCATCTGCTCTGTGGTGAGACTCATTCCTAGAAGACTACAGTAGCAACTTTCAGTATTTATGCTCGTCCAGCGAATTCTGAACCCTTTTTTCCAGTTATAATGTTTCTTGTTGCAAGGTCTCCCAGTGTCGGCAGAGCCAGGTGGGGTTTTGAGAAAACATCTTCGGTCCGCATAAATATGGGAGGAATGGTTTTTGGAGTAAACGATATCAGTGAATGACGTAAAATGTGAAAAGATGGATTTACTCGTGCGACTGGTGAGATCAAAGAAGTAGGAGCCATGCAAGATGTCTCACTCCCTCCTGAAGTCCATCAAGCTGTTTTATTATCACTTTGTATCTGACTTGACATCTGAAAAACAACAATTTTAACTGAATTTCACTTTGACTTACAGATAAAATAGACATTTCTTGAAATAAACAACCTTCATATTACCCATACAGTTCTTCAAAGACTTATTTTGAAATTTAGTTCTAAATCCCTAAAACCTGATGGCAAAAGAGTGCTGATTCAACAACAATAGAAGCTGTCCTTGAGCATTTAGTATCTGCTGTATGTAACAATCCAAACTGTTTGGACAAAACCCACTGCTTGGACAAACGAACAACCGTATTGAACAGAATGCAGTACATTATCAATAAGTGTGAACTGTCTACTCTATGTGATATTTACGGATTTGGTTCCCCTTCAGGCATTTATCCTGCATCTATTCTGCGTTAAAGCTGTCTGGATACCAACAATGAAGTTGAACTTGCCTGAAAAAGAAACACAGTGAAACACGTCGCCGCATATAAATGTCTGTATACTCGCTGTGGCTTTGTATTGTTGGATTATTTAAACTCAGCGCCAGTGGGGGGCGTATGAAGATTAAAGAGGTAACCTTAAACTAGGAAAACTGGAAATAGCGGTGACAAAAACAGGAACAACAACAACAGCTGCGGTGAAAGTGACAAAAAGTGACAAAGGCTGCTGAGGGAATATGAGGCTTTATAAACCCTGTTTGGTCATTCATAAAAGGTGCAGATCTCCTGTAACAAGCTCAGCAAGCCGAGCCTCCAAACGATTCATTTTGAAGAGTTGACCATGAGATGTTAGCACAGAGATGTAAGCAAAGGCAATGAACTAGAAAAGGAAACAGAGATGCTGTCCCACAAGGCAACACAACCCATTGCGTGACATTTTAGACCAATTACAGACAGTCACACAGTGTGCTGTGCAAAGAATTCAGTTAGTTTTGGGACTTTTGTTAGTACAAACCTGCCAAAATTCATGAAATTCAACCTTTAATGTTAATGAGTATAATCAAATAAGTATACTGCGATATAAAACTCTAGTTAGCCAACTAGTTACCAGGCCTTCCGTGTAGCTTCGAAAGGCTGGTAGGAGGGCAAAACTTGATTTTTAAAAACAGTTTCTCTTGGGGATGGAGCCAAAGTGCAGCAGTAGCTAAGAAAGCATTCAATAAAAAGTAAGACTTTCACGATGGCTTCATCTGTGTGTGTATATATATATATAGGATGTGTATGTGAGGGCGGACATGTCGTGGAAGTCCGGCGGTGTCCACAGCTCAGACATCCTGGCGGTGTGTCAGTGTCCGGCCCTGGGGGTCGTTGCCACGGCGAGCCACGATGGAGAGGTCATCATCTGGAGGCTGGAGACACAAGGACCGCTGCTCCGCCTACAGAGAGACACACAGCCAGGGTGAGAGGATGCAGCTGCGGGGGTGTGTGTGTGTGTGTGTGTGTGTGTGTGTGTGTTTTTTCTTGCTGAAACTGAACGATGTGAAGCCCTCTAGTTTCTGAGGTATCATTACTGTATTATCGTCTCTATATAAACTCATTTTTAAGTGCTTAAATACTGAGTTCAGTGATCTTGAGTCACAATAAAATGGAAGAGAGGACGATTGTTTCCCTCCTTTGGTCATTCATTCATTCATTCATCACAGATAGAGACCAGATTTGCGGAAATTTGGGGGCATGATGTATCTCGCTACCATGTTCCGACAAATTACACTGATTGGCCAAAGGGGGGCGCTGTAGTGTTCATTTGTTCGTCCATGTGTCATGTGCAGTTTCCAGAAAACCACTGATTAGAGTTAGAGAGGAATGACGCATCTCACCATTGCATTTTGGAAGTTTTCATAAATTTCAACATTTTGGTGACATATTTGTTCCTGATTGGCCGTGAGGGGGACTGCATCATTTGTGGCGGGACGACATGTTTACTGTTTTTTGCTTTGTGTTTTTTTCCCTGCTCGTGTGCGTCCAGTGCGGCGCCCCCTGTGGACAGCCTGCTGTTCCTGCAGCACAGAGCTGCGAACAGGCAGCTGAGGAACCGAGCTGTCCTGGTCTCATCGCAGGCTGGCTGCCTCTGCTTCTGGAGCATCACTGGGCACACACACACTTATGGTGAGAGGGACTGGGAGAGAGAGTGACAGGAGAGATGGATGGATGGAGGGATGGATGGATGGAGTATCTTGGAAAAATGGGATGAAAAAGACACTTAAAACTAAAATACCACGCTTAACACCTTAAAATGGACCTCTTACAGTACGAGGGATCTTAGTTGTACAAAATACGGTTCTAACCAAGTGACGACCAGCTGTCGTTTCTCATTATCCCTCCGCAGGATGGATTTATGAACAGCTAGAGCTCTGACAGTTAGGTTGAACTGTCGACTTGGCCTTACGCCTGTACCATTCCTGGCAGCCCACAGCTATGTCTCTTTCCAGATCCCATCTGTGTTTAGTGGTGAGGGATTCATGCACTGCGGCCACTGCATATATATGTGTGTGTGAGAGGAAGAGAGAGAGAGAGAGAGAGAGCAAGTGTGCATTTGTGTGTGTATATGTCTGTATATGTGTACATGCATTTTTCTAGCTGAGAGGAATGTGAGAGTGTGACATAACAGCAAGACATAACAGAATCCATTAAAGGGCAGCAATTTCTCTCAAAATTGCATTAAAGCCTTTTCAAAACAATTCAATCGGGTTTTCTTGCTATTGCTACAACTTCTGAATGTAAATAGATTGGCTTGCATGCAGTATTTGAGTAAAAACAGTTTCACTACCTCTGGACCTCTTCTAGTATTGCTAACAAAAACCTACAGGAGGCTCATGTCAACTAAATTTTGCAACATACAAGTCTCTAGCTGGTTTCCATGTGTTAGGATGTGTGCATCGATACAATTCTGTTTCCTCTTTCTTATCCCAGGCCAGTTCTATGCCCCAGATCAGCCAGGTGAGCGTGTGCTGGACCTGAGCTCAGACCAGTCTAATAACTCCATCCTGGTCTCAGGAGACACAACAGGCCGGCTTCAGATCTGGGATATCTCAGACTACGCACTGGGCAGCACACAGGAGGTGAGAAGGTGCGTGTGTGTGTGTGCGTTTGTGCGTACGAAGGAAGAAAGTGTGTGTATCCTCATTTATTCTGAGCATTCTCTTTCTATACAGCCAGTGTGCGAGCGGCCTCCTCTCCTGCGGTGCTGGGAGGCCCATAAGGGGGCGCTGGTAAGTGTGGAAGTCCTAGATTTGGCTGACAGACTCTTCCTCCTCACTGCCTCAGCTGACGGCTCTGCTGGACTGTGGACGGAGGACGGGCATCGAGTCGGTTCCTTTGGACAGGACGAGCGGTGGAGCATCACCGACCCGGCTACTTACCAGCGGTGAGGCTCATGAGACGGTTTCTGCTAAACCGGCATAGCTCAAGGATTCGAGAAATAACACAAACTGCGTGTAATTTGTGTTTATTCTGACTCCGATTGCATCTATGTGGTGGTCCAACAACATTGTTTCAGAGCTTACCATCGACCCCAATGATGGATGCATCTGTTCTCCACACTGCAAAAAATCAAAAAAGTAATTTTGTCAATTATTGAGTCCTAAAATTGTAATTTTCTTAAAATAAGTGAAAAAAATCTGCCAATGGGTTTAGGTAACTTCACTTGTTTCCAATGCAAATCAACTTGTTTCAAGAATTTTGCAGAATCCAGTGTTATTTTCTTGATAGTAGTGCAGTGATCTGCCTTTTCTGACTTATTCAAGATACTCATTTCTAGGAAATTCCTAAAACAAGTGAAACTACTTTGGAAACAAATGGAGTTATCTCACCTCATTGGTAGAATTTTTTTCTTGGTTTAACAAAAATAAGATTTAAAGGCTGAATATGAGACTAAATGACTTGTTAAGATGGACGTTTTCTGCAGTGCAAGCATTGTTTTTCCCTGACGTTTATTCCTGTAGTCCTTCAGGTAAAAGTTGTAGAGAACTGGAAAACTGGCTGTAATCAACTTCTCATGGTACTGTGAGGCACATCAGATAAAATAGTCCTCCAAATTTAGATGATGAGGTGCATAAACATGGCAGCCTTTCTGGAAATATGACTTTCGGTTCTCCCTGCACATTCTATTGTGTACTTAGCATTTAAAGGCTGCCAAGAACAGATACAGCTGCATTGTGGGACAGGTACAAAAAAGTAATGATGTCAAAACAGTAAGCCTCAAATTTGATGCACCTGGTCCATTGCAGAAAATGTAGGCAACTCCAGAAGAAACTCCCTCAACTTGTTGGACGACTGCTGCTTCTAAAATGGCATCAGAAACTCCCCTCGCTGTTTTCACAGAGGCTTGAGTCTTTTATAGAAACCTTAGCATGGTTATAGATCATAAACTCTGGCTTGGCCCGGGCTGTCGCTGTGGGCTTGACTGTATTTCTGTTACACATTGGGTAAATTGAAGCGTAAAGGAAAGAGCTGCCTGAAGTGATTGAGTTTGAGAGGGAGAGAAAAGTGGAGAGTGAAAAGTGAGAGTCAGCACATGCTCAGACGCATAAATGCAGGTTTATGCATATGAGGCTCAACGAGGAGCAGAAAGGCAAAATCATTATATAGTTCCCTAAACTTTTTATGAAGGCTTAACTGTTGTCAAGACATGCTGTTGATGGGTTATTGTGGCTCTAAATTAAGCTGTGCCACATGGATGATTGTTTTGAAATGCAAATTATTGGTTATAGAGAGTGATTGAGTGTGTGTACGTCTGATTCTGTGTGTGTGTTTTGAGAAAGAGAGTGAGAGTGGATAAAAAAGTCAATTATACTGATGGTTTGTATCCTTGTGTGTTAACTGGATGTGGATGTGGTAAATTCATCTGACAAAACCCCTCAACAAACACACACACACACATGCACACACTCACAAACACACAAACACATATACACACACAGGCACACATACACATACGCACATACACATACAAACAGAGGCACTCATGCACTTGCACACACAGACACAGACATGCACATGCCCATACACACACACACACACACACACATACATAGACACACAAGCACACACACACGTGCAAAAAAGGGCTGCATGACATGGGGAAATCATTTTGCTATCATTTCAGTTAATATTGTGATTGCAGTTTGGATTGTAATATGATAAACATTTGAGTTAACATCTCTTGTTTCCTTTTACTAGGCTAAAATCACAGATTTGCTGTTCTACT
The DNA here is from genome assembly GCF_048128805.1 of Centroberyx gerrardi. Taxonomy (NCBI): domain Eukaryota; kingdom Metazoa; phylum Chordata; class Actinopteri; order Beryciformes; family Berycidae; genus Centroberyx; species Centroberyx gerrardi. Next base: position 18,982,462 of record NC_136016.1, read on the forward strand.
ATATAGACCAGTGAATTAATATAGTAGTATCATAACAACTAAAACCAATTAGGCAATTTTTAAAAGTTTATTTAGTGTAACTGGCTGGAGCATTCACTGTAAAATAGACATCACATGTCTATTTTACAGTGAATGCCTCTACCAAATACAATATTTATAATTGTGGACCCCAGGAAGCCTAGCAGTCCACGAGGCAGGTAATGGGGATCCTCATAAAAAATAAAGTTATGAGTAATTACGAGTTATAAAGCACGTTTGAAAACAAAATTGCCTGCGCTGTTTAACAAGGCATTATCGAGTGCTGAATCTGAGCTTGGGTTGCAGTTTTACTGGTTTCTTGGGACTTGGCTGCTATGTGTTCTTCAGACTGTTCTCCGTGGCGTTGTTTGAGCTGTTGGAACAAGTTGGCTGTGTTGGCTCAGGTTGCCACTACAACTGTCCAACATTTTTTGCTCAGTACCTGAGTTTGTAATACATCTGCTCTCCAGAATACTGCCTGGTGTTTAAGTCTTATTCAGGACCAAACCTCTTTCACTGTAACTTTTTTTACCATCAACCCCCTCCTCACTGTCATTCATTTTGTCCAGTTGGTTTCTTCTCTCCTCACAGTCCATCTGTCACTGCCTCTCTGGCCTCTGATTGGTTAACAAATGATAAGGAGCCCTCTAATTGGCTAACAAGTGCATGTGCCTTGTCCATTTACAGTGCAGAGTGGAATTCTGTGTGTTTCTTTTTAGAGTGTAAAAGTGAATATTTATTTTAAAAAACTGCACCCTCGTGCGGTTTAAAATATTGCACATGTTCAAATTGCAATTGCTATTTTAAATTGATTATTCATGCAGCCCTAAAACACACACACACACTCACACACACACACACACACATAGGCATTCCAGAAGCAAGGAGCACACAGAGTACCCATGTGTGAGCCAGCTACACCACAGAGATGGAGAACAGTTATACAATTCTGTACTAAATCATATCTAACACAACAAACATCCTCACAGATAGGCAGCTGTGGGACAAAATATCGTCCAAAGACCCAACGTCCGTCTATTTTTTTGGGTCCGTGACATGAAAAAGTTTGGGAAACCCTTATCTAAAGTAAATAGCTTTGTGTTTGCGCAAATGAATCCCTTTAGCAAAGAGCAATATCTTTCGGCCCTGGCGCCCTAGGGAGAAACAGAGCGACCTGACAGAAGACATGGAGGAGGAGGAGGAGGAGAGGACTGACGCTGACCGGTCGGGACCCAGCGGGGTCAAAGGTCACGCATCCGACCCCGCCTACAGGGGTCAAACTTCACAGGAGAAATGTCATTCTGAAGGTAACCATTCACTACAAACAGGTGCTTTCGAGGTGCTGAACTCTCTCTCTCTCTCTCTCTCTCTCACTCTCTTTTGCTCTCTCTCTCTCTCTCACTCACACACACACACACACACACACACTCATAAACGCCCTCTCCCTGACCTAAGCCTGCTCCAGTCACATTTGGCTGTGCACGGGGAATGTCCCTTCCAGTAATTACCACTCTCTTCAAAATTCTTCTGCGTGTGCATGCGTGTGTATGCAGGTGCACACATACGTCCGCGCATACGTGTGCGACCGTGTGCCGAGATGCAGCGGAAGATATTGGATTCACGAAAAAGGGGTTAAACCCACGGGTCAGGCCGGCTCTCCAAGCCAATAAAACCCGATACTCTGATTCAATCGCGGCCAACTTCACCACGTTATGAAGAGAAGAGTCGGAGCATTCTTCACATTCTAGTCCTCTGAAGTCTGGAGCTCGACTTGGGAACATTTGGGCAATGTTCTGCTCCAGAGACACAGGCCAGGATTTTTAAGTGCAGAAATGCCGAATGTTACGTGTGTGTGTATGTGTGTGTGTGTGAGTGTGTGCGTGTGTGTGTATCTGCAAGACATTTCCTGCACTTTCCTTTCACTGTCTGCCCATTACTCAGAACTTGCCAAAATAAGCGATTAGCTGTGCTTTCTCTGCAACCACACCCAAGCACACACACACACACGTACACGTACACACACACACACACACACACACACACAAAAGTTAACTCATAAAATTGTCTGCTGTCATCCACTGTATAGCTTCAGCACCACCACAAAGCCAGACTGAGTCTACCAGCACACTAGAGAGTGACCATGAGCCTCAGCAACCCACGGTAACTCACAAACACACACACAAACAAACTGATGAGTGCAAACACTGTGGTCTGTGGAACCACACACACACACACACACACACACACACACACATACACACACACCTACACAAACACATTTGTCCATCCGCTTCTCTGTCCATCTCACCTCCATGCCTTCTTCTTTCCCTCCCTTCATGCATGCATATCTCTCATATTCCATCCATCCATCCATCCATCCATCCATCCATCCCTCCATCTGTGTGTGTGTCAGAGTTTGTGTGAGGACTTCTGCAGTAAGGTGGCTTTGTGTCATGAGAGGAGACGTTTGTGTGGTGACGTCGACCTCAGCAAGCTGTTCCTTGCCGATGGAGTGTGTACTCCCCATCAGGCTCTGGTCCTGCAGGTGAGTCTTAACCACCAACCGCTGAATGTTCACTACAAACTTTTTGACCATAATGTCAGCACAGGTGAGTGCAGCAACAGAGTGTTTATTTACCCATTTAATCATTTTCATTCATTGCTACGCTTCTCTGTTTTATCGCTGTGCAAATGAGCTAATCAGAATTAAAAACTGAGATGGTCACAAGGGCGATTTTATGTCCTGTCCATGATGAGACGAGTAAGAAGAGTTCTGGTTAAATTGACAATATTTTTTTACCAGCGAATCAAACATTTAAATCTGTTTATGTGAAAATCCAACAACACAGATTTGCCCATTTTGTGTATGATACAAACTTTATCCACCTGTGAACTGCAAACATCTGTAAAACTGTCAGTGGTCAACATAGCACAAATTCTTCCTAGCCAATAGGAACTTGGTATTAGCACATTCAGGACGTTGTATGTTCAACCCTGCCGGTCCCGCCGGTGGGATCACCAGTACAAACTCATGTTGCGCGGCCAAGCTTTGTTCAAACCCACAGAACTCTATTTTAAATTCTAGTCAAGATCCCAAGGTTTCCAAAGATACCAAATACGTAATGCTAAATTACAGGGAAATGTGTATAAAATGATGCACAAGACATCTAGATGTTTTTCACTTGATGTAATGGTGCAGCCATAAAAAACATGCCGCCTTGGGTTTGAATATTTCACTCAGTATAAGCAGCTGTAGCTTCAATGAAGCGTTGGAACGAGCAGATGCAGAATATGTTTGTGACGTTGTTGTGCAGTATGGAAAAAAGCTACTTCAGGGGGAATTTTAAAGGGAGATCAGGGTGCAACGGATTAATCTTCAGAATGCTTTTGCTATTTCGTGCTGCAGTGACTCAGTTTCCCCTGAAGGATCAATAAAGTCCATCTCATCAACTCTCCACCCACAAGTACCTAGCGTTTAGCCTTTGGCCTCGGTGGTGCGCTCTACCTCATCTTTATGCATTATGTAAATCCTGTGTAGTGGAACCGTCTTGTGGTTGTGTAGGTTTGTGAACATCCAGTAGCGGGCTGGTATAATAACACTGGCCAGTAAACAGGACTATAAAAGGCACGATCGATGCTGGAGGAATGTGACAGCACCGTTCCACATCCTCGAGACCCGGCCGGCGCTGTGGCTGCAGCGTCCCACCGCCGGGCCGAAAAGTTGTCCAAAAAAGCGTGATGGATGGGAACGGATAATGAGAGACGGATGAGAGGAGGAGGAGAGGAATATTGCCTATTCTATTTCAGACACATCTGAGGGGAGAAAGAAAATCCTTATTTCTTTCATTTCTCTGGTGCATGCATGTCGTTCCCACTTCCTCTCTTTCTTTCTTTTTTTGTTCTTGATTGCTCAGGCTTTCTTTCTTGATCTCTCCCTCTGTCGATCTGTCATTTCTCTCTCTCTCTCTCTCTCTCTCTCTCTCTCACTCTCCCTTCTCTCAACCACGGTCTCTTTCTTTATGTCGTGTGTTTGTGACCACAATGTGCGTTTGTGGCCCAGACATGGAAGTAAGAGGCTTTACTGTAGCTGCCAATTCATCTGGAATGGCCGTGGAAGGGAGGACAGAAACAAACTTTATAAGACTGAGAAGAAGTTGGTGAGATGAATAGATGGAAAGGAGAGAGAGAGAGAGAGAGAGAGAGAGAGGCCTTCAGAGGAGGAATGTCAGAAATGCCTTGATGACGCTGCTCCGTCAGCTCGGCTTCATATTTGTGAGAAATGCTTTTCTGAGTGTGAAAGTCTGTTCTTCATTTTCCTCTTCGCTCTCTCTCTCTCCTTTCCTCACCTGTACCCCCTCACCAGGAGATGAACCTACCTGAGGATTTACCCACAAGCCCCTGGATTTGGTGTCAGAGTTTGACCGGCGGCTCCCCGCAGCTGTCAGTTAGCAAAAGGAAGAGTGAGTCACATGACCAGCCAGACAAAGATGGAGATACAGACATAAACACCTCTGCTTTTCCCTTGTCTTCTTCTTCCTTTATGAATTGGTCTCAACCTCCCTTTTAATGCTTACATTGCCCTTTATACTGTTGATTTTTTTTATTTACTCCATTGTAAAACACTTTGAAAATATGTAAATATAAGATTAATAAAGATCTAATTTTCATTCAACTTTCATGTCAACTTCTATATATTTTTTGGGAGTTTCAAGATGTATTAGGCTTGATTGCATTGAGCTGCTGCAGCAAGACATTACTACTGTTCACAATCTGAACGTCTGGGTGAAAATGTCCAGTCAATACTCTGCTGGCAGGCTTTCTCCTTCAATAGAGCTGATGATAAATCCCAGACTAGACTAACTCTTCTGACTGATTCTCATCATGCCTTGTCTGTTTTGCCCTCTTTTCTGCACTGCATTTAGTATTTTCTATTTCTATTTTCTATTGTCCTTATCTGTTTTTCTCATCCTATCTCTCATTTGCTCCTCACACATGCACCTCCAAACTCGGGTCACATTTCCACATTTCTTGGAGTTGTTCCACCTCTTGTTTTTACCATCTCTTGTTTTCTAATCATTTTCATCTGTGTTTGTTCCCTTTGTAACATGCAAAGCGCTTGACTTGACTTGACTTGACTTGAGTATCTCTCTGATTGCTTACTCCTCCTCGGCCTTGTTTCCAGGCTTTGGCTGACAAACTCCCTCCGCTTCTGGTAACGATAGAGGCTCAAATCAGATCTGATTATTGCAGTTCTTCTATCATCAGGTTGAAATGTCTCAATATGTGTGACCTGTGAGTCAACCAATCCCACCCAGCTCTGTCCGGAAGAAACGGAGGGCGTCGGTTAGCGGCCTGATGGCGATGACATTATCCCATATCTGAGCTACCTCACCCATTTGTCTCGGTACAAGCCGCGGTACCTATCACCACGGCTCTGCTGAATCACATAAATCGGTGACGCACGACCCGAGGCCCTGTTTTTGTCATCTTTTTTTTCCCTTATTCAATTTCGTAAATTGTTTGCATGTGTTTGTCCTCTCGTCCCTGAAAACTGGGTTATTTTAAGCGCAGTCCTGGATATTTTAGGGGGGGAGGAAGTGAGCACAGAGTTCATTCTCGAGAAGCAGAGCCCAGTTTGTTTCTCGGGGATAAATACAAACAGACACAGCTGGGGTGAGCATCGGAGCAAGTCAACTAGACTGCACTTAAGCCCCGGGGATCTGTAAGAAAACACAGCATTATTGAATTATACCAAATATGTGTGCTGTTACAACATCAGATATATCTTCTGTTTGACCATGGTGGTGACCAGCCATCATTAACACACCAGTGACCTGGCAAGAGGGTTCAATAAAGCCTTAATTCACTGAATGATTACATTTTCAACATGAAGGACTATACCTTACCTATGCTTTTTGTGCAATGAAATAGAAACAAAATGACATATTAGTACATCTCCTCTGTCACTTTTCCCTCAAGGTCTATATTTGGGACCTTTGGTTGTGGGCTTTTTTTTTCTGCCTTTAATATTGGTTTGAAAATAGCATTTTAAGGGACCACACTCACCCGACAGAAAATTGAAATGGAAAACTCATTCAGTTGTGAAAAATGTGGCCCCTGCCTGTCGAAAAGAGCTTATTTTCACATCAAGCATTTGGGTCATACGAACAACAATAGCTCCTCTTGTTTTCCTAGCTGCGGTTCTCTCAGAAACCGTACAGGGAGCGTTCACCCACTTCGCCTCTGTGTGTGTCTGTGTGTGTGTCTGTGTGTGTGTGTGTGTGTGTGAACAGAAGCACTTTTTCACCCTGGCTAAATAGCAGGTTAAAACTGCCTTTCACTAATTCCCGACATCAATCAGGAGGTCTCTCAGCCTGTTTTCTCTTCAGAGAGGCTAAAACACCCCGGAGAGCGACTCTCAGACCTCGGCGCGTAATTTTGCCAGAGTTCCACACACACACACCCAAACAGACGACAGATGTTCCAAAATACCACAGTAACAACAGCACAGATGCAGGCTGGGAAATGCCCTGCGAGATCCTCACTGCCTCTGTATAAAGCTGCTTTAAGGCTTTAGAGCAGACAGGACGACAAGCAGAGAGAGAGAGAGAGAGCAAAGAAAAGGTTACTTGTGAATGAGAGAAGGCTTTTTTTTTTTCTCTCTCTCTGCACGTTTCCTTATTTGACGCCGTAGATTCTATAGCTCTGCTTTCCTCTCTCTCCCTGTCTTTCCACAGCTCAGCCTGACAGGAAGAGTGAGGGATTTGTGCGCGTTTGTCTGCATGCATTGCAGCAGGAAGGAAGGTGCAGCTGGGAATTTTTTGCCCGCAGCGAAACGGGCTGTGGAGTGCTGTGGAGAAAAGTCAAGAAGAGGGGAGAAAAGAGAAGAGAGGGAGAGAGAGGAAAAGAGCTGAGCCTCGGGATGACAGAGGAGAGGGACAGAGGCGTGGAGGGGGAGAATACACTACGAGAGATAGAGGCGGGAATGAGCGGAGTGGAGACGGCAGGTGACACGAAGTGAGGAATGGGAGGAGGAGCCAAGAGGACTTGATCAGAGAAAGGGAGGAGCGGGGGGGGGGGAGCAGAGGCGGAGCTCGGTTAATGAGGAGGAGGAGGAGGAGGAGGAGGAGGGAGGAGATGAGAAGACGACAAGACTGAAGAAAGCGAATCATGTCTTCACGCCTTTTGCTCTTCACGCTCTGGAAAAGCCTGGAAAAAGGACAGGGATGTCCAGAGAGGAGGCAAGTTGACTGAGACTATACACAAGTACACACACACACACACACACACACACACACACACACACACAGGCTGAGCGCATGCCTGCACAAACACCTGTAAATCTACACCTTTCTCGACTCACCAGAACAGGTTGCAAATAAAGAGGCAGCCAGGATACACACACACACACACACACACACACACACACACACTCAAACAAAAACTGGACTTGGACCTGCAGCCTCACACTGACGAGACATAAAACACACACACACAAATGTACACACACGCATGCATTGCGTCAGAGCGCAACCGAGTGGATAAGCCAGCTGGACCGGGTTTCATTCAGATCGCTGTGATAAGAAGCACACAGTCTCCACCCCGTCCTGCTGCCAAGGACTTCTGCTTTGACCCTCCAAGCCTGTCACTCCCTGTGCATGTGTGTGTGTGTGTGTGTGTGTGTGTGTGTGTGCGTGCGCGTGTGTTTTCAGTCCACACACTCTCTCTCACCTCTGATCTCATCCGAACAAAAGAATCCTGGATCTGCTAACCTGTCATTTGACGCTTGTGTACATGCCCACACATACACACACTCTCTCTCTCTTCTCTCTCATCTCTCTCTCTCACACACACACACACACACACACACTCTCTCTCTCTCTCTCTCTCGCCCTCGGAGCAGCAGGTCCCGGGAAGCAGCCAAGCTGTCAGTGACTGTTGCTAACACATGCTCGGGGTCAGCTCGGCTCTTTCTTCAGTTCCTGCCAAGGGAGGAGGAGGAGGAGGAGAAGTGAGGCTGGAACGAACAGCTCCACACAGACCGAAACACACAGATAGAGAGAGAGAGAGAGATAGAGAGAGGGAGGGAGAGAGAGAGAGAGAAAGAGAGACTTGGACCAACCTCTGACTGCTTACCTCTCGCCTCTGTCTGGCTGACTGTGTGGGAGACTGGAGGCAGGCTACAAGTGATGCCTCGCACACACTGGAGCAGCACATAGTCATTTTGCTCCCTGGGACTTTCTTTAGCTTTCTCTCCTTTTTTTTCCCCTCTCTTTCTACTCTGTCTATAGTTTCACTTTCTGCTCTGGTTCCTCCTCTCCTCTCCCTCTGTCATGATGAGGAGAGACCGTCTCCTCTTGGCCGCGACCCTCACAGCCATCTTCTCCGCTGACCTCTACTTCATCCTCCTGCCGAAGCTGCGGAACATCGGGCAAGGATCGGGAGAGCGCTGCCCCTGCGGCCCCGACAACCTCACCCTCCCGGGGCAGGGGGGGCTCGCCACCCCCTGGCTCTCCAACGGGACCTCCGCGCCGCCCCTGGACGGGACGGCGCCCGACCCCACGGGCGGAGGCTCGAAGCTGGGGAGGCTGTTCGCTCACCCCCTGTATAACATCCAGACGCCGGCGCTGGGGCCGGAGGAGAGGCTGCTGCAGGCGGAGCAGCTGATGGAGTACTACAGGAGGAAGGTGTCACGCTGGGAAAGGTCGGTTCCTGTTACATGTTTTCAATTTTGTCTGAATTTAATAATAATTTTTTAGACATTGCTTATTTTTATCTCTGTTTTTATCCTGCGAATGATTTAAATGTGATCTTTTCACACTTTCACCAGTGTTACTCAACTTAATTGCTTCCATATAGTTTGACATTATAAAGAACTTCATACAAATTAGGTGTAACTTTTTGGAAAGGCTGAAATGACTGACTGAGAAAAACGTGTTGAGGCTTGACTGTGGTCAAGGGGCAGGGTCACTGACACTACGGCTGAGGCTCCCAACCCTACCGCAGACACGCACACACACAAACAAACACACACACACATACACACATTCATGCAAATGCATGCAATACAGTCTCGCATATGTACTCATTCATGCACACACAGGCGCAAACACCCACAAGCATCAGGGCGTGTAAACAATCCTTAACATTTGCTCTTAGGCAAAGCAATTTTCATAAAGCCCATAAACTTTCTGTAAAGTCTGCGTCATAAAAGTCCAACGTTGAGTGGGCTGGAGTAGAAAAAAACCTCACAAACATGTCATTCTGAGAGCGAGCGTCTGGAGCGCTCTCTTTAAGGTAAACAAGGACTTAAAACTGCTAAAATCCCTCTAAATCTGTGGGAGCCGTAGCTGTCTTGGCTCGTGAACGGGTCTGTCTATCCCAACACAGTGCATTCCCTCAGAGAGATAGAGATTTTGGGCTCCTACGGTGGAAAATAAGAAGAAATATGAGCAAGGGATCTCTCCCCTCTCTCTCTTGCTTTCTCCCTTTCTCTCTCTCTCTCTCAGCTGCCTTATAAATGTGCACATAACAATGGATACCCCGCAGGCTTGGTGTAAGTCTTGCAAAATCTTGCAACAGCCCCTTAATACAGCAAAAAAAGCACTTAACGAGAGGGGAGCCTGAGCTTTTTGTCAGGGGCTACTTAACTGGACAGTTAAGACTCGTTTTATTTGCATGCTGAAAAAAGGCAGCAAGTTTAAGTTTAGGTTTTGAAGTTTAAAGTTGATTTCCTGGTCAACCTGCATATGTGTGCGAATGTGTGTGTTCGTCCGTGCGCGTGTTCTTTCCTGACATCTTGCTTTTATTAATAACTGCACAAACAAAATTCAAATTTTGCAGGCAATCACGACTGAATCGTTCAAGGTTCACGCTGCTCCAGTCTGCTTCCTACTCCTCTTCCCGTTTTCCTTCGTCCCTTCTGCTCCCCAGTCTGTGGTCTGCGGTCTGCACTTGCCCCTCGTCCTGATTACCCCGGTCTGTCACTTCTGCTGGCTGGGTGACTAATGGCTTGGCGGGATGACCCGGGGTGAACAAATTCATATTTATAGCCTTTCGCTCTATTATCTGAGCACTTTATCCGGCCCGTGATGAAGTTTGTTTGGGTAGAGAGCTGACCGTCCCACTCGGTGCAGTCAGGCCTGGCGGTGCGGTGCCCCTGTTCACCGCAGGCTTATTTGTTTTGGTCTCAGAGTGATTCCTGCCCATCCTTTAAGTATAGGCTGCAGAGGGGATGGGATGTGTGTCCAACTGTCAGGGAGCGGAGAGGTGCCAAGTGAGTGGGGTTGGTATGGAGAGGAGAGGAGAGGAGAGGAGAGGAGAGGAGAGGAGAGGAGAGGTGAAAACTCCAAGTATGTTGGAAATCAGTTTGGAAGCTCTGGAAATTTCAAATCTTGTTTCAAACCACTTTAAGACACAACAACAACAGAACAGTAAAAAATCAAACTCCATAACAAACAAAAACAATGCCAGATATGAATCAAAAATTGGGCTAGATAAGAACAAACTTAGGGAAATAAATCAACAATAAAATATGTCAAAACAAATAAAATCCTGTATTAAAAATCAAAGAGGGTCCAAGGCACTGTATCCCAACAGAGTGCCTCGGACCCTCAGGTTTTTTTCTTGTAGCAACCGTTCCAAAGAGCACCTGTTGTTTTACTTTCTGCCATGGACATTTCTGGTACCAAGAAGCGCTCCTTATCCTTGGGCTTTTTTAAATTAAAGCCTGTCTGTAAAAAATGTAGTAAAATTCCCAAGCAGGGTGCTGTAAAGTTTCGGGACCCAGATGCAGCCAGAGCAGAGCTTCAGGATCTCAGGCTGCTGCTCTCCTTTGCCCTGGTCTGTTTGAGTCAGCTCCACGGCTTATTATGCACTAATCCCCTCTACTAGACTCTTAGTCATGTAAAGTTAAGCGTCATTCACAGTGAGAAGGAAATGCAGGATCACACTATATATCCAAACCATTTCCTCAGGGTCAAATATCACAGTAGAAAGAAGCCAGTAGTACAGTCTGTGTTCAGTTCCTAAAGCTGCCCTCCTGCTCCTCAGGCATATGAAATACTACAGCGAGGCAGCAGCCGCCTCCAACATCACTGTGACCGAACATGAAGCGACCTTTGACCCCGAGGCCAGCTGGCTGAAGTTCCACCTGGGGATAAACCGCTACGCTCTGTACGCCCGTGATGACCCCGCTATCCCGCAGCTGCTGCAGGACATGCAGGCTCTGACGGTCATCAGCTCAGGTACTGGAGGGAGGGATGGAGGGATGGAAGGATAGAGGGATGGAGGGATGGATGGATGGACGGACAGATGGATAGATGGATGGATGGATGGATGGAAGCTTGATGATGCTGTGTAGCATTTTAGACATCAATATATCATTGTCAAATTCTTGTTACAAGTGTATCTCAAAATTAAGACCACATTTCCCATAAACCCTGTTGCTGTTGCTACTTGTCCCACCCCCCTGCTCCTCCTGCATTTATTTTCTCCTTAATTTTACTGATGAGGATAAACATGTTGGAAGCGATTCTTCCATCGGCTCTTCACTTCATCTGCCATTGCGAGGAAACTCTGAAATCTTCAGCTTAAAAAACTGTGCTTTACGGCACAAAAACAGGAAGAGCTGTTTTGTGCCGTAAAGCAATTTCCTGCAATATCCGACCCGGTATCACACGATGTAAAATGCAGTGTAGAAGTTGCTAATCTCCTCGCCGATGGCCTCATGTCTCAAAATGAATGTGGTAATGATTTATTGATGTAAAAATGCTACATGCTACAGCTAAATGATCAGCTAACATATGTTTATCTCATGCAGATTACACTCAGGATGAGAAGGCCCTAAAAGGAGCATGTGACTGCACCCAAGGTATGATCAATTCACCACTGACTTCAAAGACATTTCTATATTTGTCAGACTGTTTGGGTTTTGATGTAATTTGTGTTGTATCTCATGTTGTGATGTCTGTTGTGCTCTAGTGACAATTTTGTGCAACAGCACTAATACTGGAATGAGCGCTGGAGTTAACATCTTTCTGACTGGCCCCTTTGTTTTTCTCTTCTCTCTCTCTCTCTCTCTCTCTCTCTCTCTCCCTCTCCCTGTCTTTTCCGCGGTGCTTGGTGGTACTGTCAGACACAAACACCCTGCTGCGTGCTTTGTGATAGGAGGGATTTTGTTGTCATTTGGCTCCAAAATCCCATATATTACCATGATTGTGATTTGTCTTTTTGTATAAGACATAGCTCTGGGGCAAAAAGCGGGGGCTTGTTTATGTTCAAAGGGAGAGTTGTTAATTAAATGTTTGATCTCTTCGTGCTCTGAGGGGAGCCGGCGCTTCCAGGCTCCAACCTACACAGCAGCACCCACCCACACAGCATCTCATACCTCCGAGCAGCACACAAATCAAAGCCACACACGTATGGATGGATAACTGAGGAAGTTTCTACCAAAAAAATGATGTATCTTATTACTTTTCAATAGAGGTTATAGCAATAATTACCAGAGATTGTGTTTCTTTTACCGTGATTATTGGAACAACGGTGATGCAGCACTGAAATACTAAAGGGTGATTTGGTTTTTATACAACTGTTACCAATGCTTGAGTACCGACTGAAAAGGCTTTTTCAAAGTAGCGTACATACATTCGAAAAAAACCCACAAGAAAACAAGACAGACTGCTGACTTCCTCCCTGGTTACCACAACAGTTGGCATAGCAACCAACAAAGCATGGGTAGCCGTTAACTACTTACTGTATATGTGTCATAAGCGGACTTTGAATGGGTGCTGTGTGGGTGCCCGGCACCCATGGCCAACAATGTAGAGAATCCTTTGGAATGCAGCAATATTGGTAAAAAATGACTCATAAGTTGAATAAGCTTATCATTCATTATGAACAATCACTGCTGATTCACTCTTATAACCTTTATCAACACAGTTACTGACACATTTGCAAAGATGAAATCTAGAGGAAAGAATTTGCTTGGTGCAATATGACAGATTTAGAAAAAAAAAATGTTGTTGCTTACTGTGAAATGGTCAATAAAACCACCAAATTTCAGCTAACAGGTCACTGGGACTGTAGCATAATAGTATTTTTGCCCTTTTAGACCTGCAACATGGTTGAGGAGACAGAAATCACAAGTATAGCTTGCATTGCCATGCATGAATGGCAAGCACCACCCCTGATATGTGTATATAATATGTGGATATAATGTTCAAGTATAAATACGAATCTAAAAGTACATTTGCATTACAAAAAGAGCTTCAGTTTTGAAAAGAAATACATTTTATTACATATTTATTCATTAAAATAATGCCATTATATAACTTACTGTTGAATTGTATACTTCGCACATACTTCTCGATCCCATACTTCATATTTCTCAATCCCAGGAACCTGTAGACGTTATATTCCACATTTTTGCTCTGTCCTCACCACTCTCCCTCCACAGGAAACTGACCACTGGCTGACCACACAAACATCACACACTGCCAAGAAGAAATGCAAAAAAACAATCTGCGTCCCCTCCTTCTTACATTTAACCTCGCAAGACTTTCTCATTATTTCAATAAGCAGAGAAGCAACAATGTGCTTCGGCTTCAAAGGACATTTGTGCCAGTTTGGCTCTCTTTGATTCATTTCCAGAAGAACTATAGTCATGATTGTAAACTATTAATACCCTGGAGTTTCACAGAGCGCAGCAGGGGAGGCGTGTGTGGTTAGTCTGGCCTACTGCTGTGACATAACATGAAGCCAGACAGAGAGAAGGGAACGCCAGTCGCTGAGAGCAGAGCCCAAGCTGTGTGACCAACCCCTAATTATCTTATCACTGGGAACAGGGCCCCGGGGCAGATCTAGAGAAAACATTCGGCGGCTCGAAAACAAGCCTCCAGGGCTTAAGTTGCAAAACAAATGCTGGCTCAATTACCTGATGTCTAGCTTTCACTTTTGTCAAAGCTATTTCACTTGCTTTGCTTATTCCAGGCAGCGTTCAAGGCGGACTCAAAGCGAATGTGGGAGTACAAGTTAGATATCAGCTCACAAGTCAGACAGTCTATACATTATTTCAGTGAATTCTGGTGCGATGTAGTGTTGGTTGGCCTGTATTTGAGCTGATGTGTGAGCTGACATGGTTGACCAATCGTCTCTCTCTCTCTCTCTCTCTCTCTCTCTCTCTCTCTCTCTCTCTCTCTCTCTCTCTCTCTCTCTCTCTCTCTGTGCTGTTCTCCAGTGGTGAAGCCCAGCGGACACCACCTGAAACTGGCTCTGAAGATGCAGAACTTCGGCAAGGCCATGTTCAAGCCCATGAGGTGAGGACTGAATCCACATCAGTCGAGTCTTGGGTCTTCATTACACACCGTCAGTGATGCTTATGTGGTCTCTGACGGGTAAAGCAAAGCACTAACACTGTCAGTTAGAGGTTTGTAAACCACTACGGACACCAGTACAAAAAAAGGAATGCACGCATGGTACTGTAATGCATTTTTAATATAGGTGTCAAGCAAATGTTACGTTACATTACATTACGTTATCATAGGTCATGTCATATGTTATGTTATGTTATGTTATCCCAACTTACATTATCTTATCTTATGTACCATGTTGTCACGTCATGTTACGTTTCTTAGGTCAAGTCACATGTTATGTCATGTCATGTACCATGTTGTCAGGTTGTGTCACGTCACGTCACGTCGCGTCACGTCACGTCACGTCACGTCACGTCACGTCACGTCACGTCACGTCACGTCACGTCACGTCACGTCACGTCACGTCACGTCATCTAGAGTCTTTTCCAACATTATTATAATCTTTATTATACAACCTTTGATGCACTATCTATATCTGACTACTTAGTGAATTTGTATTTGACTTTCTGCCTATTCTATATGCGTGTGTGTGTGTGTGTGTGTGTGTGTGTGTGTGTGTCTCAGGCAGCAGAGGGACCAGCAGACTCCAGAGGACTTCTTCTACTTTGTTGACTTCCAGAGACACAATGCAGAGATCGCTGCCTTCCACCTCGACAGGTGCCTCCTCTCCCTGTTTGCTCATGTTTTCCTGTTTTACCGTCGTCTACATCACTCCTGGGGTGTTTCTTTACTGTCTTCTCTGTAAATTTATTCAGCAGCGCTGCTTGGGGGTAATTTTAGTTTTGCTTCCACATCTGTCCCTGTTTTGGTCCCAGTTATGGTTCTGGCGCATACTAACGTGCTTCAAATGTTTCTCTTTGGGCCCTTTATTAAAAATAAAACATTAATAATAATAATAATAATAACAATAGCCTTTCATACATAAAATGCAGCTCTACGTGCTTCACAATTTAGCAATAAATTAAAAATGAATAAAAAGACAGTGTAAAAAGAAAAATTACAGATACAATTAAAAAAGTTTTAAAAAATGAATAACAAATAAAAGTGATAAAATAGCAATAAAACAATTAAATTAAGAAGGAAGGGAAGACAGTACAAATAAAAAAGTGAAAATAATAAATGAAGATAGCAAAGATCTAAAATTATTAAGAATGGAAACAGAGTGCTGCTAGTTATAAAGTAGATTGGTTAAGTTAATTCTAATTCACTGTGTTTTAGAGGAATATTGATTATTCTATTGATTATAATTTCTGTTATTTTACATTTTTTCCAAGCAGTGGCAGCAGCGTTCTTGTTGTGGTAGCTAACCCTAACCCACCACTGATGAATGAAATACAAAAGAGTCAGTTTTGATTACGAATGCAATCAGCAATGTTAAAAAAAAAACTCTTTAATGGTCCTCAAATAGGTACAGCTGCAAAACTAACTCTGCTGCTTCCAACAAACACCAACCAGCCTCCACAAGGATTGCAACATGTTGCCCAGCCCAACATTTCAAGCTGATTAGTATAAATACCATGGTTTATGGACACACAAACACACTTACACACACTGACGATTGTCTGTGTTATTGCACATTAGCTGAGGTGAGGTGATTCACTCTGGAATACAGTCATTTGAGCTAGACGGTATCATTAAGAAGCCACACACGATGATAAATTATTGCCTCACGACACGAGACAGAAAACATCAGTGCCACGTCAACAACAGCTGGATTCAAACAATCACCATGGCTGCACTCAAACACTTATTATACAGTATAGTATCTCTTCAGTTTCACTGATCATATGCTGCATCTCTATATACACTACCAGTCAACAGTTTGGACACACCTGATTGAATGTGCTATGTTTTTCATTCTCTTAAAGCCATTTTGATCTAAAGGCTTATGCTTAAATGCTTGAATGCTTATTAGACAAATATAAATAGTGAAGTTGATGCCTATGTAAATTTCTACATTTCTTTCCAAAGCTATCTAAAATATAAGATGGTTTTGATTAACACTTTTTGGTCACTGCATAATTCCATTTGTGTTATTTCATAGTTTTAATGTCTTCACTATTATTCTAAAATGTGGAAAATAGTAAAAATAAAGAAAAAACATTTCAGCAAACATTCGCCAAAGACAAACGAGGCAGATGAACCACCTCTCTGCTATCTATTTTATATCTTTGGAAGTGTGTTGTGTGTGTCGGGTGCCAGGTTCCCTTATCATTATCCCTCACAGTCAGCAGTTGGGGAATGCCAGCAATTTGACATACAGCCATTGAAAAGCACACACTGATTATAGTTTGATTACTGTTATTGAGACATGACTGGAATATGGCCCTCAGGCTCTGGGCTCTTGATACTGCTGAATTACAGAGAGCAGAGACTGTGAATGGGGGTTATTCATTGATGAGAATCAGTAAAAATGAATTGTGGGCCTTGTGAAATGAGGTAAGGAGATAAAGATGTAAAGAGGATCACCGAGGGTTCAAGTGGGTTTACATTTGCGTAACAGGAATGGGAGTGTGAATTGAACCGACTGTGTATGTGTGTGAGGGAGAGAGAAATCCCTTTATTAGAAAGAGAGTGGTAAGGTTTTTCTTTTCCTCACCTGTTTTTTTAGGGTCCTGGATTTCCGGAGGGTGCCGCCGGTGGTGGGCCGGCTGGTGAACGTCACAGGAGAAGTCCTCCAAGTCACCCACAACGAGGACCTGCGCAGCGTCTTCTTCACCTCGCCTGGTAAAACATCACTTCTCTCTCGAAGTCCTCTCATAACCTCCATGTTCCCAAGTGCAAGTGTAGACTAATGTGAATAATGTGACTGTTGTGCAACTAATGTGACTGAAGGCCGATACCGATGCCAATATTTATGTATTGAAGCTGTTGACAGCTGAGAGTTTGTGCAGATATTCAATTTCTTTGAATTTGGCCATTTCTGTGCCAAAAAATGACAAGTATTCAGTGACCTTATTCTTGGCACGGGAAAAGCTTCTGAAACAGCATTCAGACCATGGGACACTAAACTCTTCATTGAAACTAACTCCCCATTGAGACTAAATTAGTAGAGTTAGCAGCAGGGTGACCCACCTATTCAATGGTAGAGGAAAATCTGGAATACATTAATGTCTTCAAATGAAGAATTAATTTACAAATAAACAGTATCGAATGCTATTGAACACTGCAAAGAAAAGAAAATGTCATTGCAGGTTTTATAGATTTTGCTATGTAATTGTGGTCAGGCAGGAGCCTACATCATATTGGAGATATGACTGGCCGATATCAGATATTTAATAAATTGCAAACGGATATGTCGGTCTAACGTTACCCTAAGCATAAGCATGGTGTATTTTGGGTGGGTTTGACAGGGTTTCCGTTGTGGCAACAGAACAACTAGCTAGAGGGAAACACAAAGCTGATCAAAAGGCATGTAATTGTAACTGAACGGTGCGCTCATTTGTATTCTGCCATTTTGCTCTCCTTCCCAACAGCGAACAACACGTGTTTCTTTGCCAAGTGCCTGTATGTGTGTAAGACGGAGTACGCGGTGTGCGGCAGCCCGGACCTGCTGGAGGGCTCGCTGTCTGCCTACCTGCCCGGCCTCAGCATCGCTCCCCGCATCTCCATCCCCAACCCCTGGATACGCTCCTACACCTTCACTGGCCGCGAAGAGTAAGACCTCATAGAAATAGAACTGTGGTCCTGTGCAGCTCAGTGGGTACAGCATGGCACTAATACTGACAGGGGAAAGGGTTCAACTCCCACCTATAGTAAAAATGTATGCAGCCATGGTATTATTAGGTACTTCAGATAAAAGTGTCCAACAAATGGTATAAGTTGAGTTTTAGTTAAAGGTGCTTCATGTAGCATTTTTAAACATCAATACATCATTGTCAAATTACAAATGAGACCTTGGTAGAGATGATTGGTAGCCTCTGTCTCAGTGGCAGTGGAATTGAGTGCTAGTTTTTAACTTAAGACCACATTTCCCATAAACCCCTGTTCCTTCCTGTCGCGAAAAGGATCTTCGCTTCTTCGATCAAAGGTTTTCTCCTTTGCTCTACTGAAAAGGGCAAACATGTTGGAAGTGATTTTTCCATCGGCCTTTCCACACGTTCAACCTTATACCATTACGAGAAACACTGAAAGCTTTAGCTCCGTTTGCTCTGGAAAAAAGAGCGCCCTCCTCCTGTTTTGTGCCGTAAAGCAATCCATGATGCAGATGCTTGCAATCATCTCGGCAATGCTCTTGCATGTTTACGGTAATTATAATAATGTCTCAAAATTAATCTGGCATCTTTAAGGCATCTTTAACACAACATTATTGGGGAAATTTAAGGGCAAATACAGACAACTTTTCCCACATTGTTACAAATATCTGGTGAGGAATAACATCCAAATACAGTTAACATCTGACGATTACTGGATCTGGAGTCACTCTCACACGGAGCAGTGACCTCAATCATTCTCCGGTAAAAGAATATTCCCCATAATGCCCTTCTGCCCTCTCTTCTTTCAGCTCTGCTTTACTCTTAACGTCTGCGTCTCTGTTCCTCTGTGTCTGTCTGAAAGGTGGGAGGTGAATCCGTTCTACTGTGATACCATAAAGCAGCTGTATCCCTACAACTCAGGCAACCGGCTCCTCAACATCATAGACATGTCCATCTTCGACTTCCTTATGGGTATTGTATCCCAATACATCATCCACTATTCATATAACCACTGGATTATCTGTCAAAAAGTCTATAATGTTCCTCGGCCCTCTGTTTCAGGCAACATGGACAGACACCACTATGAGATTTTCACCAAATTTGGAGACGATGGATTTCTTCTACACTTTGACAACGCCAGAGGGTGAGAGGAGAAGTCATGGAGCATTTCGTGAAATAATGTTTGCACTTCAGTTTCCTTATCGCCTGTGATGTCACGTCCTGTGTTTCAGGTTTGGGAAGCACTCCCAGGACGAGATGTCCATTCTGGCTCCGCTATCTCAGTGCTGCATGTAAGTAGAGTCAGCCTGTTTCTATTTACTGTTTCTGGACTATGAGGGGGATACAGTAGAAGGGTATTATTCCAAAATGCTATATATGTATTTTTTCGAAAAAACATGTTACATGAAATTCATTAATCAGTAATAATATTATCTAATATTCGAAAAACATAAATGATTCTGTCCTCAAAACATGAACTATTTTATAAGCAAATGTCTTAAAATGACTCCTAACTTCAATACTAACCCATAATGCGCTTAGGTTTCATGTCAGAAGTCAATATGGGAGAGTGGGTGTCATTTTTTTAAATGGTGGAGATCTTATTTTGGAACGAAACTCCTCATTTACAACCAAAATACAAAATATCAGACACCAGATACCAATTCATCATCTCTCCCTGTCTGGTATTTTCATCCCAAATCCTACGTCTCCCTCTTCTTCCCCTCCTACTCCACACTCCCTCTCTCCTTCATCACTCTTCACCCTCCCATCCTCCTCCTCCTCCTCCTCTGTCTCCATCCTGTATTCGACCTTCTCCAGGATCAAGCGCTCCACACTGCTCCGGCTGCAGCTCCTCCTCCAGCCGCGGTACCGTCTCAGCGATGTGATGAGGGAGTCCCTGGAGGGAGACCCCTTACAGCCCGTCCTGACCGAGCCCCACCTGCAGGCGCTGGACCGCAGGCTGCAGAAGGTCCTGCGGGTGGTGCAGCGCTGCGTCCGGAGGCTGGGAGAGGCCGAGGTCGTCACCAAGGACTTCATCAGATCCACAGCTAAACCTCAGGCCGCCACAGAGAGGAGCAAGGCCAGGTAACGGAGGGCGAAGGGGACGTCGCTCCTTAGACTTCATGGTGAAGCCCAGGGCAAACGAGGCTTAGATGGTTTGGATTTAAGGAACAAGCCATACATGGGAGAAGCTGTGAAATCCTCATTGACTCCAGAGGCAGAGGCCCAGCTGTCCGCTCTGTGTGTGGAAGGTACAGGAGTCCGCCTGAGAAGGAAGGAAGAAGTGCTGAGTCTCATCTGGACGTTCAGAATGGGAATCACTGCAGGCTTCACCGGGATACACTCTCCTAGTTTCCTCATCTGTCCATTGGATACCAATCACAAAGGGAGCAACATGTTACTCTGTCACATTCCAGACTCATTTTTCCTTTTCTTTCTTTCACTGTCATGTGTCTGAGGTTAATTACTGGACAGGGTTCCCACTTTGAACGTCTGCATACACCATGAGCTCATACATCAGGGTGACTAAAGGTTCCCGCAAATCAAATGTAACACTTTTTAAGACCTTTTTAATAGCAATTTAAGTTAAATTTAAGACCAATTCCGCGTGTCAAATTAGCTTGAAGAGTAAAAACAAAGCAGTAGCAGTATCAGACAATACCAAAGATTTCTCACTTGAAAGATATTGGAGCAAGAAACAGCAACATTTAAAACGCAGACCTTTTAAGGCTTTGAATTCAGATAACTTGACTTTTAAGGCCCTGCAGACACCCTGACACATGCCACAGGCGCTCTCTCTCCCTCTCACACACACCGAAATCAGCAACGGAGTTGACATTCACAGCACTGAAGGAGAGAGAGATATTGAGCATGAAGCACTGGATAAGTTGTTTGGGTCTTATCAAATGAATGGTGGTAAATATTGTGACTGTGGCATCAAGACGTTTGTGTGTCCACATGATGTTAAAAGTTTGAATAAAGTTATTTTGTGTGGTGATATGGTGCAATTCTGAAGTCAGTGAAGACATCACCTACGAGTAAGATAGCTGAAGTGTGTGTGTGTGTGTGTGTGTGTGTGTGTGTGTGTGTGTGTGTGAGGTGTCTCCCCAGTGAAAAGTGCTACCTATTAAACAGTCATTTAAGTTGCTCCAGCCCATTTTCCAGACTTGTAATCCTTGTCTGCCTCATCAAAGCCTTTAAATGGCTTTACGACATCAACCCAGCTGAAACAGGCTGAGACAGAGACATGGCTAACCTGAAACTACTGCATGGCATGTGTCATATCATAACACCTCAACACATTTTTTCCAATAATTCTGAGGCAGACCAACTGTCCTCTGTCAAATCTGTAAAATGCATGATCATCTTCCTCGGAGCTCAGAACATGTCTGGGCTTCGGCTCGTGTGTCGTTTTCATCGTTCTTAATGCCGGTGCCTACAGAACCTTAACAGATCCTGGGTCTCTGTGAGATGTGAAGCAAGACAAACGACCACAACTATTTTAAAGAGGTCCCAGAGTTAGTGAATCGTGCCAAACGAAGTTGGGCGTCAGCCTGACAAAGCAGGCAGGGAGGCTGATGAGCAGCACATTTTATAAGGTGTCAGCAGGAATAAAGCGTCTGATCTTTCAAATACCAACAAAGGTGTGGAGGGAGGCGGAGGGGTGGAGGGTTCCTTCAAAACTCTGCCTCATCATTAAAGGTGCTTTCTACCACAGGTAAAACCAATCAGGCCACAGCATTCACACTGAAACCTAGCTACAGGAATGAACATATCAAACACCTCCGACATGAAGGGCAGGAGATTGGGAAACCAAGGAGCGCAGACTGAACTAGAGAGTAATTTGCTTTTTACATTTCCAGATCTGTGACTCCAAATAACCAACAGCAACGCAAAAATTGGAGCTTGCCAGAGCCAACTGTAATTGTTAATAATAAAAAGGTCAAAACTTATACTCATTATTTGAAAATATCACTCGATGGAAAAATGACCTAAGCTGCATAAAGTCATAAAAATCTTGTTAAAGGAAAAACTGAGTGATGTATATTAACTGGACAAAGAATATTTTCTATAATAAATGTTAGAATGTCAGAATACAGAGAAAAGGAATGATACATCAGCTTTATGTTTAGATTGTGGTTATAGTTTAAAATATGAAGGAGTTAGATGATTGTTTCTGGTACAAGAACAAGTCCAGCAACATGAGAAGAAGGGTATCCTTGTTTTGCCTTAATGGAAACCAGGCTTCTCTGCACTTACAGCAGCTCCATATCTCCCCCTGGTGTACAGATGTCAGGTTACACCTTCACTAAATATTAACATGTTCAAAAACATTGGCTCCCAAACTGTTTTTCACCTTCAGGGCCCATTTAAAGCACCTGATAAATTTGCTCCCTCTCCACCCAATGTCGGTGAGGTTAATGTGTCTTTCAAACACATTCCACACCATTTAAGCCACAAGGAAAAGCGAGTACAAGTCAAATTACACTAATATGGCTGTAATTACATTATTTGGAGCCCCATCAGGAGCGTCCTGAACTCCAGCCAGGAAAGCCACCGCTGTAGGAATGCAGTCGAAGCTGCAGCACAAGACTCGAAAAGGACCGAGACCAAGACAAAACTCAATTCTTTTTACTTTTTATTGCTTAAACTGCCATCTGGAACAATCTATACCAAAAGGATAAACGTCTTTGCACATACAGGAGGTCAAACTGAATACAGGGTAGAATAGAAAAAGAATGGTCCTCTGATAACCTGCAGCTCTCTCCGCTGCAGGCCTAACAAACTTGCTGAAGTTCGGGCTAGCAGGAGTGACTGACTACTACTGTAAGCCCAGGTTAGGTAAGCTAAGGCAAACCGGGACGATTGCAGTGTGACTAAAAATGTTTGGACTAAAACTAATGGTGACGATGCTGCTCCTATTTACATGAAAACAACATGTTGACTAAAGTGAGTCAAACCCTTTGTCCCTAACGGAGTCATTTCCTGTAGATGAGGATAAAGAGGATGTGATGTCATACACAAGGAAGCTGATGATGACACAAATCCAAATGTAACCAAATCAACAAGGAATTCCTGAGGGTTAGGGGAACAGAGGAGGATGGTCGATTTAACTGTAACGAAAAATATAACGGTGTCCGTTAACAAATACACTCATCACTCTAAGCTCACTATCCTGCCAAAATCAAATCTTTTTGGACATACAATCACTCAATTCATCAATCAATCAATCAATCATCCATTCTGTTCATACAAGATCTTAGAATGGAGACATACTGTAACAGAAAATGAAAGAAAAAACAGCTTTGAAATAGATAAACATGACTGGTTCTAGGTAATTTCTGGGAACAAGCAGTGAGGCAGGAATGAAGAGTTAGGCCTATAATCCAGAAGCCGAGTTGGTAAAGGTTAAAACAAAACAAAGAAAAACAACAAAAAAAAAAAGACAGAATTACATTTTATGCCATCTAAATAGTCATCAAGCAGTTAAGCTAGGGATTAACTAACCAAATATTTGACAAAGATCCTGCTTCTGCACGTCGCTGCAGGGCAAGTTTTTAATACACGCTTCCATTCATACCAGATCACTGGGTGCCTAAAACATTATGCCAAGTAAGCATAGAGAACAGATCACAAGCTACTCTGATGAAAAGACAAGTCACCTTTTCAATAGGCATAAGCAATGACACTAGCTTTTTTAAATAAATATCCGTTCACTCTCTGCCTGGTAAATGCCTCTCTCTCGTCGGTTTACCGCTGGATTCTGCCGGCTTTACTGTTGTAGATACATAAATACTTCGAGGCCCTGAATCCATAAAACCATCTATTTTTTTTTTTTTTTTTCAAGACTTCATTTCAATAACTTGTAATTTACCCATTTGACCTACTTTAAAAAAAAAAAAAAAAAAAAAAAAAAAAAAAGAAAAGATTTAACCCATGACGTTTTACACAATACAATTACATACTGTTTTGTCGGTTGACAAGAAGAAGCATTTATTTACTTTGTGGCACTGGACACCTAAAATAGAATTTATGGAAAAATAAGTGTTTACAAAAGACAGTTAAACATATTTTTTTTTTAAGATCACCATCACTCCAAACCATAGCCAAAACATTAGCTCATCATTTAGTCAATGATGATAATAATATAACTATGATAATTTTAACTATACTATAATAACATTTTTGATTACAAACCATAGCAGAAGAGTGACGAAGTTATTTGGTGTATACTGAAAAAATTCTGAATACTGAAATACACTTAATACTCTTATGTTTTTTTGTTTTTTTTTTCTTCTCAGAGTAGTCAAGGCAGTTCTTGTATGGTCGTTCTACCAATTAGAGGATAATGTGGTGACAACTAATTCCCGTTTTGAGCTCCAAACAGATTGGAACAGAACACGCGCTCTATTTCCACGGCTATGCATCTTTGCGTCGTGACGATAATCAACATTTGGCACTAGCCTGGTAGCTGTACAATGAAATAAAAACCTTTAAGTTGTACAGGCTCGCTCAAACTAGGAAAAACAGATTCATCATCGATTCGTCAGACCAATCAAAGGTAACCAAAAATGATAAATGGAGTACAACCATTGTTTATCACAGCTTAAACCTATAAATGGTTGACAAAATTAGATGCAATCATATGCTTCCTGCCTTCTACAGTATCTAGGTTCTGCTCTACATTATATATCTAATCTAGCTATCTGATGTCTCAACGGGAAACTCTTAGACAGGAAAGAAGCGGTCCTCTTTTGAGTCAATCTAGAACATAAATCTGGAACAAGAGCGCCAACTTCGCCGCGTTAAGTTTGATTGTCCTATCTCATCAGTCGGAGACCCTAACGTCTGTCAGATCTCCTAACGATCCTGCTTTGCGTTTAAAGTCGAGTCTGAAAGGAAAGCGTAAATCAGCAAATACATTTATGACGTACATGTGATGTAACTGTGCCTATAAGGTAGCGTACAGCAGCTGGTACAAGCGCTGGTGAATGGCTAAAAGTCACCTCTGCGTGACTGGTAGTAACAATAAAATGAATGTGTGTGTAAAACAAAAAAGGGGGGGAAAAAAAGCGAACAGAAGTAAGAAGAAAGTGACATAAAGCAAATTGCATTGGTGGACCCTGGGTCTAAAAGGGGGAAAGGGGGTTATGGGGAAAAGGGTGGAGGGTCAGGGTGGGTGCGGAGAGACGCCCCTTCAGACAGACAGCGAGACGAAGCTGTTGTACTGTTGGATGTTGCGTTTGAGAATGTCCGAACAGGGACCCAGGACGCGCTCGAAGCGAGGCCGGTCGAGCTTCACACACTTCAGGGGGCCGCGGGCGACCACAGTGGCAGCGCGGGGGCGGTTCATCAGCAGGGCGATCTCACCTGGAGGACACACACACACACACACACACACACACACACACACACACACACACACACACACACACACACACACACACACACACACACACACACACACACACACACACACACACACACACACACACACGTCATGGTTCAAAATCTCCAAAATCCTAAAATGTCTTAGATGCAGACAAAGCAATTGAATGAAGGATATTTTGAGTGCAGTGCACTAAAAAAAGAAAGCCTTTGACAGTCCCTCCAGGAATTGTCAATTTTGGGATACCAATAATTAATGCAAATTCAAGCAATCCTCACAACACTTGTGAGAACCTGCAATTTTGCAAACTTACTGCAATTTTTACACATGAAATGGCCAGATCAACAGAGGCTGTAATTTTGGTCAATCATCACACTTCTTTGTATGAAATGGTCCAATCATCAACTTTGCAGTGGTGCTTTTTCTTAATCACAAAAGGCGATAAATTACTCTCTTAATGGGAGATTGTTTTTTCTCTCTCACCTCTCTTTAATGCTACTTTGCTACCATTTTTTTTTTTACTTCTAATTTTTACCATTTCCTACTGCAAAAAAACCCCCACCTAAAACAAAACAAATTTCAACACAATTTCTGACGAAAAACAACTGGACAATCATGCATTTTTGGTCGCAATAATCACAAAAAAAAAAAATAATAATAATAATAATTGATTGATAATTGATAATTTCTTTATTCTTACCAAAGTAGTCAGATGGTCCTAACCTCCCCACTTCCACAAACTCCTCGTTCTCTGAGCGACGCTGCAACACAGCTGCAGAACCCTGAGGAACACACACACACACACACACACACACACACACACACACACACACACACACACACACATATACAACATTCAACATCAGCTCAAACTGGATCAACAAGCTTTATCCTGCTTATCTCCAATCTGGAATTTTGTGTGTGCAGCTATTGGATGAAAACCTATCATACAAGTTTTTTGAGGAATCAGTAAAAAAGTAGACACATTTATTGATTGACTAAAATGCATTTTTGATATTACCGAGTAGATTTTTGATAGAGTTCAGGGGCCCTAGGGTTATCAAACTCAATCAGCATATTAAAGACCTTATAAAGTTTCAGTTCAATCAATCGGTCAATCAATAAAATCAATACATAGATAGAACATTGAAATGGCCTGGTTTTCATGCAAAAGCAGCAACATACTGAAACTATCAGTCACTAGGTGAAATTACATATGTGTGTATGTGTGTATGTATTTGAGTGTACAGTATGTGTGTTAGCATTGTCACGATAACCAAAATTTTACTACCACTTCAACAAAACTGATATTAAAGATTAAAGACTTAAGATTAAATTTGATATTTCATTTTATGAACTTTAACCAAATATGTTCTATAAACTGAAATTCCATTTCAACGTCACCACCAGGCTGTGTATATGTGTGGATGGCACGTGGATGGGAATATTTAAAAGAAGAAGAAGAAGAAAAAGAAGAAGAAGAAGAAGGATTGGAATAGAGTCACAGTCTGACTCTTGACAGCAAACTGCAGCAGCGCAAAATTCAACAGAATCAAACAGCAGAAAACATGAAACAGTGTCAAACAAAAATTAGTAGTTATCAAAACATCTCAGTGATTTTCAGACATCATAAAGACATCATCGCACAGTTATTTTGTTATTTGTTGTCAATCTAGAGTTGAATATATATTAAGTTATTTACAATATTCATATTCATGTTGAATTTATGGTCCTTTTGGTAAAAATAAAGCAGAATGGTTGCTCTGCGACATTGTTGGTTTTTCTTTTGCTGTGGTATCGTAGCAGTATCATATTTTTAGACATTAAACTTAGCATTGGTATCGAAGTCAAAATTCTGGTATCGTGACACCACTAGTATGTGTACTTGTGTATGTGTGTGTGAGTGTTTACCTCCAGGATGATGAAGAACTCATCTCCAGGCTCTCCCTGCACCACAATCTTCTGTCCATCCTCAAACTGGACCGGCTCCAAGGCGTCAGCCACTGTCAGACGCTCCCACTTGTCGAGAGACTCTGAGGGGGGCGGACACAGAAAACAACTCTGTTAAAATGACAGAAAACCCTGAAAACATGTCTGTTACTTGGTTTTGTTTCTCTCTTTTGTTTCTAGGCGAGATGTTTTTATAGGCCCCTTAGGTTTTTTTTTTTTTTTTTTATCTCAACAGCACAAATAAGTAAGGTGTTTCTCTTCTTCTGGTGTATTTTTTGATTATTGTATCTTACTATTGTTCATGGGGGGGGATGAGGGCGACCTGAGAGAGAGGATGGGACACTAGGAAATGTAGGGAAAGATGATGTATGCTGTTGTTATGTCTGTAAAATTACACTTCAAAACTGACTATATTATTGATGAAAAAGACCGAACGTTTTTTTCCTTGAACCTTTTCAGCAAAACAAAGGCAGTGAGGAACGTGGACAGAAAGAACAGAGGAATAGCTACAACTCAGATAAAAACTAAGATCCAAAAACATTAAGTCACTTACCTAAGATGGACACTTTCCTGAGGAACTCCTCATACATCTTCCTCTTTCTCAAGGTGCTTCCCTGCAGACAAAGACATTTGTTTTGGTGCTATAAAATAACATGGAACTAAACACAGTGAAGAATCCCACTGCAGGCCTGGAAGTTTGAGCGTGAGAGCTGTGCCACCCCATGGCAGTGGATTAGATTAGATTAAATCAAACTTGGATGATCCCTGTGGGGAAATTAGGTCATTGCACCAGCAAAGGATAGGACATAGCAATGGCTAGGATATAAAAACATTACACGGCAATAATTATAACCAACAGAACATACTGAGAGTAAAAAGAAAATATATGAATTTATAGTATGTAAAAATATGAAAAATGAGGAATTTACAGCATATATATAAAATCATACATTTTCATATTTTAAAACATTAGGAAAGTTGATCTCAACATCACTTTTCAGCCCTGTTCTTGCTCTGCATTACACACACACACACACACACAGGTATTGTGAAGTGTCTCCTCACCATGAGTATTCTCCTGTAGCTGTCTCTGTCGATGCCCCACAGCTTGACGTTGGTCTTGGCTCTGACGGTGGCGGCCCTCGGAGTGCCGTAGATGAGGGCCAGCTCTCCGAAGCTGCCTCCCTCCCCGATGCTGGTCACCCAGTCGTTGTTCACGTACACCTGTCAGAGGCAGGTAGATCGGCAGGGTAAAAACAAAGGTATCGGGGACTGCAACAGTGATGAAAGTGATATTTCAAAGTACTTTTGGTATAAAAGGCCTTACAGATAAAACCGTTAGAATTGCAATGAGAGAGAGGAATAGAATTGCCTTTGGAGAGAAAGACAGAGAGCTATAGATAGAGAGAAAGAGTCCCTTTATACCTGGAATTAACATGCGTTATGCAAACTATTTGGATAGAGCAAGAACACATGCAAATCCAGCTGTAAATTCACCCAAAACGCATTGAAGATCAAATCACTGAAACCATCTCAGGAGGTGGCCAGAGACATATTTGGCCACATTAAGTGGGATACAATTCATCTCCAATCAACATACAGCAACTATGTAAACAGAAAAACCTTCATGTGCGGATCCAACCAGGAAGCAAACAAAATAAAACACGTTGCAGACAGCTTGAGTAGTAAAATAATGTATGTTATGTATATATTAAGGGAGATGAGGTGTTTACTGTCAATTTTAAAGGAGGTAAAGAGGAAGTGACAAGTGCAACAACTTGCGTTTTGTCAAGTAAAGAGAAATCAGATTTCTCATCCTGGTACGAGGTGCATGTTAATGCCAGATTGGCCAAAGGGGACTACAGAGATAGCTAGATAGACAAATAGATAATGAACAAATTTGATGTGAGAACAAGGAATTCTATAAAAAGCTCTTAGTACTTCAATAGTTTTATATCGAGCAAGTACATTGCTTCCTAAAATACATGATGAGGGTCAGATACTCACATCCATCTCCCCTTGGTCAATGACATAGAAATTGTCACCTTCGTCACCTGGGTGCATAAAATGAAATTGTTAATATCACAGTCACACTAAGAGATGGTTTGATCCCCTTTAATTTTTGTTAAACTGAACATATACTGTAGAAAAGATGAGATCCTACCCTGCAGAATAACTGTTTCCCCAGCAATGTAGGTAACTGGAAACATTGCATCAAATATGTCGCTGGAAAAGAACAGATTTGTGTGTTGATCAGCTGAATACAGACTCACAAATATCCAAACTTCATTTTTAAAAGACCTCTGAAAAGCAAACACTGTTTAAGATAGGTACCTCCTCTCGTTGTCGTCCAGATGTGAGAAGAGCACATTCTTTTCAATAGCTTTGGCCAAGGCTGCCATCGTCTTGTAGTCTTTAGGAATGACCTTGGAAAACAACACAGACATGTTGCGTGTTAGGATATTTTGACTTTGTGCTTAGCTTTGTGTAGCACAAGAGTTTCAGCCCAATGTGCGCTAAGGAAACACTGATTACATATCACTGTGGATATAACAGTGAGTGTTGTAGGTCTGTTTTGTTGACACTGCCACTGCCACAGCGTGTTTGCTGTAGTGTGTGTTTGTGATAGGGCTGAACAATTAATCAAAATTTTATCGAAATCGCAATATGGCCTACTGCAATTTTCAAATCGCAGGAGGTACAATATTTGTTAAAGGCGAAATGTGTGTCAAAATACCATTTTAAATGAAATATTGTCGTGCTGCAGAGATGTCCTGGCCTACACATCATATTCTACAGACTTAAGAAAACATCTTTGTTTGGTACAGATCCCCGCAAAAATCACACCATAATCATTTTAATACGTTTTTCAATGAAAATGAGAATAATGATGTAAAAATTATCATTCCCTCTAATATCGCAAATCATATCGCAATTGCAATATCAGTCAAAATAATCGCAATTAGATATTTTTTCAAAATCGTTCAGCCCTAGTGTGTGTGTCCCTATCTTTCTTTTTTAAATTTTTATTGCCATTCATTGATATTGAATTAAGTAAATCCTTCACTTCCATCCATTTTGTTTTTATTGTTAAAGTGAAAAAGATCAATGTGAAAATAAACCAAAAAAATACATAAAAGAGCAAAGAAAGGCAAAACAAAACAAAAAAATTATTAAAAAAATACTAATAATGACAGACATATGAAAACATCTTAAAAAACTGTCCCTCTGAAGTCAGGGAAATATCTACCTTTCTGACATAAGAGGCGGCGTCCTCCTCTGTATAAACCTCTGCGCTGAAGGCTCCTCTCCGCCGGCGACCCTTCACCACAGGGTTCATGGGGGGAGACACCTCCTCATCACGTGAGTCTGAACGGGAACTGCTGGCCTTCTGCTGGTTCTGAATCTGCTTGGCCTCCTCCTGGAAAGAGAGGGGGGAAAGAGGCACCTTCAGCCAATAGAGCTGCTACAATCATCAATTACATTAAGTAAATTTATTGATTGTGCATATTCATAGTCAGTGCAGTGTTTTCTTCTGAACATGGCTGCTGCAAACCCAAACCCCAAAGTCCAGAAGCTTGTGTAAAGCAAGTGGATACTGTCAACAGAAACCCAATAATATAGTGTTTTGTTCACTGTGCAACGTTTCAACAACATACAGCAACAGCTGAACAGAAAAAAAAAATCCAAGGCGTGCAATTTGATGCACATGACGGTGCAGGAGAATGGCAAATGATATTAAAGCAAGGTTAGTATGCGAGCAAGAAAGCTAGTTAGCTTGCCTCCAACATATTGTAAAGAATTTCTGGCTATTGCTGCTTCATTACTGCCATTCTCAGATATAATATTGGAAATGTTATAAGTTAAAGGAGTGCAAATTCTTAAGTGGCAGTCTTTTGTTTTTCAGTGCGGCTCTGAAATCAGCTCTTTGGTCATTGAAAGTGTGCTGCAATAGTTGTGTACGTCTACTCACTGAAATGTAACATTACTGTAACATTGCTACTACCTAGCGACGGCTGTAATGCTGTATTTTATTAGGATCTGGACTCAGACAATAACAAGCTGAAATATAGTCAGGTTTTACTGCATTATTACACATGAAAATGTATATAACTAAATGTTTTAATGGATAAAACCTTTAATCAATAAAATGATGAACACATTAATTGATAACAAAATAAATGCTAGTAGCAGCTCTAATAGGGCTGGGGAATTGTAATAGAAACAGAGAGAGCTTCAGGGTAATGACTGAGAAATTGCTTTTTCCATGAGATCCTTTGTGTTGAGGCTCTGTCAAATTGACAAACTGATTTAATCAGGTTGTATTTTGCAAAAGAAATAAAGAAAATATTGCCTAACCATGAGGAAAGAAATAAAAGTTTATGACTGCATGTACTGGCTGGCGTATTAAACAGTAATTGCCTAATGTAATATAATGTAGTGTATAATGATCTGTTTTCTGTCCACCAACCAGTAAAAACAACCAAAAAGCATGCGTGTACATTGTGCAAATACACACACAGAAACACACACACACACCTTCTCCAGCCTCTCGAAGTACTCCCTGAGGAAGGCCATGGGCCGGTCTGGCCTGGAGGTGCACAGCTGGACGATGCAGTCCTTCAGCAGCTGTTGGATGTTGTGTTTCTGCACGTACTGCTCACACTCCCTCAGGCTCCGCTCTTCCTCGCTGCTCGTACTGCCCGACGCCATGACGACAACCGCAACCCTGCACCGTGACCTCTAACCTCTGGACTGGAGAGAGCAGACCGTAACAGACAGACAGCAGCGTGATTTAAGATGATCAGGGCACAACATGGAACAGAGTAGGTGTGGCTGTGTGTGGCTGTGTGAAATGGACAGAGAGAAAAAAGAGGGAGTGTGAGAAAAATAGAGCCAGAGTGAGAAAGCACAGAGAGACGGGGTGTTGTTTTGTCACTGTGGAGCCTGACTGCTTCTAAGTGGCAGGAGCGAAAACTGGTCATATGATGTGATCACACATTTCTGACTAGACAACAAACCAGGACAAGCAAACTGTTTGGCTTGGCTCTATTTACACAAAACAAAATAAGTTTTCAACCAGCCTAAATAAAATGTACAACCACAGAGATAGTAACTGGTTATGCCTGCAACCGTACCATACAAATAAGGCCTAATTTTAGGCTAAATGGTGAGATTAAGGCCACTGAATCAAGTCCACATGATATAAACCAAACCATAGAAGTGTGTGCATTTCCATGAGGTTGCAACATCTCATGCTATGATATCGCAGCTGAGCAAAATAGCCTGACAGACCCCAGATTATTTGATTAGCTTCTGTGATACAAGCTACTTTTGACAGCTCAGTGCTCAACTGTACAGCCTAAAAACAGGAAGGCCTTGAGAGCCCTGCTGTAACTAATACATGCATTTTTAAATGAGTAAATGCCACCCAGTAACAATAAGGTCTACTGAGCAAACAGATAGATCTGCCCTGCGCCTGCAAGTGTGTCATGCATGTGCAGCAGTATAATAGGATTCAGATAATTTCTAATCTGACAAGGCCCAGGGGAGATTACCAGCCATGTTATCAAAGATGGGGCTGGCACAACACAGCCTTTATGCAACTACAGTCGTGGTGGAAACTTGGCAGGCCTATCTAAATCTAAATCTACCATAGGGACAACGGAGTGATAAATGATACTGTTTTCAGACCAGGTAATGCATATTAAGAATAAAGACCAAAGCCAAGATCTAAAACAACTCCTTGATATTTAGGCCCCGCATACACTTATAATTTGAGGAAATTATTGTCTCAGAAAAGCTGCTATGCCGTCGGTCTTCCGCTGTTACAAATACCCTAAGTAGTGAAAATATGCAATACAAATCCGTCAGTCAGTCAGTTACTGAGCAAATTCACCTCACCTGTCGACTAAGAGCGGGCTGTCAATTCAATTAAAGAAAACACAACGATGCAGAAATGACCTTGCTGAACAAGTGGCGGTGGAGTATGCCGGAAGATGGATAAAAGTAACGCCTCTAAATGAGACTAGTCTACATTTTCTGGTAAACGTTGCTGTGGCTTTTAGAGACAGTAAAGCAACTGTACTGTCTGTAACAGCCTAGGTCAGGAAGGCTTCATGAGGATACTGATGCAGCCAAGTACAGCAGACCAGAGCTGCTGAGACACCAGCTAGCTTCAACTGCAAACACCAATAAATATCAAATACAAATGCATAATATAGGTTTTACTCTTTCGCTTAACTATCTTTGACAGACGTTATGTTAAAGAGTGTGTCTAGCTAGTTTGATGCCTAGCTGGCTAGCTTGTGTCAGCTGGCCTGCAAAGGCAAAGCTTTCATCCAATGACGCCATCTTGAGCTCTATCATAAACAAACGCGAAACGGAGGAAACAAAATTCACCTATCCAGAGGTCATATGTTTCACGAACGGAGACAGGCAAATACTTACAAGAAACTATAAATTCCTGCCGAGCCCTTCGATAGCGACTCGGGATGGATGATATTTCCCAAAGTGTACTGTTACCAGATCCTCGCTTCGATTTTTTCCCAAGCCCTGGACCGCTGCCCCACCGGATACGGGTTAGAACCAATCACGAGCCGTCATTGACGTCAATTCTCCTCGTTCTGACATGTGAGCCGTAACCCCTGGCAACCTTAAAGGAGCCCGCACGGAAATCGTGACGTCAAGGAAATAGTTTTGAATCTGTTGAATCAATTGATTTCAGATTGAACATTGTTACAGCAGAAATTCCCCGCAGCCCTTATGAATGTTAGATGCGTTAACACAGCGCAGTGTGCATGCATTTCTTCCAAATTCCCTGATGAAGATATTTTTGGGACTAAAATATAAATCTCGGAGGGAACATGCAGAAAGCTACACTCGGTTCCCCATATAAGTAAATTCACACATGGGAACATCAGCTACTATTTTGATATATGGTTATAGTGAAATGATTTTCACAATTGTATTACTTTGTTGTCATCTATCCTTTGGTTTGCTCGTTGTTGTGGCGCTGCACGGGCGGGCAGTAAAAAAGCTTGATACGTATTTTATCCAATGAAATGATCAAAACAATTCCTCGTGACAAGACTGAAAGTACGATTGGCCAATCAACACAGGTTTCTCTAAATGGGCGGTTCCAATTTGATCGACTGGCATAAAGATCAATCAATCAGAGGCTCTCAACAACTCGACCAATAGAAATGGCGGAGAGGAGGTCTTGACCTATTACCGTCAGCCAATAGCAACGCGCCTCAGTGTGACGCATCCTCCCATCAGCTGTTTTTGTTTTGCTGTCTGAATATTGGAAGTTAATAACATAATAATAACAGTATCACCTGACTAAAGTGAATCGATTCATTAAGGCGGTGTATCTCTCTTTATTCCCTGTCCGGGTTGGTGATAGTTCAGTCGGTGCCACATGTTTTCCATCTGAGCCAGCCCGTCCGGACATTCCTCCCTCCAGAGTGTGAGCGTGGCGCTTGGAGTCGGGCAGCAGAGGAGGGGAGCGGGTTTCGGCAGGGATCGATCCGAACCCGAGGCCTCCGACCTCGGCCAGAGAGAAGGGAGGTTTCATCGGCGGCCGGGATGGAGTCCCAGGAGACACCGGACGGCCCCGGAGGACCCCGAGGCTTGATCTGCGCCTCGTTCAACCAGGACACCACGTAAGCGACCTGCGGGCTCGGGCCAGCCTGAACTCAATCTCCTTGATGCACCTGACTGTTGCATAATTTTTTCCAAGCGCAATCATTTCCCAGCATGCTTTCATTTTCTGGTACTTTGTAATTGTGCCAACGAGTAGGAGGCAGTTGTGTGTGTGTGTGTAGATTGGCACCGCAAAACCAAACCGAAAGCGTGTCCACGTCTCATTAAAAGTTCTAGACTGGGCCCATACCAGCTGAGAGTGAAGTAGGCCACTGTGTTAATCTTCAAGGCCTATTGCACATTAAACTAGACAGTTGTTGGACAAACTTCTGGCCGTTGTGTGATATCCCAGTTGATTGTTGTGTAATCAGACACAACTTTTATTATCCAATTTTTATCCTATTATATTTTGTCACTTATAAACCATTACCCTTAATAGCGGACGTGTAGGGCAGTTTTCTAAGGTTATATACTATTATTGAAGGCAACTTTACAAGTGATTTAAGCCCTCAAAATAGCACAAAATGGCTGTGTATTTCTGTGTCCCTTTATGACTCCCTAATAACTACTGTAAGACCATTCACACCTTTGCTGTGGGCTTCCATTGGTCCAGGTCTAGGCGGCACCAGATGGATTATTAAAGTGAGTTAACAGACAAATGCAGCAGAACTCAGTGACTTCTTCAGTTGGAGGTGTGTTTCCTTACATAAACATCTCATCTGCCTCTGATTGTAAAACTAACCAGGTGGGCAAACAGTCATCCCAGGCCTTCTTATCCCTTTTCCATCCTGTTGCTTTCATCCTCAGCCATGATAAGATAAGACAAACCTTTTATTTTTTTGGACAATAAACAGACTTTAATGGAGAGTGAGTTATGGCTGCGTTCTCTAAACAAGATAAAACAGTCTAATAAAGACACGAAGGCTCTTCAGATGAGGTGAAGCCTGTATCAGACCTGTTAACTGCCTCCAGCTCGGCAGTACGTTTGTATTATGGCCACACATCGGCTTCATGCAGCTGCTGCTTATCGCCAACGATGGTTGAGTTATCAGCGGAGCCGTAAAGAAGTCACCTGACCTCGCTCACCTCAGCTCGTACTGTACTGACCATACAAAGCACAGCCACACTGGATCCTTAATATTCCCCTCCATGGCTATTTATAGTCGCAGGGCCAGCGGCACATGGCATGGATTCATTTTATTTCACTTCCTGGTCAGTGCAGCTGTGTACTTGTGAGTGTATGTGTGTGTGTGTGTGTGTGTGTGTGTGTGTGTGTGTGTGTGTGTGTGTACTACACTACACTCAAGACAAAGTGACAAACACAAAGAGACTAAACACAAACACTGTATGTCTTCAGTTTGAGTCTGAAGATGTCTTTAAACATACAGAAATGTCTCCAGACATCTTGTTTTCGGTTATTAAGATTTACATGGTGATGACTGGGTATAAGTATGTGTCTGTGTGTGTGTGTGTGTGAATTGGGATATGTTGAATACAAATACTCCTATGTTTTACATTAGAAAGCTGCCCCTTTAAACCAAATCCGATGACTTTAGTGGTTTCGGATTGTTCTGCCAATAACAAAACAGTGATTTGTTCTAGGCCTATTTTACTGGGACAATAGTAGACTTAATGCGCATCCCAATGGTAGGGTTGATGATATGGTAATAGTTTGTGTGTGTGTGTGTGTGTGTGTGTGTGTGTGTGTTTCTGCATGACATTGCAGAGGATACTGGGCATACTGGACGACAAATAAAATTGTATTTCACCAGATTACATGCAATACAATTTAAGGATGACATAAAAAATCATTGTGATTGAAAAATGTAATTACAGTGTTATTAAAGGATTTTTCACAGCTTTATTGTGGATAAGTCTGGTAAGTTTGCCTCTCTGTGTGTCTTAGTTCTCTGTCAGTGGGAACCAAGGCGGGCTACCGGCTCTTCTCAGTCACCGCTGTGGACAAAATGGACTGCATCCATGAGGGAGGTAAGAGGGAAACAAAGTGAAGTACAAGTCTTAAAACAGGCCATCCATATACATTATAGTGTAAGAGAACAGTTCCCATACCAAGTCACACTTACGATGCACAATTTGTCTGTATGTCTGCCTAACTCCACAGACTTACACAGTGTATATCACATCAGTATACTGTCACACAGCAGCATTCCCCTTTAAGGTGACATAACTTTGGAGTGTCAGGAGTCTAAACTGTTTTGCTAATGTTGTGGTCAGGCTCACCTTGGTTATACAAAGTGTTCAGGTGCTTAGACAGGCCACAGCATGTTTGCTCTGTCGCCTCACACATACAGTGGGTAAACATTTTCTAATCCTTGGTAGCTGCAACAAAACAGAGATATTCTGGAGTCAGTTTGAGGAAGTTAGAGCTCAGTAATATGCTCTTTCTCCGGAGACTGGCAGTTTCTTCTCATAAAACAAACAGTTAGCAAAAGCCAGACTATGATAGCAGTAATGCCATTGTTATGAGTCAAAGTACTGGACAAATGGAGCAGAAATACCGTCCTTATCTACAGTATTTTATCTCAGTTTCATATCATATCGCAAGGCATGTAAGCGGGTAGTCGATATAGAAAAGACTCCCACACATATAAAGTTTTAACTGCAAGTCTGAAGCAGTGTGCGGGAGTCGTTTCTATATTGATAGCACATTTTTCCTCCTATGTACCTGCTGTCTATCTATTCTACAGGTGTGCAAAAGTAAATTTTTTCATGTAAGTGGGTAGTAGCATTTTTATATGGGTATGTAATTAAGGTGTAGGAAATGGTGTAAGAATTTAACATATTTGCCTGTGTGAATATACACATCTGAGGTTATGTTTAGCTACGTTTTCATAGCTTTTCTGAAGACCAGTATCCACCAGTATCCATGACTTTTTCCCCCTGTTCCCCCTCCCAGTAGAGTGTCCGGATGTGTATATAGTGGAGCGGCTGTTCTCCAGCAGTCTGGTGGTGGTGGTCAGTCTGTCCGTGCCGCGGCGAATGAACGTCTACCACTTCAAGAAGGGGACGGAGATATGCAACTACAGCTACTCCAACAACATCCTGTCCGTCAGGCTCAACAGACAGGTGAGAAACGGACGCACAGCGGAGAAATCCCTCTGCATGAATTTATCCGGCGTCTATCCCGCTGTAGTACTGTCTTGGATGTCAGTAGAACCAAAACAAAACTCCACCGACTCTCAATCCGCTAGTTCCCTACGGTTGTCGCTTCTGGTTTGCACTCTCACAGATATTGTTTATGCTGATCTCTCACTCTGTCACTCTGTCTTTTTTTTTGTATTTTGTCCTCGTCCGTCTCCGCCCGTCACTGTCATCGTCCCTCAGCGGCTGGTCGTCTGCCTGGAAGAGTCCATCTACATCCACAATATCAAAGACATGAAACTGCTCAAGACGCTGCTCAACACACCCACCAACCCCTCAGGTACACCCAGGCTGTCACACACACACACACACACACACACACACACACATATATACTGTACATACTGCATATATACACACACAAACTTCTCAAACGTAAAGGAATACTTCATTTCCCCATCATTTTCCATCATACCAATAAATTCTGACCAAAATCTTGTCAATTGCTTTACTTTAAATCTACTTGCGTCTAAAACCAATGCATACTCAAAAATATCAACCCCAAAAGCACCCAAGGCATGTCTTTTTCATCATATTCATACTCATTCTGTAATAAGTATATATTTGTATATATTTAATTTTCAGTTTATCCATGACCTCACAACTTTGACTATTTATTTTGCACTACTTTACACAGTGGTGCATGTAGACAGGCAACGGCATGACTTTAGATTTTCAACATACTGATTGCTCAATATGTTGCTCAATGTGTCCATTGGCTCTATAGGACTGTATTGGAGAGCTGTGCAGCCAGGCAAGCAACATGTAAGAAGCTCAGTAGTGAAGCAAGTGACAAGATTTTGGTCAGAATCGATCCGTATGATGGCAAAAGATAGGAAAATAGAGTCCAGGTTGAAAATGGACGGTGTTATGCTTTAACTGAGTTATAAAACGTCATCCTCTCTACCCTCCTGTAGGTCTCTGCGCTCTCTCTGTCAACCACAGTAACTCCTACCTGGCGTACCCCGGCAACGCCACCATCGGAGAGATCACAGTCTACGATGCCAACAACCTGGTGAGGCTGCAGTAAACTCTCCCATAGCAACGGCAGAAACATTGCAGCATCGTCAGATCTCTCGCTCATCCACGGTCGGGGTGGGGTGGGGGGAGGGGGGGGGAGCAGCCTGGTGTTTGTGCCGATGTCATTAGAAAGCGTTTGTTTGTCCCTCAGAGCACCGTGACACTGATCCAAGCCCATGACAGCCCGCTGGCAGCGCTCAGCTTCAACGCCTCTGGCACCAAACTGGCCAGCGCTTCAGAGAAGGTGAGCACTCATTCCCCTCCCTCTCTCTCTCTGTCTCTCTCTCTCTCTCTCTCTCACATCCGTTTCATTCCTCCCTCTCTTTTATCACCTGTCAGTCTCTGTCTGACCCTCTTCTCCTCTCCAGGGAACTGTAATCAGAGTCTTCACCATTCCTGAAGGACAGAAACTGTTTGAATTCCGAAGAGGGATGAAGAGGTTAGTAGGCACATACACTAATAAATCCCTGTATTTTTTTATTTTCGCTAAAACAAGACATTTACGGTGTATCTTAACCTTGTTGTCCCTCTCTGTCTGGTGTGTGTGTGTGTGTGTGTGTGTGTGTGTGTGTGTGTGTGTGTGTCAGATATGTTAGCATCAGTTCATTGTCCTTCAGTGCGGATGCCCAGTTCCTGTGTGCCTCCAGCAACACTGAGACGGTCCATATCTTCAAATTGGAGCAGCATAGCCCCAGGTAAACACACACACATACACACATACACACCAGTTTAAAAAACTATGTGTCTAATAATGCTGATGGACATATTCATCTCTATGTAATATTGTGTTTATTCACATATTTAAAAGTGCTTTAAAGGTAGCATTTTAAACATGAATATATCATTATTAAATTAATTGTGATACCTTGGAATAATTACTGTAAAACCTCTATCTCACACCTGCTAGTGCTTTTAAGACCACATTTCCCATAAAGCCTCCTGTCATAAAGAGGATGTTCCTTTTTGGCTTTAAAGAAGAAGATAAACATGTTGGAACTTCAACTTCTGCCATTGTGAGAAACTCTGAAAGCTTTAGCTCCGTTTGTGCTGGAAGAACAGCGCCCTCTTCCTGTTTTGTGTTTCTGTTTTAAACCTCTCAGCAAGGCTCTCATTTGTTCACAGTAATTATACAAATGTCTCAAACTAAATGTGGTAATGGTTTACTGATGTTAACCTTTAACCACGGCCCCTGTTCCGCCTCCTCCCAGTCGAGAGGAGGAGTCTCCCACATGGTCGGCGTACGTGGGGAAGATGTTCACGGCGGCCAGCACCTACCTGCCCACCCAGGTGTCAGACATGATGCACCAGGACAGAGCCTTCGCCACCGTGCGACTCAACATGTTCGGCCTGAAGAACATCTGCGCCCTGGCCACGTAAGACACAGAGAGAGAGAGAGAGAGAGAGAGAGAGAGAGAGGCAGAGGCAAGAGAGGGATTTTCAATAAAGTGTGTATGTGTGTGTTTTCCCATATTTAACTCAGGAGCTGTTTTGTTGTGTGTGCTGCTTGTCAGGATTCAGAAGCTCCCTCGCCTGCTGGTGGCGTCTTCAGATGGGCATCTGTACATCTATAATGTGGATCCACAGGATGGAGGGGAGTGTGTCCTGGTCCAAAAACACAGGTGTGTGTGTGTGTGTGTGTGTGTGTGTTAGTGGGAGGAAACCTTTATGTATATGTTTTTATCCCAATGCATTAAAGCTGCACTAGGTAACTTCACATGTTGGCGGCTCCAAATGGCAGTGAGAGGTAACTGTTTGATTTTTTTTTACTTCACTACCCAGAAATTGTGACAAGAAAACTGCACACAGCATATTTATATTCCATATACACAAACATAAAATTAATCTCCAGTACTCAAATTGTATTTTTACTGGAAATATATTCCATTGCTTCACTGAGGGTGACTGAAAATAAGAAAAGTGATATAATACCAAAACACATTGATAATGTTTTAATGCAAGACCCCAATTACCATTCCAATGAGCACTACTATTTTCTTTTTTATGCATTTTATGCAATTATGTATACTTATTTTGTATGATTTTTATCTAATTCTTTATGTAATCTTAATCCATTGACCATACCTGACACCAGAATTTAATTTGGGCAAATAGGGCGAATCTATGGAGTCTCAGTTAGTGGGGATGGGACAGTTTCCTCTGTTGCAGCGCCACTTTGTGATGTAGCCTGATGAGACGGGTGTATTTTGTGAGTGAGCGTTCCCTCTCTGCCTGTGTTCCTGCAGGCTGTTCGACACCGACGACGAGCCGGTGGAGCAGAGGGAAGAGGAGAAAGCGGAGGATGTCCTGCCCCAACCGGCCAACCAATCATACGCTGCCACTGTGGCTCTCCCTTCAACCCCACCCTCCTCCACCACGCTCATGGGTAAGATACACCTGGAAATGATAAAAAAAAAAAAATGATAAAAAACCTTCCCAAGCTTCAGCACTGGCACTGAGAAGGGGATAAGTAACTCTACCTGAATGCTTTGTAACAGCCACACCTTAAGCCTCTTTGTCCACTGGGCACCTCTGTTTTTTTTAGCTAGTTGTACTGCATGTCAATCAAAAACCTCAGTACATCCTTACCAATAAAAATTATGAAAACAAGAAAAAGAAGTAGGTGCTAGGAAGTAGGGATGGGACGATCTGCTTATCTCGCGATATGATTCGATACGCAACATGAGGTTCACGATTCAATAAAACCACGATACGATGTGATAAGTAAAAGTTCAATGACAACAAAGTCTGACTGCGCAGAATTATGTTTATTTCTGTTTATTTAAATATGTCATTATAAAGTGCAAATAATATAATATGGATGGAGAGCTTGTGAAATTGTGATGATCAAGTGAATCATTTGTGATTACTTCAGTAGAATTAAATATTCTGTTATATTAAATATTAATAATCACATGTCTGTATTGTGATATATTGAATTTCGATATATCATCCCATCTCAAGAAGAAAGAGAGGTTCCCAGTGGACACAGAGGGTGTTTTGGTAGCAAGGGCCAAAAAAATAGAATACTTAAGAACCTTTTGTCTGTATTTAGTCTCGTCAATCAGCCACCTCTCTCTGTTTTGCTTCTTTCCAACCCTCCCTCCTCTCTCTCTCTCTCTCTCTCTCTCTTTCTTTCTCCCTCTCTCTCTCTCTCTCTCTCTCTCTCTCTCTCTTCCCAGGATACTCAGAGGACGGCGGAGCTCAGAAGGGCGAGGTCATCCCAGAGCACGAATTCGCCGAGGGCCCCGTCTGTCTAGATGACGAGAACGAGTTCCCTCCAGTCGGCAACCAGAGTAACTGACCACCCCCACCCCCCCCACCCCCCCAACCCCCACCCCCACCCCCCCTTCAGCAAAACAATCAGACTTGTTTGTTTCGAGCTGGGAGGAAGGGACAGAAATATTCCAGACATTTTGCCCCCGCCTGCCTCCACATGTACCCCTGCTGGCCTAGGGTCAAAACCTGCCAGTCTCTTCT
The DNA here is from genome assembly GCF_048128805.1 of Centroberyx gerrardi. Classification (NCBI taxonomy): domain Eukaryota; kingdom Metazoa; phylum Chordata; class Actinopteri; order Beryciformes; family Berycidae; genus Centroberyx; species Centroberyx gerrardi. The sequence continues at coordinate 19,025,196 of NC_136016.1, forward strand.
GTATTCTGTGTCCCTCTCACCTTTTTTTTTTATACTGAATAAAGACAAAAAAAGAAACACTAAAAAGGAGTGGAAAGTCCGCTCCCAGTTAAAAAAATAAATAAATCCCCAGCTCTTTCCCTCATGTCCCCTGTGAATCCATCAGATGTAAGCAGTGAAGAGACTACACTGCATCTCTAGACATTTAAAGGAAGATTCCCACTGTCAACTCCCACATGACAGTCACGCCATAGACAACAGTGTTACACTTATTTGTATAAAACGATGACTGTGTCCAGCTAGATTTCTCATCTATCCATTGTAAATCCTTAATTCCCCCTGACGACACCCTCCTCTACATCATTATCCCACACTGTTGTCGTGGTAGCGGCCAGACGAACACGTGATTGGTCCAGCAGACGATGATCCAGCTGCGCTTACCTGTAAACTGGCTTCCACTTACAGTAGAGGAGAAGACAGGCGGGTCTGACCTGCAGCCTTGTAGAATAACCAGGGACCGGATTCACAAAAGTCCTCTTACAGTAAGATAAAAGTTTCTGAAGAAGACGTTTTAGGAAGTTCTTAGGAAAGCCCTCAAGTGCAATTCCTCAATATTTTCTTAAGATTAGTTTAATCTTTCTCTTTCTCAGATAGGGCCTGCCTTGCAACCGTGGTGTAAACAGATGTAAAAGGAGGATTTTCCTCCCAAGCAGCAACTCATAGTGCTTTCATCTACAAGACAATTTGGGAATTATTTATGGTGGCAATATTTATGGTTTACTTAAATAAGTAGGCTAACTTCAACTATAGGAAAAGGCTCAGACACTGGTTACTGCCTTTTGGCTAAAAGCCTGTCGAATTTGCTAGCATCTTTTAATGAGACATGAGACATAAGATATACACCAAATAAAAACAGCGACAAGCTCAGCTTAACAATAAAATGTTAAGCTTAAAATGTAAGTTACAGAAAGCAAAACTATTAATACCTACTTTTAGAAGTAGGTATCTACTTCTAAAAGTGTAAAATGTGTTTAAATGAATGAATTTAGAGGCTTACCTTTTCACTGCGACAATTTTAAGACAAGTGGAAGGTTTTCTTAAAGTTAAGAAAAAAATGTAAGAACAAACAAAGAATCCCACTAATTTGTAAGCTTTTTTTAGGAGGTAAAATAACAAAAAAAATTCCTCATAAGGTTTTGTGAGTCCGGCCTCTGGTTTCCACTGACAGCGGAGCAGATGACAGGCGGGTCTGACCTGCAGCCCTTTAATTATGACCAGGTTGATGCGAGCTACGTAGTTTTCTACAGATACTGGTAGTGATTCAGGGAGACTTCTTCTCTTACAATACATGTAAAGTTATTTGAAAATGGAAATGGATGAAATCACTCAAAAGTGTGTAAAGACAACACTATGACAAAGCTGTTTGGAAGAGCGACGGACGAGACCACAGACTGTTTTGGGAGCGAATCGATGGGCATTAACTGTCACACCTCAAGAGAGAGAGGCAGTGGTTTGTGTAAGAAGGAGAGGACATTGTCAGTGTGAAACACTATTTAAGTCATGACGCACAGTGTAAGTATTATATGACTTGCAGAAGCAGCTGTGATACCAGTTATGGTAGAGTGTCACTAATGTAACCTGATAATATTATATCTGGAAGAGTTGGCTGTAAAAGTCAGGTAGGAGGAGCAGTCAGCAAATGAAATGTGAATTACTTGATATGGAGCTGTGCATAAGAAAGCTACAGGTCCTGTCAGTGATATCATTAAGACCTTTTATTTACTATATGATGTTGAATATGTTAACAATTAATTCATAGACATTTTTACTTTGAAACATGATGTACTAAATATTATTTTGGAATATGTTTAAGTATTACACATCAACGCATTGACCTACCATGCGTACATAAATATTGAGGATTTTTACTGTGTGTATAATGTGTATATAATACATTTATATATAGTACTATTGTAAACAGTAACATGGTAATATCATTTGACTGATTTGCCAAAAGGTGGCGCTGTTAGGGCAGCCTTACTCTGCATTGAGCTGTTGAATACTTGATGATTTGAGCCAGAGACACATTAAAGCTGATATTGTCAATCGATCTCTACTTCTGCTGCAGTGTGTAGTTTTGGTCAAAAAGAAAAATAACAAATGTTTTTTTTTTTTTTTGCAAATGTTTAGAAATTGTATCAAAACTCATCTATCAAAAAAAACCCTTAATAACCAATACATTTCAAAGCACAGATGATGGCATTTTGCATAGTAAATTTGGTGACAGGCGAGTTATTTATTCTGTACTTGAACATTATCTACCTTTTTGGACATTTCAGAGGTTTAAATTTCTTCCCTGAAACTTCAACGATTTGTATATCAATGGTAGCAGTAAAAGGAAATTTAAGGAATGGCCTTACTGTGCAAAACTCTTCTATGTGGAGAGGCTCTGGTTTATTTCCATTATCTCCTCACTGTAAGGGGATATAAGAACATACCTGATGGTGAAAAAAAGGTGTTATTCCTATACTTGCAGTAGCATTTCTATCATACATGATATATGCAATCATACATGATCATTGGGTCACAGGAATGTTTTGTTGTATATGTTGTCAGGGCGCTGAGGCTCTGACTGTTCATTGTAAGTAGCTCTATTGTAAGTACACTATCAGCTAAATGCTTATAATGTAAATGTACATATTGCTGTCCCGCAACACGGTTCACATTTCGGAAACTGTACACAAGATGTTAGAGATACAGATAATACACATTAAAAAGAAGACAAGACAAACCATAAAAATCAACAAAACACATGGCTTTCAAATGATGATATACTGCAACAAATTAAAAATAATACATCCATAAACAATACAGAAAAGTATGTACAGGTACAAAGCAGGGTTGGGGTCAATACATGAATGAACTGATCAATTCCAATTCAACTGAGCAATTGGAATTGGAATTTGGAATTTAATTCAATTCAATGAAATTCTGTGAAATTCCATGTTTTTTCGTTTTTTCTTACCACATTATGTGACATGAGATTACATGTAGTGTGATATATTATCAATACTGAAAATCATAAAATGTTAACGGTACCTTTCAGGTGCATAACATGTAATCGTATGATTGAATGTATTTGATTTGTTTAACTGTCTTTTATTGGATTCGTAATGTTTGATTTATAATGTTTAGCAAGTCAAGACAGCATCTGTTAGAAGTGGAATTTCATGGAATTTTCATGGAATTCAATTCCAACTCTAGGAACTGAATTGGAATTTACCATGCATTCTCAATTCAATTCATGAATGGCCCTGACCCTGGTACAAAGTTTCTCTTTACTGAAAAGGAATGACCTTCTAATGACTCTGCATTAGTGGACTCATTTTTCGTGTTTTTCCCAAAGTATTGACCTCACAGAGAGTTGCATCAGACCTCTTCTGTTCCAACTGGCCAAAGTTCGACCATCTGCTTCTCTTTGCTCTCTGCGGTTGTTTGCATGCACCCTGCTGCATTCAGGTTTTGAACGTTGAACTTCCCATAAATCACCGAACTGACCAAATCCAAACAAATCTATTTGTTATATCTGTTTGCTTAGGTCTGCATGCCTCTTCTTAGGCTGTTTGTGTGTGTGTTTGTGTGTGTCTTCCCACCCTCAGCCCAGCATGTGGCAGCGGCATGCAGTGTGTCGTGGGTCACAGCAGGGGGCTGCCGATTGGTCTGTGGTGTAGTCAGCTGTGGACACCGATTGGTCGGTGGCAATGTCCCATAATAGCCCCTCCCTCCCCCTGGCGATCCTCTCCAGGGCTTCCTGGTACTCGGGTGTCCGTGTCTCCAGCGGTGTTTCCTCAGCCTGGTCATGCTCCAGATCAAATATCAATGGCGGGTCATGGAGCTGCTGCCTCCCTGAGCCGCCACCACATGCTGCAGCTGCACCTGGAGGGCGGCGGGGGGGGGGACAGGTCACTTTAAACTTTTGTTTAAACAAACAAGTCAATTAAGGAAAAAATCTTATTTATAATGATGGCCTGCCAAGATGCAAAATGCCTCTCGATGGAGAATTGGAGAAAAGGGGAGAAAAATAATGTCATAAAATTATGTAATAATTCTAACATTATTATTATTTCTTGTTATTATAGTATTATTATATATTATTATTATTTTTGTTGTTGCTGTTATTATAAATAAAAAAGACAGAAAGACAAGATAAGATGGCAAGGAGTTTGCAGAAGGCAACAGAAAACACAATAACAAGAGTCACTTGAGCTGCATAATGTCCCACCATCACCAGGAGATATTAAACATAACCAGTTATGCTAATGAGATCATTCATTGAGCTAACTAATGCATTAATTAGCAAATATTTCTATGTCTATATAGCCTACTTAATATGAACTCCGCATCTTAAAGCATTAAGGAGTTATAGTAGTTCCAAGAAAAACTGGTTTTCCTCATTAATATGCAAATTTATGCAGCAAAGTGCTCCAAAATCATCTACTGTATTACTGTATAGGAGGAATCTACGGTGTAAGTATGAAGTTTCTATCATGTATTGCTCTTGAGTTTGATTGTGGTTGCACTATGGACACAAGTGATCAGTATTTGAAACATAAATTATACAAAATTATTATAAAAAATAAACTGTACTCCTGAGGTTTACCTGTGATATAGAAGGCTTTATGTTTCCCTGCTCTGACGGCCTGCAGGTCCCCAAACTTCCCTGCAGCGCCACTATTAGGGTGGAAGAGGAACTACAAGGAAGGAGAGCAGATAATTAGGAGTAACTTCTACAACAAGGCCTTAACTCAACTGGATATTCCCTGCCAGCATCATTAGGGAACTGATTTATATAAGTGGAAGTTATGTTTATAATAAAGACTTGGTGTTTGAACCTCATGTCCAGTCTGTTGACCCTGCAGGAGGATATCTGTGGCGTCAATGCCGTCGTAACGTCTGTCTGAGGGAGGATCCAGTCCTGCCAGGGACAGCAGGGTCAGGAAGATATCCATCCCACTGGGAGAGGAGAGGAGAGGAGAGAGGAAAGGAGAGGAGAGGAGGAGAGGAGAGGAGAGGAGAGGAGAGGAAAGGAGAGGAGAAGAGGAGAGGAGAGGAGAGAGGAAAGGAGAGGAGAGGAGGAGAGGAGAGGAGAGGAGAGGAGAGGAAAGGAGAGAGGAAAGGAGAGGAGAAGAGGAGAGGAGAGGAGAGAGGAAAGGAGAGGAGAGGAGGAGAGGAGAGAGGAAAGGAGAGGAGAGGAGAGGAGGAGAGGAGAGGAGAGAGGAGGAGAGGAGAGGAGAGAGGAAAGGAGAGGAGAGGAGAGGAGACGAGGAGAGGAGAGGAGAGGAGGAGAGGAGAGGAGAGAGGAAAGGAGAGGAGAGGAGAGGAGAGGAGAGGAGAGAGGAGAGGAGAGAGGAGGAGAGGAGAGGAGAGAGGAAAGGAGAGGAGAGAGGAAAGGAGAGGAGAGGAGAGGAGGAGAGGAGAGGAGAGAGGAAAGGAGAGGAGAGGAGAGGAGAGAGGAAAGGAGAGGAGAGGAGAGGAGAGAGGAAAGGAGAGGAGAGGAGGAGAGGAGAGGAGAGGAGAGGAGAGAAAGGAAAGGAAAGAGGAGGAGAGGAGAAGGAGAGAAGAGAAGAGTGTTTTCCATGATATGTTCATTTTTCTCTTGTTTTGTTAATGAATATCCTGTTCTTGCTCTGTTAAGTGATTTGTGACAAACATTTTTTGTAAAAACAACAAAAATAAAGGGGGGGGGGGGAGCAGAGGGGATACAAGGAGAGGAGAATCACATCCATGTGCCTGCCTGTAGTGAACTAGTGATGTCCCTCAGTAAATAGACAGCAGGTAAACCATCACATCCTTTTAAGACTGACTCCCTGAGAGAAACTGAATAGAATCCAGAAACTATTTATGTGATTTAAACTAGTCTCTAAGTATTGGGAAAATGAAATTCTTCTCTAAATACCTGAGCAGGGCGGAGCTGGTGGTGTTAGCAGGGATCCTGCCGGGCCAGTAGGCCACTGTTGGCACCCTGTGACCCCCCTCCCAGGTGGTCCGCTTGGCTGAACCCCCACCTGAAACCATAAATAACTGAAATAAATGGATTCACAGCAATTGGATATACAGTAGCCAAAGCCAGTATCATTTACCTCTGCTGGTCTGCCACTTCCCTTTGAAGGGCCCTACACTTCCTGCATACTGGCACTTCTGCTCCCAGGGACCGTTGTCACCTAAACACAACACACACACACACACACACACACACACACACACACACACACATACACCCACCCAAAAGCACACACATAAGACAGGTTGTTCTAGGATAACAATGGCGTGACATTAGCAGTGTTGAGTTGAGTTACCAGTGAACCAGATGAGAGTGCTGTCTCTGTCTGCAGCATCTGAAGCGCTCTTTACTGCCCCCACCAGGCTGTCCATCTCTCGCAGGCTGGCAGCGTACACTCTGTCATCCTCTGGGCGACCGGCGGGGGGCGGGGCATCGGGAGGGTGGGGAGGGGCCAATGGGACGTGCATGTGGGCCAAAGCTATGTAGAGCAGATAGGGCTGTCCCCGCTCCCTGGGAAGACAAGATGACACAGTGACAGACAACTTTCACTGAGAAATGCTCCTTCAACCGTGTGCCACCATGACCCCAGAGTCTGCAGGTTTTCATTCCGACCAAACACTAAAGCAGCTGTTTTCACTCCTCTCTGGCTGATGGTGAGCTAGTTATGCTGCATTCCTTTCAAAATCGGAATTAGGAAATTTCCAGCTAGTAGGTCAGAAGTACAACCTCTGTGCTCTCCAGCGGTCCTGCTCAGAAAAACAAGGTAAGAAACATGGACGCCCGAGAGATTTAATTTGCCTATAATGATATTATGACAATGTTTGCTAGCTGTTTAGCCTGGGCCGGATTATCCACAGGCCTATATGGCATCGGGCACCAGCCAATTTGCCTTGTTGGGGGGCATCACAGCATTCAAACCACAATTATACCCTTAAAAGTTTTGTCATATTTTCTTTATATATTACTCTCTGGCGGGAATGCATACACGGCCAAAATTAACCTTTGATACTAAAAAAGAATATAAAGAGAAAGAATCGTGATTGGTGTGTAGGTGCCCCCCCACCCCCCCTCACCCCCTCACCCCTCACATTTGAATTTGTCCAGTTCAAGCATTTTGCGCGGGAAGAGAAAAGCCGTTCACCGAAAGAGCTGCTGCGAAAAGGTAGGCTGAAAACTACTTTCCTAAGTGTGTTGCCGCAGTCAGGATTTTCTGTTACTAACTGTAAGGGTGAGAGATATTTTTCACAACTTAAAAGAGTGAAGAACAAACTGGTCGAGTTGATGCTTGTGGAAAGGTTTTCTTTTTGAACTGGATGCGCGGTTTGTGATGCTTATAACAACCATAATTTCTAATAGCCTACGCATTGCAATACATTCAGGGATGGACTGGCCATCGGGACTACCGGGAGACTTCCCGGTGGGCCTCTATCTACTCTATAAACAGACTGAGAGGGTGTCAGCTTAGTACCGGTGGTTATACAAGTTTTGGTGGCTTAAACAACTGGTTTGGTTAGTTTTTACAACAAGTTTCCCGGCTGGGCGGTGTTTGGACCTTCGGGCCAATCACAGTGCTTAAAAACGCAAACTCCACCCAACCGGGAAGCTTGGCCACGTTAAACAAACACACATAAAATGACTGGCACAGTTAAATCTGAGCCGCGGAGCTGACAGGTTGTGTTGTGAAATCACCAGCAAGGATGGCTGGTGTCCGGCCGATTGCGGTGGGCTGGTCTGGACTACCGTCCCAGTCTGAATGTGCTGCTCCTTTCACCTTCTGCAGCTCCCACTGTCACCTCACCTCATCTGAACTGACCGCTTGCTACAGTCACTGGGCTTGCTTTATTTGGTGGTATGTGGGGCCTTGTCCGTGGTGCTGAAGTTGCATTAGATGTCTGTAATGATTTATTTATTTTTAGTCATGCTCTGTAATGGTTTGGCATTTATTCTTCATTCAGGCCTTTGAAAATTTATGTTGGAAACAATGATTTTTAGCATGATGTCTTTGATGTGAGTTGCATTCAAATTTGATACAGTATAGCTCTAAAATGGCATTTGTAGTCAATCTATGGTGTAAAGTAATTTGTTGGTTAGTACATTGTCTTATATTTGTCTAGTATGTGTGTTGAGCCTGTATAGTTTAAGTTAATGTAAATTTATGATCTTTATTGCCATAGTAAATTTAACTTTTTTGCGTGTAAACTGGAAGGAGGCAGGCACTTCAGGTGTTTTGATGGATTTAAGGTCATGTACTGCTGAAAACTGAACTGAAGTGCATGCCACCATGTAGACTTAATGTCAGATAACTGCATCTTGGGAAAACCTTGCCCCTTGGAATTGCATCTTGCAGAACCATTCCACTGCATTTTTCCAAGTAGGAAGTTGGAACTTCTGACTTAACGACATTTCTGGAACGCAGCATTAGTAAAATCAGCTCCTGTACTGATTGGTTAGAATGAAAACCTACACACTTTTGGGTCATGGTTGCACATGACTGAAAACTACTGCGCTAGTCACATGACCTGTTGCTATAGAATGCAGGCACATTCCCTTAGCAGACAGCTGCAGGAAGCACAGTTAACCACCCTCACACACACACACACACACACAGTTTCTCCTACTGTGCTACCGCCAGCATTCTGACTGTAGGCAAATCTGAAGCGCCCCTCTCTTCTGTCTGGAATGTCAGTCACAGGAGATTAGTCTGTCAAATGTGTGGCTGCTTGTCAGGGTTTGTCCCTGAATGCCTCCCTATGTATGTGTGTGTGTGTGAGCGGGTGTCTCTCCCGGACTCTCGTGTCACATTTGAGTTCTTAAGTTTTAAACTTATATACACTGTCTGTGGATAGACACACACACACACACACACACTTGGCAGACTATGTTTTGCCGACTGCTGAGTCAGTGGACGGTTCACTGACAGGTGAGAGGAGCTTGCTGTCTTTGAATGGGGAATCAGGACTGGCCAGGCTTTTAAACACACATGTTGCACAACTGGGCGGCTCTGGAAGAAGCTCCAGGTCCAGTAACATCTGTGTTAAAGTCCTGAAGCTCAGGGCTACATTCGTTCACACTGCATTCGCACTGCAGCAGCCTGTCAACAAGCCACACAGGGAACACAAACAGAAACATTAAGGTTTTTAGGCCACACAGGGCTCAGACAAAACAGAGGTTACAGAGAGTTTCATCGCTTCATGATGTGTTTTTGTTTTCATCTAATATGAGGCAGTTAAACCAATGCAACCTCATGACTGACAACATTATAGATATGTATATTTGTATGCATTTTATTGTCACATGAGGATGTAGACATTTAGCTGAAGCGCTTATCCAGAGTGACCTGCATCGAGCGAACATGTAGGGTCTTGCCTATGGTCTCTTTCACATAGCTGTTGCGGGGATCAAACCTATTGACTTCTGGATGTCTGGCCACTCCATAACACATACTATCATGACGCTAATATATATCTTTATTATGCTTTATGTATAGAATTGCAGCTGTGTTGTACCTTGCGTTGTGTATGATCCGGGTTGCGGTGGATTCGTATTGTTGTGTTAGCGTCCACAGATCCAGAGGCTGCTCCACGATACTGCTGTTTTCAAGCAGAGGAAGGCCCACTTTGGAATAACAGCCCCCATGTACGCTCCTCTTCAATCTAGAACATGACAGTAAAACATGATAATAACATAAACGGTGTGTGTGTGTGTGCAGATGTCAAATAGGGACAGGGTTTAGTGTTGGTTGGGAGGTGGAGAGAGACCGGGAGCGGCACTGAACCCATTTAACCCACACACAGCTCCTGATCTCACTCATTAGGAGGAGAGTCTGTCGGTGTCTGGTAAATCATTAGTTGGTTGTGGCTGCCAAAAGGTAAAAATATAAAAATAAACCAAAAAATAAATACATAAAAGACACGTGGACTGATCTCTCTCCATCCCGGGGGTTCCCACACTCACCTGGACATCAAAGTTGGCAAGTTGGCATGTTTTGGGGTCAGACATGACATTGGTCAAAGACATCATATAGGCCTTATTTTTTTTACTTAGGAACTTGTAAAGTCAAGAAATCCTGTTGAAATGGTTCATTTTAAAACTGCTGTTATATCATGCTGTTATATATAGCAAATCTCCATCACAGGCTTTTCCTCAGGATGTGAAGTATTGATCCTAAGATGAAGAGACATATTGGTGACATTTTGTTGCCATGTCTTAATTTAAAAATCAAGTTCTGTCAAGGCTGTAGTGGAAATTATATTATACCATTCTGCTTCTCTATGCATGAAGCACTGCCTTATTTCTATGTTGTCTGCTCTCAGTACATTTCCACTGGCTTGAGACAATGGCTACTGTGTGAAGATGACCCTGGGAACTCTAGCCCGTTTATCTTTGTTTTGCACAGATGTACCCTAATTGTAGAATGTTTCAAGTATAAGAATGTGCCGGACTTCTCATGACTCAGCTGTTTCTACTACATGATTATAAGAAGGGTGGACAAAGCTCATTGCTTCGCTCTTTGTCTCACACACTTGCTGGGTGAGCATTGCGCCTTGCCTGCAGACAATAAAGATATCAGAAGGACAACTTCTCATCTCCAAGTCTCTTTATTACAGAAAACTCCCACCACAAAGGCCATCCATTCATTTTCAAAAACATTCAAGGCCTTATTTTATTTTTCATCAAATCCACAAACTTTGACGGATTTTCTGTGGGAACCAAAGGAAATTGCTACAGTTAGTGTGTGCGAATTTCCATGTATTTGGGCATGTGCGTGTGATTATCTGTTAATTATCAGTCACCTAGTAGAACCAGTCCCAGACTGATCTGGAAGTGTGTATACCGTAAGCACAGAGCCGCACCTGGACACCTGTGCACCTGAGCCACAGGGAACGCAGCGGGGCAGGTCGTATCCGGGTGTGTCTGTGCAGCCCATGTCGTTACTGTAAGGAACTCCCAAGTAGTAGTCAAAACCTGCCAGGAGACGAACACATGATGCAAACATTTGTGGTTTTCCTCTCGGTGGTGTGCAACTTAAACATGGCAGCCAAAACCTGCCCAACAGACAAAAAGACAATGCAAATCTTTTTTTTTTTTTCTCTCACATGTCTGCTCTATCTTTATATCTCTCTGTCTCACGCCCCAACATGCGCATAACATGTCACCACTCCCACAGTTTCACTCTTTCAGTCTGGTTTACGCTGGTCCAAACCTGAAATTATCCAACAGGTAGAAGGTTTTAACCCGTTGTGAGGCCCTTTTGAGCCTTCTGTCCTCAGGCAAGGCGATCTTGAGAGTTCCTAAGACTCGGCTAAAATGTGTAAAAGGCGACTGGACTTTCACTGTCATTGCCCTGCCTGAAGAATTTAGACTGGTTAAAGCTGTGTCAACCTTTAGATCAATTCTCAAAACCCATTTATACCAAAAAGCATTTTCATAATTTGACCTGTTAATGTGAATACAAACAAATTTTTGCACACCCTGTATATATCCTATAATCTTTCACATATTTCTCATGCTCTCTCATTGTTATATATTGCATATAGATATATAATTTCTGATGATTAATTTATATTTTCAACATTTTATTATGCAACTTTGCACTTTGGCAGCTGTAAATTGGAGCGAGAGTTAACTGAAAAATGTGAACCTCAATACCCAGAAATCATGTAACATCACGTCAGTAAGCTGCACACGGCACGCTCATGTTTACCAACCCGGACGTCCTGTGATGCTTTATACCAAAGGAAAAGATCTAATGTTGGTGAGTCCAGCTTTCTCTAGACGGAGCGCTCGCTCACGTTTAGGAGACAGTTTGATGTTTTGATTCAGCAGTTCCTGTGGGCCGAGAAGTGTCCATACCTGACACCACTCTAACTAACCCTAACCCTAACCCTCACATTTGTGATTTAGGCAGATATGATGGATGTATTTTTACATGAAAATCTTTCCAAGAACAGCTAACCAAAGCCCAACCCAAATTCACACAACTCAATGAGAAAATCCAGCCTGATCTGGGCCTGTTGCATTCAGCTGGGTCCCGTTGGGTTTGGGGTAGGGCTGGACGATATGGTTGAAATCAATATCACGATAATCATAAGGAAATGATACGAAATCACTTTAAATAATCAAATTAATGTTCATCATATTGAACCGAATGGTAATATTTGGTGTGATGTCAAACTAAACTGAAATTTTCACATAATATTCCTACCATACTTCATTTTGTCTGAGTTTCTAAATAAAATTAGCTTGTTCTCATCAGTTCAGACAGCAGAATTGTGCGTCTCGATATCCCAAAATCACCATATCATCACAATATAATCCCATTGAAAGACGATAAACGATAATATTGAATTATCGTCCAGCCCTAGTTTGGGGTATAAATGTCAAACTCTCCCACTCACCTCTGTTAGTTGGGCCGTAGGGTCCATGGTGACCGAGGTGCCACTTCCCTATCATGGCGGTGTAATATCCTGCCCTCTGTAGCAGCTGGGGCAAGGTAACCTCAGACAGAGGCAGGCCCGCCACAGAGCCCACAGCAAAGTTATGAGTCACTCCGTTCCTTAGGCCATAGCGGCCCGTCAGGACGGAGGCACGGGACGGGGAACAGGTCGAGGCTGCGGAGTGGAAGTCTGTCAACCTGGAAAAAACTAGGGATTTTTAAGGAGAAAGGGCAAACTACCCTGTTGACGATTGAGACACCATATAAAGCCTCTGCCACACAGTCTCACCACGGGGAGAATCGATGTCAGAGACTGTGAAATAAATAGCTTGAAACATCTTTCTTTACCTTCATGATTTGACTTGAAGTATCATCACTGTGCATATATGCATGATGTTGAAGGGGCTTTAGGTAATAATACTTTAACTCAGATTTTGATGATATGACCTGAATCATATATGACATTTAGTTTCTTATAACAGATCAATAATAAGGCCAATAAATCAACCGCAGCACCTTATTCCTTGCTCAGCCATCAGGTCGAGATATGGCGTGTTGTTTGCCCTCGCCCCGGCCTGGTTGGCAGCCAGGTCGCCCCAGCCTATATCATCTGCCAGTATGATAATGAAGTTGGGTCTCTTACTGGCCTTATCAAGCCTGGCTCCATGCCGGCTCGCCGTGTGGAGCAGCAGTCCACAGAGCAGCATGCCAGACAGAAGCAGCAGAGTAAAACCTTCCGCCATTTTGGGTCAAAACCTGCATGGAGGAAGAACAAGTCTCTGTTCACGTGCAAATCGAATGTCAATCAAATGAGTTAAGATCATAATGAATAAGGCCAGAAAAACATAATTGCCAATCTAAAAAAAGCCCTATGAGCTTGTTAATCTTATCTATCTATTTTAAAGCATCCAACAGATAGTTCCGACCGCGCAATCTGATTGGTCAAGTAAGCGTTGTAACCGTGCTTCAAATCAGCACAGCAGCACACCTAGCTGTGCTGAAATGAAAGACATCTTATCACTGTGAATAATACGCAGCCATTGATAAAAATTGCGCAAATATTTCCATGGTAACTGTGTAACACTTTCCTTTAAAGGCATTAAAAGGAGATTCAAACAACTAAGGGAAGAGCTCCATTTTTTTTTTTTAAAGGGGAGGGGTGTTTGTGACCAAAGCCAATCACAAAGTGTGTTTCGGTAAAGCTTAACTGTGCCTCTAAAAACACAAAGTGAGTAAAATACATTACAGGTGTATAGAGCTGTAAAAATAGAGGTGTAAAAATAAGTCTTCCTCCTCCTATGTCCCCCTGTTGACCCCCAAATCTACACCTCTGCCATGCTTTATATGAGGAATACATACCAGGGCATTTAAAGGAAAATCCAGTCGTTATCTATTCACCCACGTCAGTCAAAACTCCATTGATGTTCACAGAGCCAAACACACAGCGAGTTAGCCCCCGTAGATCCATCTCAGCCTTCTCCAAAACAATTGAAATTAGCAGGGCCATGTTTTTACAGGTCTAAAAAAAGCATGAAATGTCCCTCAAATTTTTCGAAACACCTCCAAGTGTTTTGTAGCCAAACGATTGCACTGTTGGTCCCTACACTCACCCTACAGAGCTCTGGCAGAAGACTTGCTACTGTAGGGTGTGTGAACGAGCAGAGCATTGTCAGTGATGAAAATGTAGGAGATAATGAGGGAGATGTTGGACTTTTGGACCTGCAGTGCAATCGTTTGGCAACAAAACACTTGGATTCTGCTCCATGAGCTGTTTGGAGACATTTTCTGCTTTTTTGAAGCTGTAAAATGATGTATCTGTTCAACTTCAATAGTTTGGGAGAAGGCTGAGATGGAACTACTGAGGCTAACTCATTGTGTGTTTGGTGGTCCTATACCACAGTGGTTCTCAACGTGGGGTCCAGGAACCACCAGGGGTCCTTGAGGGGGTTCCAGGGGTCCCCGGCAAATCGCTAAATTGTTAAACTTCACCATTATTTAATTTACAAGAAGTTAACACAATTAGAGAATGTAGAAGAATGACTATTTTGATCATAGTTTCACTGTTATCTCTCTACCTACAATACAGACATAATTCCAGTCATGGAATTCCGGACAAATTCGTATCTAACAATAAAAATATTCTCAGATTTGGGTCCTAGAGACAAAATCTCATCAAATGGGGGTCCATGGCTCTAATGTGTACTAAATTAGGGGTCCGTGATATGAAAAAGGTTGAGAATCACTGCCAACTTCCATTGAGTTTCGACTGACATAGGGATGGGTAGGTAGATAATGAGTGAGCTGTGAACTGCTAATGAAGTTGTAAGGGTGCAAGAGGAATGTGTGTGTGTGTGTGTGTGTGTGTGAATGGCCGAATAACATCAATAATTCATTGTGACTGTCAGGACTGGTGGCTCAAGTTGATGACTGAGTGTTGTAAGGTCGCACACCATGACAGCTACTGAGCATCTCTGCAACACAGCGCTTACATAATGCACTTAGTTATCTATCAGTCAGCCAGCTCTCCGCACACACACACACACACACACACACACACATACCTGCTCCATGCACAGGCAGCAAACCCGCCCTGACACACACAAAGCATTGCAAAACACACACAAACCAAACCTCTCTCTCTCTGTCTCTCTATCACACACACACACTGCACACCAGACCGGAACTATAGGACTTTTCAAACAAATCTCTGCACCCCTGCAGAGTTGGGGGCTTGAGGGGGATCTGCAGACTGATAGGAACAGAGCAGACCGTAACCTGATCCCCTTTTCCTTCTGCATGTGAGGGAGAGTGTGCTTGTGTGTGTAGCAGCCAGAGAGAGAGAGAGAGTGTGTGTGTGTGTGTGGACATACATGTGAGAGAGTATATGGGGCAGTGAGGTCATTCATTCATATAGCGCGACGCAAGCGAGGTTACAGCAGGACGGTCGAGGAAACTTAAGGATTATTTTCCTCTGAATCTGAACACAGGTGAGAAACAGACTGCTCATTACTATATTTAAATACAGGCTTTTTTTTTTTATTGTAACCATGTGGCACGTTTTAGTAAAATTACTAATATGAAAACAAAACTATTTTAACAAGTCATGCATTAAATATATTCAATGCACGACTAATAATACATTAGATACGTACAGTTATACTTACACAGTCTGTAAACTGTTTTCAAAGTCACATTGACCACTGGCCACATGAGCCGCCGCTTGACAGAAAACTTGCATCAGCCAGAGGATTTACAAGTCAATGCCTCCTCTCTCTCTCATTAATTAAAACTCTGCTCTATTTAAAAACACGTTATATCTTGCAGTGGACTCGGTAAGTGCCGTAGGAAGCATGCCAGAGGGCTCCAGACCCCGTTCACAAAGACGTGGCTTGTGTAAGAAAAGAAAAAAAAACACGTGGCCTGTTAACAAGGCATGCAGTGTTTTCTGACTATTTGCCAAGAAGGCAATGGCCGTTTCACCGGTCATATAGTAAGCCGAGGGGGTCCCCAAACTATTTTTTTTTATTTTATTTGAAGGACAATCAAATAAATACGCATCAGCCCACGGACTGCAATTATAGGCTAGATAGTATTTAGTAATGAGCGCTATCTGAATATATGTTGTTTTTTTTTTTTTTCACTTTTACAGAATTAGGCTACATGTGAGGAGGTAACAGTAGTAGGCTACAGTGGACAATATGAAACGAAACAAATACATCCTCTCATTGTGCTCAACCTGACTGAGTAAAATAATAATTTAACATGTGATAACCTAATTCAATAATTAAACTAGGCTATAGGTCAGGAGATCCACTGAAGTCCTTCTGAGGACTGAATGGAAATTCAGCTATAGTCTGAGTTATAGCCTGATCCCCATAGCCTATCTGATCCCTAATATCCACGTGCAGAAATAATTTAAGCATTAATTACTCATAATATGTGTGTGATCTGAGTGGTGCTTGTATTGTAACTGGATTAAGTTCGTCAAAAATACTCTCACTGCCAAAATATTCTGTTATCCCCAAGTTTATACTTCTTTTTGTGCCATATATATATAGATATATATATGTGCTGGGAATGTTCAGTGATACAATCTAACTTGTAATGTTTATCTTTTAAGTAATGCTGACTTATATTTGCTATAAGATAGTTTAACATAAATTTGTAGGCTATATAGGTTAGTCATTGTCCGCTCATGTATTAATTATAATTTCGGTTCATCTTTATGTACAGAACCTGTATGTGTTGAGTCGTCATTGGCAGTTATTCTGTTAGAAAATAGGTTGGGTGTAGTCAGGTGTGTCTGATGTTATGTTTTATTATTCAGTGTATATGATCACACACCATTATGCCCCCTGGTCTGGAGCTGCAGTGTTATTTTATCACCAGTCTTCACCACCTACTTTATATGTGTTTCTAGAGCCAACAGATGGGGCATTCCCCTGAACCCGAGGAGACAAAACTATAAATTATAATATCTTATAGGTATATCATAGGAATACTATAGCAATACTGTAGAAGATAAAAATGCCATAAAGTACGATAAATTCACTATAAACCCTATAGAGATATTATAAGAATATTATAGTGATTTTTCGTCTGGGTTTAGTGTGTGCAGTCAACAGTTAAAAGAAAGGGCAGAAATACCAGAACAGCTTATGAAAGAGCCACCCCCTATTGTGAAATTTGACCAAAAACTGGGAAAAAAAGAAAAAATACAAAACAGGTTTGTAACTGGAGAATTTGGGGGCCAAACAAAAGAATGAATTGGAGATCATGAAGGCAGATCTTATCAGGTGTATAATAGATTTAAATGCTGAATCTGAATGGTTTAAATGTTATATAAGGGAGAATGGGGTAAATTGAACCTGTGGGTAAGATAATCCCTTTATTTCAAGGAAATCCTACACAAAACTAATCATGTGGTGTGATCATTTCCCTGAATCTACTTTCTAAGCCAGATCAAAAAACGTGATTTTTGATGGAGTGATTTCATCAGGGTAAAGGTGTCATGATTCTTGTGTCTAAATGGAAGTAGATACGTTTTAGGCTTTATTATATATTAGTTTAAGGCTGTAAAAGGTACAATATTATGTCATAAACGCATAGCATAACTGCGTTGCTGAGTTACTTTGCAAAGCAGTTCTGCCAAAATGTTGGTTGTGGGGGGGGAATTTGCCTCTAGCCCTGGAGCAAGTTGAGCTGAACATACCCTGATCTAATTATATTTACATTCTATTAAAATCTAGTTAATCTAACCCTAAATGTGTGGTAGGCTAATGTGGTATTTTCAAATATTACAATGCAAATATGGTTCAGCCACCTTGGAGGATCTAAAACGAACAGCCAAAGAAGTCGATTTGATCAATGGCAAGGGAACAGAAAATACAGAATAACATTGAAGAGATATATTGAGAAAAAGCAACAAAGGAGGTTTTAGGCTGTGTAACATTTTACCCCCATACGGCTGAACTTACTCCTATGTAAAATACCATTTTTATTAATGGATCATACTTTTATTTCAATAAATGCCCAACAACCTTAAATATCCATAGCAAAAATGCAAAAAGTGGTTAATAAGTAACAGGGTCAACCCGTTCTCCCTATGTATTATATTATTGTATTACTTATTGATTAGACCAGGCCAAGCGTTGAGAGAGAGGCTGAACTTTTGCTGCTGGTTTTCCCTCCTTACCATCTTTGGTTACAGTGACAGTGTTTGTACATTAAACAGTAGCCTAGTAAGGATCCATAGAAGCACTTTGGTTAAATGACACGCGCTGCTGGAGAGAGATCACATCAACATACAGTAATTAGCATAATACCGCTGAGCCAGCAGATATATCATTTGCATTACTGAACCAAAACAGGAGCAGGTTTCCCTCTTCAAACATATCCTGCCTGACGAGAGGAGCAACACGACACGTTTAGGCAGAGTGAGTCAATATCTTACATACAATTGGTGTAACTTTATGCTGGTTTGCGTGCAGCCGTAATTTCTTGATGCTGGTTGTTTATAGTTTAAGTATCATAACGCGAGATTCTTTTAATTCCTTAAACCGAGAATAAGGCTGCAATATTGTTGTTTTTCTAAGATCAAAGACGTGTTAAAATGTAATTTGGCTGGTGGCTGATGCTTTCTTAGTTAATAAAATATCGACTGTCCATTAAAAGTATGGTTGTTACTGCTGTAAATGAACAAAAAAACAGGAATCTTTCTTTAAGTTGTATACTCACAGCGGACCTCGATAGGCGCAAACTGACGCTACCCACGTGCGCGTTCACGTTTCCTAGGCGCTTCCACAAGAACAGATGACTTCATAGGTTCACCGCTGCTCAAACATTTTGCACAAACCTTCAGTCTCTCCCCTTTGCATTTTAAATTAGTCAATCTCACAAAGTTTGTACTTCAGTCAAATAGCTTATAAGACTAGTTTATTTTCACACTCACACACCACTAAGCCTCATACTAAAGCTGACCCTCAGTTTCATCTCCATCCCTTTTCTCCCTGTTTCAGCCTCACCCATGGCAGGGCGTGTGTTCAGAGGAGGGGGCTTCCTGGGGCCCAACGTGTACCCAGAGGCCCCGGACGGAGGCTGGGGCTGGCTGGTGGCCCTGGCCTTCTTCCTGGTGGAGGTTTTCACCTACGGCACCATCAAGTGCTTCGGCATCTTCCTCCAGGGCCTGATGGAGGAGTTTGGGGAGACCAACAGCCGAGTGTCCTGGATCATTTCCATCTGCGTCTTCGTCATGACCTTCACTGGTGAGTGAAGCTGATGTAGTTAAGTGGATGCAAAGCCTAGAAAGCCAAAAAGGAGAGACTATAATGACATAATGAGACTTTTTTGGTGTCTGTTATCAGGCCTACGTTTTAACAATAATTTGTTCCCCACCGGTCCTCAGCTCCTCTCTCCTCCGTGACGACCAACCGGTTTGGGTTCCAACCGGTTGTTATGATTGGAGGATTGCTCATCGCCACGGGAACCATCACCACAGGCTTTGCCACCTCCATCAATCAAATGTACATCACCACTGGAGTAGTTGCAGGTATTGCATTGGTTTTCTCTCTGTCTCTCTCTCTCCCTGCCTCATAATATAAAATGAGGTTCTTCTGTGTGTTCTTTGTCAACTTGTCTGTCTAAATAAGACTTTATTACGACTAATTTGTGTCTCCTTTCCCCTGCGCAGGTCTGGGCTACTGTCTGACCTTCCTGCCCACTGTGACCATCCTGTCTCAGTATTTTAACCGTCGACGGTCTCTGGTCATAGCTGTGGCCTCCACTGGAGAGTCCTTCTCCATGTTTGCCCTGGCACCCGGTGAGTGTGTGAGTTACCACTGATGTTTTTAGATATTTTTTTTTACATGCCTACTGACGGAGGTGTGTGTATGTGGCTGATGAAAAGCATGTAATGAAGGTGTATTTTGTGTTTTGGGGGTGGGGGAACCCTATATGGGTTTTTGAAGTCCAATACTGGGATTTTTGTAGTGAGGCTGATATTTTGTGCCAGTATTCAATAATTAAAGCCAAAAAATTACAAGTATTCAGTGTTTCTGCCCGGAATTGTATTCTTGTCAGGGTGGAAAAGCCTCTGAAATGGCAATTAGACCATCATGGGACACTAAAACGCTCCATTGAAAACCAAACAAGCAGCTCTTTAAGGCTGGATGACTCACCTAGATTATATTTAAATGAATCAATAAAATGTCCCAAGAAAATAATATTTCATTGCAGGTTTCACAGACTGTTTTTAGCCTATGTAGGTGTGGTCAGAGTAGAACCTCCATCATATTGACAGTGGACGATATGACTGGACGATATCCAATACTTTTAAAAAAGGCCAATATCGGCCCGATTGGCAAACTGATATACAGTATCAGTCTAACCCTAATATTACCTGTCTAGTCTTGTCTAGTCTTGTCTTGTCTTGTCTTGTCTTGTCTTGTTTATTTAGTTTTATCAGTGAACACTCCCTCATTCACTCTTCTCCCTTCTCAGCCTTCTCTGCGTTGAGGGACAGCATCGGCTGGCGTTACACCATGGTGGTGATCGGCGCTCTGCAGGGATCCATCATCGTCTGTGGAGCTCTGCTTCGGCCGATCATTATCAAGCCCAGAGTGGCCCGGGAGACAGAGACTGACGATCCGTCAGTCTCTGTCTCTTCCAGTGCCTTTGGGGACAATCCGTCCCCAAAGGAACTGGAAGCCCTCAGTACGCAGGAGAACTTAGAGGGCACAAACTCAGGAGATTCAATTATAAAGGAGAGCTCGCACGCACAGAACATCTCCCACAGTCAGGACAATGAGCTAACCAGAGACTCTGTGGACTCTGGTGTCCAATCTCTGAAGGACACGGGTGAAAGAAGCCAAGAGGAGAGGATTTTACTGCATAAGGAAGAAAGGTTAGAGGCAGCACAGAAGGCAGAGAGTAAAGAGCCTGAACAGGAGGGGGAGAAAAACAACAGAGATGCAGAGAAGGGAACAAGGGAAGAAGAGGAAAAGGAAGGAGGGGATGAAATCTTATCGACAAAGAATAATAAACTTCTAGATTTCTCCATCCTCAGAGAGGGCAGCTTCATCTGCTACTCTCTCTTCGGACTATTCGCCACGCTTGGCTTCTTCGCCCCTCCGCTCTACATCATCGAGCTGAGCGTGAGTCGAGGCGTGGAGCGGGACTGCGCCACCTACATGCTCTCCACCATGGCTGTGGCTGAAATCTTCGGCCGGTTCTCCATCGGGTGGCTCCTGAGCAGGAACCGGCTGAGGAAGAAGAAGCTGCTGGTGCTTCTGGCGTGTGTAGTCTTCATGACTCTGGTCCTAGTGGCCTTTACGTTAGTGTGGGAGTTCTACGGCCTGGCTGTGTGCTGTGCCTTGTATGGGTTCTTTATGGGAACCATATCGTGCACTCACATCCCCCTGCTGGCTGAGGACGATGTGGTGGGCATACAGAGGATGTCCTCTGCTGCTGGGGTCTATGTGTTCATACAGAGCTTTGCTGGGCTGGCCGGCCCCCCGCTGGGAGGTAAGAATGATGTCTTACCAGAAACACTGGCTGTGGTTACACTTGTTGCTTCAATGCAACTTTTATCATCTGATCACACCAGCATGCATTAAGTGACAGATGTGAACACACAAAAAAAAAATTGTGATCTGAATTCTACGTAGTCTGGACCCAATCCAGCCACCATGCGCACAAAAGTAATGTAAGGAGATGGAGAGGGAGGGTGGGAGAAAGTAATGCAGTAGAGCTGAACAATGAATAGAAAAAAATTAGAAATCGCAATATGAACTTCTGCAATTTCCAAATCGCAGAGGCTGCAATTAATTGCTTAAGAGAGAGGAGCTTCTAAAATGGATTTCTAAACTTGTAAACAAGGTGTTTTAGAGCTGCAGGTAATCTTTGGTCCATGAATCAAGTACAATATGGCTGTTCTCTTAAAATCTAATCTTTAGAATAGGGCTGAAACGATTCCTCGAGAAACTCGAGTAACTCGATTACTAAAAATCATCGATGCAAATTATTTGCATCGAAGCTTCGTTTAATCCATATATCTATATACACGCTCAGTGTTTCGCACGGATGATTATTACTGTTGCACAACGCGCTGGAGAAAGAGAGAGAAAATAGCGAGGGGCGAAGAGAAGAGACAGGCCAGAGAAAACGACAGAAAGTGTCCAAAGTTTCGGATCCAGTGTTGCCAACTTGGCGACTTTGTCGCTAGACTTAGCGACTTTTCAGACCCCCCTGGCGACTTTATTAAGCGACTAGCGACAAATCTGCCGACTTTTTCTGACCATGGGAAGCAATGTTAATGTGTTGAATCCCAAAGCATTTGGCAATAAATTGGTTCGGCTGATGCCGGTTTTCTCTACTTGCTTGTCTAATCCAGAGAGGTCTGACGGTCACAGCGCTTCTCACACAGTGTAGCTCCTTCCCTCCGCTGAGAGCAGGGACTGTAGGATAGGGTCCACTTGTAATTGCTACCGGCGTACGCCGAAACTGGCCGGGTGGGCGGAGTCAGCACTTAATATTAAAACGGGATGAGATGAAGGCTAGTAAAGAATGCACGTTAATTATGGCTATATGTAATGGCTAGTTAAGAACGTAAATCAATATGGTGGCTAGTTATGATGTCCCTAAGTTAGCTAAGTTTTGCTCAAGAAAATAACCACAGAAAATAAAATGCTGCAGTCAATTTGTGAAAGCCTGAGCTTCATTCATGTTATTATTATGATAGTCACACACACATACACCCCCCCCCCCCCCCCCCCCCCAACACACACACACACACACCTACTCCCCTCACAGTGATGCATAAAATACCCCAGAAAGCAAAATATCAGGTGGTGTAAGTAGCAATTGGAGCCTAAAATGCACCAGTCCAATACAGCAGGTATATTCAGTTTAGTTTGATTGCAGTGAGTAGGGTCAGCAGGTGTAGGGCAACCCTTCAACATAGTAAATAAATGTACATTAGCCAGTCTTATGAACTTGTATGATATTTAGGCCTAGTAATAAATATCAATAATAATTATTATTTCACCTCGTTTTCAGTAAATCACAGTGTCGTATGGACAGCTTCGTGCGGACAGCTTTTCTCTTTTGTATATTTACTATTGCTCTTTAATAAAGCAAAAGTATTTCTTATCCGATTACTCGATTAATCGATGGAATAATCGGTAGAATACTCGATTACTAAAATAATCGATAGCTGCAGCCCTACTTTAGAATCACATCTCAAAAATCACATTGAAATGCCAGGTGTAACCATAGTCAGTGATGTCAGATTTATCACATTTGATAAGGCTTAGATCTAGCTTAATATAATAGATGTTTTCTTTCTTCATACTTCCACTGTACTCTCTTCTACCCCCAGGTGTCCTGGTGGATCTGACTCAGAACTACGGCTCAGCGTTTTACTCCTGTGCAGCCGGCATGGCTCTGGGCGCCATGTTCCTGGGTTTGGTGAAGTCCGCTAAGAGAGGATTACCCTGCAGGAGGAGGGATCCGCAGTGCCACGAGGCCACATGTTGAGGGACGGGGAACTCTGCAGAACAGAGCGGAGTGGATGAACCGGACAGAAGAAGAGACAGTCCGCAAGATTGCTTGGAAGTAGATGTTGAATCGGACCACAACCAGAATGGGACCAAAGGAAAGGGCCAGGAAGTTACTGATTCTGCTTGAGGTGAAAACATAGTCCTGAGGATAATAAAGGGGTGAAGCCATATGAGGGTGGAGGAAGACCGCTGCTGGCAGAGCGCTTAAACAAGACGATGGGTAGGGAAAGACCCATATTCATGATTTAAGACCTGCCGTTGGAGATCTGGTCTCTGAGAGGAACCATGAGAGCTTTTAGATCACAATATGGACTTAACAACTGTACCTTACATACCTGCTGTACCATACAGTGTTTTTTAACCTTAAAATGTAAGAATATACTGTTCAACTACTTTCAGCTGGTATTGAACAGTATATTCTTACATTTTAAGGTTAAAAAACACTGTATGGACTTAACAACTGTACCTTACATACCTGCTGTACCATACAGTGTTTTTTAACCTTAAAATGTAAGAATATACTGTTCAATACCAGCTGAAAGTAGTTGAACATTTGTTGCTGTGAACGGACGATGGTGTCAAATATGAGTCAAATATGACACCTGGTGCCTTATTTTTAGATATTCAAGAAAGGAGATGTAACACAGAAACTTGATGAACTCATTATCCACTGGTGATCAATACCATGACAATAGCCATAAAAACTGTGCAGTATATGTAGCTGCATGCACAACAAATTGCACTGATTCTCTAACATGAAATCTACTGGAAGAGATGTTCTCTCTTGGAATTTACATAAAGCTCAGGAAATACTGTGTGTAATTTACAAGCGTTTATTTTTAATCAAACTGTCAAGAAGCTGAAATTGTACCGTGTCAAATATTTGATATGAAATTTTTGTAATGAAAAATGTGTTCATTCACAATAAAGCTACAAAGTGCTTTGAACCTCAGATTTGCATGCAACTGTCTGCATTCATAAACGTCAACTTGAACTGGCCAATTCAAACTAGTCTTGTATTTATCACATTATGCTCTGCAAAATATGACAAATGTAATACTCCACCTTCCTTAATCTACACGCTTCCCAATATACCTAATAATCCTAATATACAGAGCCTCTACTTCCTGACATATCACTATGAGTAACCAATACTTAATACTATATTGATGAGTTGGCTCTGTGGTCATTTTGTACTTGGGCTGTAACAGTTATTAAATCATAGAATTGGAGGACAAGGAAAAGAAAGCAGGTCTAAGCTAAAACAGATCGACTGTCTTTATAATCATCATTAGAGGATTTACTGTAATTCCTCAAACCAACCTCAAAATTCTGATATGCAGTCAAACAGCAGCAGATAATAAGCACAGAAATCATTTGCATGGTACAAGAGACGAGCTCAGAGCTAAGTGCATTGCAACATCCCATTCTCCTGCATTATGCCCTGTTCATATACAGATTTATGGGAAGTTACTATAGTTTATCATTTTCCAGTATGTCCAGGCACCTGAGCAGCCACAGTCTGGATGTGTCAAAGGCCTGAGTGGGTTTGGGGAAGTGGAGCACAGACTGAGAGGCAGTGGGGGACGTTTCAGTCTGATCCTCCTCCATCCAGTGCAGTAAGGCCTGATGAACACAGAAACAACCATTCAATAAAACAAACAAACATGAATGTATCTGATTGTGATTTTCTGGTAAGCCTTGATCAAAATGTGCTATAATTGTTCCTCAAACAATTACTCAAGGACTGTTCTTCTTTATTCTTTATATTCAAGAGCAGCTCCTGCTGATGAATGTATAATCTGTAAGTGTAGATGAGTCTTTGCCTTTTATTGGACTACATTCTTCACTATACATTGAAGTTTGACTAAAGTCTTGTGATTCAGAACAACCATTTCCCTCCTCTATGGCCATATGGGCACATGTTGTCTACATTTAGTGAGGGGTGGCATTTTATGAAGAGAGCAAATAGATGATAAGCTCACTGGTGTTCAAACAAATCATATCATCATGGTTAAAATTCAAACTGTCATTGTGAAACAGACATGAAGACTGAAATATGTCTTTCAGTATCTACCAGCTCAGCACACTCAGGTTAAAATTCATGCTGCTTTAAGGATTCCCTGTGAACTCAGACATGTCTGCCAGACTACAATGTTCTCAGTATTGCAGTGCATGGGATGTTGCTGGAAAGTGGGTTGAAATTGAAGCCTGGATTTCCTTTGTATGCGACGCTAAGGCTTAACTCATTGGCATAGCACCAAGTGGGTGAATACCAAACTCAAATGTAAGAAAAACTCTTAAATGGAGAAATGTTGAAGTTGTGATTATCATCAGTCAGGGTTACCTCATATTTCGCTGGTGAAATGTCCTATTTGATTTTTTTTAGGTCATGATTATCTGTAAAATGAGGGTCACTTTATTTTTTGTCCCCAAATGTCCTTATTTACCTTATATCTGTCGGCTATTCTGAAGCCGATTGAGGACTGCAGCTTGCGGAGGCAGATGGGACAGAGGAACAACGGCCGACGGTCCGACTCCTCCAGGTGGTTGGAGCCCTGCATGACACAGTTCACCCACTGGCAGTGCTGTATCCCAAACATATGGCCGATCTCATGCGTAATTACCTGGAAACAAATATTTAAAACTTTCTAATAGTTTTCTGATTATACTACCAATCAGCAGGCACAGACGTTATTGTGTTTCATCAGCCAAGGGCCAAAAAGAAAGTTCCAAATTGCACTGAATGAAATTTAGACCTAACTATTAATGCACCTTAGATAAAGTAGTGTTAATAATATGGAGTGCGAGAGCATGCTTGTAACTAACCTTGCAGGAGCGAAGCAGCAGAGTGCCGGTGATGGGGGGAGTGTAATAACCCTCAAACACAGAATAGGCCCCACGTTTCGGCTGAAGCCCTTTCTTCAGCCTGCCAGCGTAGCTCCTGCTGTAGAAGTTATCATCATACCTGGCAAAGCTGAAAACACCCATTCCTGCATGCAAAGATGGAAGACAAAGGTGAGGATACAGGCAGTAAAAACGCTCCTATTTACTGGGTTGGATTGTTTTTGAGTTTAGCCCCATCTAGTGGCACCTCAGACATATTACGTCATCTGAGACTGCATGTTGAGGTATTATACAGAGTGCAAATTATCCTGACTATATTAGGATATTACGATTTACTCTTTTTAGGCTACTCGTTTTATTGATGCTCTGTTCAAAATGTCATGCTCTGCTGTTTAAATGTCCATATTAGGACATTTTAAGACATTTTCAGATTTAGAATATGTTGAGAGACTGTGGGGTATTATTAACAATTTTAGTCTGGTAACAGCCTTGCTCCCAAGTCTCAGAACAAGTTATATTTTCTTAACTACTACTTTGTAGTATAAGCTCACCCATAGTGAGCGAAGCCTGTCCAAAGACAAAGTTCCACGAGTCTTCAGGGTAGAGGTCGATCATTGTTATTCCAACAATACAAAAAGCATCTTCAGGCTTCCTTTTTTCCAGGAATCGCAGCAGGTCACCTGAATTTTGAGAGAAAGCAATAATGCCAAACCACTATCATGGACATTCCAGCTTGAAATAACTGCTTTTCCCCCGAAACTCCCACATTTTTACATGGAAAGCAGACAAAAAAACATAAAGATAGAATCTAGGCTAGCCAGGAGTGGAGGAAGGGATCTTCCCTGGCCTACCAGTGAGGATCTGGAGGTTGTGTGAGTTGCTGTTGACCCTGAAAGAACATCCAGTTTCAGCCACAGTAACTGGCGGCAGCAACTTGATGGAAAGCCCATAGAAGAAGGCCAGGCAGTATTCTCTGAGCCAGTCCACATACTGGTCTGTCTGCGCCCCCGCCGCCCCGAAGTAACCTAACAGAAAACAGTGTAGGAACAAGTCTAAATGTCAGGCTTAATAACCGTGTGACATGCCGTACACAGAGTAAAAAAAAACCCTGGATAACATGCATGCCTTTTCATCTGTAAAGCCCTAGATACATTAAGTGTGTGGTTTCTTGAATGCATGTCTCCTATTCATTAGCTGCATCAGTGGGTTGATTGTGGGTGTTGAGCTACAACAGAAATGTGGAAAGTCATCATGAAAGTTATAAAGACTAAGAGCAGTAAATCAGCTAATGGAACATACAGTAAATTATCTTATTTAACTGGCTTGACTGGCTTGTCTGTCTAGCTGTGCAGCTAGTTAACTTACACTGTACAGTTCACATGAAATCTTACTAAATCTACAGTAAGCGGTCATAACATCATCTGTTAGTGACAGAGTTGACTGGCCATTGAGCTTGTGTGTTTGTAAGGTAGACAAAGACTAGACACTAGAGTTTGACCGATATGGCTTTTTGAAGACTAACACCTATATTTTTGTATTGGAGCTACCGATACCCAATATACAAAATCTTTAAATTTAGCCATTTTTATGCCCCAAATTCTTAGTATTTAGTGTTTCCCCAAGAATTGTCTTCTTCTCAGGGTGGTAAACCCTCTGAAACAGCATTTACACCATCATAGGACACTAAAACTCTCCACTGAAACCCAGTTAATGAAATGCTTTTAATGTTAAGTTCTTAAGGGCAGGGTGACCCACCACACCTATTCAATGGTAGGGGAAATCTGGGATACATTAGGCTTTTAAATGGAAAATTAATTTATCAAAATCATTATTGAAAATTTAAATGAACATGTGTGCTGGGGCTTTTTATGTGCTCAAGGGGTATGCATTATTGGACTGGCATAGAGCAACAGTAAATATACACGTTCGTCTCAACATCATCGAGTGTATCATGGGGGCTAACACGCAGAGGATCTAACCCTACTGGACACAGACAAGCTTACCTATGGTCTGAATGTAAATGGTATTGCGGCTTGCGGTGGGGGTCTTGCGGTGCGGGTAACTGTAGAAGCTCTGGAAGTCCTGGGGCTCCTCAGGGTAAGAGGCCATCCAGTCCATGCCAGCGTGCACTGTGATGGGCTGGAACAGGGAACCAGGCCCTCCTGGCTGGAGCCCTTCCTCCATAAGACGCCTTTCATTTTTGGTGTACTTTTTGTAGCGATCAGCCAAGTCACGCCGGCTGGAGATCAGAGCTGTGCGCAGCGTCTCCGCAGAGTGCTGGATCACCTGCATCTGTTGGACAGACATTAAGACAAAACACTGACATGGTTACAGACGACATCAAGGTGAAATAGCAACATGGTCTGGCTATAATGTAGAGATCAATCATCTGTTCCTCACTGATACAGCTTGGGTATGGTGACCCTTTAGACATGTGGCAACCTATGGATGCTTATGACAAACAATTTAAATGAACTGGTGGTTGACATTTGATCCTTAAAGTCTGAAATATATTCAGTTTATATTTAAATATATTTGAGAGAGATTAGATGAGATGAGATGAGATATTCTGACACTACATGTTAGGCAGAAATGTATGAATGAAAGTATAAAAAAAGTATGGATTACAGCACTAAGAAGGTGTGCAAAATAGCGGTAGTAGTAATAGTAATAGCAGCAGAATTTACTGAGAACAAGAACAAATGAAAAATATGTACAATATGAGAATATATTACCTTAAAATGTGAAAATATGTGAAATATGTTCAGTATGAAATAAGTGAAAAATATAATATCTATATATGCAATATATAACAAATACAAGCAATATGAGAATATGAAGACAATGTGAAATTCCAGCATATTTATAGGATGTACCAAAAAAACAGACAAAATCTATACACCCTATCAAGTTGATTTGATTCCCTTTATAGATGTAGATACATGTACAGTATATGCAGATTTGGGTACAGCTGCATCAGCTGACCGAGGATGAGAAGTGGTGTCTAGGATTTATTGGACATTTTCATAACCAAAATATATGAACATATAGGTAATTAAGAGGGGGAAACATAACTTTACATTCTACGCACTACATTTGGAAACTGAAAATGTGTCGGATAACGCAGCATAAGCATTGCTACTATTCGGTAAATGAGTGGGAAAACTATTCTCGAAAAAAAATCTATGCAAAAGACGCAGTTTTACCTGAACCAGGCTAGTTCATGGAGCCCACAGATGAAGTTTGCAGTGCGTGCCCCCGGATGCGACAACTACAGCGCAGCCTAGCAGCATAATGTTGACACGGGAAGGCGAGTGGTGGAGCCTCCTCTGTTTCCGCCTTGTCGTTACGTCACGTGACGTCATGTAAACAGAACCGGCTGCGGGCAACGGATCAGTGCTGTTCAGCCAGCCGTTGACGTTTAGCAAAAAGTGGCTTGTGTCGTTATTTTCAGTTAATTTTCATTTTCGCCACAGCATCAGTTATCCTACTGAGGATTTGATTATTTCTCGTCTTGTTTCAGACTGCTGTCAAATACAGGCAACAGTTAACTTACGGCGAGTGTAGGGAATACGAAAGCGGAAGAACCTACCGTTAGCATAGCAGCTCAACGAGTAGTACGGTAGCAGCTAGCAAGTTAGCTTGTTGCCTTTGCTGTCATGGCTGAAGTTCCTCGAGATTTCATTGCGTAACCGAGAGCTAGCTAGCTTTCTGACGTCCAGTATCCGTTTCTACTCCCACCGAGACAGAGGCAGAGGCGGCTTGCACTTGGAGAATTGACGGGTCTGAAGTACAGCCGGGATTTTAGCTTTCTAACGGTGACAAGGCTGTGCTTCAACCAGCTGGAGTTGACTCACACAACCTGGGCTTCCTGATAAGATGAGTGTGAGCTTGTCATACTGAGTTTCTGCGATATGGTCGTGGAGCTGTAACGTTAACGGAATTCATATTGGCTTGGGTTTGGGCCAAAGCTACAAAGTGGGATATCTCAAGCCGGTTCTCAACAGGGAGTGTCACCCTTTCTCTTGCCAAAACCATTATCCACCTAGACTCGTCCAAAAATGCTGACCGACAACAGGTAACGCGAAAATCCCTTCTGAAATGTCGTGCTTATCAATTTATTGTGTGTCTGTTAATGATTGATGATCAGACCCCAGTGAAATGATGGTATTAGGGTTAATCAATGAGTTGTCATAATAGGAGCAGCACATGTCTGATCATGTAACTGCTGTAGGGTGTTTCTATTTTTGGTTCCTCTTCATGTTCTCTCTGCCACTCTCCCATTCTCCTCCCTATCTCTCTCTCTCCCTCCCCACAATGTCTCCCTTACGCTCTCTATCTCTTCCATTTTCATGTTCACTCGCCTCTGCACTCACAATCTCTCTCTCCCTCTGTCTTATCTCCTTCCATTGCTGTTTGCACAGGAAGCGGCGTCGCAGCTGTGACAGTGAGGAGGGCCAGCAGCTGAACCCTCAGGCCAAGAGGTCAGGAGGGGGTCCCAACCTGCTGGTGTCTGATCCGGGACGAGATGTCTGGGATTCAGAGGTGAGACTGAGCTGACCTTTGCCTTCATCTTCGCCTTAGTGAATCATGTACACGCACTAGGTTTACCCAAATTTCATCTGGTTGACCTTGTCTGTGAAAAAAGACATTTTTGGGGGGAGTAGGTCAAGGTTCCCGCCAATCTCTATAGCAGATCATTTATCCAGCGTCTTCCAATTTGGATAATCTAAAGCTCATCAACATTTACGGATAGACCAAGCAACCTAGCCTTACAGCGATGTCAGAAAAGCTCTGAATGTTGTATTTAGAGCTTCTACAGAAATTCAAAGTCTGTCTTTATGCCTCTCCCTTTATCTTTGCAGTCGTCCAGCAGCGACAGCAGCGGTGGGATCAGTAGTCCAGAGAGGGCGGCGTTAGCCAGCACTAGTCTATGCACACACGGCCGGAACAACTGCATTTCCCAGAACTCCCTCAGCCCCCAGCCTGACGACTCTGCCAGCTCCTCACTGCAGGGTTTCCATGGCGACGGGAGCAGTGTCTCCTACGACCACATCAACAGAGTCCTGAGGGAGGCGCACTTCAGCAGTCTGCAGACCAGAGGGCGGCCGGGCTCGACGTGACGGTGACCTCTGACCTCTCTCCTGACCTGGTTGTCCCTCGCCCATCAGTCCTGACACCACTGGCACAGCGGCCCCTCCTTGGAAGCATCAAGAGACAAACTCGGGACAGGAGGGAGGGGATCATGTGTGGGGAGGTTTACAGATTTTGGGCATGAAGGCTCATCCCCACTTCACCATGTGTCAAGACCATAAGCACATCCGCCTTTCCATGGCCCAACCACTGTGGTTCTCTGTGCAGTATTGATGTGTATGTGTGTGTGTGTGTGTGTGTGTGTGCGCACCCCAAGCACTTTATAAAGGGGTATCATTCTCTTTACATGCGTGCGTTGATGCGTGGACATTTTCATTGGTGCTAATTACAAGTGTGTGTACGATCCAAAGTGCTTGCAAAACTAAATAAAGCTAAGCACTTTATTCAGTAACTCCCTGTTCTGTTTACTCTAGACCAGGCAAGTCAGTCATGTTTTCATATGCAGAAGTTGGGAGTTTTCGTGTATTTATGCATCTATCTGGTGAACCGGCCAACCGGCCATCTGATGGAGGCCAACCTATTCACTCTCAAGGAGCATTGTTGGAACAATCCAGTTAAACCACATTTCAGGCCTTACCTGTTATGTCTAACCAAAGCGATAAAGTAAGAACAGACCTTTGCTAGTTAGTTTCAATATTTAAATAAGTCCTGAATGTTTGGGTGTGGTAAGGCCAGTGGGTTCAGGGTAACGGAACAGAGATTCTTCATGAGCCTCGCCACCAAAATCCAACCTCAAATTAGACCCCGGCTAATTATAGAGACCTGTGAGCAAGCACTGGAGTCTGTGGCTGTAGCAGCAGCATAATCAGCACAGAGCTTCTGACAAAAAAAAACATGGCCTCAACAACAGGCTCTCTGATTTATTTTGTAAGCAAATGTTTACCTCTTTAACATTTTTACACATTGTGTGTACGTGCGTGTTCAAAGCCTGCCTCCCATACTCGTCTATGGCCTGTGCAGTATGACCAATACACTGTGTTGCAAATTAAATAAATCAAGAATTGTGAAATTGATAGCAGTGCTTTATATTTTGTCATTTTCCAAATCATTCGACATTATCAATAAAATAAGTTGAACTTTTAAAATGTAAAAAAAATCACTCTGATTTCAGTGATGTCTGCAACATTTATAACTGGCAAATAGATCAAGATCCATTTATGTAGTAGTTGGTGCTGTAACAAAAATACAGCATGTTTTATTATTATGCAGCAGTCTCGTTCTGTACATGTGCAACAGCATGGCTTGAGCTGAAGTTGAAACAGTACAATTCATTGTACGTACCAGCAGGTTGCATTACCGTTTCGGGACGTAATTTGGGCCGCATTCCACAGTGCAAAACACTATGCAACAGAAATAATGATGGTGATGTAGTGAAGGTATGCCGCTTTTTATTTGGTGACGAGCAACCGTTCATGAAGTTTTGATCTGCAGATATTTTGCACGATGCTGATGCAGCCCAGACGTGTTCTCAAAGACAGTTCTGAACATGGTTATGGACACATAGATATCTCAATACTTCATTCCTCCATTGGTTCGTTATACAATATTTCACTGAGGTTTTTTTTATTTATTTTTTTTACGCATAGACATGCACTCTACAACCAGTCTCACTGGTAAGTCTGAGTCAACAGGGGAAATGTATAATAAATATTTGTGAATCAACACTCAAACAACATTTACACTCTGATATAATTAATAGCTTAGTACCAAAAAATAACGGAAGACATAATTCTATACTGTAGGTTTTCTGAATCCATAAGAAAAGCAATTATAGTGCAAACTACAAATCAAGGGATTTCCCATCAGAGAGGTTCGGGGTGTGCTGCAGAGGCATAAGAGTAATTTCAGTTACTTCAAAGGAATCCTGAGATAAAGCAACTGTCAACAATAACCTGTAATTCAAGACTGTAAGACTTGTGAATACTTTTGAATAATGAGACTCCTCGCCCGACAAACAGCAGGGTAAGTCGCAGTCTGCTCCTCTCTCTTGACAGCGGAGGGCCGTACCAACTGTGGACTACACCCATCCATACCCTCAAGGACTTGAGCCGCGTGTCCAGGATGTTTGTCTCCTAACTCAAACAACCTAATGCCACAAGTGCAGCTTCCAAGGAGGCACCGTACAAAATAAGAGCAATAGCGAATACAAACGTAACCTGAAAAGACCTTCTCTATATATTGCTTTAACCTTACAGATCTGCAAATACAGAGGTCGGTTTATAAACTCAACCGGACCACTGACTCTGAAAAGAAACGTGCGTGATGACATCATTGGTTTAACCACAACAGTTCCGGTTGTAATAATGGTCAAAAGTTGAGAAATGAGAAGGCCGATACTGGTTGGCTGCTATTGGATGCGATATCACACACTGGAGGAGCGACATCACTGGTTTTACTGACGCAAAGGAGAGGTGAGTTCACTTCACGGTCTGAGTTTTCCGCAGCTTGACTCTCCCTTGCGTCTCTTAAGCTTTCTTCCGTCATGTCCGTCTCTGTCTGCAAGTCTTCTCTTTCAGTGAGCGGCCCATGACACAAAGACCTCCCCCTGGTCACCAGCTCCATACCGCTGAACAAGGAGAGTCTGACCAGACATGGCTGCTCATTCTGGGGCTCAGAGGGAGGAGGAGAGCCCCTATCTGCAAGGAGCTCTGGATCTTCAACCACAAATTCGACCTCAGCCTCACTAGTCCTGACAGACTCCGCCTGGCTTTGCTCTGACTTTTCCTCGTGGTTCGGAGAAATGTTCTCCTCGTCGTCGACGTTCATCAGCGTCACTGTTGAACCCCTCTGGGCCAAGTCCGGACTAGAAGGGGACGCTGGGTGACTTAGGGGTTCGGTGACACCTCCGGATGGGAGGTCAGACTGGACGTCCTTCGCCTGATAATGGTTGAAGCTGGCGATATCAGCAGAGTGTGTTGGTAGTAAAGGGACTGGGTATGTAGACGTGGAGGGCTGGGCAGCTGTAGCCAGATGGCTGCTGGTTGCTGTATCCTGCCTGGGTGTATGTAGAGCTCCGCCCATCAGAGCCTCAAACTGCCGCAAGATCTGGTAGGAAGAGATAAGGAGAACAAAACAAAACCTTATTGGTAGTTTTCTATAGTTCTGTCATATTTTTATCAGCCTACACCCTCTACAGTTCTTTCTAACTTAGTTTCCCTTCCTCTCTCTCCATCTCTCGTACCTTGGTGGCTTTGTTGGCCACAGGTCCAGGAGGCCCCTCGCTCAGCTGGCCCAGCCTGCGTTGGGTCACCCCAAAGATTTGCTCCAGAGACAGGAGGTCAGAGGTCATGAGGCAGGCTACAGCACACAGTGCCCTCTGCAGGACGGGAGGAACACAGTGCATATTACCGTTTCCAGGCATTATCACTTATAATATAAGGAAAACCTGGGTCTTAACTTAAATAAAAGCATAATAAGTGTTACCATTTGAACGGTGTTTGAAGGCTCCTGAAGTCTGCTAGAGAGCAACTCCACCACGACCTCACAGTTGAGAATGGAGCACCTGACAGCCAAGAGAGACAGAAATCAGGCCAAGTTGTGAAAACAAATTCCTATGATTACACACTATACTGGAAGGGAAAGTGAATAGATAAAGTATAGATAAAGGGAGTATCAGGCACAGCTACTGTATTCTCAGTCTGATTTTAGATGCACTGACTCCTTGATGAAGTGCTGGCTCTCTTCTCTGGACAGGAAGACTCTGGAGCCTTCGGTCAGTCTGCTGATGAGCGCCATCTCCTGGCCACAGTCCCCCAGCTGCATGGCCTCCACCCTGGAGACAGGAGGGAGTTTGAGAGAAATAACAATGTGGCGTGATGACAGACAAAAAACAGAACGGAAAGCAAATGTGAGAATTATGCTAACATTACTAAGCAAACTGTAATATTAGTCATGCAACAAAACTGAAAATAAAAGGGTGGAAAGAATAACTTAAAGCTGCACTAGACAACTTTGCACATTGGCAGCTCCAAATTGCATGAACTATTGAACTATTATAATGAACTATTTGAATTTCACAACCCAGAAATCATGTAGTGTGAAGCCAGTAAACTGCACACAGCACACTCATGTTTACCAACCCGGCCGGTCTGTGATGCTTTATACCAAAGGAAACCAAAGAGACGAGAGAGGAAAAATCTAATGTTTAGGAGACAGGTTTTACTTTGCTCTTAAGTTTCAGTTCATCACTTCCAGTGTGTGAAGTGACCATGCCAGACACCTGATTTGGGCAAATGGGGAGAATCTACAGGGTCTCAATTAGGGGGGATGGGACGCTCTTCTCCAATGCGGCCCCACTTTGCGATTTAAGCTGAAGATGGATGTGTTTTTACATAAAAGTCTTGCATAGTGGTCGGATTTGCTGCTCACCGTTCTGATAGGTCACCACTGCTCTCTCTACTGGCACCCGATTGGCTCCCGGTGCCACCCGACTTGCTGCCCACAGAGGCCCTGCTATTGGCTGCGATGTCCTGAGAGGAGTTGTGAGAGGAGCTGTTGCCGCTGTCAATCTCCTCCCAGCCCCCGCCTACCTGCCCTGGGCAGCGCTGAGTCACCGCTGTGGTGAGAGCACAGGGTCACGAGACAAACAGTCATGTAACAAACTGATATTTGATCATGTATAATGTGACTGGCTTCATCGTGGCCTTATAGATTCAACAGCACATCAACAGTAGCGTGGATGCAGACATTGGCAAATTTAAATTGTCTTTTTTTTTATCATTTTGATGACATTTCTGCTTCAAGGTTCATTTAAGCTGGGGACACACTACACAACCTTTAGGACAACCTTTTAAGACAGTAGATTCAAGCTTCCTACTTAAAAATACCATTCACATCATCTTTCAGGTGTTAAATACTACTTGGGAACTTTTAGTTTGGACCCTGATTCCTCCCACTTCCCGAATTCTGATGTCACCAATAAGGGAGTATGTAAAATCAAGTGTGGGGAATTATAAATTCTACCAGGACGTCCCAACAACAACAACCATGTCTGACCTTTGGGTCTGCAAGGGGGCAGATTATAGGCACATGCTGGCACTGCCACCTCGATGGGCGTGGAGGGCGCCACCACGGCCCGGTAGTGGTTGTCATGGAGACGGATGCCCTGGTGCTCAGTTGGGGGAAGGACAGCACTGGCCACTACCTCTGCAGCCTTCTGGATCTTGTCCAGCAGGGTGTCACTGCCTGCTGGGACGCACAAGTGCAGACATGGGAGAATAGAAAGGGTGATTTTTTTTTGGTGTTTATTATGAGTAAGAGCTGTTTTTTTGTCCCATGTCCCATGGGCATACAGACATGATATTGAGACTGTCCCTGGTCACTCACCTATCCCATGCTTCCCTGGACTGTATCCGAAGCCCTGCATCCCTGACCTGTGGGAGGACACTGAGCCCATACCTGAACAGACAGACAGACAAAATTGATGACACTCATGGCTTTCAGTTTACAAAAGACAATGACTGACCACTGACACACATTTGTCTTTCTCTCAAGCTCTCCATGCGCTCTTATGCTATCTCTAATATTTGTTGATAACTTAAGTCATGTTCATCAGTGGTCAGATGATGCATTATTATCAAAACGTCGTTCAAATGATGTGTGCAGTGTGTGTTCGTCATTATCAAGCTGTGTTTTATATTACTCACCCATAGTTGGGGTGGCTGGGCTGCATGGGGAGAGGCTACTCTTGGTGGAAATTGTATCTGTGAAAAGCAACCTGGCCACTTCCTGTGAAGAGAAAAGGCAAATAATTGTGTGTATGTTTGCCTAGTAGAGATGATTTAGGATTGCACTGGTATTGACATGATGATGAAATATAATCAGTGTCTCACCTGCGCTGTATTCCTCACTCTCTGGTACAATGCTGTGCCGTGGATAGGATCAGGAGGGCCACTGTAAACTTAGGAGAGAACAAAACACACGGCAGCAAGCAAAGTGAATACTCAAGCGACAGAGTAACCTAACCATAGAGTTCTGTGAGTTAAAAGCACAAAAGACCGATGTCTAACCTGATGCTTGCTGGATGAAGGTGGAGTTCCTTCTGAGCTCTGTGAGGAAATGATTTGAGCCATGGCCACACAGATGGACAAAGATCTTCAGCACCTGAAACAACAGAACAGCAACAGAATGCAAAGTTGCCCAAAGACAGGAAAGGAAGGAAAATATGTATGGCTTTATGCAACTTCATACATTACATCAACATCAAACAGCTCCATTTCAAAGTTTTAGATTACAGACATCCTGTTCCCACCTTGAGTTTGACATGACAGGACTCCACCTGCAGCCTCTCCAGAAGGTACTCCAACAAACACTGACCACAACCTGATGACTCATGGGAGATTTCTACAGTGCGAATGTGGTTAAGGATCCGATAAACTTGAACCTCTGCAGCACAATATTTAAGTATGTATGATCTAGGCAACGTGATCTTCCCCTGAGCGTAACAGTAGAAGATCACGTGAGAACTGTGAAACGTGAAGAACACACCCACCTGTTTAGAAGCACTTATTTGTAATAACAGATCTACTTAATCAAAGGATCCACATTTGGGGGGTTTCAATAAATCCTTTAAATTAGTGAAAACATGTGAAGATGTCCTTATTTAACTGTTGCTTTGGGAACTATTTCCCTGCATGACCATGTCATACTTATTGTTGAGTGGATACTGGAGATGTAGTTTTTTTCCACTGCGGATATCTGTTCAGAGTAGTAACCTTTATTAAATCAAGTGCTGAACCAATCCATTACTTTCACTGAACAGCTATCACAAGTTTAGGGATACTGGACAAAAAATGACTACAGTGCCTCTTTATGTGAAAACGGAAAATAAGTCACTTAGCTTTGACATCTAACATGTCATGTGGCTGAGCTCTGGACTGGAAAAGTTCTCAATACTGACACCCTAATCTGGTATTGGCTTGATATCCAATAATACTATCAGTGCATCTCTACCGGATATGTGATTGTAGATGAGATCTTAGAAGTATTTTTACAGCTCTCAACTAAACTAATTCACATGTGAGCACAGATACATTTTGCCTTCTGCAGTTACATGGGCTAGCAGGGCTGTGGCTGGACCACAACAGAAACTGCCAAAGGATACTTCCAATCTCTTGGAAGAGGTAGCCGGGACAGGGGTTTTCATCATCTGCTGTGGCCTTCATCAGAGTTGGCACCTTAAGTTGGTGGAGAAAATGATGGACAGTGAGAGATCCAAAATGTGACTCAGATTCCAGATCACGTCAGTCCAAAAGTGACAGCGAGGGCCGGTCTGCTTGTCTGGGTAGTTTTAGCAGGTGGAGAACAGGGGGAATGCCTGTGTATTGCTTTTAGACATTGACGAAACAAGCTGACAAGCCAGGGAAACATGACATGCAATACAGACTGTGTGTCAGTGCGGTTAGCTAGCAGGCTACCTAGGCTAGCAAGCTACTGATTGCACAACACAACAGAACTACACAAACGTTGTGTCGTGTTTGTGATGCCTCCGTTCAAGTGTTGATGGTATTCACAGGCAATAACAACTGTAAACGACACTTACTTTCTGAAGAAAAGCAAGTCTTTCCATAAATGTTGCCATGATTTTGCAATCCAGGCTGCGGGATACTCATCTTCCTCTTCGGTTTCCGTTAGGAAGGCGGGGCCTGAGGTGACAGCTAGCCAATCGTAGCGAACCTCGTTTCTATTGGCTTTCTGGCTTTGCGTAAGCTTGAGCAACAGCGAATCATTTAGACGAGGACAGCGCTCATACTTTGATTGACGTAAAGCTGAGCGAATCACATCACTGGATATTCTCTGTAACGTTTCCTTGATCACAGGGTCAACAATATGGCGCTGCCCATGATTTATCAAGAATGTTTCGCCTGCTGTTTCATATATCTTTCTTTTAAATGCTTTCTAAAGTTATTACAGTGAACAAACAACAGCAACATCTGTTCCGGGAATATCGTTCCTTCTCTACTGTATTTCTAGTTGTCTTCCAAACCTAAAGGATCACTATACCTGTAGTGACAGTGTGTGTTGAGTGCAGCTGCTCCCTCTGACAGCGGCAGAAGCAGCACCATGTCTGGGTCAAACGTCTGGAGTCGTAGCCGGGAAAGAATAAGACGTTTCCCGGAGCTTTTTGCGCAATGTGCAGGAGAGGTGAGGACTGAAAAAGATGGTGGTGGATGTGACCATGTATCTTATCATATTCGAGCAGAAGACATTATTCTCGCAAACCTACCTTCTTCGGAATAGTTCCCACCAAAATGAAAATTCAGTCATGATCTACTCACCCTCATGTCAGTCGAAACTCCATTGACGTTGGTCGGACCACCAAACACACAGTATGTTAGCTATGGTTTCATCTCAGCCTTCTCCCAAACTATTGAAGTAAATGGGACCGTCTTTTTACAGCTCCATGACACTTAAATTTCTCCAAACAGTTCATGCAGCATAATCCAAGAGTTTTGTAGCCAAAAGATTGTGGATCCAAAAGCCCAACATTTACCTAATTGTCTCCTATATTTTCATCACTGACAATGCTCATAATGAGGAGATAATGAGGTAAATATTGGACTTTTGGACCCACAGTGCAATTGTTTGTCTACAAAACACTTCGATTACGCTGCACGAGCTGTTTGGAGAATTTCTGTTTTGGACATTTCTGCTGTTTTTGAAGCTGTTAAAAATGGCTCTGTTAACTTAAATCATTTGGGAGAAGGCTGAGACAGAACAGGGGCTAACATACTGTGTTTGGGGTGAGTAGATAATGACTGAATTTTCATTTTAGGGTGAACTATTTCTTTAAATGGAAAAAGTCGCCAGGGTGCAACGTGGAAAAAATTGTGATTTAGTCTTTTTTTTTCTCTGCCTAATGTCAACCCTGTGTGATTCAGGCAGCAGCTTACGGGAAGTGTGTGTCAGCTACAACCACAAGCAGACAGGAGCTGAGGAAGGACCTGTGTGCCAAGGAGTTTGAGGCACTGAAGACCTGCTTTGCAAATGCGGTGAGTGTCAAAACCACAATCCCTTAATTGACCTAATAATGCTGACAGATGGTTATATCAAATTTGAAAACTCTTCCTTTCTTTCTTACAGGCCAAGAAAGGAGTAAAGTGAATGGAGTCCTTCCTGGATGTGTTTATTCCATGTGGTGTTTCCAGTCTTCACAGTATGAAAGGGGTAAATTCAACTGACCTGCCCCGGGAATCAACATCTAGTGCTGTGAGAGAAGACACTGGCAGGTCTTGAGTGATGCTTGAAGCAAACTCTCCAAGTCTCAATGACAAGAGCACTTTCACGACTTGCTGCTGTGACTGAACTGAATGTGTATGGTGGGTTGGATCTACGAAGAATGAAAAATCAGCTGACACTTTTTCATGCCATACAACAAAATCAGACTACCCACTATTGCAGTGAGGCAAAGTTATCAGTTTTTCTTCTAGTATTCCCGTGTCTTGTAATATACAAGTGAAACAGCAACAGACAATTATGTAACAACAATTATGTACAAATGTGAATAAAATTACAAGATATTGTTTGTCACTATTGTCTGAACACAGGCAATCATGGGTGTAATCCGCAGGTTAAGGTTTTGTCATGTTTTATTTCTTATTAGCAAAATGTTCAAAAATACAATGCACTTGGAAAAAAGTCAGAAAAATAGCCTCTTGTATAAAGCAAAGATCCAACATCTGTTGAAGTGCTAATTGATAGGGGAATCTGAGGAAAACAAAATTGTCAGAAAAGTTACTTGAATTACTGAGACACTACAAACATGATCAGTATTTTCTTCCATTATTCATCCTAACACACTTTACAAAACTTTTTTTTTCTCTGACCAATTGTATTGTTTCACAGTAAATCAAGAGAGGCACAGTGGAAGCAAAAAGGACCACAAATCAAACAAGAACTACCACATTTCCTTTTCATAAAACATTACTGCTGCAGCATATGGATTGGAAGGCACTGACAAATCAACAAAGTTAACAAGAGATACTGAATAATGAATCCGGATCATCTGGATCGAGCTGCTTCATATTCTACAGTTTACAAAACATAAGGCTACACAGCAGTACCTCGTAGCTTCGGCTTTGAACTGAATTCTTTTCAAAAACGAATTTGAAAGATAAAGGAATACGATTGGACACAATACTGAAATGGACTGAACCCACATTAAGTCCTCTATATGAGGAATGTAAATTCAAAGAAACCGTGAGAGCGACTGCTCACTATTCAACATTTCAGAAACATTTACAGTATTTACACGTCGAAGTAACAGATAATCACACACAAACTGACCGGGAAGGATCAAAACAAAATCAGTACAGAAAGAAAAAAATAAAACGCACACATTAATCCCTACACAAAAACAGACTACGTCACTGGAGAATAACAAAGGAATTAAAGTGACTCAAATACAGCCATTGGATATTTGCCCTCTGAAAAACACTCTTACAGTATGGTCTTTGCATAGATTTATATACATTTCAGCAGTGACCCATACAAAACTTTCACCTTTCACCTTTAAAAATAAGTTAATATTTACATAAAA
This sequence comes from Centroberyx gerrardi, assembly GCF_048128805.1. Classification (NCBI taxonomy): domain Eukaryota; kingdom Metazoa; phylum Chordata; class Actinopteri; order Beryciformes; family Berycidae; genus Centroberyx; species Centroberyx gerrardi. Next base: position 19,067,267 of record NC_136016.1, read on the forward strand.
ATAGCTCTTCAATAAAGACTTTGGATTATTTGCAGAGTGATATACAATATCAAAGCAAAAACAAAATATTTGCCAAGCTACTACAATCCTCTTGACCCACTGAAGGAGCGATCAGTAAAGCAGCTTTTGGTTTGTTAGCAAAAGCAACAGAATGACAAGAGAGAGACACCGAATGTTTAATAAATTCCCTGCAGCCACTTCACAGCTCACTCAGTCAGCTTCTGAATATGACTGAAATGTTCCTGCTCATCCAAACCACCTCTGAAGGCAAGTGAGATGTAAGGCGAAGGGCTTCTGGTCCACAGTATTAGTAGGTTCTGCAGGTAGGTGGTGAGTGTGTGTTCACCGGTGACATGAATTTGTTTGTCCTATTGAATGAGAAAGTTGTGTGTGTGATGTATGCGTTACACCTCTTCCTCCGCCTCTGAGGCCTGTTTAATCTGCCGCGAGTGCACCATTGCCCCCGCCAGTAACTGTCCCTCCAGGGCCGCGTGCAAGTCTGAGCCGCCCAGCTCCAGCAAGGGCTCCAGCCCAGGCATCCCCCTGGACGCCCCGGCCTCCTCGGGGAGCCCTCCGGGTCCCAGCGCCCTGCGCCGCCGCCTCAGATCTGTGTCTCCCTGGTCCCTGACCTTCTCCTGGGACCCCTGGGGCTGAGCCTCGGCTTTGATGGCCCCGTCTTCCGGGTCTTCTCCGGGGTCGGCCTGAGCGGCGGCTTTCTCTTTGAGGTCTCGCCCTCCTTTCTTCAAAGGCTCGTCGTCGTCTTCCCCAGCCGCCCGCGCGGCCTCCGCGGCCTTTTTGGCTTCTATGGCTCGCTCCAGCTGGGCCACTCTCTCCCTCGTCTTCTCCAGCTCCTTCTCTTTCTTCACCCTCTCCTCGTTGTCTGCTTTCTGCATCTCCTGACGGACTTTCTCTTCTGCTCGCTCTTTCTCAGCTTTCTCTTTGGCCGCTCTCTTCTGTACTAGTTTCTCTTTTTCTGCTCTCTCTTTCTCCAAATCCTCTTCTCTGGCCAGCTTCTCCCTCTTCTCCCGTTCTTTTTCCACTCTTGCCTGCACCTCTTTCTCTATCCTCTCTTTCTCAATCCTATCCAGCCGTTCTTTTTCCAATCTTGCCTGCACCTCTTTCTCTATCCTCTCTTTCTCAATCCTATCCAGCCGTTCTTTTTCCAATCTTGCTTGCACTTCTTTCTCTATCCTCTCTTTGTCTGCTTTCTCCTTCTCAACCCTATCCAACCGTTCTTTTTCTAATCTTGCCTGCACCTCTTTCTCTATCTTATCTTTCTCTATTTTTTCCTTCTCAAGCCTCTCTCTCTCCATTGTCTCCTTCTCTCTATCTAGGTGTCTCCCTCCATCTTTGGGGAGGGCTGCCTGATCATTCTGTGGTATGGGCTGACCGTCATCTGGTCTTTTTTGTCCCAGTGGAACTCCCCTCGCCCCCAGCTCCCTCTCTTTATGGGACTCTACTGCAGGTACCGCTGCTCCCCCTGCTACTACAACCGGGTTAACCTGGTTGTCTTCCTTGTAAGCCACTGGAGCCGCTACTTTAGGGGCCCCAGCCTCAGCACCCTTATCCCCAGCCTGAGCTTGATTCTGGGGCACAACGTGAGGCTCAGCTCCTCCAGCCTGTGGAGCTCCAGCCGGTTCCTTGGGCTGCTTGGGGTCGGAGGCCTGGGCGGAGTCTTTGGGCTTCGCTGCTCCCCCCTCCTCCTGGATGCCTTTCTCTCCCTCGCCAGGCTGTTTCTGGTGGATCTCTTTGTGTTGCTCTTCTATGACAGCCAGTAGTTTCTCCTGCTGGTCAAGAAGTCTCTTCTGTTGCTCCTGCTGCTCCTTGATCACCTGCAGCAGCACCGCATGGTCAATCTGGCCCTCTACATAGAGACAGAGACGCAAAGTCAAAAACAAAAACATGCAGAAGTAGCTCACTGACAGCCAAACTGCCTCTGAGAACTTTGCATTAGCTAAGTGGATTAGCATAGCAAGATGCTAGGGGATCTGTAAGAAACTTATTAGGTTAATGTGGGGCCGGTCTCTAGGCTAGTGGAGAGGGGAAGGGTATTATACAATGCAGGTTTCCAAGACACAGATTAAGCCAGGAGTACATTTCAGAGATTAAATTTCAACGGTCAGGATTCCACTATGGTTTAGTGTTGTCCTTCCAGGAAACCGGTTTATTCAAATGCACAAACGGGTGTAACATAAAACATAAACTAAGGATGGGCAACAAGAGCTGTACACACACACAAACTACATTAGAGGGCAGGGTGAGTGGGTGGATTGGTGGGGGGTGAAATAATTAGGGATACAGTAAAAGCACCGGTGACTAATTGCTATAATCTTTATCTATAAACTTACTACTAATACTTTACTGACCCAGTGAATGTGAATTACAGAAGATTAGAGAGACAGACCAAGGCAAAGAGAAAAAGAGGCGAGAGGGGATTCATACCTGCAACCAGCTTTTTAATCACTGTGATAGGAGTCCGGCAGAGAAACAGAGAAAAGGGGGTAAAAAAAAAAAAGGACAGGGAGAGAGAGGCAAAAGTAAACAACAGAAAGAGAAAGTCAACAAAGGCCAAAAAGACCGCTGAAGTGTATCAAGCCAAGTCAAGAAGTAAGAGAAAGAAATACATCTGAACATCCCTCCTGTGTTTCACTCCATTTGTACCATCAAAAATAGGTAGAAGTTTTGGCACAATAAGCAAAAACATAACACAAAGACGATATCACTTGAGATAAAAGATAAGCAAAGTGAGACAAGGAAAGAGAGAGGGGCATAAAATAGCATGCTGCAGACCACAGCAAAATCCTTTTCATTCTATTACAATATTGTAATGTAAGTGTTTTTTCATTTCCTTTTTTGTCTAACCCACTTTCCCTCAACCTGCCTCGTCTACCTCTCCTTCAGTCAGTGATTTCCTACAATTCCCAGAATGCCCTTCGACAACCCCCAGAGAACAGATGTGAACATGTTGCATTCAGCTCTGGGTTATATGTGTAGGTGGAGAGAGCAACAGCGATGGTGTAGTGAGAGAGAGTGGGGAGAGAACAATGCAGCGGTGTGTTGGGCCTGGTTGTCGAAGAGGGTGTTGTGTTTCACATGCTATAAGCAACAGATCCACAAAGACGTAAGCTGTGGCTGCATTGCATTCTGGTCTATTGAGGCTACTGTGGGTGGAGAAATTGGTCTCTCTGCCTCTTCTACGATGGATTTCTCCCTGTATGACTGTTGAACGTCGGTGCAAAATGGCGGCTCTAGAAAGAAGCCCTCGCTCTTTGATTCTGAAGGACTGACACCAAAACCTGATGTTTACTGTTGAGGTTTTAGATCGCAGAAAAATGCCCTGCTATCAAACTCCATTGTAGCTGTGACATGACATCAGGTTGTCTAAATAAGATAAATAAGAAAAATACATCCCCAAGCAACAAAATTGGCCCAGAAATAGAAATTGTTTTAGGGCGAATTTTTTCTTTAACATGATAGTCAACTGGATTCTTCCCCTTTTACACAGCATGTCACTGATTTGACAGCTGCTGAGTAAAAGGACCTGAAATCCCAAGCCTACTCCCCTTCACTTAAAAGTATTCTACTCCATCTGCTGCCTTACCGTCCATCTTTTCGTCCGCTCCATCTTTGTTGTCTGCAGCTGGAGCCCCGTCTGCAGCAGCATGGTGTTCTCCTTCAGGAGGTGGAGCTGAAGGATCACCAAATATCACAAAGTCAAACCTATTAGAATGCTTTCAATGCAGGTACAGCACAGGACTCTAGAGTCTGCTATTTTTTATTGCTGTCTTTTCACTGAGCTGGTCTCCTAATTAGTTATACAGGCATAGTGACAAATACTCACGTTTCCCCGCAGCCTCTGGGGCTTTGCCCACATTATCCACCTGTGCTGCCGCCGCCGCCGCAGCCTGATCAGCCACCGCAGCTGCATTCCCAGCAGGGAGATCTTTCACAGGATCCAGTTTCTCCGCTTCCTTTAGCGGGGGAACTTCCTGCTTTTTGCCTGCCCCCGCCCCCGGCTTCTCCAGCACCTCATTGGGCTTGACTTCACCTCCACCCACATCCGCTTCCTCTTTCTTCACAACCGCCACTGCAGGCTTCTGTTTATCCTCAACCTTCTCCTCTTTTTTGTCCTTTACTTGCTCCCCTTTGGGCTCTTCCTTTCCTTCTTCTCCGCCTGCATGAGGAACAGCTTGTTTCTTATCCTCCTCCAGCTCTGCATTGTTCTTTCTCGTGTCTATCTTGACCTCGTCGTGAGGGATGGGCGGTTCGTGGCGATGGGCCTCCCCCTCTGGCACCGCGACACCTGGGGAAACAGACAAGACGTCACCCATTCTACACGGTTCAACCACTGGCTGTGAAGCTTTCCAACCCCCATTCCATACAGCGAAAACTAGACTTTGTCAAAGTCTGCAAGGTCAGTAAAACTGCTGTTAGACAAAAGTTCATATTAACTGGTACAAAGGGTGGTTAGGATTATCCCAGAAAACCTGACCCCTCCTCCCCAGATGTCCCATGGCATCTGGAGTCATGAGGTTGCCCCACAAAAGTGGCTTTACCCCCTTGTTTTGGTTCTAGGTTTAAAATTTTATATAAGTTCCACTTTAGATTCCACCCCTGGTTCAGTTTCCATACCAGCGTCAGGACGGTCCAGCTGCACCTCCTCCTCTTTCTTCCTCTCAGGCAGTTCCACTGGCCCCTTAATCTGGGGGGGCTCCGCCGGGTCCCTCTCCACGGGTTGCACCACCTCCACGACGGGGAGTTTAGGTTTTTCCATCTCCGCTGGCTTGTCTATACACAGACACACAAACCATGGCCTATTATAACATACTTTGAATGGGTTTCATGGAGTGCTACTGTATATCACTTACATTAATATGTAATATCTCAGTAGCCCAATACTGCTGCTGACTAGCTTTTTACTTGCCTTTTCCACATTTTTTTCCACAGACTTAGCCTATGCAGTCAGTCAGAAAGATGTAAGACATATTACTGCAATTAAATTAAGAGACCATAAATATGACACCTCATCTATCCCAGGTTTTTCTCTTCTGAGAAAAGTAATGTTACTGTAATTCATTAGCACCAACACTGGCCCTGATATTTAATTGGATTTTCTCACCCAACTTAAGTGCTGGCATTAAAATACACTGACACTCAGGAATATCACACACTCACTCTATGCACTGTTTATATTTAGCTGCTATTAATTTCATACGGTCTAGTTGTTTTTGTGAGCATATCCACTAGATGGCAGCAAACACTCTGACAATGGCGAAAGGCGGACACACAATAGGTACAATATGAGAGAGAGAGAGAGAGAGAGTGAGAGAGTGAGAGAGAGAGAGAGAGATGTATCCACTTGATTGCCCAAATTAAAACTAAAACTGACATAAACAGGAAACAGGTGTGGAGGTGGACCCATGTGGGTTTCAGCTGGAGCAAAGATGGAAAGGAAAAATGCAGTAAAATGGAAACAGGGTTAAGACAGAAAGAAAGAGACAGAAAGGCAGAAGAGAGATTTTTTTTTGTGTCAGGGAACAGGTTAGAAAAAGAAGCAAACGGGGAAAGGAGAGGAAGTGAAACTGGAGGGTGAGGCTGTCCTTTGGTCTGGAGAGTTGTGAAGCTCCTTCTCATTTTCATCATCCCTCTCTTCCTCCCTCTCTCCCTCCATGCCTCTCCTGTTTCAGCCTAAACGGGAGAACACCGACTCTCAGGTTTCCTCTCCGCCTCATCTCCATTTGTTTCCTCTGCACCCCTGCACCCTCCCCAATCCCCAAGCCCATATCACCCCCTTCCCTTTATGCAGTCAGAGCTCGCAGGCATTTTATAGCTGCCACAGGAGATATGGGGGGGAAGATGGGGAGGTAGACAATGTATTTTGGGGGGGGTAGGTGGGGGTGGCAGGAGAAATGAACAGAGGTAGAGGGGATGGGGGGGGGGGGGGGGGGGGGGGGGGTGAGAAATTGCTGGAGTTTGAAGGGCATCACTCTCGCTCCATCAATGTCAAGCACTCAGCGCTGCTCTTAGATATTATCAAGAGGTTATCTCCTAGCCCTGCCTGTCTGTCTATCACTCACTCACTCACCCAGAGTCTTTTCCTCTGCCTTTTCTTCTCAGAGAGATGAAACAAACCCTTTCTTTCGCTTTGTGCTTTTCTTTTATTCTGTTTCATTCTCTTTACGTTGGTCTTTAAGGACGCTGCGGTCCAAGTCTTCAAAAATACAACAAGCAATAAAGATGTCTCTCCTGCCACCGGTGTCTGCATATAATTTTATGCGGCATTGCTGTCCACTTTCAGATGCTGCAGACACCTCTGGCTTCAGCCCTTTGAGGTAAATGTTCCCATGCCTCATTAGCAAACCACTTTCGTCTACAGTCCATCAAGTGGATAACTGATCGGCAGCCATTAGCGCATGTCATGACGGTCTTTACCGTGTATCTCATGGAGGTCCGGTACCAGCAGCAGGTTGCTCTTGTCAGGGGCAGGCGGAGGCGGGGCTTGGACTTTGGGGGCGGGGCTACTGGCCGAAATTGACAGGGTGGTGAAGGTGCTGATCAGCAGGATGCCCAGACCCACCCACAGCACCAGCTACGGGCGAGAGGAGAGAGAGGGGTACAGGTAAGAAATGGTGCATAAACTTCTACTTCCAGGCAGCAAATGATGCGCTTGGACAAGTGGAAATGTTGTCTGTGTCACCTGAGCGATGAGGCCGTTCTTCTGGATCTTTCTGTAGATGAGAGCAGGGCATATGAAGCAGATCATACTGCCCATGGTGGCTCCAGTCAGACCCAGAATGGTTTCCACTGAGAGAGAAAAGGAGAGAGAAAGAGAAAGAGAAAGAGAAAGAGAGAGAGAGAGAGAGAGAGAGAGAGAGAGAGAGAGAGAGAGAGAGAGAGAGAGAGAGGCAGGAAAATTCACAAGGATTATCTTGTGGTCCTGTATAGCTCAGTGAGCAGAGGCACCAACACTGCCAGGGGTCAGAGGTTTGATTCCCACTGGGGCCACCGGCGCATATCTCTTCAGCTGGAAAACTCAAAACAACACCCCAAATCTGCGCAGCTCCATTCATACCTGCCTCTGCCATTCATACCCGCCACCAGCTCCGCCCCCCCGCCCCAGGCTCCAGGCTCCAGGCCATGGCTCCAAGCTCCTGGCAGCAGCGAGCCCCAGCCCCACCCCTGTCTCTGTGGACCTGGCTGGCTGGGCGCTGGGCCCAGGGCCCATCCTTCATCCAGAGGACGGAGGCCATATTGTCTCCCTCAGATTTAGTGTCCATTCTCCCCAGGGGCCCTACCTCCCTTCTCCTCACTCTATTAGTCTGATTAGATACACAAAGAGCCAGCCAAACACACTGTGTGAGTGCGTGTGTGTGTGTGTGTGTGTGTCCACCCAATCAAAACTTTAACAAACAGCCACCATATAAAAGGATGAATAAAACATATAAACTAACCCCAACCTTCACATCTCCATCATTCTGGAGCTGTTCGTGAGAGGGACAGAGAGAGAGAGGAAGAACCTGACGGAAGGAGCCAATATGGGTGTGTACATGGATGTGTGTGTGTGTGTGTGTGTGTGTGTGTGTGTGTGTGTGTGTGAGTCTGGGAGAATAATAGCCCTATCTTCCCGTCTGCCCGTCTAAAAGGAGATAAAAGTTAGGGCCCTGATTTAAGGACTGTGTTAGAGTGTGACAGTCACTGAGTCGTAAAGTCATATTCACACACGTCGTAAAGCTCCCCGGCTACTCCGCCTACATAAAAGAACACATGCACCTTAAAGACCTCCAGTCAGCCAGCTACACACACACACACACACACACACACACAATCTCAATCCATTCAATCCACGCACGATTGTTCACGCACACAGAATGTACCGTTGGGGATGAGAATGCCTCCCAGCATGGTGCCAAATACGATGCAGAGGGTGATCATCTTGAAGCGCAGAGGAGGCATGTACCCCCCGGCAGCAAACGTCCCATCCTTCTGCTGTGTGGGAGAAAGAGAGAGATGGAAAGAGAGAGAGAGAGAGAGAGAGAGACAGAGAGAAAATGTAGCAACATTACCCAGATAAGAAGGTGACCTCAGGGAAATGATTCAGCAGTTTCCAGTATGATTGCCGACCGCAATAAGGGCACACAAAGACATTTCTGGTGTTACTGCGGGTGTGACAGACTATAAACGCTACATATGGATGAGGGAGTGTCTTCAAACATATGGGAAGTGTGTGCGGTATGTGTGCTCACCTGCTGTTCGAAAAGCATGGTGTTGATGGCCTGGCGGCAGGGCAGGATCATCATGGGGAATCCCACGGCCACGGACATCATGAAGCCCACCCGGATCATCTCCGTCACCAGGTTGGACGGGAAGTTCATCAGCACGTTGCCCGCGATGTTCTCCGTGAAGCTGACGTAGCCGAAGAAGCCCACCTGGGGGGGGGGAGGAGCGAGGAGGAGAGAAGGGACAGCAGAAAGTAATGTGGGAGAGAAATGAGCAAGAAGAGGAGGAGAAGGAGGGAGGAATGAATATGAAGAGAGGAACCGAGAATTGGACAGAGGTTCCTCATCGTTTCCCAAATGACATTGGTGTGCACGTGCATAATGCTTCTGCTGTCCGATGAAAACATAACCGTTTCCAAAAATCGACTTTAAAATTGAATTTACAAAGACAACTATATATTTTTTTAAACCGCAAAAAGCAGTTCAATTTGGTTTCATGGGACCTTGAAACGTTTTTCACCACATTAAGGATATTAAACTTTCAATTCAAATATCAAAATGAAAACAGGGTGTCTGCAAGTGTGTTTTTCTTTTTTGTTAGAATGAAATATAAGACCAAATTAATTTCACCACTGATATAAAATTTTTTTAAAATAAATGTAAAAATACACACTTTAGTGCTTTCAGTGTGTGGGTCTGGGTGACTGGTCTGATTTCTCACGAGAAAAACAGCGGCCCAAGAAACCGCAACATTTTTAAGACCTTTAAAACTACGCTGAAGACTGCATTTAACAGCATTCAATGACCTTTGAGGCCTTTTAGACATTTTAACACTTTTCAGGACCTGCAGACACTCTGGAATAACACAATATAAAAATCGCGAGGTTTCCGCGTGACAGCAGCAATAGTGACAAATGCCATCGCCGTGAATGAACGGTGGAAGTGCGTCTCCACTCACAGTGATGTAGAAGGTGGTGACCACGTTGAGGGACGAGGTGAAGATGGTGCTCATGCGTTTGACGGACGGCTCGTCCAGGCTGTCGTAGGTCGGCAGCACCTGCCTGTGAGAGACAAGCAGCCCCACAACAACACACTCTGCATGCCACATCAGACGGCACCACACTGGGAGGCTTATTGTGCATTCATGTGCTGCCGGGACATTCGGACACACGACTTTCACATCACGAAGTACCACTCAGAACGTCCTGAGTCTGGCTCTGATATCTGGGAAATTGGTGTTCTAGATCAGTGGTTCTCAACGTGGGGTCCGGGGTCCTTGAGGGGGTCCCCCAGCAAATTGATGAATTGTTAAACTTCACCATTATTTAATTTACAAGACGTTGACACAATTAGAAAATGCAGAAGAATGACTATTTTGATCATAGTTTCACTGTTATCTCTCTACCTACAATACAGATAGTCATGGAATTCTGGACAAAATCATATCTAACAATAAAAATATTCTCAGATTTGGGTCCGAGAGACAAAATGTCATCAAATGGGGGGTCCGTGGCCCTAATGTGGACTAAATTAGGGGTCCTTGATATAAAAAAAAGGTTGAGAATCACTGTTCTAGACGATGCACGAATTGGCCGAGTTGTGACATTGCTGCCAAAATGGCTGACAACATGGAATTAAAATGACAGTCCAGATAACTGCTTACTTTAAACTTGATAAATCACCTTATGCTTCTCTTTTCCTCCTCATTTCCATGCAGGTACTGGTAACAGCGCTGCAGATTTTTTAGTTTTTAAATTAGGAGGCAGACATAAATCAGAGGCTTCAGAACCTCCGTGTTTGTTTTTATATCCTACCGAAAAGCACGTGAATGCTCAAGTCGGGTGTCACAGTTAGGAGAAAAATACATCCAATGCAACATTACTACATTATTCAGCATGGAATAAAACATGAAAACTCTAACATGAGCTCTGCTTTGTAATCTCAAATTAATAATTAGGGATTGCTTCATATATATATTGGAGACAAATGAAAAAAAAAGATCAGGAATGTTTTGCATTTTTTTTTATAACAGCACAAAAAGCAGATGATTTTCAAAAATGGCAGTAGATGGAAACAATGTCATGGCAGTGGGGGTGTGTCAGAAGTGTTTGTGTTTGTGTGTGTGTACAGTATGCGTGCGTGTGTGTGTGTGACACAGAGTGGGTGACAGTAGCCAAGGCCGACTGAGGTTGAGACTGAGACTGAGTTGGTGGGCGTTATCTTTCACCGGTCTCCCTGTCTGTCTGCCTGTCTGTCTGTCTGTCTGTAAACCCACGTGTCTGTCTCCCTGCCTTCCTGGGGTGTCTGTCATATTCTGCACTGTACTATAAGAGAGGGTTGGGGGGGGGAGGGGGCATCGGCACATTAACCAGCGAATTTACAGGCCTTATATATTACAGCTAGTGCCTGGCAGGTTTTAGAGCATTATAAACTTTCCTGGCAGAGTCTTTGTGCTCTCCTTCCCTCTCTCTCTCTCTCTCTCTCTCTCTCTCTCTTATATGTATGTGAGAGGGAGAAAGAGAAAGAGATAGAGAGAGAGAACAAGCGAGAGAGAGAGAGAGTAAGAGACCATTACTCTCTCTGCCTCCCCTTCTCTCTTTCCCTGTCTCACTTTCACACACACTAGTTTTATGAGCGAGCACTGTCCCATGGTGCTATTCTTTGACGCTTGTTTAATCTGCGAACCAGTAAATCTCATGGCCAAGGTTAAATAAAACGGCATATTGTAAGCAGGGAGCTAAAAGATCTAACACTCACTCAATAGTCCTAACTCAGAACCCGATGTGTTTTTATTTGCTTTACGCCGCTCTTAAATGGAGGAAATATGACAGAGAATGCCTTTAAAGCGCATTGAGGATGTTTGTGTGTATCTGTGTGTGTGTGTGTTGGGCTGTATTGTAGATAATACCATTAACTTGGCTTCTAACGCATGTTGACAGTAGCATCACAGAGGGACATTTTCATCGCACATGTTTTTTCTTATGTCCCTCTATTACAGGCTAACTGCTCTTCACTGTTCAAACGGTTCAGCCAAAAAACAACGGGGCCAGCCCTCGTCCCACCATAATGGTGATGTTAAGTAATGCTTTAACTGAAAGTAAACACATTTCATGAATGTAATAAAAATCCAATGTGCTGAGAGCTGTTTAATCAGCCTGTGAATACATCAGTGTGTGTCTGTAAGATGGCGGCTGTCCAATGTGTTGATTAGTGGTTTGGCTTAAGCTGCCTGCCGCCTAACGGAGCGCTTGCCTCGCTCTGCCTGACCACAGGCCAAGAAATCACCCTGCCAAATATCACTCAGCACTGCTAGTGGGAACCAAGCACAACACACACACACACATAAACACACACAAGCATGCAAAACGCGCGCACATGCACACATTTCTTCCTCTTCGAGCGCGCACACACACACCTCTCTCGCTGACAAACACGCCTACCATACCGTAATGTCGTGTTGCTTTCGTGTGATTACAATAATTAAAGTCTCGTTTCAGTCTCAGCGCCACAGTCACCCACTCCTGACACCTACCTCACTCACACACACACACACACACACACACACACACACACACATACACACACCCCCATATACCACCACCCAACCATCTGGCCCCTAATGACCTCCCATAACACTCTTTACATGCTTCCCCAACACCACATTCCAATCAAAGATAAGACTTCGTATACCCAGATCCCATTAGGCCTTCACACCCTCCAAAACCCCAAACGTTACCCTTCACCCCATCGACCCACCACCAACCCACAGCAGGCACTAGGGCGTGGAGGACAGGACAGCAGAGGCAGCGACAGAGCATGCAGATGGGTGAAAATGGAAGAATGAATGAAAAAAGTGATGAGGGAAGTCCTGATTAGGCTGAGGAGTGGAAATATTGCCACGCGTTCTTTGCAATCACTGTGGGGGAAAGTTAATGGAATGCAATGATAGGCATGAAAAGCCTCTTACTATCTGCCAAAAAAAAAAATTCTGCTCTTAATGTAGAAGTTTGTCACACTAGCTGGGTTTCCATCCAAGTATTTTTTTTTTTTTGAAAATTATGATGTATCAAATTAAAAATGCTGAATGGAAACAGCAAAACAATGTCACAAAAAAAGCTTTTATGCTCATTTTAAGTGGAAAGGGTTTTGGCGATGAAGACATTATGCGACAAATTGTAATGGAAACGCATTTGTGGAATAAATAATGACGAAGGCTTGGCATGACTGGTTCAGTTTCACTGCACAATAGTCCAAAGTGGTTTTGGACATCCTGAAATATCTGTCCACCACAACCTCCCAGAAATGTCATACCGCTCTCCCTCCCATGTATAAGTCTTCTTCATGGTTGCATGGCCATTAGTTGGTGCCACACAATATTGCCAAGTGCCTTCCTTTGTTTTCGTCTTTGGATGAAAGCATGCAATATGGCCAACGTTAGCTGATACTTAAGAACAATAACAACCTGCCCAAAACTAATCAATTCTTGAAAGGCTATTTCCATTTTCCCTGCACCTAATTTGCATTTCATTTTTTGCGACATTTCAAAAGTTTGCGTAAAATTCACTTGACAGTTGGATGGAAACACAGCTTTCCAATAAGAAACCTCTGCTTGCCCTGACTGCCAAACTGAGTTTTATTCTTATCATGTCTGATAAAAGAAAACAATTTCTTGGACGACAAGCGGTTGAGATCTCACGACAACATGAAGAGGTTAATTACAGAGACAGCGTACCTAACGGCGGCACAGAGATGGATGAGCTGAATGTTTAGGTGAACAGCTGTGAAAAGCACAACAGCAAAAATAAGCAGCCTCCCTTTGCAACCAGGACTCCTTTAACACCACCACCCCCCCTCCCTCTCTCCACCACACATCTGTCCGTCTCCCTTTACATCACGAACCCACCCCAAACCCTCCACGGTGTCTTAAAGGAATAATGCAGGTATTCATGCACCGATTGTGACGTTTGCTAAATTTCTACATGCAGCAATGAAAGATTCAATTCACTGTGCCACTGCAGGAGTTAGAGAGTGGAAAGTGAAAGGCCACGTTTCAGCATCTACCCACCACATGATTTTTAGGGCTACAGTCAGATTTTCCCTATACTGGATCTATGAGCTTCCAACTTAGGATTCTTTATAGAGTCTTGTTTGACATTAGCTTCATTATATGGTCCTGTGCGGGTGGAGGGGCGGGAGGAGTACTTACGACTGACAGGCGAAGGCCATCCCACAGATGGGGAGGCAGCGAAACACGCCCTCCCAGCGCACCAAACTGACCCGCCCCAGCCACCAGCCACTGAGCAGCCCGTGTTTGAACGAGGACAGCACCATCTGAGGGGAGGGAGGGGGGGAGGGAGGGGAGTTACGGACCAAACCAAACGAAGACAACTGGGGGGGGAGGAGCACGGAGAAGAGGTGGGGGGGGGGGGGAGTGGGCGCCCGTGCTGAGGGCTGGCGGACAGATAATGAAAGTAATGAATGAGGTAGAGGAGAGAAAACCAGAGAAAATGACAGGGGGGGGAAACAATACAGAGACATGACAGGAAACCCCATACTGAACAAAAACCTGCCACGGCTAAAAAGGAGAAGTAATGAACCTGAAGGTGATAGATGATAAACAGAAGTGAAATAAAAATCACAGGCATATGAAAAGTGAACGTAACATTTCCCGTCTCTTGCCACTTCCATTCCCCGATCCCGAAGGGATGCAGAAAGCTCCGTAACCCTGCAGCCTCCCACACCCAGACCCGGGCCACTCATCCTGGGTATGGGGCACAGATGGGTGGTGGTGGGGGGTGGTGGGGGGTCAGCTGGACAGTAAGGGCAAGCAGAGCCAACAAACATGACACCATGACACTTTCTCTTGACTGTATTACACCCCTCTGCCTTAATGCTACTGCCACTGAAGACACACACACGCACACACACACACACACAGCTGAAATGGCTCAGATCAAACCTGAATTAAAGTGATGTTTAACTTTAACTGGTAGGATCTTGGGTTGTGTAGCCTCCTGGCCATTATATATAACCCCAAATGAAGAAAATAGTATTTGTACGAATAATCGTAAAGAGGCGGAAAAAAAACTGGGAGACAGGACTTTGACAAAGCAGATTCTGCCAACATATAAAAATAAATATACTATTTTCTTTGCTCCAGCGGTAGAAATTCCTTCCTCCTCCGACCGGATTTTGGTGTTGCACTTGCTCAAACTGAAAGGTTTAATAAACATAAAGAAAGCGATTCACCTAACCACAATTCATGACAGGACTAGTTTTTTTTAGATATTGTCAGACTCGGCTTTGTTCGCATTCCTTTGTGTGCTAGTGAAGTGTGATTTGAAGTGTGATTTTGCAACCTGTTCTGCCATATAATGGCAGAAAAAATAGAGAGAAAAAAACACAATTCACCAATCGTCTCTACGGGAGCAACAGATAACAGAATTTGGGATTTTGGGGTTGTATCATGTCCAGGAAGCTACACAACCCTAGGTTCTAGTAAAGTTTAACATCGCTTTAAAGGTGAAAAATGGGAATGAGTGAGAGGACTGGGAGGAAGGCTCAGGTGGGTGGGGGTGACTGGGTGGCGGGGTGGGGGGGTGAGGAGCTGAAAGTCGCAGGGGAAAAACACTGGGCTCCCTTTAGCTCCAAAAACCGGTACCTTCCGCACCCCCTCCCCCCACTGCCCTTACTGGGGTGTTATTTTGGGGGCGGTTTCCGTGGTTTACTTACGGGTGACAGCAGAAGGTTGTGGCGATAATGGGCAGGCACTGAATGACGCCCTTGAGCCGCCACAGGTGAACCCGCTCCAACCAGGAGCCCGAGACTATGCCGTAGCGCAGAGAGGACAACACTATCTACAGCACCGGCAGCAGGAACAACAGCAAGACACAGGAGGAGGAGCGGGAGTGGAGAGGAGGGGAGGGATCGGTGAGCGGGAACGAGGGAGAGCGGGACGACATGGAAGGTGGGAGAGGAACAAAACAGTGTGGGATGAGGGAAAGACGAAGACGAAGAGGGAATGCGGTGCGATGAGCAGAGGGGAAGAAGGAAAGGGAGGAGAAAAACGAAGGGTAGGATGAAAGGAGGGAGGGAAGGAGATACGTCACTGTTAGAGGGTTAGAGGTCTGGACCGGGCCGAGCCGGGCCTGGTACTAAAGCCAAACACACACCACACCGCTGCTCCAGGTTTTGGCCATGCTACGGGACTAGAAGTCAGATCACAGAGGTCGGTCAGAGAGATCGAACACTAACTAGCACCTCAAAGCCTGTGGAAACACGGCTACAGCACAAAGTCACACAACTGAACAAAAACTCTGCACATGCATATTTAACAATGAGGAGCAAGAAAATACTGTGTTGGTAAGGAACGGGAAGTTCTGTGCATTGAAGCAAATAAGGAACAGAGTTAACACGGACTGCATGATTACACTTAGCAAAAGAATATTCAAAAAACCTCACAGCAAAATAATACAATTTCAAGTTACAATGGAAGGCCAATAACATTAAGGCTGGGTAAGCTGCATTGCAGGCTAGAAGACCTGTTTGCAAGTATTCAGATGCGCTCTTTGGGGAAGAGGCAACAGCAAACAGGCTTTAGAGTCAAAAAAGTAAAACACGTAACATAAAAAATACAAAAATGTTTTTTAAAAAAAAGCCTATAAAAGCTTGACACTCCAAACAAAATCAAAATCCAAAATGCAGTGAGGAAAATTGCCCCCTATGACCAGGAAAATGTGAATGAAATGAAAATTGATCATCTCACCCTGGTAGATCTGCTCAGTCAACGCACACCAGTCCTGAATTTAATCCTCTATGTAGTAGGACTCGATGATTTTGACATTACCTAATCATTTTGCTAAATATTGTGATCTCTTTTTGCATTTTATATCTATACCTCGACTATTTCCAACTGCAGCAGGAACATTTCAATGAAATTACATCTTTCAATGTTGCTGAATTCTGATTATTAACTGTGCAAACTAAAATGATGACATACTGTACATACATGACTAACTGTGCTGCCCTACTATGTAGCCTAATAAAGCCTTTTTATCTTTTTTTCCACAGTGGACAGTCATGCCTCTTTGCGTGATGCAGGCTACTCAGTTCCAGAGCCTATGGTTGTCTATGTGGCGGCGGGCTCACCGTGAACATGAAGAGGGTGTAGAAGATGAGGGCCATGGCGGAGAAGGACTGGATGGAGGACATCATGTTCCTCTGCAGACTCAGAGGCAGCACGATGAACAGGGACACGGCAATCAGCAGCAGCACCCGAAAACTGCCAGTCACCTTTAGAGGATGGTGTGACACGATCATACAATGATAATACTAGTTCTCAACTTTACTTTACTCATAAGTATTTTCCAAAACAGTTAAAAAGTGCAATAAAAGTATTACTAACAATGAGGCAAAGGGGCAAATACAGAACAAAAAAACAGTGGCAAAGTAATAAACTAACAACAGGTAAAAGCAAGTTTATAAAAGTGTGTTTTTAAGAGGAAAGCAGCAGGCTGTAATGGAGAAGTAACTTATGACCAGATCATTTTAGTGTTAGAAAATGTTCTGAGTGATGCATATTCCAAAAGGCAAGATCTCAGACCTGTAAACCCAACAGCTGAGCGAAGAAATTCGAGCCCAGATCAGCGATGACAACGTAGAAGGCAATACAGGTTCCCAACATCAAACCTATCATACTGCAGGGATAAAGAGAGAGATGGGATAAAGAGAGAGATGGGATAAAGAGAGAGATGAAATTCACTAGATTACTTCTGGCAAGGGTTGCACAATTATACCCAAAATTATAGCTTTAATTATTGTGCTAGACCTTGTGATCACAAGCCTAAATCACGATTATTAGTCTCCATGATTTTGGGAACAAAACTATTTTATTTTACATTTGGGCTCTTATATCTACATCTTGACTATTTCAACTAAAACAGGTACTCTAAATGACAAGAACTGAATTTAATGTTTCAATACTGCAAAGTCTATGGTTATTCATTAAGAACATTTAAATCACAATATACACGTATACATGACTATCATGCAGCTCTACTTCATGCTCATGTTTTCTTACAGATTGATGTGTGCTTTGAATAAACAATGAAACTCACCTCGTCTCCACCAGTGTTTTGCCTGGTTTCCCATAAGCATGGAAGGCTGCAGAGAAACAGGTGATATCAGTGTGAACAACAACATTTGGACAAATAGACGGCAGCGTGGCGAGATAAAACTCCTCAAAATAGTCTCTTTGCTTTAATAGTACCTGGGATTGACCTGGCTTGAACTATTCTTATCTAGCTTTCATAGCACACTAGTTGCATCTAGAGGCACCCAGTCCAGCGTGTTCTAGTGTTACAGTACAGCAGCTTAAAGTGGAAATCGCCAAATTCTTTGTTTTGTCCTTGTTTTCTTTGTTGTTTTTATTTTGGTGATATCTTTGGTGCAAAGCGCACATCACTGTGGTGTTTCTGCACTGCACTTCCCAGAGATCACCTGTCAATCAAACAGTGTGGGCGGGACTGTGACGTCTTTTTCCTTGGATTTTCTGTTGATGAAGTTTGAGTTTCTGTAGGTGCCGCTCTTTTCTTTGTCTGTTCAGTCATGGTGGCTATCGCTGCTCATGCTAACTACCCAGTTCTTCTTCTGTTTATTCCCAACAAACCGCTGTTGCTGCTGCCGGAAATGTAAAACACATCACTTCCTGTGTGCCAGAGGACTTTTCCCAGGAACCAGGTGTTTGTGCACATGTGAAAACTTTAACGACCTGGATACAGGCTGCCTGAATCACTACTGTGTTATATCAACCAGCGATAGAAAGTAGCAAAACTGACAATCATTTACATGCAAATGTCACAGATTATTACTTTAAACTCACCCAATCCAGCATAGGTCCTACGTTTGGTGCTGCTGGCTGTGTGGACCAAGAACATGCAGGACTGGTGGGTCATCCATGAACAGAAGAACAACAAGATAGTCCCCAGTACTATCCCACACTGTGAGGAGAGAGAGAGGGAGAGGGAGAGAGGTATCCAATCAGATCCATAAACTTGTCCTAAAATCTGGTCATTTTCCTAAAATCTGGAGAATAGGTCTAATCACTACTATTTTGACATCAAAAATTATAGAGGCATCTGTGTTACGAGTAACACTGATAAAATCTTCTGCAGATAGCGGACACTTGATGCCGTGGCCAAGAGTCAAATCGGTTTCTTACCAAACTACAGTAAAACTGACCGTATTTAAACTTAAAAATTACTAATTATAAAATGAGTCCATCAAACAAAAAGGAAAAATAATTGCACCCGTCATAGATTTCATAGAAAAGCATTTGACTCAATCTGGCATGAAGGTCTATTCCATGACATTTTCCAAACTGCCATTGGGGGGAAAGTATGCAATATCATAAAATCTATGTATACTAATAATAAATGTAGTATTGCAGGGTTTCTACACATTTTCAATGGTAAAGGTCCATGCCTGTCAAGACCTTAATTTTTACAGTGCAAACTTCTCACCCATATTTCATACATCTAACTACATAAATTGATAATATTACCAGTCCACAGTCTGCCTCAAGGGCAGGCAATGTGCAATGTGATGGTGAGTGTCCAGACTTTTTCCAATATTCCTAGTTTTTTTTTGGTGTTTTTCCAGACTTTTCAAGACATGGGGATTTTCAAACAGATTTTACATACATTTCCATAATTGCCAGACCCTTGTGGGACCCCT
Organism: Centroberyx gerrardi; assembly: GCF_048128805.1. Lineage (NCBI taxonomy): Eukaryota > Metazoa > Chordata > Actinopteri > Beryciformes > Berycidae > Centroberyx > Centroberyx gerrardi. The sequence continues at coordinate 19,086,217 of NC_136016.1, forward strand.
GGTATTAAAATTGGAATAAAAATGACAAATGACCGATTTCTTCAGCCAAGGGCATGGTGTGTGACGGGCCAAACCAGTTCCACCTACCTGGGCTTGTTGATAAAAGCCTCAGGAAAAGTAAATACACGCACTTCATGATAAAGCATGCAGGGATTATCCATCTACAGGATATCCGTATTACAAATTCATTATTTTCCCCTAAGGAATATACACCCAAATTCATAATGAGAATAAAACCAGATGCATCTGTAATTGGCATGAAGAATATCAAAATTAAAACTTAAACCCGGCTATCCCTATGATTCTGTGGAAAGTAATTATAATACAGCAGAATCCCTTGTTTCAGTAAAAGACAATTACTTTACTTGGAGACCACGACTTGACAATTGAAAAAGGTTGTCATCAAAATTCATGGCAAGAAAGATGTGAATGTCGCTGTTCACAATGCAAGCAAAAATGACTCAAGAAAACATGCATACTATCCTAAATATCTCCCTATCAGAGATTCAGAGATGTGTATTCCCCTTCCAAGCCCTAACACAAAGAAAAGATGAAAACTGTATTAAGCAAGGAGACATCTGACGTTGCTGCAATTTTTGTATATTTACGTCATAATTCCCAGTATAAGAGTAACAAAGATAATATTGGTAAGACAAACAGAATACTGCTGCAATATTATCATGTAAGACTTAGTTTTACTGTATTTGTGTGTAATTATTTATTTTGATTCTGTTCCTTTTGTTAAAATATATCGGTAAGTACTGTATGAATATGTAACATGCATTTTGCATTTTGATTGAGGACAACATGCATACTTGTCATGCTAATAAAGCCAATCTCATTCTGTAGGGCGATGAAGGAGGAAAAAAATATTTTAGCAGGTGCATTTTGGGAATTCACTCAAGCCTGGAGAGAAAAAACAGTAAAGCGCAGAGTAAACAACCAAAAAATGAACATATGGTCTTTGGTATTTACATGCTGATATACACTACAGCACATGTGGCACATGACCCAGGAAGTAGGCTGGAATAGTTTACAGCCTATAGGTTCCTATTGAGGGTGCTGATCACATGATAATGACTGTAACTCTTTAAGTGCAACACCAAGCTCTTCAGTGTTTTGCTCAAGGGCACTTCAGCAGGGCAGACTTTGGCAGAAACAGGGGCTTGAAACAAGTCAACAGGTGTTATGCCAAAATGTGTTTCCACAAAATAAAATGTACTTCCCCTGTGTATCCTCCCCTTGATTTCGCATCAGGGAAGAAAATAACAGTTATTACAATTTTTGTGCATTGTTTTCAACGTTTAAAAAAAAATGGGATGGGAAGAATGAAAGCAGGCTAATGAAATTAACCAATGTAGTTGCCTCGCTTGTCGCAATGGACAAAAATACCGCTTGTTTGTGTTCATCTCAAACCACAAACCTCCACTGACTCTACAAAGGACTTGTCAGACTATAAATTAATCTACTAACTTCCCTCTCTAACTTCCTTGTACAGTGGCAAAATAACAACACACACCAAGCCAGGTGGAACCACATTTTCCGAGGATGCAAATTTGGTCACGACAGTTTGTGCATCCACACGCATGTGAAGACAACAGCGACACTGACTCACCTGTTTGAAGCAGAAGGGCATGGTCAGCACGCTCACTCCGACGATGCTGTTCACCACGTTCATGATCAGACCCCAGTTGGAAGCCGTCATCTTGAACCGTTATAGTTTTCAAACGTCAAATAACACGGAAATAAAGGGTGTAACTCTCTCGTCTTTAGCCTAAGGGTCACTGTTGACAGACGGTTTGAACACGACCGATTCCGGGTGTGTTTCTCCTCCGCCGATCAATGACGTGGCGCTCTGGGGAAACACAAAAACAAACCGTTTAACACTAGTTAGCACTCTTCTTCGTCGTTTTGTACAACAGTTACCAACCAAGCACCGATATACAACATATATATAATGTTTTAAAGTGAATACCAGCAGGTGTTAAGGTTAAAGCACTATCTATAGTTTCAAATACTGTGACATTTAACTGTTAACGTTGATCCAGAAACTCACCTTTCTTCTTCGACGCTGCGCCCTCCGCCTCGCCGTCCTGTTTATGTTATCATCGGTAAATTTGAGACTTTAAACACTCATTTACCCGCATGAAACTGCATGTTCGTGTCTGTAACGTAAATACTATAGCGACAACTCGATAAAATGTAATAACAAATCCGAGTCGATTTCCTGAACGCGTAACCAGGAAGTAGGGATTGCAGTCAAAGAGGAGAGAGAAGAAGAAAACAGCCCGCTGGTTTCAATGCAGTTGAAATGCTTGTGCGCCCTCTAGCGGCCAGGCAAGAAACGTGAATTTACATCCATTGATATATTGTATGTTGGAGTTAATTTGTTAGTCAGTAGTTGCTCTATTCATCACTTCTTCCCTTTCTTCTTCTATCATAGTTTTATCTTTTGTTCAAAACTGTCTATATCACACACAAAGCCACCTATAATGCCTACAATGACAGACACATGCATGAATCCTGTTTTTCCATCCAGATCCCTTAGAGATTCCCTCAGGAAAGGGAAACAGGAACGGTGGGATGTGAGGGCTTGAGGTGGAAAAAAAAAGACTATTTTGAGATACAGAATTCTGCATCTGTGGGGAACAAAATGATCACGGACAGCAACAGAAAAACAGTCAACGAGGACTTCCGCAACACCTGAAATGTTGCTGGTGAGTTTCTTTCCACCTCTGACCGGTGCCCTTTCTGATAGGTGGCTATTGTGTCGTTTGACCAGGAAAGAGAAGTAGGGGTGTGTGTGTGTGTGTGTGTGTGTGTGACCTGGGAACTTTGCCCCAGCCAGGCATGCTCTCCCCTGGGGATGGAGGATTTTAGAGGCAGGGATCTGATGGAGCTTCGGGAGGTGGACAGGGGGAATTGGGATTGTGTGGAAGTGTGTGTGCAGTATGTGCGCGCATGTGTGTGTGTGTGTGTGTATGTGTGTGTGTGACCAAGACTGTGGAACGCCCTGCCTGAGGAATTTAAGCTCGCTAATTCAGTATCATCTTTAAAAATTTCCTCTTAAAACGCACTTTTATAAACTCGCTTTTAAGTAATTGTTTTTCATCTTGCACGCTTTTAATCTTTTGTCGTTTCTTATATTTTGTTTTATTTAATCTCATTTCATTTTACGTATTTATTCAGAATTCTTTTACCCCATTTTCTCTTGAATGTGCTTTCTATTTCATCTCCTCATTATGTATTTTACATATTCTTGCTGTTACGCCTTCCTGAAAAAGCACTTTGCCAACTCTGCTTTTAGGTAAACGCTATGAGTTTATTATGATTATATCGTTATGTGTGCGTGTGTGTGTGTGTGTGTGTGTGTGTGTGTGTGCATGTGTGTGTGTGTGATCAGAGAGGTTAAGGCAGGAAAACCCTGGCCATTGTGCACCAGTGACCCCTCAAAATCAATGTGACAGACCGGTTGATTGGCTGGAGGGTCCTGTCTGTCTGCACCTAATCCCTCAAGGTAGACCCTCAGCCAGGCCTGCTGCGTGTGTGTGTGTGTGTGTGTGTGTGTGTGTGTGTGTGTAGATACGCTTGTATGTGTGTCTTTCTGCACCTAATCCCTCAAGATAGACCAAAGGCCATGGGATGGGGTATTAGGGCAGTTACAGGGGCTCGGGCCTGTGTGTGTGTGTGTGTGTGTGTGTGTGTGTGTGTGTACCTATGTATTTGTACGGGACTTGGTCATGTGCAGAGGTAGAAGTGGGTTTTAGGAGGAGGGGGTGGGGGGCGCAAATTTCAGGGCAGATTTGGGCGGATAACCCAGTTGGGGCGAAATTAGACGCAGGCATCTGGATCTGACCCCGGCCCTCTCGCCGTGACCCCGGGTCGCTCGGGGGTCGCGGGGCACAAAGCAGAGCGCTGACCCCGGACAGGTCAAGCATGCGGGCGGCTGAAAGGACGCCTTTGTGGGGCCTGGCATGCTCACTATTTCCCATGAGCACCAGGGGACCGAGTCTGCCCAGGAAACTGGACCGGAGAGCAGGCCAGACAAGGTGTGTGTGTGTGTGTGTGTGTGTGTGTGTGTTGAGTTGATGTGTGTGTGTGTGTGTGTGTGTGTGCGTGTGGATGGAATGGAAACATAATTGATTTTTGTTTATATTGGTGGTTGTTTGGCCTTATGATGTGATCACTGACTGGAGGTTAGAGTTTACCCAGATTTTATTTACTGCCCCGTCACTGTGTTTGTGTGTGTGTGTGTTTGTGTGTGTGTTTTTCGTGCATATCGGTGTGTTTGTGTGTGTTTTTGTATGTTTTGGTGTGTTTGCTTTTGTACATTTCAGTAGGTTTGCGTGTGTTTGTGCATTTCAGTGTATTTGTGTGTGTTCATGGTGCATTTCGGTGTGTTTGTGTGTGTATTTTCGTGCATTTCGGTGTGTTTGCGTGTGTTTTCGTGCATTTCAGTGTGTTTTTTGTGCATACCGTCGCGTCAGGTGAAAAACTCTTACCTCCAGTTTTGCTGATTTTCATGTTTTAACTTCAGTTGAAGGATTACACGGTCTTCCACGGATTAAATAAATTCTACAACCCTTGGGTTTATGAAACCTTTTCAAAACAAATTAGATAAATTCAAAAACTGCACGGTCGTCAAGGTAAAAACAAGGCTGCTTTTCTTGGTTCCTGAAAACTATTTGGAGAGATACGAGGTTTCCACCCTGCAACAGCGATCTGTTCGTGTGTGTGTGTGTGTGTGTGTCAGAGAGAGAGATACGAGTTAGTTTTTATGGGTATGCCTGTGGTCGTTGCTTGTGTACATCTGTTTGCGCCTCCTTAATGAGCGCAAGCATCCTGCCTCCTGTCCTGTGTGTGGCCCGCTGAGAGAGAGAGAGAGAGAGAGAGAGAGAGAGAGAGAGAGGGAGAGGGAGAGAGTGAGAGAGAAGGCCTCTGCTCCAGTAATCACATTTAATTACATACCAGCATTAGACTGCCTATGAATAGGGTTTTTAGGCAGGCCTCTCACACTGAGATTGGCTGCATCCAGCTGAACATTGCCTACCTTTGTCCTGCCGCTCCCACTATATTCTATTAAGACTTCATGTCATTTGACCATCAGCAAAGCACTAACGACCACTGGACTAATGCTACACATGGAGAAAAGGGGAAGGTAAAGGGGAACAATAGATGTTTTCTTGGCTGAGCGGCTTGCGTCCGCCCCATTACTGCGGCAAACGGGCCACACATTAGACGCCGGCCACAATTAGATGGCACCTAGAATCACAGATAAGGGATATTCTCTCAAGCACATCCTCCAAAGTCTGCTCGGTTGAGGTCTGAGCTCGTGTTTGTGGGTGCTGCCGTCGCAGAGCGGCAACTGGAGTTTACTTTGTTAATCGCGAGGAGTGTTGTCGCTGTGTAAGATCAGTGTGGAAGCAGAGCAGTTTAAGTTGACGTGGGATTTCGCGATGCAGAGATCTAGATGCCAAGTTGCCATCTGTACCGCTCAGCTCTGTATGTATGTGTCTGTGTGTGTGTATATATGTGTGTGTGTGTGTGTTAATTACTATGACTGTGTTTACATGCACAGAAAATTGAGTTCTTTGTGTCGACACATGTAAACATCATAACTCGGTTAGAATAACCCGGTTAAGATAGCTGCTTTAGTCCCATATTAAACAAGTTACTGTGGCATGTAAACATCTTTCTCTTTTGGTTCTCGCTGCCTGCGCACACTCAGACTCGCACGGCATTATGGGTACATTTTGATTCGATTTTTTTATTTGGATTTTGTCAACAAAAGACACTTAATTGCAGAGGTGGGAAGTAACAAAGTAAAAAATACTTTGTTACTGTACTTAAGTAAGATTTTCAACTATCTGTACTTTACTTGAGTTTTTCTTTCACTTAAGACTTTTTACTTTTACTCACTACAATTCAAAAGAAAAATCTATACTTTCTACTCACTACATTTTCAAAACAGACTCATTACTCTCCAGGAAATCATCAACTGATTTTTTAAATTATTTTTTATTTTATTTTCCGAAGACATCTTCCATCCCGGAAGCAGCTGATCAAGTGCCAAGTATATATATATATATATATATATATATATATAGAATAGAGCAGTGATTCTCAATCTTTTTCATATCAAGGACCCCTAATTTAGTCACATTAGGGCCACGGACCCCCATTTGATGAGATTTTTTTTTATCTCGGACCCAAATCTGAGAACCCAAATTTGTCCAGAATGACTATCTGTATTGTAGGTAGAGAGATAACATTGAAACTATGATCAAAACAGACTTTCTTCTACATTTTCTAATGCTGTTAACTTCTTGTAAATGAAATAATGGTGAAGTTTACATTTTCATCAATTTGCTGCGGACCCCCTGTATCCCCCTCAAGGACCCCTGGTGGTCCCCGGACCCCACGTTGAGAACCACTGGTATAGAGTATATTTTTAGATGAGTATTTGCACTCTTACTTGAGTAAGGAATTTGTGTACTTCTACCACCTCTGCTGAATTGTGCAGCACTTACTGTAGGAATCATCATTTATTTTCCCTGTATTAGAAGAAACCTACTGCTCAGTCAAAGATGGCTGCTTCTGTTTCAGACTTCCTGTTCTGTCTGTAGGCAAGACAGCACAGGTAGACTGGAGTATTCTGTTAACTGGTTTATTCAGGGCAACATGGAGACTCAATAGCAGGGTGTCAGAGGTTCATGTAAACAGTTTAACCTGAATAAGACCTTAACCTGAATATGGCCGATAGCCGAGTCACTCCCTGCATGTAAACGAAGAGAGAGAGAGAGAGAGAGAGAGAGAGAGAGAGAGAGAGCGAGAGAGAGAGCAAGAGAGAGAGAGAGAGAGAGAGAGAGAGAGAGCGAGATCCAGGCCCCGAAGTAGGTGATAGATCAGCTGAATGTGGGACAGTGTAATACAGTAGAAAACTCCCAGTGGTACCTTTAGCATATCTACTCTCTCTCTCTCTCTTTCTCTCTCTCTCTCTCTCTCACACACACACACACACACACACTCTAATATTCCTCTCATCATTTTGACTGTTTATGCGTTTAATTCCTCTTTTGACAGCAAATGAGACACATTTTCTACATTAGGTTGCTGTTTTGGGGGGAAAAAAACTCCCTTTGACTCTCTCTCTCTCTCTCTCTCTCTCTCTCTCTCACACACACACACACACACACACACACACACACACCCTGTCTGAGATAGCGCCCAAACTCACCATAAATCCAGTGTGTTTTTAAAAGGCCAGACTCATAAAGAGGAGAGGTGACAGAGCAGCACTGATGGGTCAATATGGCCCCCGTCCCTACCGCTCACACACACACACACACACACACACATACACACATACACACTCATATCACTCATACATACATACACACAAACACATATAGGCCTATACACACATATAACATACACATAATATGTACACACACACACATACACACACACATACACCACATATACATACACACAAAACACATAATCCCACACATAATGTATACACACACACTCATTCACAAACACACTCATATATATCATGTCTGCATACATACACACACGTAACACATAAACACACACATATATATCATATGTACACGCACACATATACATAGCACATACACACACACACACACAGACACACACACACACACACACACACACACACACAGGCCCAGTGTGTTTGACTGGAACAGAATGACTGTGTGGATTCATGCTGCCTCTCCTCTATTAAACTCTGCTATAAGGCTCACTGTGTATGGGAGTGCTGACACCCCTGCCCACCCCAATGATCTACAGCCTGTGTGTGTGTGTGTGTGTGTGTGTGCGTGTGCATGCTAAAATCTCTACCTGTTCCCATGATCTATAGCTCCAGGGGCTCATATACTGTATATGAACGTTTGTGTGCATTTGTGTGTGTTTAAATCAGTGTTTGTGACTGAGCGTGTCCGTTCGGCCTGCAGCTGCGCACTTCAGAGCCTCGCTTCGCAAAGGCCTGAGGTTTGGCACACAGAGGGAGGGAATTCCTTCAGATTCGGGCCCGAAAACAGAGGAGGGTCTCACCGGTGGCTCCGAGCGGCTGCAAATCTGGTTTCGGGGGAGCGATAATTTACAGTCCGAGCGGGCTGCAACTGAAGGGGACTCAGTAAAGTGGCGGAAACCGGCCGGCCCGTATATCTCCAGGTAATTGACGGCGTTCGAGGTCCGCGCGGGGTTCAGAGCCAGAAGCCGCGGCGCTGTCCCGGCTTCTCCTCCTCCTCCTCCTCCTCCTCCTCCGCCTCCTCCTCCTCCTCCGCCGCTGCTGCTTTCTCTGCAGCGCGCCAGGAACAGGCCGCTCCGCTGAAGCCCTGCTTTATATGGGTCTCAGCGGTGCCGCCAACATCATTAGGATTTTAGGAGTGGCACTTATCACATGGACAGCCAGGTCCTTACCCGGTGAAAATCAGGATGGGAGAATTATTTCTACTTTTTTTTTTTATGGCTTCGCTGATTTATTACAGAGAGAGGCAGAAATGTCAGTAGCCTGAACGGCCTCAACAGACCCAATAAATAGGCTTGTATGATACAGCAGTGGCTGCAGGTCAGGGCCTCTGGCAGTCTGGTCTCACCAACTTTCATGAATTTTGTGTGTGATGTGTTAAAATGCAAAGAGAGAAACTCAGAGGAGATACGACTAGAAACAGGTAGTAGACAGAAGTAACTCTTGCGGATTAAGAAAAAGCAGTGACGTCCGTAGGTTTATGCTATAGGTATTCATTGGGAACAGGAATCAAATCAATAGAAAACCGAGATACCAGCTGTAAGATCGAAAACCTCCAGTGAGAACTAAACTCTTGAGCTGTATGCACGGTGTCCAAGGCTCACTGGAGGCGTTCGATCTTAGAGCGGTGTTAGTATCTCAGTTTTCTATAGAAACATGAAGTAGTTTGACGTTGACATAGCATGGTGTTAAGTAAGGGTGTTGAGGTCGGAGGGGTGGGATGAGTGTGTTAAATTTGCCTTTGAGTTCAACGACCAATTCCCAATCATGCAAAGTTTTCTACTGTAGTACTCTAATTTTCATTTTCACTGGAAGTTTTTCTCATTTAACCATAACCAAAAGTTACAACTTTATTAACCCTAACCTGAACATAATAGTTTGTTGCCTGTCCTTAACCAAAGATGTTTTATTTGCCTCCACGTAACAGTTAGCTAACCTTTTCACATGAACAAACCCGTGAAAACAGCATGTCCAACTAGTGCTATTGTCTCATAATTCGTTCATGGCGGAGGAACGTAATCTTCATCTTCATCTTCATTATTCGTGCCCGTAACAAGCAATCGCTGTCTCAGAGTTCGTGCTCACTTGGTTCTCACTTTTTCACCACATGGAGGCGCAGAGTGAGCGGTGGAAGAAGAAGACATGAAGGCTTCCGTTCCTGCTTCTGATTTTAACAGCGAAACTGAACTTTTGAATGTCTATTTTTTCCCCATCTGTGTCTTGTTTTGTATTTGCTCCCAGAGGAAGCCATTAGGCTACATCAAAACCAGTTTTCTCGCCACACAGAATATGGTCAAGATTTTCCCCGAGGATTTGACTGGGTCGCGTTAAGACTTTACATGCAAATAAAGTTAGGAGTTAGGGGCAAAAAAGACCAAAGACAGAGAAGGAACAAAACACAACCAGAGCGCCCCCTACAGGAGAGAGAAGTTGACTGATCACACACATCCAAATCAACCGATTTTTCTTTACAGCTGCCTTCTGCTCCTATTCCTCTCTCTCTGTCTTTTCCTCTTTTCCCATCTGTCTTCTACCATTCAGATGTGTGTGTGTGTGTGTGTGTGTGTACAGATGGATGCAAACACAGCAGCTTTCCAATAAACAGGAAATATCTCTTTAATACCAGCAAATAAGACACAGGCACAGGCATTCACTCGCCAGCACTAACTTTGGACCGATACAGACAGATATGGATGTTATCTTTACACCCTGAATTCAATCCAGCGGCCCAGTACACACACACACACACACACACACACATACACACACACCTCAAACTATACTTTCGAGGACTCGCTTTCGAGGATTTTAATCATCTTTCTATCCTCGTGAGGACATTTGAGCCTCGCAAGGATGGTAGTATTCACACACTCTGTCTTTTATATAGTTTTCCACATTCCTCCCACTTCCCTTTTCTTCTCAGAGGATATGCTATCCTCCTTCCCTCTCTCTCTCTCTCTCTCTCTCTCTCTCCCTCCTCGCTCTCTCTTTTCACATGCATTCCCCGCCTCTCCTTGTTCTCCCTTCCTCTTCCTTTCTTCTCCTCTCATCGAAATTCAGCTGTGTAATTCTCTCTCCGAGGACACCATTGATCTCTCCCGTCCTGCGTGTTTGAGAAACACTGGGCGGGCGAAGCAGGGTTTAACGTCAGAGAGAGAGAGAGCGAGAGAGAGAGAGAGAGAGAGAGAGAGAGTGGGAGGGAAAAAGCGAGAGAGGCGAAGGAAGGAGAGAAGGATGTCAGAGAGCAGGAGAGCTAGACGGACGCAGAAAGCGGAGAGGGAAACTTGAAAAAGAGCGAGAAAAGGAAACGGGAGAGGTGAGGGAGAGGAGGACGGGGGAGGCGGAGGAGGAGAGCGAGCCTCTCCACGGTGGTTGGAGAAGAAAAGACACGGGCTTTCTTTGTGATCGCATCTTCCGCCCCTCTTTTTGAAGCACAGAGAGACAAGGGAGCAGCTATTTATTGGAGCCCACACATAATGGCCACTTTTATTTACTTTCCTCCATTTAGCCTCTGCCAAGGACTCTCTGGTCTGTGGGCCAAAAGCAGAAACCCGCCGTGTTTTACAAAGTACCCCACTCCCCCCTCCCTGTGTGTGTGTACGTGTGTGTGTGTGTGTGTGCGTGCGTGTGTGTTATTTATTTATTTGCTGATATCCAACTCCCAACCACCCACCAACCAA